>NC_067429.1:28263335-28863335 GCF_009764475.1 Pristis pectinata | reverse complement strand
TGCTTTCTTAACCACACGGACAGACTTTGGATCCTTCAGTCGCCAGAATCATAGAATGAAGCCAAGGAATCACACCAGTGCTTCAAAAGAGCTGCCCAAAAAGTCCCACTATTCCTACACTTTCCCTGTTACCATAAAAATTCTTCCTTTTCAAGTTGCTACTGGATCTACTTTCATCAGCTTCTCAGGCAGAGCGTTCCAGATGACAAAATGCTGTCTAAAGCATGCTTTTCCCCTTAGTGATTTTCCTGGTATCTTAAATCAGTGTCCTCAGGTTACCAACCCTTTTGCTACCGTAAGCAGTTTCTCTCTATCTACTTTATTCAACTTCTTCAAACCTGGTGAACACCGTCTTACCTTCCTCTAGCTCGGGAATGTTGATCCCAGTTGTCTGGCCTGACCACTGTTCCTTGCTGAAATCAGTTAAGTTAGTGCATGGATTACACAACATGGCATATGCTCTAACCCACAGTGGAGGAGGACAGGGTTTCCGAATATCCTCACTAACCATTCTGAGTGAGGCAAAAATCCCAAAAAAATTCTAAGTTCTGTTCTGGCCCTTTTATCTCCTGATGCGTGACCATCACTTACCGAGCCCCAGAGAATGATGCAGTCCTCTTGGCTGCTTGCAGAGTTGTTGGGCTCAAAGGGATGCCAGTAGGTGAACCGAACTGGACTTCCATCCGACCACTCGAAGTTCATCTGATGCTTGATATCATTGAGGCCAATCCACAACTTCTCGACATCTGCAGCAAGAAAGACACGTTTAGGGAGCTGAGGAAAGAAGCTAACACCAGCTAAACTGCAGGTCTCATGAGCCTACGGGTACATGTCTGTGACTGTGTGATCGGGTGAACCATACTGCAGGCAGCACAGACACACACAAGGGTTCTGATGAAGGTTCTCTCACCAGAAACATCAACTATTTTTCTCTTTCCACAGATGCTGCCTGACCTGCTGAGTGTTTCCAGCATTTTCTGTTTTTATATCTGATCTCCAGCACCTGCGTCTTTACGACTTTCAATCTAGATCAAGTGCATCTGCAGCTCAGAGGAACCGAGAAAGGACTAGTTCAGGGTGACAAGGGCCACGGTGGAACTAGCAGGACAGAAAAGGAAGGTGGGACAAAAAGAGAGGTTGAAGAGTTAATAGACAGAAGGCTCACTGACAAGTCACCACCTGTTCCCTGTATTCTGTCCTTTAGCACAGCAGCAATGTTTAAGAATTTATAGTTACAATACTGTGACTTACAACAGCTGGCAGCCATAATTATTATGTTTTGTAGAAAGACACTGCAGGGCAAGAAGCTTCAAAAGCTTATCCGAACTCAGGTGAAGGAGCTTTCAAAGGTCCAGAATCTGGAAATGTTTTTTATTCAAGCAATAAGATTCTGTCCATCGTATGCAACCCCTGTACTTGCTCTTCAGGGTGACTGCAGATAGACTCCTGCCCCCAACCAGATGTTAGCACATGGCACAAAACAGTTATAACACAGTAAATCGTCCTGCACTGAGCGACAAGCTAGCCTCGTGCAACAAGGGCAGAGCTGCCTTAGGTGCCTGAGCACACCAACAGCTTATTACACTTGCACTGAAGTTAACTTGAACACAGATTCACCAACCAGCTGTTTATTATAATTAACTATATCAGCAACAAACTGCATTAATATAGCACCTATAATGTTGTAAAACCTGTCAGGGCTCTTCACTTAAGGCCACCAAACAAAATCTGACTCACTTATAAAGGAGATATTAGGACAAAAATGACTAAAAACCTGGTCAAAATGTTAAGTTTTAAGGAGTTTTTAAAGGAATGTGGTGTACGGCATAGTTGCCTTCATCGGTGGGGCATTGAGTATAAAGGTTAGGAAGTTATGCTGCAGCTGTATAAAACTTTAGTTTGACCACATTTGGAGTATGGAGTGCAGTTCTGGTCGCTGCATTACAGGACAACGTGGAGGCTTTGGAGAGGGTGCAGAAGAGGTTCACCAGGATGTTGCCTGGATTGGAGAGTATTAGCTATAAGGAGAGGTTGGATAAACTTGGATTGTTTTCTTTGGAGCGTCAGTGGCTGAGGGGTGACCTGATAGAAGTATATAAAATTATGAGAGGCTCAGGTAGGGTAGATAATCAGAGTCTTTTCCCCAAGGTAGAAATGTCAAATTTCAAGGTAAGAAGGGGAAGCTTAAAGGAGATTTACGAGGCAAGTTTTTGTTTTGAACAGAGTGATAGGTGCCTGGAAGGTACCCCTCAGGGTAAGCAGTGGAAGTAGATCCAATAGCAATGTTTAGCAGGCATTTAGACAGTCATATGAATGGGCAGGGAATGGAGGGATATAGACCATGTGCAGGCAGATGCATAAATTGGCATCATGGTCAGCATAGACATTGTGGGCCGAAAGGCCTGTTCTGGTGCTGTACTGTTCTAAGCTGTGTTCTATGAAGGAAGGGCAGCAAGGAGGTTCAGGGAACACTCAGCAGGTCAGGCAGCAACTGGGCAAAGAGGAAAAGAGTTAATGTTTCTGGTCAAAGGCTCTTCATCAGAACCCTTCTGAAGGGTCAGTTTAACTATGCAATTTTCTATAACTATCACTCCCTCGACCTTTCTCCTTCCTCCCTGTGCAGCTAAGCTACCAAAGGTGCCTCACAGCCCAGACAGCTGAAACCATGGCTGCCAATTGGGAAAAAAAAATGGGAATTTGCCAGAGACTAGAACTGGAGGAGCTCAAGGATCTCAAAGTTGAGGGACAGAAGAATTTGCAGGGAATTTAAGAATGAGGTCATGAAGAAACTTAAACAGAGGCATAAATGCTTTAAATGTGAGCTGATACTGGACTGGGACTGTAAGATGTCAAACAGTAGCTGCACAAAAATATGGAAATTCTTTGCCAGGGTCCAACTCTCTGGAGATTGTTGAAAGGAGACCCCACCCTGTGACCGGGATGCAGGAAGGTTTTTGAAGAGTCAGCCTGGCAATCGGTAGCAGTCTCACTCCTGAGGTCGTGAGTTGAAACCCCGTCCCAGGACCAAGCAGATGATCTAGACTTGACGAGTGTAGTACTGAAGGGGAGCTGCACAGTTGGACCTGCTGTTTTTCAGGTGAGAATTGCCTGATCAGGAAAACATCACACTTCCATGCCAATTTCTAAAGAGTAGATCTCTCACTGTCAGAGAACTGTAGAGTCATCCAGCATGGAATTAGGCCATACAGCCTGCACTGACCATCCATGCTAATTCCTCTCCATACATTGTCATCAACTCTTCCATCCCCACCACCCCCCCCCCCCCCGCCCCCCCCCAATTCTACCACTCACCCACACACTGGGGGCAATTCACCCTACCAACTCGTATGTCTACGGGACGTGGGAGGAAACTGGAGCACTCAGAGGAAACCCGCATGGTTACAGGGAGTACATGCAAGATCCACACCAACTGCACCCAAGGTCAGGATTGAGCCCTGGTGGCTGAAGCTGTGTGTCTTGGAAAAACACTCAATCCTTGGCCAACTCTACAAAAACAGATCAATCAGTCATTGCGTTCTCTGCTGCTTACAATCTCTCACATTCTCTAACTTAACTGCCATGTTTACTTCCCAAACACTTCAAAGTTAATCCATCGGGATGTTCAGAAGACAGAAAAAACACCGTGTTGGGTGGGTTGGGAATTGGAGGTCAGGGCCTGGGCTGCGAAAGATTGAGGTGGGGTGGGGGGGAAGAATGGCAGTGATGGGTGGGTATGGAGAGTGAGTGGAGAAGGAAAATTGGCCAAAAGGATCCAAGTAAATTTGGTATTTAACCTTTTAGGGTCCCAGTGGTGGCTGGTCCGAGGGCAACCTGATCCATCTTCCCCCATGATGCTTCAAAAGTTGCACAGGAATGAAGTCAAAGCCTACAAGGAGAATCACTCTGGAAATTTCCTGGTTGAATTATCGGAATGATGTCAAGTAGCCCAGAAACGGCTTCTCACACACTCCACTCCTGGTAAAGTCAATTTTTGGATGTATTATGCTGAAAAACTGGGCTATACAATTAAATCTCTAGGCCAGTTTCTTTCAGCGGGCACACCTTTAAAATTAGAGCTGGGCTAAAGAAACAAAGGACGGCAGATGCTGGAATCTAGATGAAAAACACTCTGATGCTGGAGGAACTCAGCAGGCCAGGCAGCATCCTTGGAGAAAAGCAGGCGGTCAACGTTTCAGGTCAGGACCCTTCTTCAGGACACAGACACCCCTCCACGCTTCTTCTCTTCTTCCCCTTCCTAGCCCCTTTTTTCTTTTCTATTCTTACCTTTGGCCCATCCCCCGGAGGATCTGCTCTCCCCTCCTCCCCCACACCTGCCTATCACCATCTCTTACCTGCATCTACCTATCACCACCCTGTGCCCACCCCACCTCCCCTCTTTTGTCCACCTATTGCTGCTCTGCTTTTCCCTCCTATATATTGGGGCTTCCCCTTTTCCTATCTTCAGTCCTGAAGAAGGATCCTGACCCGCAACGTTGACCGCCTGCTTTTCTCCACGAATGCTGCCTGGCCTGCTGAGTTCCTCCAGCATCATCGTGTTTTTCAATTAGAGCTGGGATGTTCAGGGATGGTTTTTTTTAAAAAAAAGAAAGCCTTTCTTTACTAAAAGAAAGCTTACTAAAAGAGGCTCAGGGTCACTGCAAGTGGAGTGACACGAGTGGATTTTGTTAGCTAAGGAGTTACAGAACCAAGATGTGGATCAGCCATTATCTGACTGAATGTCAGAACAATCTTGAAGGATTGAATGTTCCTTTGATGCTGGGAGAAATTCCACAGTGTGATGGCCACCGGACAAGCTGGTTTGAGCTCAAATGTAACTGTAGGGTTATGACAGTGGGCACAAGTCTGAAAGGTACATCAGATGCAATGAGTTAACAAATATCCATGAAATTGGATGTAGTGTCATACATTTATTTCCAGTTTAAATCCCCCTCTCTGATGCTTCCTATAACACCAGTTTTCTCAGAAGGAATCTCAGAGCATCATTCACCAATAGACCAGTCCTCTTCTGTTGCCTTCACGAGAACAACTCAGACTCCCATTGATTTATTCTTTGGCCCTCTGAACAGTCTCCTAGTGTCAGATGCAGTGATGGGCAGCAAGGGATGAGAATCAAACAGAATGATGATGGGGGACTAACATCCAACCTGCAGCCTGGGTCAGGACAGCTCACTTGTCAGCTATAAGTAGAGACAGAGCCCAGAGCAGAACCCAGTACCTACTGCTATGCAGTTGGCTTTCAGGCTTAAGCTTGGCGAGAGGCAGAAACGTAATGACACTGGGACATGTGGCTTTACTCAATGACCCTAAAACCGATTAGGTTTAGAGGTTAGCTGCCTCACTGATTAAACAAGCATTGCAAATGTCAAGCACAGGTTCATGCAAGGCCAAGCTATTGAACAGGACCTTGGCAGCAGAGGAGCCCAGTATCAGACCCAAAGACAGATCATGCCATACAGTGTGACCAACTTCAACATCAACTTCTCCATTGTTGACCACAACAAAACTCCTTGTGTTACACAAGCAGAAGTCACTAGTTGGGTTTCTTTTTCCTGGAAGGAAAGAAGCTCTCCTGAAAGATGCTCTCAGCATCCCTGCCTTTCACAAGTACTGCAGCCGTACCTTGCTTGACCTGGGTGAGGATGAATTCCAGCTCAGCTAGATGGTGGATGCTGACCAGGTTTCCCTCAGACCTCATGCAGCTCTTCTGGGATTCCTGCCAGCTCTTACTCTCTTTACTCAGCCGGTAACAATTGCATTGAAATTTCAACCAGCCCAGTTCACACTTGGTTGTCCGATTGGCGCAGGTATCTAGAAGAGAAATACACGGTTAGTTCCTCGACTAGAAAGAGGTGGTCAGTAGAACTCAGACTTTAATTCTTATGCACATAGTCAATTTAAGGTACTTGGAAGAATTTAGTCATGTGGTGTGAAATAAATAAAAAGTTGTATTTATATAGCGCCTTTCATGCCTCAGGATGTGCCAAAGTGCCTTGCAGCCAATTAAGCTCTTTTAGAAGCAAAGACACTGTTGTAATGAAGAAATAAGGAAACCAGAGTTAAAACAATTTTGCTTTAATCCAATATTCACAATGGTTGTAGCCAAGCTCCTAGAACAAAGGCCATTCAGCCCCTGTCAGACTAAGGTTTACCTACCACCCAAATTGCATCTCAACTCCATCTACCTGCCTGGCTTTGTTCCATATCCCATGAAATTTGGAAGAGGAATAGGTTTAAAGCAAGATTGTCTTGACTCTAATTTCCATCTCTCTTCATTACAACAGTGTCTTTGCTTCTAAAAGAGCTTAATTAGGTTTGGAAGACCTTTCAAATACCTTCTCAATCCCACTGGGTCTCCTATCACCTCCCCCAACCGGTTCCATCTGCCTATTATTTCCATCATCGTTCCCTTATCTAGTTCCACGTATCATCTTCCTTACTTCCCAGACTCCAGCATCTACAGCCTCTTGTGTCTCCACTAATCATCTTCTAGCCTCCAACCCATCCCAGCTCCATCTACCCATCTGTCTGCACCTACCACCCACCAGCTGCTGCCTCCCAACTCCACCCACCCTCCCCCACCTGGATCCATCTACCTAGTATCTCCCTCCTCACCCGGCTCCACCTATCGCCTGCCAGCCCCTGCCTTGCCCCCTCCCTCTCACCTCTTTATACTGGCCACCTCCACTCTTCACCCTCAGTCCTGACGCAGGGTCTCGTCCCGAAACGTTGACCATCCCTCTGCCTCCACAGATGCTGCCTGACCCACTGAGTTCCTCCAGCAGTTTGTTTTGTTTTTGCTCCAGATTAATGGATCAATCTCTGTCTCGACAATGTCAGTTACTTCAACCTCACATCCTTTCAGGGACGGAGTTTGAGATTTCCATTTCCCCTTGCATAAAAAGTTATTTTCTGATTTCCTTCTTGAATGGCCCAGCTCTCATTTTAGCTCTTTGTCTCCCTGTTTTTGAATGAGGATTATTCCTCTTCCAAACCTAACTAAGCTCTTTCAGAAGCAAAGACACTGTTGTATTGAAGAGAGGAGGAAACTAGAGTCGGGACAATCTTGCTTTAAACCTATTCCTCTTCCAAGTTTAATGTGACACAACAAAGAACAGGAAGCATCTCCCAACCCAATGATCTCAGGGTCTCGGTGAGCACCGCAGTTACTCACAGAGGAAGCAAACATAATCACCTTTGGTCAGCACACGCCAAGGATCCCTCAAGCCCTCTCACAGCTCAAGGCTCCTCTGGCTGGGTTAGTTCAGGACAGCCTATTTTTACTGAGGCACTGCTAAAATATCATCTGCTTTTAATCAGAATGAGCTATAATCTACTGCAAATTCCTGCCAGATCAGGGACATAAACAACACTTAAATCTACCCACAAGTGTGGCTTAAGTTCAGCGCACAGTGGATAATTAGGAGCTTCCTTGATGGTTCTATTACTCAAACAGAAGATCTGTTCTACTGACCTGATCTGCTTCTCAATAGCACTTGGCCCCCTCCAAAGATCCTTGGCCACATCATCTCCTGGCTTCTTTTGAAACCATGACCATTCTACAAGCCCTGGCTCCATCATCCCACCTAATCTACCGTTCCTCTAATGTACCCCCAGCCTCCATCACCAGTGGGCTTCTAATTCTAGATCCCACGCACATTTTGGAAGTATGTCTACAGTTTTATTCTTCATTGGCACTGCAGCCTCAGTACTCAGTGTCAGGCTGCTAGCAACTGATAGGATGAAGGGCGGGTTTGTTCTACAGAAACTTTCCTCAGCAGGATAAGCCAATTATTTCCCAACATGGTACAGGGATTCTGTGTTAATTAGGGAGCTAGGACACTTGGTTAATTCCCTACCTGTGGTCACAGGATTGATGGATTTTGGCTTCTTCTTGCAGACGTATGGCCTAGCGATGCCACAGTCTTTGTTCTGCCACCTTCCCGAAGACTCAGTCCGGATAACTCCGCAGTTTTCCTCCAATGAGTTCACTGGCTGATCTACCAGAGGGAGAAAGGGAAGAAGTTAGGAGGCTATATTAATGTTGGACCTGGCTTAGGCCAAGACCAGGTCTCCTGTCAGTTTATGCTGCGGCCACATACAAATTCAACCCCAATTTTTAGGCAACATATGATCTAATTTTGACTTTATCTAGAGTGCATTGTGCCGGAGATCATTTGTGGGTGAAATAACAACAGTTTCAGATTTCATATTTCTTTACAACATAGAATTGAGTCAATTCCGACTAACAGAGCAATCCCAATCTCCCACTAATTCTGCCTGTAACCTATTCTCCCATCAGTTCCAACACTCAAGGGGTAATTTACAGAGGCTAATTAATCTACCAACTCACACACCTTTGGGACATTTCAGGAAACCGGAGCACCTGGGGAAATCCCATGTGGGCACAAGGAGCACGTGCAAACTCCACACAGATCCCACCCGAGGTCATGAATCCACCCGGGTTACTGGAGCAAAGAGGCCACAGCTGCATCTCTGCCAGCCTCGCTGCTTATTCTTGCCTAAGAATAATCCATCAATCGCAGTGTTAAATTTTCCAAGTGACCCCAGCATTGGCAGCACTTTGAATGTGAAGATCGAGATTTCCTGTACCTTCACTCTCTACAAGCTGCACCACTCTGCTGCCCACATCAGCATGCCTGATCTGGAAAAATAAATATTATTGCTATTCACAAAGTACCCATACCAACATAAACTGGAGATCAAAGCTCCACGATACAACCGCCATGGAAGTCTCAGCAGAACTTGGCACACATTTTGCTCGATGTTTGGTTTTCTTGCTATTTAAAAAGGTAGACGCTGCTGATATCGGCAATCTTGTACAGGCAGCTTCAGGAGGCAGTTCACACCCTTTCAGAGGTTGCTACACATGACAGGGAGCATCATGATCACTGGCTATCAAAATGGGTTGGGCACAGAGGAGGAGATGATATGTCGATCACCCACAGAGCCTTCAGAAACACTACATCCTACCCAGACCTCTCCAATGAACAACCTATTTTATTCGTTTCCTGGGACTGGGCGGTGCTGGCGAGGCCAGCAGTTATTGCCCATTCCTAAATGTCCTCAAGAAGGTGATGGTGAGCCACCTGCTTGAACTGGTGCAGTCCTTCTGGTGAAGGTTCTCCCACTGTGGAGGGAGTTCTGTGATACTTTTTCCTGGATGGTGTCAAGTTCCCTCATTCTCCTCCTCAGAGCTACACTCATTCTGGCAAGTGGAGGGATGTCTCTCATGTTTCTGATGAGCTTTGTAGATAGTGGAACAGCTTTGGAGAGTCAGGTGGTGAGTTATTCACTGCATGGTTACCACCCTCTGCCCTGCTCTTGCTCCATGGTATTTATGCGGTTGGTCCAGTTGAGTTTCTGGTCAATAGTGACTCCCAGGGTATTGTTGGTGGGGGGTGGGGGGCTGGGATTCAATGCCAAGGCTATATGGTTGGAGATGGTGCCACTTTTGTGTTGTAAATGATACCTCCTATTTATTAATCCGTGGCTGAATGTTGTCTGGGTCTTGCTATGTTCAGGCAGGAGCTTCTTTATTTGCTTAGGAACTGTGAATGGAACTGTACATCGAACAAATCAGCAGCAAACATCCAGATTTCTGGCCTTCTGATGAAGGAAGGTCATTGGTGAGACAGCTGACGATGGTTGTGCCAAGGTCTCTGCCGAGAAGAATTCCTGCAGCGGTGTCCTGGGGCAGAGATTATGATCACCAACAACCCACAATCATCTTCCTCCATGAATCAAACCCATTGAAGTGATTTTTGTTCGATGCCCGTGACTATGCTGGATTCAAGGTAGCCTGATCGGGCGGTAATTTGTTGGATTGGACCCGACTGCCATTTTGTGAACAGGGCAATTTTCTACATTGTCAGAGCTGTAATGGCAGCGGAACATCAGAGCTAGAGACACAGCTAGTCCTAGAACACAGGCCTTCTGTACAACAGCCAAGAGTTGTCTAGTCCCATCGCTCCTGCTCCACCAGGTGCTCCCAGCCATTTCAGGACGTCACACCGAGCAAGCTGAGTTGGCTGAGGACGAGTTTAAGTTGTGGTGAGGATCTCAGAAGAAGCCCACGTGGATTATCTATTCAGCACCTCTGGCTGAACATTGTTGCTTCAGCCTTCACTTTAGCACTCGCATGCTGGGCCCTGCCATCACTGAGGATGGGGATATTCTTGGAGCCTCCTCCTCCTCCTGTCAGCTTTTTAATTGTCCACCATTCACGACTAAATGTGGTAGGATTGCAGAAACTCAATCAGGTGTGTTGCTGTGAGACTATGACCTTGCAGGTTGTCCTGTGTTGTAGCTTTACCAGACTCACACCTCTTTTTTTTTTAAAAGTATGTCCTGCTCCATTCCTCACTGAACCAGGGTGGATCTTCTGGCTTGATAGTAATGGTAGAGTGATGGATAAGCCAGACCACAAGGTTAGAGGTGGTAGTGCCACAGCAGCACACTTAATTAGCACAAATGACACAAAATGCCTCCTCTTATGCTGTTCAGGTCCACTGTACTGAGTATAGCGCACAAATTCCTCCTCCAGTCACTTCAATGACTTTCACATCTATACATCCTGATGAGTGGTGCCTCACTTAATGAACTTAGACATCTTCATAAAATACATTTCCTGAGCGTCTTCACTCTGCCGATGTGAACGGTGGTGTGTGCAGACCCCATTGAACTACCTCGTGACACAATTCACCACTGCTGCATTGTGTGGGGACTTTCGCACCTTCTGCCAGTCTCTTCCACTGGTGGACCTCTTGCCTCACTCCCTTATCACCTCAGCATACAGGATCTTCCTCCTTACATGTACCTCATTGACCAGGACCCTTGGTGGGAACTCTCTCCCTGTTGCCCAAAGCTTCTGTCTCCTCCATGATGGTCAAAGGATCTGCTGCTGCTGTCTGACTGTCCTGGGGAGTGCGCTGTCCAGAGCTGACAGAGTCCTGGCTGAGGTGCAGTGAAGTGTCAAGAGAGGCGAGGAAATTCGGTGAGGTTCTATTTACAATCACGCAGCTTTCATTCTATCGCACATTTCTAGGTGTAATACAACCTTCGGATGTTTCAAGGGAGACACGAGACTGCAGATACTAGGATCTGGAGCAAAGAACAAACTGCTGGAGGAACACAGAGAGTCAAGCAGAGTCTGTGAAGGCAAAGGGACGGTCAATGTTTCGTGCCTTGATGCAGGATCTTGACCCCAAACACTGACCATCCCTTTGCCTCCACAGATGCTGCCTGACCTGCTGAGTTCCTCCAGCAGTTTGTTTTTCTCTTGCTGCTGTTTCAAGCTTTTTTTTTGATAGTTTTAGATGTTTGGTGGGGAAACAGAACATTACTAGTACACTAAAAAAAAGGTGCAATCCAACTTCTAGACATCAGTCTTTCCAACACTGTCCACACAAGAAAGTTACAGCATAGAAGAAAACGAACAAAACCTTAGGGCAGTCCTTAAATGAAACCTCAGCTGCAAGGATCTCTGAGCCAAAGTCAGTCATTTGATATCACATTCCAAGCACTCTACTTCCCAAGTAAATAGAAAATCATGAAATATAGGAACTATAAGGATTGAATACAGACCTAAAAATGTGATCTAAATAACATCTATGTACCCTGATCCAAAAATTTCTGTATTTGCTTATGACTTAGGGAGCCATTTGGCTCATGCAGTCTATGCCAGCTCACAGAGCAATCCTCCTACCCTGCTAATTTTCCCTATAACACATTCTTTCCACATTCCCATCAACTCCACCCAGATTCTACTACTCACCTACACGAGGTTAGATCAAATAAAAAAAAGTCATCACTTGACCAGGGGAGAAGAATAAAATCTGCCAAAGTTTGGCAGCTTCCCAGTGAGTTCCGTTTGGAAAGTGAGCATCGAGCTGAGGTTGTGACTGGCTCAGCTCACAACTTCAACAAGAATAAATGAGGGAAGGCAGACTAAGGAGGAAATCACAGTCGGAGGGGGAAGAGAAAGTGAGTGGCAGAGAAAGGGACTAAGAGAAAGGAAAAGAGATGAAAGAAATGAGAGATAGATAAAGGGAAAGTGAGAGACGGAAAGAAAAAGTGAGAGAAGACCAAATGAAAAATGGTGACAGCGAATTGTTTTAGGAACATTTCTGAACTCACAGCTGATCTGCTTGTGTAACACTGATACCCATTTCAAAGGCAAAGCCACAAGGTGTGTCTGAAAGCACAGGTTCCTATAGTGTAACACACACAAAATGTCTGAGGAACTCAGCAGGTCAGGCAGCGCCTATGGAGGGAAATAAACAGTTGATGTTTCAGGATTGGAAAGGAAGAGGGCAGAGGTCAGAATAAAAAGGTCAGGGGAGGGGGAGGAGCACAAGCTGGCAGGTGATAGGTGAGTCCAGGTGCGAGGGGGAAGGTAGGTGGGTGGGGAAGGGGGGATGAAAGGGAGTGATGTGAGAAACTGGGAGGCGATAAGTGGAAGAGGCGAAGGGCCAAAGAAGGAATCTGATAGGACAGTAGACCATGGAATAAAAGGGAAGGAGGTGGGGAACCAGAGGGAGGTGATGGGCAGGTCACGAGGGCAGGAGAAGGGAAAGTGAAGGGTTGAGGGGGCCACAGGAATGAGGGAAAACAAAGGGAGCGGGGAGCAAAACAGAGAGGAGGGGTTAACGGAAGTTAGAGGAATCGATGTTGATGCCGTCAGGTTGGAGACCACCAAGACAGAATATGAGGTGTTGCTCCTCCAACCTGCGTCTGGCCTCACCGTGGCAGTAGAGGAGGCCGTGGACAGACATGTCAGTGTGGGAATGGGATGTGGAATTGAAGTGGGTGGCCACCGGGAGATCCTGGCTGTCGCAGCGGACGGAGCGAAGGTGCTCGACGAAGCAGTACTTCGTGTGGCTCCTAGAGTGTGGCAGGAGCTATGCAGATCCTTGCTGAGGTCAGGGGTGACAAAGAGGCATAGCCGACGGAACAGCTGCCCCTCAATTCCAGCAAAGTGGGTTCAGTCACGACCTCCTGCGCTGTCTCCCTCTGACCATGTGACCGTGACCCGTCATTCCTCCCACATCCCACAGACGTACTGGCTAGTTGGTTAACTGGCTACTGTAAATTACCCCAAGTGTGAGAGAATCAGGGTGGATTTGATGGGAAATGTGGGAAGAATGAGTTACAAAGAAAATCAGTGGGGGAATGGGATTGCTCTGTGAGCCAGCATAGACTCCAGGGGCTCAAAGGCCTCCTTACACATCATAAGGAAATTTCGGGTCATGGGCGTTATTTAGACCACATTTTTAAGTCAGTATTCCATCCATATGATTCCCATTTTGCATGTTTTTCTATTCAATTGGGAGGTAGAGTACTTGGAAGACAGTACAGACTGACAGCTGCAGTCCACGTGCAGGGTGAAGTGTGAGGAAATAAAATGCTGCAGATGCTGGAAAATGTGAAATCAAACAAAATTTGCTGAAAATATTCAGCTCGTCTGTCAGCAGCTTCCCAGGATTAACGTTGCAACCAACGGCCCTTCATCAGAATTGGGAGAAGTTAGAGATAAAAACAAGCTTTATAATACAGGGATAGTGGGAGAGGGAGAAAGGGCATAAAGAAAAGCCTGTGACAGGGTGGATGGCAGCAGAGGAAAGAAGTGACAGTGGATGAGGATGATTAGTGAACAACACAAATATGCCTGGAGGAAGCAGAATTGGGAGAAGGTGAATAGTTATCAGAATTAACCAGAAGGAAACAAAATGTGGATGCTGAAAATGTAAGATATCTTCATTAATCACGTGTACATCGAAACACACAGTGAAATGCATCTTTTGCATTGAGTGTTCTGAGGGCAGCCCGCAAGTGTCGCCGTGCTTCCGGCGCCAACATAACGCGCCCACAACTTCCTAACCCGTACGTCTTTGGAATCCTTGAATTGCTGATCATCTGCAATGTTAATTCTGTTTCTCTCTCCACAGCTATCGCCTGACCTGCTGAGTATTTCCAGCCTTTTCGGCTTTATTTTGGAGGGAGCAATACAGCCTGGCAAACTTGCTCAGACCATCTCGAAGATAACGTGGTCTCGAGGATGAAATTGCATTAATATAGCAACTTTAACGTCAGAAAGTACACAATGAACCTAGGCTGTAACCTGATGAGTTGATTGTGGAAGAGAGTTGTGCTAAAGGCAGAAAAGAACTACTCAATTATTTAAAACTGATTACCACTCTCCCAGTTGAGGTACTTCAGTGGGGACCCATCAGACCACTGCCAGCCACCATCAACGTCCAGATCGTTCAGGCCAATCCAAAGAGTTGCACTATAGCCAGTCAAGAGGCCTAGAAAAAGAAATAACATCACAGCATAAAAATGTTGCCTAGATTAACAGCAGCTAATCTGGAACATCATCACTGTAGACTGATCATGCAGTGTTTGAGTGCTTGATGTCTCTGGGCCTGTACTCGATGGAGTTCAGAAGGATGGGGGGGTGGGGTTTCATTGAGCCCTATCAGATACTGAAAGGCCTGGATAGAGTGGATGTGGAGAGGATGGTTCCATCAGTAGGAGAGTCTAGGATCCGAGGACACAGCCTCAGAATAAAGGGACGTCCTTTTAATACCGAGATGAGGAGGAATTTCTTCAGCCAGAGGGTGATGAATCTGTGGAATTCGTTGCCACAGAGGGCTGTGGAGGCTGGGTCATTGGGTCTATTTAAGGCAGAGATTGATAGGTTCTTGATTGGTAAGGGGGTTAAGGGTTACGGAAAGAAGGCTGGAGAATGGGGTTGAGGAAAAACAAAATCAGCCATGATTGAATGGCAGAGAAGACCTGATGGGCCAAATGGCCTACTTCTGCTTCTACATCTTATGCATTCCAGGTTTCAGTGAATTAATTCTCTGCCGTGGTTCTTCCTGCACAACTCACTAACCATGCATTAGATTGCAGTCAATTGTTTTTTTTTATTTATTCCCAGGAGTTGGGTGTTACTGGGAATGCCAGCATTCATTGTCCATCTCCAGTTACCCTTGGGAAGATGGTGAAAAGACCTTCCTTTTGAACCACTGGACCTTCTGATGGAGATTAAGAATCAATCAAGTTGACACAGCACAGGCCTCATATACAGCCCAGAGTGGGTAAATGGCAGCTTTCCTTTTGCACATTAGGCTTTTAATGACAGTGTAAAGCTGTGTCACTTTACCCAAGACCAATTTTGCATTTTCAGATTTTTAAAAAGAAAACCAAATTCAAATCCTAATTCTTTAGTTATAATGGTGGGATTTGAACTCCAGATTATTACTCGAATAGAACTAAATACCTTCTGCCTATATCAAGGTATATTTGTATCTGAATTTGAAACAAGTGACCCGATTTGAAGTTGCTTTAGAAAAGGCCTGGGACTAAGGTAGGCTGAGGAAAATGGGGTCATTGTAACTAAAGAACTTCGGAACAGAATATTTAGAAACAGGGCCTGCACTGCAACTCAAAAGGTCAAAAATGATCCTCTAGCTCATGTCTATCTTCCCACCAAATACTCATATCCTTTAATCCCCAGAATGTTTAAAAGTCTATTGAGCTCAACTCTAAACAAACTCACGACTTGAGCATCCACCACCCTCTGAGGTAGAGAGTTCCAAAAAAATTACAACTGAGTAAATTGTTCTCCTCATCTCAGGCTAAATGGTCAACCCCTCACCTTGAGATGATTGTCTTCCAGCATTTACCCTCATGGAAGGCAAGAAGGAAACAGAAACCACTGGGGTGAACGAGCCAAAACAGGTAAACAGAAATCCCTCCAGAGGATGACAAACTCCTCCAAGTTTGGCATTCTTGGTAGCGAGGTGGCAGTGAATTCAACAGTAAATGAACATTACAATCCATCCTCACAAGAAGCTGCCTCACCCACCCACACTGCAATGACACCTTCAATGAGTACTGAGAAGAAAACTCCAGGTGTGGACCTACTTAAGCCCCGTACAACTGCAGCATGCCTTTCATATGGTTGTCAAGGACAACAAACCACTTAGCTTCCTAACTGCTTGCTGTGTCTATTTATTCCCTTTCTGCATTGGCTGAAGGAGCTTCCTCTGATCCTCCTGTACCATAACATATACAAGTTTATCACAATTTTTTTTTCCAGAGAAACTGTTCCTATCAAATTGAACAACCTGACATTTTTCCTCACTACACTCCATCTGCCAACTTTTGTGTCCCCTGAACCCCAATACAGTGAGCATTTATTTTTAAACTATTTGTGAGGTACCTCATCCAGATGTACTACCTCCACTGGTTCTCCCCAATCCACCGGCTGTTATGTCCTCAATAAAACTCCATCAGATTTGTCAAATATGATTTTCCTTTCATAAAGCCACTGTGACTCTACCGTGATTTTTAAGTACCCTTTTATCACAATCTTAAACTCCATCATTTTCATGCCAACTTGTGGTCAGATTAACTATTTCACAGTTTCCACACTCAGCTGTGAGTGTACCCTTCTCATTTCTGCTGCAAGTTGTGTGGCCTCAGCTGACAGAGGGAAGGTTGAGGAGGTGGTGGGGGTCTCAGGGCTAGAGGGACAGAGTTCGACACTGATGGAAACCTTGGCAAATGTTACATGTGGGAAACAAAATCCCACTTAAGATGATATCACTAAACCCACTCAGAAATCAAACGGGTGAACATAATGATATCAGAAGACCAGGCCATTCAGCCCTACCTTTGATCTTTAACACAGCTCCACTTTCCTGCACTAACCCCACATCCCTCGATAGCCTTAATATCTGAAAATCCATCACACTTTTTCTTGAATACAACATGACTAATGGATCCCTTGGGTTGGGAAATGCAGACTCAGCACATGTTTAGGGACAAGGGTGTTCAGGTTAGTGGCTCTTACACACAATATTAAAATGTTGATAGTGGCTGTGTCTCTGGTCCCCCATTCCTCTATCATTGACGGTTGTTTCAAACTAAAACGAACCAAGGGATCAACTGCAGGCACTTGGAGCAGAAACTCTGCTGTCTCGGTAGCTTCTGCCAGACTTTGCTCTCAGGCTTCTGCCAAAGGAAGTGACTCACAACATGGGAACATTCCAGCTTAGGCTGAGGCAAAACGTTAGGAGGAGGAGTTACCCCCCCCCCCCCCCCCCGGGCTCTGGCTTAACCCCCTCCCCTGGAATCCCAGAGCTGGCAGGTCATGTGACCAACAGCGTGGAAAAGAAAACATAAAAAACATACACAAATACTGCAGCGAGAGCTGTGGGAAAAGATACCACAATATCTCTAATAGAAGCGACCTGTGCTGGCACCTCCGATTTACATAACGTGTTGGAAACAGGTGCTGACATTACAGTAAGGGGATTGGATGACCTCTGCGAGGTGCAGGGTCAACAGCTAAGTGATCTTGGACCAACATTCCGCTCTCTAAGCCAACTGCCTGCAAAATTCCAACATGCACACTGCCAGAAATGTCGTTTCTAACATCATAATCCTTCTCTCTCTCTCCCACTGCCCCAGCCTCACCTCCCACCCTATTCCTGCCATTTATTTTGGTGCATTCTGGTCCAGAGGTCTTGGATTATTTGATTAGGTCAATAGATTGGCAGTAACAGGAAGAGTTTAAACTTGCGCAGATAAGCTACCATGCATCTCTTCAAAACAACAATGACTTTGCTTCAAAAGTAATTTGCTGGCTTTGTAGCTGCATTGCATCCAACAGCTGTTGTTAAATTTAAGTTCTCGCTTTCATCTGTGCTATATAATCCATTTGTAATTCTAACTATTACCTGCAGCTACGACGGACTCCATACACTGCAGAAAGTAAAAGAGGGAGGGGGAGTGAAAAAGAACTCGTAATTAGTTAGCACGTCCCGCACAGCCCAAACCACTTCTCTGAAGGATAACCACTGTGGCAATTGCAGCAGTCAAAGTATAAACAGCACAACATAAATGGCCAAAGCACCTGTTTTAATCAATATTGACCAAAGGTGGAAGGGCACCAAGAAGAACGCCATTGTCAACAGCAACGTCCCAATTGTTTGGTCAGAGACGGCCACAGAAAGCATGGTTTAAGGTGCCCTCGAGAAGAACAAGTCAGAGCAGCTGGAGTCCAGAAGAATGAGGGGGGACTTGACTGAAGCCCTAGGTCTTCAGGGGTCTTGTCAGGGTGGATGTGGAGGGGACGCTTCCTCTTGTGCGGATCTACTCATTACTTCTATTATAATCGTTCTACTCTTTTAAATCTAAATTCTATGACTCTAAGAATTCCTGCACTGCACTTTCTCTGTAACTGTAACACTTTATTCTGCATTTTGTTGGTCAGGCAGCATCTATGGAGGAAACTGAGCAGTCAATATTTCCCTTCCCTCCATAGATGTTCCCTGACCTGCTGAGTTCTTCCTACATTTTGTGTTCATTGCTCCAGATTTCCGGCAACTGCAGGTCTCTTATATCCCCATTCTGCATTCTATTATTGCTTTTCCCTTGTACTACCTCAATGTACTGATGTGATGAAGTGATCTGTATGGATGGCGTGCAAAACAAAGTTTTTCTGCTGTACCTCGGTACATTTTACAATAATAAACCAATTTACCATTTCACAGAACTGGGGGTCACTGTTTAAAAATAAGGGTCCACCCAGCTAATACAGAGATGAGGCAAAATGTTTTCCCTGAGGGTTGTGGGTCTTTGGAATTCGCTTTCTCAAAGAGCAGTGGATCTAGAATTTTCGAATGTGTGCAATGTTGAATGTGTGCAACATTGATAGAAATGTGACAAGCAAGGGAATGAAAAATTTCAGAAGGTAGTTGGGGATGCACATTTGAAGTTACAATCAGAACAGCCGTGATCTTATGAAAAACACTATGATGCTGGAGGAACTCAGCAGGCCAGGCAGCAACCGTGGAGAAAAGTAGGTGGTCAACTTTGAGTCAGGACCCTTCTTCGGGACACTTCATCAGCCGTGATCTTATGAATGGTGAAACAAGCTCAAGGGGGTAAAAGACCCTAATTTTTATCTTCTTGGGAGAGTTACGGTGCAGAGCTACAAAATAAGGGAACAGTCACTTAAAACTGAGAGGCAAACAAATTTCTTCTCTCGGAAGGTGGTGGATCTCTGGAGTTCTCTGCCCCCGAGGGTGGTGGAGGCCGGACCGTTGGATACATTTAAGATGGAGATAGATAAGTATTTGAAAGATCAAGGCAAGGCGAATATAAGATTTGGAAATTTCCAAATCTCCAAATATGGAGATTTGGCACAGAAGAGGAGTTGAGGCCAGCACAGATCAGCCATGATCATACTGAATTGCAGGGCAGGCTTGAGGTGTCTGGTGGCCAATTCCTGATTCCATTTGCTTGTGTTCTGTGCTGCATTGGGAGTCTAGATTATGTGTTTAAATCCTGGGCTGGGACTCGAACCCTGAATCTCATGACTGGCAGAGGAGTGGTGGGCACGTGTCGTTGTCGTACCGTTAATGTAGGTCTGCTCGTGAAGTTCGGTGATGCTGAGGAGGTCGGAACTCTGTTGCTGGCAGCTGGTACGAGCCTCACTCCATGAAAGAGTAGACTGGAAGTTGAACTGGTAGCAGCTGTTGGTCAGTGGGTCCCTGTCCCAGAAGGTCTCACAGTCGTCACCTACAGGCAGAGAAAGATTGTTACTGAAAGTTCAGAGATCCAAGAGTCTTATACAATTCATGCTTTAATGACAGTAATGTTGGGAGGTGCAGATCCCGATGGAATATACAAGGCCTTGGATGTGGTGGGCTGAATCATGCCAAAGTTACCTGTAAATGTTGCACAAGGAACTACACAGAGCCTTTAAGAACCCTTGTGGGTGAAAGTGGGCACAAAGCCTTTATTCTCCTTTCCCAATCTTGCTTCACTGTCTCTCACAGGCGGTGACTCACTTTCGGGTGCTCACTCAGTGGTGCCAGCTCCCACCTCACACAATTGGTCATTCTTTGTGTGCCAATCTTGGCAGGTCAGTCAGAGCCAGTGAGCCAAACCTAACACTGTCCTTGTGTAACATCCACAAACTCTCACAGACTTTCCAGCAGAAGGCCAGCCTGAATCTCCACAGCTGCCCAGAGGCAGTGCAGGGCCTCTCAACTCCGCAACCAATAACAGGAGAGAACCGTAAATCTTCCTTTGGCGTGGTTTGGATTACGATTCTCGCAAGCTTGGGTGTCCAACCATAAAATCATTCTCTGGCACATGTCTCAGACACTACAGACCTCTAACACATAGTATGCATTTTGAGGTTTCCTTGCATGAAATCTCTGAAATAAATCAGTTGCACCCTAAGATTCGCATTTGCACCTAATAGAAATGACATAAAAAGCAAACTATAAATCACTTCAAATTTCTTCAGAGTCATAAATCTACATGGCCCCAGGTAAACTGCTAAGAGTTTGAAGAAAGTTTCACATTACAAGATTTGTCAAACTGTCAGAGGAGATCTAAAGATGGTCCAACTGGAAACCCTGCAGTGAACCTTCTCAACTCTCACAGGGAATGTAAAATAGCTTCCCACCAGAGAGAGGGAAAAAGACAGAGATCAGACTGTGTGGCAGAGCGCAGAGAGAGTTTCCTCCTTACACACAGAAGCTCACTCACTTGCGATGGGACAGAACCCCCATCGTTCATCTTTGCCGTAGTCCACCGTTGTTGCACACCAGAGGTGGCCATCCTCTCGCCCAATGGTGGTGCAGTCATGGAACCACTGGCTGTCATACATGAACGGGATGGTGCAGGGCTTCCCGTGGGAGTTCCCCTGGATGGTGTAGATCTCTAAAGGAAACATAATACATTGAGTTTAAATGGGCTGCACAAATTTACACAGACAAGATGCTCACAGAACGACTTCTCCTGCAAGGGATCGAGATGGTTTCGTTGTTTAACCATCACTGCATCACGCAGTCCTCGAAGCATGGACCTTAGTTCAGTACGGAGTTAACTACTGTAATGAGTCACAGCGCAGCAGTGAGTCAAATCAACAAGTTCTTCTGCCTGTGTACAACGTCAGACACAGCTGAGGAGGTCAAGCTGACCAAGGAAACTAGTCAACAGGCTGAACCTGTATTCATTGCTTATACCTGTAGGAAGTGTTTACATGCATTTTCTGTAAAGAGGGAGAGCAGTCTAGTGTACTTTCATACTATATGTAATGTGTTGTGTTCAGAAGATGTAATGATATCACTAGTACTTGTAAATATACATCTGACGCGAGCCATATGTAGTGCGTTCCTTGCTGTTAGGGTTGAATAAAGCAAGCACGAAGCTCCTGTGTTCTGTTATTGCCATGTGGAACATACATCGACTCCAAGGTTCACCCAAAGATACCTCATGGAGAGCTGAGGGGAGAAGGGAGAATGACTGGGGCCTCTACTGTAGTCGAAGGTGGAGGAGAATGATCCAGGCCTGAGGGCGGGGAAAAGGATTGGAAAGAAGTTGAGGATATTGACTGAAGATTGCAGCCAGTAACCATGAGGTAGATGGGGTGCTGAAGATAGATGTCTGCATTGGGGGATCATGGGATTCAGTGGTCATAAGGATCAGAGGGGCTATGGTGGGGGAATAATCAGGCAGTCAGGAGCATCAGAAGATTGGAAGTGCTGGGATCTGAGAGGATTAGAGGGTTAGGGGAAGGGTGCATTGGGGTTTGGGAAGATTGCAAGAGCTACTGGGGTTTGGGAGGATTGGGCAGATGCTGGGATTTTGGAGCACTAGGATATTGGGAGCTTTCATGGTTCAAGGATTCAGGGTTTGGCCCTTGAGGGCCACCAAGAGTGACTGTGTGGTTGTAGAGCAGTGATGGTGAATGGGGATGGCAAATAGTGTGGGTGCAGGATACAGTTCTTGGTGTGAGGTGGGTCACAAGGATGAAAGGCAAATAAGGAGCTTGCCTTTCAAGGATCCCAATGTATCGGCGCATTGCTGTCTCTGGAGGGACAATGATGGTCACTTCTTGTACAGTGTGGCCCAAGTTCCCCCAGAAGGTCCCTAAAGGTGGGTTACAATGGGTAATGATGTCATTCTGTGCATGACTGATGTGGAAATGGTTTCAGAGGTGAAAGGGCGATTCACGCTGGATGAATTTCTGGAATGAAGTGATTTTAACGTTTTGTTCTGGGGCAAAATACTCATTTTCAAAAGACTATTTTATGCAGTTGAATGCTTAGGATGATGTGTTTTACGGTGTGGCTATTTGGTCTTGTGAAATATTGGCAGCCTATCTTAACCCAGTAAGTGAATAAAGATGTGCGGAGGCTTGAGTGTTAGTGGAAGTTAGAGGAAGACATTTAGAAAATTTAAAAAAAACATAGAAAATTATTTGATTATTAGAAAAATCATTTGATGATTTTTGATTGAAGTATCCAGAAAAACTGAACTTTTCTGATTGGACAAAGATCAGAAAGTGCTTTAATCACTTAGCCAATCACCAAGGACTTTTCCCAGAAAGAATTAATTAGCCTTTAAACATGACAGGCATCTGATAAACACTTGTACCACTGGTGCTGTGTATCTCATTGCCGATGCCCAAGAAACCTTAGAACAGGTTGTCAGATCGAATAATGGATTTTCTCAATCGTTCCTCAGCTGAGATAGAAGTCACAAGAAAAAAAAATCACTGGAAAAATCAGCCTGGGCCTTGGTTACCACCAGGATCACAAACAGAAATGCCTCATTTATTGTTGTAGCTCTGTTTATAATGATACAACAGCTTTCCAAAAATAATACTCAAGACTACATATTAACATAAGAGTTAAAATCTGAAAATTGTAAGTCTGTGATTTAATCAGCTGGTATGGATAATTTAAATATGGAGTGATGGAATCCTGGAAGGAAATAGCCTCCTGTATAGTTTCCTATTGACTGGATGTGAAGCTTGCAAATTATTTCTACGATTAATTCACATACAAGGTCATACATCAAACAGCATACAATTGAGAGATCAACAATGGTTGTGTTATATATTTTTGGTTGAAATGGGGTGAAGGTAGAACCAGTTTTACACAACACCATATAAAATTATCACTATCACATAAGAACATAAGCATATATAATAAAAAGGAGCTAGAGTGGTCCACTTGGCCATTTGAGCCTGCTGTACCTTTAATAAGATCTTGGACGATCCAATCTTGTCATCCACACCACTTTTCCGTTCTCTCCCCATGCTCCTTGGCTCCCTCGCAATTTAAATGGCTGTCACTTCTCACCTTGAATACATTCAATGACTCCACCGCTACAGCTCTCTCAGGTAGAGGGCTCCAAAGATTCATAAACTTCTGGCAGAAATTTTTAATCTCTCGCTTAAATAGGCAACCCTTTATTTCAAAACTTTACCCCCTCAGGAAAAATCCTTTCAGCATCCACCCTGTCACTCTCCCTCAGAACCTTTTATGCTTCAATAAGATCACCTCTCATTCCCTTACTCCAAGACACTCAATCTTTCTTCATGTGTCAAACCCTTCATTCCAGTAATAAACCTAGTGAACCTTCTCTGCAGGCCTCCAATGCAACATGTCTTTAGATATGGAAGCCAAAACTGTACACAGAATTTCAGGTACAGTCTCATCAATGCATCAAAACCTCTCTTCATTAAGCAATAAAGGCCATCATTCCATTAGCTTTCCTAATTACTCAATGTACTTGCATGCTAACCTTTTGTGCTTCATACACCAAGACCCTCCAGATCCATTTGTATCATAATATTTTTGAGTGTCACTCAGTTTAAATAATAATTTGCTTTTTCATTCTTCCTTCCAAAGAGCTTAACCTCACATTTCCCACATTATATTCCACCTGCCAACTTCTTGCCAATTCCCCTAACCTATCCATATCCCTTTGGAGGCTCTTTGTGTCCTCCTCATAACCCACCTATCTCTGAATCATCAGCAAATCTGGCTGCAGTACATTTGATTCCTTCATCCAAGTCATTAATATAGGTAACAAATAGTTAAGATCCCAACACTGATCCCTGTGATACCTCAATAGTTACTGACTGCCATTGGAAGAATGATCCATTTATCCCAACTCTGTTTTCCATTAGTCAGCCACTCCCCTATCCATGCCAATAATATTAACCCCCAAGCACATGTGTTCTCATCTTGTGTGATAACCTTCTATGTGACACCTTTCAAGTGTTTTCTGGAGATTCCCTTTATCCACAGAGTTTGTTGTATCCTTGAAGAATTCTAGTAAATTTGCCAAAAACAAATTTCCTTTCATAACTCTGTATTGTCTTTATTTGACTGTCTCATCATTTTCTAAATATCATACTATTGACTCCTTAATAATAGATTCCAGCACTTTTCCAATGACAGATGTTAGGCCGATTACTTCCTGCATTCCGTCACCCTTTAAATAATGGCAGTTTTCCAATCGTCTAGGACCTCTCCAGAATCCATGGAATTTTTCTGGATTACAGCCAATACAACTATTATCTCTGCAACCACTTCCTTTATGACCCAAGGAAGCGAGCCAAGAGGTCCAGGGTTCCACTTGAATTCCAGGGGGACCAATATCCTGGTGGGGAGGTTTGCTAAGGCTACTGGGGGGGAGTTTAAACTAAAATTGTTGGGGGGGGGCGTGGGATCCGAACTGGAGAGACGGGGGAAGAGGTGTTTGGCTCTCAAGTAGAGAAAGCTAGTAGTAGGTACGATAGGCAGGTGATAGAGAAGGGATGTGCTCAGACAGGTTTGAGATGTGTCTATTTTAACGCAAGGAGTATTGTGAACAAGGTGGATGAGCTTAGAGCTTGGATCAATACTTGGAGCTAATGATGTGGTGGCCATTACGGAGACTTGGATGGCTCAGGGACTGGAATTGTTGCTTCAAGTGCCAGGTTTTAGATGTTTCAGAAAGGACAGGGAGGGAGGCAAAAGAGGTGGGGGAGTGGCACTGTTGATCAGAGATAGTGTCGCGGCTACAGAAAAGGTGGACGTTGTGGAGGGACTGTCTACAGAGTCTCTGTGAGTGGAGGTTAGGAACAGGAAGGGGTCAATAACTTTACTGGGTGTTTTTTTATATATATAGGTCACCCAATAGTAACAGGGATATTGAGGAGCAGATAGGGAAGCAGATCCTGGAAAGGTGTGAGAATAACAGAGTTGTTGTGATGGGGGATTTTAATTTCCCAAACATCGATTGGCATCTCCAGACAGTGAGGGGTTTGGATGGGGTGGAGTTTGTTAAGTGTGTTCAGGAAGGATTCTTGACACAATATGTAGATAGGACTACAAGAGGAGAGGCTGTACTTGATTTGATATTGGGAAATGAACCTGGTCAGGTGTCAGATCTGTCAGTGGGTGAACATTTTGGTGATAGTGATCATAATTCTATCTCCTTTACGTTAGCACTGGAGAGAGATAGGAACAGACAGACTAGAAAGGCGTTTACTTGGAGTAAAGGGAATTATGAGGCTCTCAGGCAGGAAATTGGAAGATTAAATTGGGAACAGATGTTCTCAGGTAAAAGTACGGAAGAAATGTGGCAAATATTCAGGGGATATTTGTGTGGAGTTCTGCATAGGCATGTTCCAATGAAACAGGGGAGTCACGAGAGGATACAGGAACCGCGGTGTACAAAGGCTAAAATAAATCTAGTCAAAAGGAAAAGAAAAGCTTACGAAAGGTACAAAGAGCTAGGTAATATTAGAGATCTGGAAGAGTATAAGGCTAATAGGAAGGAGCTTAAGGAGATTAGGAGAGCCAGAAGGAGACATGAGAAGGCCTTGGCGGGCAGGATTAAGGAAAACCCCAAGGCATTCTACAAGTATGTGAAAAGCAAGAGGATAAGATGCGAAGGAATACGGCCTATCAAGTGCAGCAGTGGGAAGGTGTGTATGGATCTGGAAGAAATACCGGAAGTACTTAATGAATACTTTATGTCAGTATTCACTATGGAAAAAGATCTGGGGGATTATAGTGGGGACTTGCAGTGGGCTGAAAAGCTTGACCAGGTAGATATTAGGAAAGAGGAGGTACTGAAACTTTTGGAAAGCATCAAGTTGGATAAGTCACCGGGACCGGATGAGATGTACCCCAGGCTGCTGTGGGAGGTGAGGGAAGAGATTGCGGAGCCTCTGACGATGATCTTTGCATCGTCGATGGAGACGGGAGAGGTTCCGGAAGATTGGAGGGTTGCGGATGTTGTTCCATTATTCAAGAAAGGGAGTAGGGATAGCCCAGGAAATTATAGACCAGTGAGTCTTACCTCAGTGGTTGGTAAGCTAATGGAGAAGATCCTGAGAGGCAAGATTTATGAATATTTGGAGAGGTATAATATGATTAGGAATAGTCAGCATGGCTTTGTCAAGGGCAGGTCCTGCCTTACGAGCCTGATTGAACTTTTTGAGGATGTGACTAAACACATCGATGAAGGGAGAGCAGTAGGTGTAACGTATATGGATTTCAGCAAGGCATTTGATAAGGTACCCCATGCAAGGCTTATTGAGAAAGTAAGGAGGCATGGGATCCAAGGGGATATTGCAGTGTGGATCCAGAACTGGCTGGCTCACAGAAGGCAAAGAGTGGTTGTTGAAGGGTCGTATTCTGTGTGGAGATCGGTGACTAGTGGTGTACCTCAGGGATCTGTACTGGGACCCTTGTTCTTTGGGACTTTTATAAATGACCTGGATGAGGAAGTGGAGGGGTGGGTCAGTAAGTTTGCGGATGACACAAAGGTTGGGGGTGTTGTGGATAGTTTGGAGGGCTGTCAGAGGTTACAGAGGGACATAGATAGGATGCAAAGTTGGGCTGAGAAGTGGCAGATGCAGTTCCACCCAGATAAGTGTGAAGTGGTTCATTTTGGTAGGTCAAATATGATGGCAGAATATAGTATTAATGGTAGGACTCTTGGCAGTGTGGAGGATCAGAGGGATCTTGGGGTCCGAGTCCATAGGACGCTCAAAGTGGCTGCGCAGGTTGACTCTGTGGTTAAGAAGGCATATGGTGTATAGTCCTTCATCAATTGGGGAATTGAACTCAGGAGCTGTGAGGTATTGTTGCAGCTATATAGGTCCCTGGTCTAACCCCACTTGGAGTACTGTGCTCAGTTCTGGTCACCTCACTACAGGAAGGATTTGGAAGCCATAGAAAGGGTGCAGAGGAGATTTACAAGGATGCTGCCTGTAATGCAGGACATGCCTTATGAAAGCAGGTTGAGGGAACTCGGCCTTTTCTCCTTGGAGCGACAGAGGATGAGGGGGGACCTGATAGAGGTATATAAGATGATGAGAGGTATTGATCGGGTAGATAGTCAGAAGCTTTTCCCCAGGGCTGAAATGGTGGCCATAAGAGGACATAGGTTTAAGGTGCTGGGGAGTAGGTAGAGGAGATGTCAGGGGTAAATTTTTTTACTCAGAGAGTGGTGAGTGCGT
The DNA here is from genome assembly GCF_009764475.1 of Pristis pectinata. Taxonomy (NCBI): domain Eukaryota; kingdom Metazoa; phylum Chordata; class Chondrichthyes; order Rhinopristiformes; family Pristidae; genus Pristis; species Pristis pectinata. The sequence goes on along the minus strand of NC_067429.1, from coordinate 28,835,950 downwards.
GGAATGGGCTGCCGAAACGGTGGTGGAGGCAGATACGACAGGGTCTTTTAAGAGACTGTTGGATAGGTACATGGAGCTGAGAAAAATAGAGGGCAATGGGTAAGCCTAGTAATTTCTAGGGTAGGGACATGTTCGGTACAGCTTTGTGGGCTGAAGGGCCTGAATTGTGCTGTAGCTTTTCTATGTTTCTATTAGTTTGCCAGTACTTTTCCTCCTAGTATAGAGATTGTTTCAACTTCCGTTCTCCCCATAGCTCTTGATTACCGTTATTGTGATGTTTCAGTGTCTTCTACTGAAGGCTGACCCAAGGTAATTATTTAGAATTGCTGCCATTTCTCTAATTCCCATTATTAGTTCCCCAGTCTCACCCTCTAAGAGACCAACATTTTCTTTAGACACTCTCTACATTTTTATATACTTGTAAAATCACTTGCCCATCTGCCTTTTCTAGATTTTTGCAAGTTTCCCCTGACAATCTATTAATATTCCCCAATCTTTATAAGTGTCCTCATGGTTCATGTGATCGGGTCAATATACAAGTAAACAAAAACCTTTCAAAAATATTCGGATTGGAGACATTCATTAGGTTAATAATTAGGCAGCATTTGGTGGAACTGTCCATCACAGTCCCTCTTGCAGGCCAATGCTTTCAAGAGGATCATCAAACAAAATATACATCACCCTTTATTCTTGAAAGTCAGATAAACATTGAAGGAATTCATTCAAAAATAATGTGATCATTTCCATTGCAATGTGTTGATCTTTGAACAACCTGCTTATTGAAATGCTACAGGTCACTTAAACCAGTAAACCAGTTGCTGCACTGAAACCACCTCGAACTTCACAGGATCACACAATGGCTACAGCATGGAAAGAGGCCATATGGCCCATCAAGTCTGTACCAGCTCTATGCAACAGCAGTCCACTACACCCACCCTCCTATCCTCTCCCAACATCTATGGGAATCCTTTCCTTTCAGATAATTATCTTGGTCCCTGTTGAATGTTAGAATTGAACCTGCCTCCTCCACAACCTAACTGCTCACTGTGTAAAAAAGTTTCTCCTCACTTTCAGTTCTATTGCCATTCACCCTCATTCTGTCCCTCCTAGTTCTTGACCTTTCTGCCAACGGAAACAGTTTCCTTTATCTAGTTTGTCCCTTCTATCTGGTTTGATTTTAAATACCTCAATGGGATCTTAATTCCAAGGAGAACAGCACTAGCTTTTTTGATCTGCCCACATAACTAAAGTTCCTTATCTCCAGAATCATTTTGGCAAATCTCTTCTGCACCCTCCTCAAAGCTCTCCCATCTTTCCTAGAGTGCAGCAGCCAGGACTGAACACAGTACTCCAGGTGTGACCAGACCAGTGTTTTATAAAGATTTATCAGGACTTCTTCGCTCTTGTACTCGGTGCCTCTTTTATAAACAAAGCCCAGGGACCTGTATGCTTTTTTTTAAAACCACTTTCTCAATTTGCCCTGTTTACTTGCAACAAACTGGGTACGTACATCCCGAGATTTCTGTGTCCCTGAGCTCAGTCTGGAATTGTGTCCTCTAGTCTTCAGTGCCATTTTTCATCTTTTCTGCCAAATTTCTCAGCATTAAATTTCATCTGCTACCTATCTGCCCATTCCACAAACCTTTTTACATCTACTTGAAGTTTATTACTTTCCTCATAGTTCATTACACCCCCAAGTTCTGCATCAATTTTGGAAACTGTGGCCTCTGCAGCCAAGTCCAAATTTTCTATATTAAGGAAAACAGTGGGGAAACACTGTATGCTTCCCTCCACTCTGAAAAACAACACTTCACCAGTTGGCTTAGCCAATTTTCCGTCCTAGCTGCCGCAGTTCCTTTTATTCTGTGGCCTTCAGTTGGTTAACCTGAAGTGCTGTCCATCAAATTCACTTTCTCAACAGGTATCCTATCATCTGGGGAGAGGGAGGCTGTGGGCTTAAAAGATCCAGAAACTTTGTCACTGTAAGGAGGCTGGATTAACCAATTGTCTCGAAGTCAGAAGTTCATTCAAATCCAAATACTAAACAAAAGTCACTCATGTGGTATTAAGGAGTACTGAGGAATTTAGACCTTACCATGATATGGTCGAGAGCATAGGTCCTCGTCGGTGTTGTAGATCCTCCACAGGCCCTCAGGCTCTGGGGTGCTGGCTTCAGGCTGCAGATTCAGGATGCCGTTGAGCTGACTGCCTAGATTGTTACAATGCCATCGCATCTGGGCGGACTCCTGGTCACACTCCGTCATACCCAGGACAGACACGGTCTCATTCTTCCTCTGAGTGCTCAGGCACTGCTCGGATCCGAGGTTGAAGAGACGCAGCCTGGACACCCACTTCCATTGCTGGTTGCTGGAGCTCTCATTACAGGCCAGGGCCAGTCCTACACTGGAACCTCGGCTCTCCAGGCAACTCCTTGCTTTCTCACTGTACATCAGGAATACACTGGTATCTGCAAATCAGAAATATGTCATTAAAACTAAACAGAGAGCCTGTGTGAGGAACCAACATTCAACTATATTAACCCAGACTGCAACAACATAAAGCTGTGGGAAATAGACCTCAAATTTATTATCTTAAACTTCATGCCTGGCTTGGGGTCCAAACATTTTTGTTAGCTACAAGCAGGTAAAACATGCATATACTTCCCCTGCAAGCATCTATTCCTCAGAAGCCGACTGACACTGGATTATCTCGGCTGTCAAGGCTTCAAGCTCTGGAATTCACTCCATTTCTGCTTAAGCTGCTTCTCAGTATCTCAATAACTAGCTCGATTCAGACTTGATTTGATAACTCCCCTTTGGAACTTTTGGATATTTTACTACAGTAATAGTACATACAAAACAAACTTGCCAATAGCCAGTTTTCAAGTCTACACTTTTGAACAGCACATTGCCCAGGGCAGTGTACACAATGTGCAGAGGTGTGGGATCCAGTGATACAGTTTATACAAAATTACCAGGGGATAGATAGGGTAGATGGCGAGAATCCTCTACCCATGGCGGGGTTGCCTAAAACAAGAGGGCATGGGTTTAAGGTGAGAGGTAGGTTAAAAGGGCATTAGTGGAGGAATTTTTTTCCACACAGTGGTTGGAATCTGGAACGTGCTACCTGGGGTGGTGGAGGAGACAGATGCTCTCATAATATTTAAGCAGCATCTAGACAAGCAGGCTATGGAGCAAATGTAGGTAAATAGAGTACCACAGCACAGAAACAGGCTCTTCAGCCCATCTAGTCCATGCCCACCTGATCTTCTGCCTGGTCCCATCTACCTGCACCCGGACCACATCCCTCCCAACCGCTCCCATCCATGTACCTATCCAAACCTCTCTTAAATGCTACAACTGAACCCACATCTACCACTTCAGCTGCCAGCTCGTTCCACACTCGTACCACCCTCTGAGTGAAGAAGTTCCCCCTCAGATTCCCCTTATATATTTCACCCTTCACCCTAAAACTATGTCCTCCAGTTCTAGACTCACCCAACCTTAGGGGAAAAAGCCTGCATGCATTCACCCTATCTATACCCGTCATAATTTTGTACACCTCTATAAGATCTCCCCTCATTCTCCTGCGCTCCAGGGAATAAAGTCCTAATTTGTTCATCCTTTCCCTATAACTCAGATCCTCGTTCTGGCAACACTGTGTAAATTTTCTCTGCACTCTTTCAAGCTTACTGATATCTTTCCTGTAGGTCGGTGACCAGAACTGCACACAATGCTCTAAATTCGGCCTCACCAACGTATTGTACAACTTCAACATATCATCCCAACTCCTGTACTCAGTGCCCTGATTTATGAAGGCCAAAGTGCCAAAAGTTCTCTTTACAACCCTATCTACCTGTGATGCCACTTTCAAGGAACTATGGACCTGTATTCCCAGGTCCCTCTGTTCTACCACACACATCAGAGCCCTACCATTCACTGTGCAAGTCCTACCCTGGTTTGGCCTCCCAAAGTGCAACACTTCACACTTGCCTGCATTAAATTTCATCTGCCATTTCTCAGCCCATTTTCCCAGCTGGTCCAGATCACTTTGCAAGCTTTGCTGGCCTTCTTCATTGTCCACTACGCCCCCAATCTTGGTGTCATCCACAAATTGGTCGATCCAGTTTACCACATTATCCAAATCATTAATATGGATGATAAACAACAACGGACCTAACACCGACCCCTGTGGCACACCACTAGTCACAGGCCTCCAGTCAGAGAGACAACCATCTACTACCACTCTCTGGTTTCTCCCGCTAAGCCAATTTTGAATCCGATTGGCTACTTCATCCTGAATGCCAAGCAACTTAACCTTCTGGAGCAGCCTCCCCTGCGGGACTTTGTCAAAGGCCTCACTAAAGTCCATGTAGACAACGTCCACTGCCTTTCCCTCATCGACCTTCTTGGTATTCTCCTCAAAAAAATTCTATAGGATTGGTTAGCCATGACCTACCACGCACAAAGCAATGTTAACTATTCCTAATCAGGCCCTTATATATCCTATCCCTTAGCATGCCTTCCAATAAAATACCCACGACTGACATCAGGCTCACCGGCCTGTAATTTCCTGGCTTATTCTTAGAACCTCTCTTGAACAACATCAGCTATCCTCCAGTACCTCATCCTTGGCTAAGGAAGTTTTGAATATCTCTGCCAGGGCCCCTGTAATTTCTGCACTAGCCTCCCACAAGGTCCGAGGGGACACCTTGTCAGGCCCTGGGGATTCATTCACCTTTACTCGTCTCAAGACAGCCAGCACCTCCTCTTCTGTAATTCTGTAGTCCATAACCTCACTACTCTTTTTCCTCAGTTCTGCCTCCAGAGTAAATATGGATGCATAAAATTAATTTAAGGTCTCCCCCATCTCTCTCAGCTCCATGCATAGATGACCTTACTGACCTTCAAGAGGACCAATTTTGTCACTTTCTACCCTTTTGCTCTTCATACAGCTATAGAAACCCTTGGGATTCTCTTTCACCCTATCTGCCAGAGCAACCTTGGGTCCCCTTTTCGCCTTCCTGATCTCTCTCTCGTGTTCTCTTGCATTTCTTATACTCTTCAGGTGCTTCATTTGATCCTAACTGCCTCTACCTGATATGAGACACCTTGAGAAACAAAGGACTGCAGATGCTGGAACCTAGATGAAAAACACGATGTTGCTGGAGGAGCTCAGCAGGCCAGGCAGCAAGTTCTCAGGTGGGAGAGCGGGATTGGCTGGGGTGGGATGTGGGGGAAGGAAGTGAACTAGGAAGTTTCGGAGAGAGCGTTCCCTGCGAAAGGCAGAAAGAGGTGGGGAGGGGAAGATGTGCTTGGTAGTGGGGTCCCGCTGGAGATGGCAGAAGTGGCGGAGAATGATGTGTTGAATACATAGGCTGGCAGGATGAAATGTTAGGACGAGAGGGACCCTATCCCTGTTGGATCTGGGAGGGGTGGGGGTGAGAGCAGAGGTGTGGGAAACGGCAGAGATACGGGTGCGAGCTCTCTCGACCACAGCTGGGGGGAAGCCACGGTTAGAAAAGAAGTCGGACATCTCGGATGTCCCGGAGTGGAAAGCCTCATCGTGGGAGCACATGCGGCGGAGGCGGAGAAATTGATAAAAAGGGATCTCGTCCTTGCAAGAGACAGGGTGGGAGGAGCTGTAATCGAGGTCACTGTGGGCGTCAGTGGGTTTGTAGAAGATGTCGGTGGATAAGGAATCTCCTGAGATGGAAAGATTAAGGAGAGAGAGGTGTCAGAGATAGTCCAAGTGAATTGGAGAGCGGGGTGAAAATTTGAGGTGAAATTTATGAAACTGTCGAGTTCCGCACGGGTACAAGAGGTGACGCCAATGCAGTCGTCGATATAGCGGAGAAAGAGTTGAGGATTGGGGCCGGAGTAGGCTTGGAACAGAGACTATTCAACGTAGCCAACAAAGAGGCAGGCATAGCTGGGGTCCATGTGAGTGCCCACAGCCATGTCCACGGTCTGTAGAAAGGGAGACGAATCGAAAGTGAAGTTGTTTATGGTGAGGACAAGTTCAGCCAGGTGGAGGAGACCGTTGGTAGAAGGGGACTGGTTCTGTCTCTGGTCAAGAAAGAAGCAGAGGGCAGTGAGGCCGTCACAATGGGGAGTGGAAGCATATAGCGACTGGACGTCCATGGTGAAGATGAGGTTGTGCATGCTGCAGGGTCATGATATAAAAGGGTCCAGACCTGAAACTGATTATCTCCACGGATGCTGCCTGGCCTGCTGAGTTCCTCCGGTATCATAGTGTTTTTCACATTTTTCTTTACCAGGGCCTCAATATCCCTCGATAACAAAGGTTCCCTAAACCTGTTAGCCTTGCCTTTTATTCTAAGAGCAATATACAGATTCTGTACTCTCAGTATTTCGCTTCTGAAAGCCTCCCACTTACCAAAATTTCTTTGCTGGAAAACAGCCTATCCCAATCCACGCCTGCCAGATCCCTTCTGATGCCGTCAAAATTGGCCTTACTCCAATTTAGAATCTCAACCAGAGGACCAGTCCTACCCTTCCCCATAATTGTCTTGAAACTAATGGAATTATGATCACTAGATCCGAAGTGTTTCCCTACACACACTTCTGTCACCTGCTCTGTCTCGTTCCCCAAGAGGAGAACCAGTATCACGGTCTCTTTAGTCGGGACTGTACATGTTGATTAAGGAAACTTTCCTGAACACATTTGACAAACTCTATCCCATCCAATCCTTTCATAGTAGGGGAGTCCCAGTCAATATGTGGAAAGTTAAAATCACCTACTATCACAACCTTATTTTTCTTGCAATTGTCAGCTCTCTCTCTCTCTCTACAAACTTGTTCCTCTAAATCCCACTGACCATTGGGAGATCTATAATATAGCCCCATTAACGTGGTCATCCCTTTCTTATTCCTCAGTTGCACCCATATTGCCTCAGTAGACGAGCCCTCCATTATGTCCTCTCTGAACACGGCCGTGACATTTTCCCTGATGAGTAATGCCACCCCTCCCCCTTCAATACCTCCCTCTCTATCACGTCTAAAATCTCAGAACCCCAGAACAGTGAGCTGCCAATCCTGCTCCTCATCCAACCTAGTCTCACTAATGGCTACAACATCATAATTCCACGTGCCGATCCATGCTTGAAGTTCATCTGCCTTGTCTACAATACTCCTCACATTGAAACAGACACGTCTCAGGACATTGGTCCCACCGTGCTCATCAACCAGTTGACTGGTCTTTGCTTGTAGACTTAACATCTACTTTCCCCACAGCCACCCCATTTGCTGCCCTGTCACTCTGGTTCCCACCCCACGCAACTCTACTTTAAATGGGACTAGTACAATGGTCAGCATGGACACAGTAGGCTGAATGGCCCGTTTCTGTGCTATACGACTTTAAAAGGGGAATAGGCACAACAGTCAGATGCAGGCAGCTCTGAAGCGCTCTAGTTTCCTCCTCACTGAGGGGCAGCGTGCGAGAAGAAATGAAACACTGCTCACGTGGGTTACTTTATTCCCCTTTCTCTCCAACCACAAGTCCAGATTGATTCTCCACTGCAGTACTGAGGGAGTGCTGCACTGTTGGAGATGCCATCTTTTTAAAGTAATATTGAACTAAGATTCTGTCTATACTTTCCAGTAGATTTAAGAGATCCCCTGATACTTTTCCAAAGTATGGCACTTCTCCCAAGTTCTGCCCAATACTTATCTTCCAAATGATGTCACTCTCCAGTGCTGCATCACATGAATCGGATCTGTGAGTTTTAATATACCACATGTAATAAATGCAGCAAATGGCTGAGCAGGAGGAGAAGACTATGCACCTTTTGAAGCCATACTTGATTTTGATCCAGTTGACACATCTTACATCCTGTCTGTTTGTCTTTGCCCTGCACCCACTAATTTGGAGGCATTTTGTTGAGGCTTCTCCTGAAGATTCCTTTGTGTTGCTAGAGGTCGTAGGCTCCTGGTGCTGCCAACTGTAGAGGATGTGTTCCCAGAGACTACAAGCATGACCTTCCATCTCCAACTATCCAACCCCATACTCCTGTCACTGGTCATCTTACATATCTAACTTCATGGCATCCCATGTTCCTGCAGCCTCTGGAAAGTAAACTGAATCTTCAATATTTGATTGGATGGATTTTGATTGGCACTCTTCCAACCTCCAATACAACTCCATCCAATGAAAGCACGGCTTCCCATGACTTGTACTCTACTGTTACTCTGAAAGAGATGAGTGGCCTGTTACTCAGGAGTACAGCGATTAGATAGGTTGAGAATCTACCAAAATCTCTAGATCTCCTTCAGCGTTATTCAAGGCATACATGCAACACACACTTTATATTTAATGCCCTACTTCTCTTTCATTTACATAATTAGTCTAATACATTTGTAGTTCCTGCCTCCCAGTTTGGCTTCAAGTGCAAATTTTCCCAATTTGCAGAGTTTTTGAAAACAACTAATGGAGAAGGAAATGGTTCCAACCCTGGCCTCGAAGCCACTCACTCAATACTTCATACCCACCCCAACATGGTGCCTCCAATAAGTACTTGCTTCTTTCTAATCCTCTGCCAATTCCCATCTATTCCAGAGTTTTGCCTTAAGTTTTAAATAGCCTGTTATGAAGAAATTTTCCAAAGTTTTTCTTGGGTGCATCACTACATCGCGTCAAAGGTCTATTTGGCCAAGTCAGCTGGGATTCTATTGGCCGGGAAAAGCAGTTGTAAAATTGTAAAAGATCCCATCAGATGAAATCTCAGAAAGACAGTGGGTGTCAGGTGAAGGGCAAGTTTCTGATTTGCTTTAATTGGCGAGTGGTGCTTTACTCGAGTCTGTGTGGTCTAGAAGCTTGTAACCAAAATGGTTTACAATTGGAGTCTAAAGTTTTTGCTTGTGATTAGATTCTTTCAACAATTGCTGCAGGGCAAAAACTAAACAGATGCAGAAAATGCTGGAAGTGCTCAGCAGATCAGGTTACAACTGCTGGAAGAGAAACAGCTTATGTTTCAGATTGAAGGTCCTTCAACCGAGTTCTGACGAAGGGTCTTTGACCTGAGACATGACCTCGGTTTCTCTTCCCACAGATGCAGCCCGACCTGCTGAGTAATTCCAGCAATTTCAGTTTTTAGATTTCCAGCATCTGCAGGGTTTTTGATTTTCCAGAGCTAAAATCTGGTTTCAGTTTACAAGGGGCAATAAAATCTGATGCTTTCTTCCCAAAGGGGAGGCAGGGGGTAGGGGGAGAGGTTAAATGAAAAGATGCATTGGTATTTCATAGGCAAAGATATTTCAGGATAGAGAAAAGGACCAGTGGAGTTAAATGGATGACATACATCAGCCATGAATGATGCAGACTCAAAGCACTGTTCTTGGGATACTGACACAGGCAGGCGAGGGACGTTCAGTCCCTTAAACCTGCTCCGCCATTGAATGTCACAGCTGATTAAGAGCCTCATCCACTTTCCACCTGATCCACGTACCCTTATCTCTATTGGTGTCTATGATTCTATCCATCACAGTTGTGAGTCAACTCAGTAACCAAACACACACAGCTCTCCCAGGTAGCGATTCCCGAGACTCATTGTCCTCAGCATAAAGAAATTTCTCCTCACATCAGTCTTAAATGGATGATCCTATTTTCTTAAATAATGTCATGGGAGGAGGCCATTCAGCCCATATGACCCATGCTGGCTCACAGACAAGCAGTCCCATACTCCTCCTCTTGTTTCCCTGCACCCCTGTAAATCTCTCTCTCACACACACACACACACACACACACACCCCCACCCCCACACACACCCCCACCCCCACACACACCATTGCTTTGATTCTTTTATTCTATATTAAAGGGATAAATTACAGGAGTCCCTTTATCCAGAGACTACTCTCCCGAGTTCTAAGCTCTCTGGCCTGAAGAAACAACCTCTTGACATCGACAATGTCAATCCCGCTCAGAATATTTTGGCCCTTCCCAGAACATAAGGAATTCACCATTCAGTAGAAGTGATTTTTTTTAAACAAAGAAAGACTGAAAATTACAGGATTAAAAGGTACTCAAATTGTGCTACAAATTAGGTGCTGTTGGTTAGGAGAATATTAATGGGACGAGAAACCACAGGAATATGTGATGTCTCCTTTCAATACAAGACCATCGGTACACCGAGTGCAGGACCACTCTTTCAGCTCTGAAACCCTCTCCAGTGAAGCTATTAGAAGAAATTATTCCAGATGCCCTCACTGCAGTCCCACTTGGGATGGGTGAACAACCCGGAGGTAACTGTAGTTGAGGGTCTGACAACACAATGACGTTAGTAGTTTTTGTTTGCAAAAGCTCAATTTAAGGGTCACAGCAGATGAAACTTTTCCCAGTTTTAACCTGCACCACACCCTTCCTGCAGCCCCGCAGTTGAAACATCAGGTCCCAATAAACCTCTTGAACACTGTGCAAGGCTGCAATGACATTCACCAATCAAGTCATATCACCATTAGGAATTCAGGGAGTGGAACAAATAATCCAGGAAAGAGTTCAAAAGTGGAACTGGCAAATTTAAATTCCACTGAATCAATAACAGTAACTGCCGAGCTATTAGGTTGTAAGAAAGTAACGAACATTCATTAATGCTCTCTGGAGAAGGAAAGTGTGATCTGATCTTATCAACAAACATTGCTGTTAACAAAAGACATCAGAAAACAGGTTAACAAAATGTTCGCAAGCAAGGTTTCTTTTGACAGTGGATGGGGCGGAACAGATCACCATAGAACTTACAAAGTGCTCAGGAACCAATGATGGAAACTAAAGGAATATAGAACATGTTTAACAATGAGGAAGGTGAGTGAACCCGGGATTGTTTTTCAAATGAACAGTATTAGAAACTAAGGGATCAGTTTGACTGAAAGGCCCTCATAATAGACAATTCAGTAGTGCTTTAGAAATAACTAAATGGTCCCTTGAGAATGGCAGCAGTGTTGCTTCAGCTCCAAAGTTCTGGGTTTAGTTCTGACCTCCAGTGCCGAATGTGTGGAGTTTTCACATTCACATAGTGACTGCAAAGGTTTCCTCGCACATCCCAAATACGTGTGGGTTAGTAGTATTACTTGGCCACTGTAAATTGCCCCTAGTGTGTTAGGTGGGTAATAGAATCTGGGGGGGAGGGGGGGGGGGCGAAGCTGATGGGAATCTGGAGGGGATAAAATGGGATTAGTGTAACTGGGTGCTCGATGGTCAGTGAGGACGATGGGCTGAAGGGCCTGTTCCCATGCTGACTGTGAGAAAGGGAGTGGATGGGAATGAGCAACAAGATGGATTTTTCCCCAACTCTCAACCAAGCAACTGGTATGTCCCTTCATGAGGTAATTGCCATAGATTCCAGAAAGGGCCATTATGTGGGCAGGAAACACACAGGCTGTCAGTGTGAACGATCCCTGTAATTACATGTTCCAAAAAAACCTCAAGCAAAAAACACAAAAATATAGTAGATCTGGCTAGTTTTAAATCCCTTTATTTAGAGGACCATCATCTTAGTAAACACTTAGCAATCTTCGAGTCAAAGTCATGGAGACATGTAGCATGGAAGCAGGCCCTTCAACTTCTGCACAATTTTCCTTTTTGTATCTGAAAAATTTGAACTCAGATAGATCATTTCATTATCTCAGTGCAGCAAACAACAGTCAGCAAATCCCTCGAGATGCGTCGCCCTTATTGTAGGAACCACAGGACCTCACGGTACTGTGGTAATTACCTTGCCCATGTGACCCCTGCTCTGCCCTCTGCATTTGTTCCCTACAAACCACTGACCACATAACTTCCCTTCCTGACTCCAACATTAGCTGATGTTGTAACAGTCCTCTCCTCAGATACTGGCCCCTTTCCTTCACGTCTGCCGTACTCATCTCTCCTCGTAAATAAAATACCTTGACTTCTTAATCCCTACAAACCACCATTTATCTAGTTGTAACGAGAGAATCATCTCCAATCTCCCTTTCCTGTCTGGAATCCTTGAATAATTCGAGCCTTCTGAGTCTCTATCCATTTTTCCAAACACGACTTGTTTGAATTCCTCCAGATGGGTTTCTGGCCTCTCTGCAGTGACAAACAATTCCTGCCAAAGTTACCAATGACATCCTGTGTGACTGTGGTCAAGGTGATCCATCTCCCTTCTCCATCAGGTTGACCATTTTAGCCTCCACACTGACCATATTGTCCTGCAACACCTCCCTACCACTGCAAACAGGCCGAGCCCACAATGACTTAGCCCTACTTTTATTTATCTAGTTGTAACGAGAGAGTCACTGCAAAAGATTTTCTTCCCATTTCCTACGGCAACCCCCAAAGATTTATCCTTCATCCGCTCCTTCTGTTCATTTAAGTAGTGCCTTTCTGATGAGAGTGTCAGTTTCCACATAGACCCCACCGATGACCCTACCACTACTTACCTCAAGTCCTCCCACTTCTAAATTGTCAGTGTGCTTGTCCACCAACTAGCATCGTATGAATAAAACTATTAAGCATCCACTTACGCCAATCCTACACCTTCCCATCTTATTCTCCCCACATTCCCATCAAACGTCCCTAGATTCCACCAAGCACCCATACATAAGGGGTAATTTACAGTAGCCAATTAACCTACCAACCCGTGGGATGTGGGAGGAAACTGGAGCACTCGGAGAAAACCCACATGATCACAGGGAGAACGTGCAAACTCCACACAGATCAGCGGAGGTCAGGAATGAACCCGGGTCACAGAGTCATGAAGCAATTGGTCTACTCGCTGTGCCACTCTGCAGCCCCGAAGTTTGTTCCTCCTAAATATTAACAAGGCTGAGAACATCATCTTCACTCCGGCCACAAACGCCATTTCCTGGCCCTCTCTCTGTGGCAGATGAGTAAGAAAGGAAACAGGTTGCTTACAACCTTGATGCCATGACCCTGGGTTTCAATGGCCATGCCATGCTAGTCCCACCTCCCCCTCCAACGTTGTCTGGCACTGACCCTGGGTCAGCTCATTTGGTGCTGAAACCCTCAGTTATGCTTTCCTCGTCTAGAACTTTGGAAATTTCCACTCCGCTTCTGGCCGATCTCCCTTCGTTCTAGTCTCTGTAAACATGGGGACATCCAAACCTCCGCTGTCCACATTGAAACACACCATCCCATTCATCCATCATCTCTATACTTGTTGGATTCTGGTTCAGCAACGCCTCAATTTTTCACCGTTGCTTTCAAATCGTTTCTCAGCCTTTGCACTGTCATCTCCGACAGCCCTGAAACCTTCTTGTTCAACCCCAGTTGTAATCACTTTGCCTTTGGGAGCCAAGCCTCTGGCTGCCTATAGCCAGAGCCAGGAATTCCCTTCGTATTGGACACCTGCAGCCCAGTTGTCTGATAGCATTCTGAAGCAGCATCTTGGGATGACGTAGATTTGCCTCAAAATTCAAGCTGATGTTGTAAGCTATGATATTATAAGGAATTAACATTGGACCACTATTCCTCTTCAAAATTATGCCATGGGATCTTTCTATACCTAAGACTAGGCGCACGTCCTATAAAAAGCAGTATTTCAGATGACCAGATAGAAAAAGTGAAAAAATTAGGCTACTATTTTTCAGGGGCAGTTTTGTGTGTGAATGTGTGTATGTAAATATTAATAAACAGACAAAATGTGAATAATTGGCGTGCTGTTGAGGAAGTGGGTGAGAGGTGCCTGGCAGCTCCGTGCTTACCAAAGGGATCTCATTTTGACTTGGGATTCTTTAATGTTCAATGAATAAGGAAGTGTTCCACAACAGGACCACATTGAATTCAATGTTCATTAATTTAAAAATTGTAGCAACAATATAAAACATTTATAATTCATAGCACAGCCTGATCAACACTGAGATTTTCTTCTCCTTTGGGATTTGTAATTCAGTAATAAGTCTGCTGGAGCTGAATGCACCAATTTCATAAACACTGCCTCACAAGAACCCACTCCAATACCTTGCTCCAGTCCCAGATATACAACGTCCTTGTGCTGCTATCAGTCCATTCTCACCTCTCACTAATGATCTGGCAGGATAACGTTCAGGCTGCAGTTGGTCCCTCTACACTGGTGATTGGGTGATTGCTTTGCAGAGCACTGGCATTCAGTCTGCAGGAGCGATCTCGAGCTTCCTCTTGCCTGCCTTTTTAATTCTCGATCCCACTCTGACCGAGTCCTCCTGTACTGTTATAAGAAGACCCAACGTAACCTTGAGGAACAACACCTCATCTTCCTTATGGCCACACTGCAGCCCTCTGGACTCAATAACAACCGACTCACTTTCTCTGTCTGTGTCAGGACTGGCCATTTCAGCTGCAAGCCCCAAATGTAATATTGGTTCAGTTTTTCCTCGCCCCATTAGTACAGTTAGACCGGCTGGGAATGTCCCAAGCCTGCTGCAGAACATTATGTTCTTTTGTCTATGTCATCACCCTTGAAATGTCCCCATTAACCCAATGACTCCTACAATCCTTCGCCATGGCAACCCTAGCCTCACCCTATCATCCTATCCATCCCCCCTTCACCCTACATGTGTTTTACATCTCTTTCCCAGTTCTGTTGAAGGACCTTCAACCTGAAACGTTGACAAGATAACATTTAGCTTCTCCTGACATGCAGCTGTTGTTCCTAGTACTATATCAGAGCGAGGTTACAGACTGCTGTTACAGGAAGTCCAGAGACCTGCTGACTTACAATTCCCTGGTATTTGAGCTGTCATCTTGATCCATGCTCAGGAGCCAGTATGGAAGGAGATGTGGAACTGGAGAAGAAACGAGGGCATAAAGGGACCGATAATTGTGAGACCTGTTTCATGACCCATGGAGAGACTGGATGATCCCCACCAGAGAGCAGACAGCTCTTCCTTGCTCAGGCTTCTGCTCCCCAGGGTGAGGTGGCCAGCCAAAGCCACTCTGCTCAGGAGGTCAGACAAGGAGTTGATTCAGCTGATACCCACCATGAAGGTGGTCGGGGGGCAGCCGAGGTGGCGATTGTCCTACAGACAATGTTGTTCTTTGGCAATCCTCTGCAACACAGAAGTGGCCACTGAGCACACCGACTCCCCCGGCTACACTGTGAACATGCTCCTTACTGCTCTACAAAACTGTCCAAGGACTGCAGCCATGCTCTGATGTAGCACACATATCAAGCACGGATAATTGGGACAAAGGATGCCCTTTGGTCAGGGCATGGGACAGATCTCCTAATATCAGGAGAAGCCCATTACATTCCCCACCCCCAAATTATTCATTTTTCTG
Organism: Pristis pectinata; assembly: GCF_009764475.1. Lineage (NCBI taxonomy): Eukaryota > Metazoa > Chordata > Chondrichthyes > Rhinopristiformes > Pristidae > Pristis > Pristis pectinata. Next base: position 28,820,692 of record NC_067429.1, on the reverse strand, counting down.
GGATTAGGGCGTCACTGATAACTCCAGCACTTATTGTTCTAATTGAGAAGATGGTGGCGAGTCACCTTAATCACGGCTGGTTACGGTTCTTCTGGTGACGAGAACCCCATCATGCGGTTGGGTAGGGAGCTCCAGGGTTTACACCCAGCAATACAGGGAACCTGCAGGTGGTGGTGTCCCCTGCATTGCTGCTCGTCCTTTTGGTCATGGGGTCGCGGGTTTGGGAGGTGCTGTTGAAGTAACAGTGACTATGCATTGGCAGTGGAGGGAATAAGGGCAGTTCTTCTCAGCGAGGAGGACGATATCAACCATAACACAACACATTGGGTGCTATGGGCTAATCACCAAGCAGAAGATTAGAGTGTCCAAAGGAGATGTTTGTGAATGGTTCCTGGGAATGAGGGGACCACAATTACAAGGGCAGATTAGAGAGGCCGAGACTTGTTTCCTTCGAAGAGAAGACTGAGGAGAGATCTGATAGAAGTCTATAAAATGAAGGGTCAGGACAGAGTGGATAATGAGAGAGTTGTTGGTGGAGGGGCAGAATTCTTGAAGGTCACAGGTAGAAAATAAAGAGAGTTAAGGGCGATATGAGAATTTTTTTTAAATGAAGCACTTGGTTGGAATCTGGCACACACTATAAATGTGGTGGAGGCAGGTTCCATTGAGGTCTTCAAGAGGGAACTGGATAAATATATAGTGGAGGAAATTTTCTGATGTTATTAAGGGGCTGGGGGGAAATAGGTGGAAATAGTAATTTGCACTGGTAGAGAGTCAGGACAGATACGATGGGTCAAATGGCCTCTTTCTGTCTGTAACCATTCTATGATTCTAGAACTCAAAAGGCTGCATGAACTTGTCCCAGTTACTTGAACAAAGTGGTTTAGCTTTAAAACTATTTGTCTGTGAGGTACTTTTCCAAAGTTGGTGTTCAGAGTTCACTCTTCGGTCAGTACTCGAACTGTATCGCCATCCCACAACATTCCCACCTAGAGGTACAGGTGCAGCCACGCCAGTCATACCATAGTCAGAGCAAGAACAACATTCTGATTCAGGTCTTCCGTCCAAGATTCACCTGCCTCCTCCGGGCCAGTTTATGGCTTTTCCCATTCCTACTGGGAAATCAGCAACTTCCCACAGGAACAAGTGTGGGCGTTGCAACGATGGCAACCAACCAACTGCCCTTCCAGCTGCCAGCAAACCTTTCCACAAATTTGCCAATGGGCATATCCACAATGTGCACAGACTTGCTTCTTGATTTTTTTTCAATAAAGAGATTATTTAGAGAATTCAGCAATCACTCCAAGCATCAAAATGTCATGAAACAGATGCCAGGGATCCATAAGCAAACCGAGGCGGTGGGGGGTGTTGTTGGGAAGAACCATGCAGAGCACCAATACATGAAGATCACATTATACCACATCAAAGCAAGACAGCGATACCACCATCCTGAATGGAGTAAGTTGGACCATCCCTTGTCTAAACTAAATGCAGTTACTGAAGTGTTGAGAAAATGGGTCAGTCAGAAAGTCTGGAGCGGTTGCCAGCATCTGAGGAGTTTGCATTAACCAATCCTTGTCTGTACAATCTTTAGGTATAAGGTAAAGTTCAATGCTTGGATCAAAGCAGGCTCACCTACAAAGAATGCCAATCCTTGGCAGGAAGCCTAATCTCAAACTCTGCTGACTCATGACTTGCATTCACAGAGCAGCAGCAACATAGTAAAACATCGCTCAGGCACTACATATCATTGCAAACAGACGTAACATGATCACAGAAACAATGAACACCAGTTGATACACTCCCGTGTCTGTCCCAGTACTCAAACATGACCCACCATCCCTGCTCTCTGGTTATACTGTCAAAAATGATCTCTTATCTGATGTAGTCTGCAGAGACTCTCTCTTGTCCATAGACTGCCACATTCCAGATCCAGTTACCGCAGCAACAGAATCAATTCTAGTATTAGATAAACATAGTCATCCTCGTTCTCAGCAACTGTTCAACCTGAAACACCGCCCTGTCCTGACACTGCAGCCTATCACACCAAAAGTTAATGTACACAAATACCAGGCAACAAACCTACATTTACCCACATCAGAAAACCAAAGAGGAAACACAAGAGACTGCAGACTCAGACCCACCAAGTTCCTCCGGCATCTTGTGTGCTGCCCCAAGAAACCATGCTGGCCAAGGATGAATGCAGGGCAAGTGTTGATTTCACTACACCATGAAACCAACATTAATGAGCACAGTCTGACCAAATGAGGTGTAGGATTGGTGACATTTGGAGAGGCAGAAAGCATGGATGGCATGTGATAGTTGGATGTGGACGGAGATTCTTTAAGGCTCATCCAACCGGACTTGCAGGTTGAAGAGAAAGTGATGTTAGAAAGGGCTGAATCATCCAGCCCCCCAGGTGAGAGAGAGAGAGAGAGAATAAACCTTCCCATTCTGCATGCCCAGTTTAGGAGATGGTTTGAATTTTTTTTGTGTTTTAAATTCTAATTTCTCAGGGGACATTAAGCATTTCATGAAGGAAGAAGGAATAACAAAGGAAAAAAAAATTTCAAGCCACCTCTCTGACAAGCATCATTGGACAGTGACACAGGTAAGTGTGGGACTGAATCCCCTTCTCTGGCATCACTCCATTCATGCTTGTTGGTGTAGGTAAAGCTAGACTAACTTCACCTTGTGCTTGGTTTACGCAATGACAATGCCTGTTCCTTCACCTCCCTTATCTCAAAAGCAAAACTGAGAGTCAGCGATTCTGCCACCGGGATAACACGAGCTGGGTTCAGTGGTGTAAACACGGAGGGACTGACAAACATCCACGATCCTGCTTCCACAACAGACCTGCAGCAATGCAAAAGCACTGTAGAACAGGACACGACTTGTTTTAATAAAGAAAAGCAGGCCAAAGTAGGACGAGATTTCGATACAGCACAGCGTGGGCACATGTTCAAATCAACCCACACAGTGGCAGATATGTTTGACTTAAAGCTACAAAGGTTCTTCAAACATGTCCACAAGGCCAAAGTTCTCAGAGTTTCTGCAATCACCCGCGCGTGGTTCAGGAAGCCTGTCTGAAGCTTTCTTCAATACATGTCCGGGCTAACAGCAGAGAGGGAGCGAGAGAGAGTGAATGGAAGAGAAAGTTAAGGACAACTTAACATTTCTTTCCCAAATCTCTCATGCTAAAATATCTTGTGTTTGTTTCTGGAGGCTATTAGATCTAATTACATTGCAGTTTATGTGTTAACATAAATCTTGAAGTAACCTTGCTGATGACAGGCAGACCCACCAGTAAAGGTTCAGAACAGACTGTTGCCACAGCAGCTGCAGTTCAAGAGTGCTTCAGTGGCTGGGATATCAAAAGCTTATTACAACAGAGAAAGGTTTTGGAAATTAAGCAGCAAAAAATTGCAAATGCTAGAGATGTAAAACAAAAACAGAGAACAGAATATCTAAAAATAGTTGGGAGTCAGGCACTGAAAGAGAATTCATATCTCGAGTCAATGACTTCTTGTCTGACAGGTCATCAGCCTGAAGTGTTGACTCGGTTTCTCTCTCCGCCGATGCTGCCTGACCCACTGAATATTTGCGGCAGTTTCTGTTTTGATTTTTACAATTTTTGGAAAGCTCAACAGAGTCGACGTTCTTGCACATGACTGGAGCATCTAGAGCAAGGTGCCTGTCTCAGAATACAGAGTGCATTGTTTACGACTGAGAGGAGAAGACACTTCTTCGTGGAGGGCTGCAACTCTTTGGAATCCTCTACCCCCGAACGGCTATGGATGCTGAGCAGAGTATATTCCATGGGTTATTGGACAGTAATAAAATCTAGAGGTATGGGCACAAGGCAGGAGAATGGAGCCGAGGTGGACCTCACCGAGAGGCCAGGGAGACTGCACGTCTCTCGTAGCTTCAGGTTGTGAAAGAGTGCATATAAAAGCAAGCCCTGTGAAAATCACAGAAACGTACAGCACTGAAGGAAGCCATTCGGCCCTTTGTTTACCTTCTGGCCCTGAAAAAGGGCAGTTGTGCTTTGTCCCACACTTCCACTACTTTTAGCCAAGTCTCTCATCTTCAAGTATCTGTCCAGATCCTTCTCAAATTATTTAATGGAATCAGCTACCTGCTCAAACCAGCTTTCAGTATCTGACAGCAGTGAAAGGGATTCTCCTCATCTCTTCCTCAATCCTTTGCTAATGATTTTGAACCTTAGCCTCAGGTTATTGACCCACATTTCCCTTAAAACAAAAATGTTCTTGAGATCCTCATCTGGCCGCTCCCTCATTTTTGTTCCAATGGGGAGAGAACTGCCTTCCACATTGTCTCCTGGAAACATCCTGGTAAATCTCTGCCACTTCCCCAAGGTGTGTTGCCCAGAAGTGCCCCCAATCTTGCGGGGACCAGATAATGGATTTATAAAGCTTCAGCGTCAGAAGGTGAACATGCTGCAGGAACTTCGCATGAACCAACGAGATCCTGCAGTCTCAAGCTCGGCTCCCTGGTGAGGTTTCCAGGTACATCTACATTCTCATAGAGTCATCGCTATACAACACAGAAACCGGCCCTTCAGCCTAGAGTCCACGCCAATCAAACACCCATCTACACTAATTCTACCTTAAGTACATTCTGTTCTCACCCATTCCCATCAACTACGCACAGATTCTTGCACTCACCTAGGGAGAATTTGCAGCAGTCATTTAACCCACCAACCAACAGGGTTTTGGACATCAGAGCAAACTGGGGCACCCAGAGGAAACCCACATAGTCACAGGAAGAACATGCAAACTCCACAGACAGCACCAGAAGTCAGGGTCTCTGGAGCTGCAAGGCAGTTCTCCTAGCTGCACCACTCTGCTGCCCAATCCTTCTATACCTCTCCTTATAAATCTAAATAATTCTAATGCTTTTTAACTACCTTATGAATTTGCAGTGCCACTTTTAAGGATTAGTGTCCATGTACTCCAAAATCTTGTTGCTTATTTATTATTGCTATGCTACTTTTCACCAACTGAGTTCCATTTAAGACTTCCCTCCTTCATGAACAGACATCAGGGAACTAGTGTGCAGGCTGAACTGACCAGAGTACAACAGCGGAGAGATATAATGCTCACAAAGGGATCGCAAACAGCCAGCTTTGGACAAGCAGGCTGAAGATCCATGGTTGGCCTCAGCTGATTACTCATTCGACAAGCTACCTCATCGTTTACTCACAGTGTGAGCCCACACTCCGGGCATCCCTCCTACAGGCAGCAGCAAGGAGTTTCAAAGTACCTCTTCAACTGGACGACTGCATCACTGGACAGCAACCGTGCAAAGTGTATTACTGAGAAGGTTACTCATAATTGAAACAGAGGGAATGTTTCAGATAAATAAAAGGCAAGTAAAATTTATGCCACAATATGCCCAGACAATAACCAACTCCAACCATCAACCCTTGACATTCATTGGCATTTGCATCACTGACAAAACACTCAGCTGGACTAGCATACACATACTGTAGCTGTGAGAGCAGGGCAGAGCCTGGGTATCCTGTGACCAGTAACTCATTTCCTTCACCATCTACAAGGCACAAGTCAGGAATATGACGGAGTATCTGCCACTTGCCTGAAAAACTGCAGTTCCAACAACACTCATGAGATTTGACACCATCCAAGACAAAGCAACTACCTATTCAGTACTCAATCCACCATCCTAAACATTTATTCCCTCCACTACAGTGGCTGCAGTGTGCACCGTCTACAAAATGCACTGTAGTTACTCACCCAGGCTGCTGACACAACCTCCCAATCCTTCCAGCTCTTACCTCCAAGGACAAAGAGAACCAGGTGCATGGAAACACCACTCCCTGCAGGTTCCCTCTTGAGCTGCCAGCATTCCAACTTGGAAATACACAAGATAAGATTTATTAGTCACATGTACATCGAAAAACACAGTGAAATGCATCATTTTGCGTAGAGTGTTCTGGGGACAGCCCGCAAGTGTTGCCACGCTTCCGGCGCCAATACATAGGAATAAGGAGCAGGAGTACCACCTTGTGCCTGGGTCTGTTATTTAATAGGATCATGGCTGATCTGATTGTAACTCTTCATTCCCACCTACCTGCAATAGCCACTTGCTCATCTGCTTTAAAAATATTGAAAGATTCTCTTTCTCAAAAGGTGGAAGCAGAGTTCCATAGACTCATTACCCTCCAAGGGAAACAAATATCTCTGCCTTATTTTTAAACAGCGACACCCATTTCTAAATTCTCTCACCAGAGGAAAACAACTTCTCACATTCACCCTGTCAAGCAGGTAGAGCAAATAAATAGAAAAACTAACAGAATGTTATAATGACACATCTATAATATGTATAATACAAATACACCCAATTGGAAACCAGTGAGTATACATGTATTATAAATTATATTATAAATATGTCATTATAACATTCTGTTAGCTTTCCTATTTGCTTGCTCTACCTGCATAAAAACCTTTTGCAAATCACCACCTTGGCAGCAGATCCCTCTGCATTTCAGACCTCTGCATTCTCTCAGCACTTAGATTATATGCTGTTTTTTTTTACTTTTCCTACCGAAATGAACACGTTTATATGATCCCTCATTGTGCTCCATTTGCCACATTTTTGCCCACTGACTTAACAAGGCTGCAAGTGGATATAGATGGGTTATGTCCTCTTATTTTCCTATCAAAGTGTCATCAGCAAATTTAGCACTGATATTCTCCATGTCTTCCTCCAGGTCATTTATATGAACTGTAAAAGGTTGAGGCCCCTGCATAAATCCCTGTGGTACACCACCCATTACATTTGCCAACTGGAAATGGACACATTCAACATCTACTATTTTCTTTTGCCCATCAGCCTTCTACCCGCACCGAAAAGTTACCTCCTGCATCATGAGCTTTTATTTTCATCAAAAGCCTCTGATGTGGCACTTTGTGATATGCCATCTCAAGATCCACCCACTGTTTTCCAATTATCCACAGCACGTTCCTTCTCCCAAGAACGCCAATAATTTGATCAAACGTCATTCCATTTTGCAAAACTATGTTGATTTTGCCAGATTAAGGAGGTTATATTCATTTTATCTCCCAATCTAATGGAACCTTCCATGAATCTAGAGAATTCTGGAAAATTAAAACCAATGCATCAACTTTCTCACTGGGCATTTCCTCTAAAATCCAGGGATGAAGCCTACCAGAAGCCAGAGACTCATCAGCCCACAGTTCGAACAATTTGCTCAGTACCACTTCTCTGGTGATTGTAACTTCCTCTCCCCCCTCAATTCCCGATTTGCAGCTATTTCTGCCATGTTACTTCTATCCTTTATCATGATGCAAAATACCCTGTTAATTCATCTGCCATTTCTTCATTTTCCATTACTAATTCTCCAGATCCATTTACTACAAGACCAACACTCACTCCATTCATTCTTTTCATCTTAAAGCATTTATAGAAATTCTTACCATCTGTTTCTACATTTGTGGCCAGCTTTATCCCAACCTTACATATTTTGCTTCCTTATTAATCATTCTTTGCTTTTTTTTAAATATACATATTCTGTCCAACCTTCTGACCTGTGACCCACCCCTTCCCGTCTCCGATCACTCCATTGCGCAACTATCTGCTTTTTCTTCGTTTGATGCTATCTTTAACTTTCGTAGTTAACCACAGATGGTGGATTCTCTCCTTGGAATTTTTTCTTTCCATTGGAATGCCTCTTTTCTGCATATTCCAAAACATACCCTTAAATATCTGCACTGCATTTCACCCAGCTCCCTGGGACAGTGTAGCTACTCTGTTTTATGTCCTCACCACGCCTTGAGTTAAGTTTAAAATGCTGGAATGGACTTTTGTTTCTCCCCTTCAAACCGAATGTAAAATTCAATCAGATTATGATCATCACTTTGGGGTGCCTTCATTTTGAGATCATTAATTCCGCCTATCTTGTCACACTATACCAGGCCTGGTACAGTCTGGCTCCCTGATTGGATCAGAAACATACTGTTTTAAGAAAATTCCAAACACACTCAAGAAATTCATCCAAGCTTCCTTTGCCCATATTTTCCCAGACCTTGACAACCTCCCAGTATTTCTTCCCTCAGACTCTGTCCTACCATGTGGTTACTGTTAGGAGGGATTCGCAAACAATTTCCGCAAATGATTTCTTGCCTTTGCTATTTCCTATCCCCATCTCAGCTGCTGCTACATCCTGGTTTCCTGAGCTCAGATCACCCTCCTCCATTGTGCTGAGACCACCATTAATTACAGAGCCACTCCTCCACCTCTCGCCAGCTTCCTGTCCTTCCTCAATGCCACGTAGCCTTCAACATTCAGCTCCCAGTCTATGCTGACATGCAGCCAATGTCTCTGCAATAACTATTAGATCACATTTTTCTATTTGTGCTCTCAGTTCAACTGTTTTCTTTTGAACACTATGCACCTTCAGATACAGGACCTTCAGCTTTGTCCTTTTATTATTTTTGTTACCTCCAGCCTTATCTATTGATTGATTCTCTCTATCCCTTCCTGTCAATATCTTTAACTCTTCCCATATTAATCTCTAGTCTTGCATCTGCTCTTTGATTTTCCACATCATTCCCACTTTGATGCCTTGTCTGCGCTGTTTGGTTTAAAATCCTCTGTACTTCAAGGTATGGGGTTTGCTAGAACCCTGATCCAGCGTGGTTCAGATGTACACCATCGCAATGGCACAGCTCCCACTTTCCCCGGTAAGGGAGTCAGTGCCTCTTGAACCAGAACCCACCAGTCCTTCACTGTCACTGGGCCCAAAACAGTTCTGTGGGGGCACCTTCCCACCACAGCGTTTCAAGGAGGCAGCTCACCACCACCTTCTCAAGTGGTATTATGGATGGCCAATAACTGTCAGCCATGCCCAAGTCCCAAGAAATGAATGAATGAAAGATAACTTTAATTAGTCACATATACATCGAAACACACGGCGAGATGCATCTTTGGCATGCCCACAACTTCCTAACCCGTATGTCTTTGGAATGTGGGAGGAAACCCATGCAGACACAGGGAGAACGTACAAACTCCTTACAGACAGCAGTCGGAATTGAACCCGGGTTGCTGGTGCTGTAATAGCATTACGTTAACTGCTACACTACCGTGCCTGCCCTAACAAAACAAAGCAGGCAGCCCACATACAACACTGCTGCTGTTTCTCCCTTCCCAAGCTGTTGGCTATGGTGCAGCTATTTACCTTACCCTTCCCATTACTGGCAGTCTCACCGGTTATGGCTGATTGGATAACCCAGATGCATGTGCATCTGGAGCGGTGGCAGTTGAAGAGCTGGAAGTGTCATTTGCAAACAGCAACGAGGGGCAGGCAAGTGAGGGGTGAGTGAGGGGCAAGCAAATGGCAGAGGGCTGGAGGCTCAAGGAAAGGATAACAGGCAGCCAAACACTGCATTCAGATGTCGCTGGTGTACAAGTAAGTGGGAGAACATAGCAAACTGCTGATTCTGAAGATGGCACCAATTATCTTCTTGTGTTCTCATGACCTGAAACATTAACTCTGTGTGTCTCCCCACAGATGCTGCCTGACCCACTGAGTGTTTCCAGCATTTTCTGTTTTTATTTCAAACCACAAATACTTCAGCTCTGCAGGGCAGATGGACAACAAAATGTGTTTACTTAACACCTTACAATACCCCAGAACATCCTAAAGAAATTCCTCCTGATAAAAACCTCTGGGTACTGCAAGGTCCCAGGAACAACAATGAGTTAATTTAGTGATTTTGATTGAGATAAAAGTTGGTCAGGACACTGAGAAGAACTCCTTTTCTTTTTCAAGGTCCTGCCAAGGGATCTTTCACATCCTCTGGGGAGCCTGATGGGTCATTGTTTTTAATGTTATGTCAGAAAGTTGGTACTTCTGACAGTGGGGCATTCCCTCAGTCGTGCACCAGAGTAATCGGTCCAGGTTTTACTCTTGAACTGGAACACAAAGCCACAACCTTCTGGTTCACAGGGCCGGTCCTACTGCTGAACTGCATGGGACACTTCATAATATAAGTATGGTGCATACAGAGGGTCATTTTAAACGCCATCTATAGTGTGGTCAGGTTAGACAGGATACTAAAGTGAAAAAATGCATAAACCTGAACCCAGCCCCCTTGAAGCTACCCGCTTCCTGTAACGACTGATCCGAAAATGGGAGCGATCATCCACTCACTCCCAGGAGGTCAATTTTTTTTAAAATTATAAACTACAGTTGAATCTCGATTATCCAGGATAACAGAGGGAAGTGTCTCCACGAATAATACAAAATACATTAAGCAGCATCGAAGCGAAGTCTGTTCCAGGGATGTCTACCCTGAAGAAGTTTTCTTCCTCTCTTTGAAGGGAGTTCTGTGAGACCCTCTCTCACTGTTCCCCTTCCATGATCTCTGCTGACCTGCCTGCGTGTGCTCTTCCCCCTCCCTCCACCTTCTTATTCTGGCTTCTGCCCTCTTCCCTTCCAGTCCTGATGAAGGCTCTCAGCCCAAAACATCAATGGTTCATTTCCCCCCCCCCCATGGACGCTGCCTGACCTACTGAGTTCCTCCAGCACTTTTTGTGTATTGTTCCAGATTTCAGCATCCACAGAATTTCTTGTGCCTTAGCACTATACTTCATTGTTCAATAAAACCAGTGGTCATGTTGGTTTGAAGTCAGTTTACAGTGGTACCTTTTCCCAGCTCTCAAGCACTCCAGGTTTCTTTTCAATTGACAGAACAACACATTTCCACTTCCAGGGGTTTCTGGACATTCTTACTGTACAGGATGACTCCGGGATACGGTCCTGCATTGTAAATAAGCTTCAATACCTTGAGATCAGTTCTAATGTTTTCTAACTCTATGCTGGTCAGTAGGTTAATTGACCATTGGAAGTTGTCTGCAGTCAGCAGGCGAGTGGTAGAATCTAGGAGAGAAGATGGGAATGTACGGAGAATCAAATGGGATGAGTGCTAATGGGTGGTTGATAGTCAGTGTGCACTCAGTGGGCCGAATGGCCTGTTTCCCTGCTGTATAACCTTTGCAACCTCTGTGCAGAACAGCAGCAAATCTAGAATTTGGACACCCCATGGCTATAACTGCTCTGCTTGGAAACCCTGTCCTGTAAACGTTGGGGCCACATCTCTCATGCCATTTGGTATCATCTTGTCACTTGGGTTAGGGGGCCAAGTACAGTCAGGATGAACAAAAGTACTTCAGCCTCCGGTAGGTAAGTACTCCAGTAGTGGGAGAGTCTAGGACCAGAGGGCACAGCCTCAGAATAGGACGTCCCTTTAGAACAGAGATGAGGAGGAATTTCTTTAGCCAGAGGGTGGTGAATCTGCGGAATTCATTGCCACAGACGACTGTGGAGGCCAAGTCATTGGGTATATTTAAAGTGCAGGTTGATAGGTGCTTGATTAGTGAGGGCGTCAAAGGTTACGGGGAGAAGGCAGGAGAATGGGGTTGAGAGGGAAAAATAAATCAGCCATGATGGAACAGTGGAGCAGACTCGAAGGGCCAAATGGCCTAATTCTGCTCCCATGTCTTATGGTCTTGGGACCAATGCATCATAGGAGCCGCAAATACCTGCGATAACATTTAAGAAACATCAAGGACGGTATGGAGCTGCACCCTTCTCCCCCTGATCGACCCAGTTCCACCTACACCCACCGAGCCCTCCATCTCCGTTTCTTTCCCCTCCTCCACCCTCCCCATCTGCCCACCACCCACACACACCTCCCATTGGGTCCTTTCACCATCCCCCCCCCCCCCCCACCACAGTTCCCATCTGCCCTCCCCACCTCCCTCACTTTACTCCAGGCTCCACCTTCCCCTCCGATCAGATTCCATCATCTTCAGCCCTTTGTTGCCTCCACCTGGCAACTCCCAGCCCCTGTCGCTATTTCATTCTCCCCTCCACCTGCCTATCACCCCTCCTCACCTGGACCCACCTACCACTCGCCAGCTCTTGCTCCTTGCCTTCCCGCACCTCTTTATACTGCCTATCTTCCTCTATCTTTCAGTCCAGATGAAGGGTCTCGACCCAAAACTTCAACCGTCTATTTCCCTCCACAGATGCTGCCTGACCCGCTGAGTTCCTCCAGCAGTTTATTTGCTGCACCCTCGCTGTCAACTGGAACCCATTTAGAATTACTTAAGATGCAGTTGTGAAATAAGTTCATTGAGCTTTGAACTATGCCAGATCTATTACATAACAGCAGCAGTGGACAACATGTTCAGTTCTGTTTCACCACCCTACTCAGTCCTTTCTTTAAACTGACTTACGAGAGTATCTGCCTCAGGAGAATCAAAATATTGTTTGAGACACATAAACTTGGGTCTCCACTGGAACAGATGGCAAAGCTACAACATTCCACACTGTAATGCAAGGGCCTTTCGACCAAAATAGAACTAGCGGACCCCAAAGTTCACCTTGCCAAAAAATAAAAAAGCAAACTCAGCTGATCTAAAATAAGGCTTTTACAGTTTGTAAATCTACACGTGAAACCCGACTCCAGCTGCACAGTTTTCCACACAGAAAGCTTAAGATTCCACATTAAGAAGTTTGAACAGTGGACACTTTAATGCAAGAAATTATTTTTTTTACATATCCATTTAGAGGACGTGGGCATCGTTTTCAAGACCTGGATTTACTGCCCATCTGTAATTGCCCCAGGGGTAATAGTGATGTTGAGTTACCTTCTTGAACCACTGGAGTATGTTAAGATCCCGATTAGTCATTAGTGAAAATCTGTCTGGCTTAAACCTCCAAGCAGATTTTCAGATATTCAGGGAATCCAGGGATATGGGGTGAGTACAGGAAAATGGTGCTGAGGTAAAATGATCTTATTAAAGAGTGGAGTGGGCATGAGGGGATGAGATGTCTCCTCCTGCTTCTAAGTCTAATGTTCTTGTGGAAAGTGAACTCCGACCATCTAAATTAACAATCCAAAGTTTATGTGTTCAAATGCCACCGTGACAGTTCTAAAATATGAACTCAGTAATAAAACCTGGAAATGAAGAGTGGATATCAGTAAACGTCAGCACACTGTCCAATAATTGTTAAAAGCTAAACCCCATTCAAGTTGGAAAAGAAACCAGCCAGCCTAGTCCAACATGGCCTAGAAAGGACTCAAATCCCACAGGTACCTTGTATCTACCCTCTAAAGGTGATCACTCTATTGAACAAGGAATGGAAGATAAATGCTGGCATTACTTGCTTCCCGTACCAAGACGAACAGAGAGGACCCAACAATCTCCAGCAAAGATCCACGTTGAACCAACATTACAGACACTCCACACTACACTGGTCTGAAACAAGTCTGACCCAGGCACCAGTGTACAGCGTGGTTTCCATTTTGTTGAGGGGTACTGGCCAATAGAGATGAGCATGCTGCCCTTCAGACCTGCTGGACACCTGCAGAGGATGCAGAGCAGGAAATGAAGCCGAACAGAGCTGAGTGGATGGCACGCGTGTTTCAGAGTCAGGCAACACCATGGAAGGGCTGTACTATCGGAAGCGCTGTCGTTCAGACAAGGATCTGCAACAGAGGATCTGCCTTATGTCGTGTAGATACAAACAATCCCATAGCTCCATGGCGAAGTTCAGGAGATCTACTGATATCACAGCTGTATTCATCCTTAAGCTAACCACAATGTAAACTTTACCAAACCTCGTTATGCAGAAGTGGATGCTACAATCCTCACACTTTATCAGCAATTATACTTCAAAAGCACTCTGCTGCCTGTAAAGTTACTTGGGACATTTTGAGTTCATAAAAGCTGGAAAACATGCAAGTTCCTTTGACTCCTCCTTTCGCGACTGCGCAGAATAAGAAACCTGATCTAACACTGATCCTCTTCCAATCTCAATCAGAGCACTTCTTGGTTCAGGTGTAACAGTGAAACAGACAGGTCCCCACATGGGTGGTGGATCCTCCCTCTGCCGACTGCCATTTTGTCTGCAGAGCACTTGTGGACAAACCAGAGGGACTGGGGAAATGCAAAACCTTGGCTAACAACACAATTTTCGTACTCAAGCAGACACTCTTCCACTCAGAAATCTCCTAGGTGACTAGAGGATGAGCATGGTTCTGCCACATTCGTCTAACCCAGTGGAACACCGCGATAGAACACCGGCGAACCAGTCGGCTGGGAGCAGCAATGGTTCCCTTCCTGTTAAATAATACACCAGACAACACAACAACATGGATTTATACAGCATCATTACCAAAACTAAACATCCTGAGGTGCTTCAGAGGAGAGTTAACTAAATTTGACAGGGCGCCACACAAGATGTTAGACCAGGTGAGAATTTAGGTTTTAGGGAGTGACTTTAAAGGCGGAAAGAGGGCACAGTACATTGACAAGGAATCTCAGAATTTAAGTATAGCAACTGAAGGTGCACGCATCATTTGTGTTGGAATTAAATTCACGGATGATCAGGAGATCCAGGGTAGATGGGTGCAAAGATCAGAGGGTTCTAGGAGGTGATATCAGATCCATAATGTCCCTATAATGCTACCTGGCAGGCACGGTAGTGTAGCGGTTAGTGTAACGCTATTACAGCGCCAGAGACCCGGGTTCAATTCCTGTCGCTGTCTGTAAGGAGTTTGTACGTTCTCCCCGTGTCTGCGTGGGTTTCCTCCAGGTGCTCCAGTTTCCTCCCACATTCCAAAGACGTATGGGTTAGGAGGTCGTGGGCATGCTATGTTGGCGCCAGAAGCGTGGCGACACTTGCAGGCTGCCCCCAGAACACTATGCAAAGATGCATCTCACTGTGTGTTTCGATGTACTTGTGACTAATAAAGATCTTACTTTATCTTGCTTACAACAGCTGAATTCATGAAGCTGAAATGCGGGGAACTATAAACATTAAACCAAAGGAAATGCCTGTGAGGAGGGTTCTGATGAAGGAGCATCCACCTGAAACATTAACGGCTTCCCTCTTCCCTACCTGGCCAACTGATTACTCCCCGCATTTCCTTGCTCTATACCCCTTGGTGGGTGGCAATGGATTGCAGGCACTGCTGTTGAGTACATTGTTGGAACGTACTGACGGAAGCAAGAGCAGCTCTGTTGGAAGGATCATCACTATCCTCACCACAGAGGCGCTAACAGAAGGTGACGTGAGCCACATCCAACTGGGAATGGCCAGATTCCAATGCTCTCAGCCAGGTGTTCCAAATACCTTGGAGATGCAAGTTCCCAGTCATTTTAAAAAAAAAGCAAACAAATTGAGACAAGTCTGGGCAACACTCACATTGTACAACTGTCCAGTTGGGAATGTACAGTTGTACATCCCAAAATTTAAGGCAGATTCTGGTGATGCAATTTCTTTGTTAAACTTGAAGCTTGTACCACATGAATCAGGTAGTCAGCCACTCATCCCTGTCCTGTCATTCAAGATTACAACTGATCTTTGATCTCTGTCACCTTCCTGCACTAACTCCTGCTCTCTTGACTCCCTCAATATCGAAAAATCGATCAGTCTCAGACTTGAATATTCTCAGGGGTGGAGCCTCTGCAGCCTTAATAGGTAGAGATTTCAAAGATTCACTATTCTCGAGCTGAAGAGCTTTACACCAGCCGCAGACACTATTTACTGTGTCTCGATTTCTCTGGCTCTTGTCTGTTCTCGAAATGTGACCACATCAGCTTCAGAGAATCAGAAGTGATTGATTGTTTTGCAGAACACCTCCATTCAGTCTGCAAGGGCGACCCCAAGCTTCCAGTCACCCATCATTTTTCAGTATCCATCCATTCTCACTCTGAGCTTTTTGTCTTCAGCCTCCTACATTGTTCCATCAATACCCAACAAGCTCATGTATCAGCATCTCACCTTTCACCTGGGTACACTGCAGGCTTCGGCACTTGATGTTGAATTCAACCACCTCAGATAAGCAGCCTTTCCTGGTCAGTTCTGATGCAAGATCATCCACCCGTTACACCAACTCAGGTTCTCTCTCCACAGATGCCACCTGAGCTGCTGGGTACTTTCAGCATTCTCTTTTATTTTGCATTTCCAGCACTGGTTTTCCCTCTCACCTGCCCCCAGTCATCTTCCTCTTTTTACACTCCTCCAGACAGATCATCTATGGTTAATGAGCATCATTTCCCGGTCCTAGACTGCACCAAAAGCAATTGCGTCACCGGGACAACCTCTGTCTCCGCACCACTACAGACATTCTCTGTTCTATCCACCTCTTCCCCTCTCTGCAATTTAAAGCACACCTATTTTCTCCCTTTGCCTGTTCTGTTGAAAGGTCTTTGGTCTGAAACATCAATTTTGTTTTTCTCTCTGCAAATGCTGCCTGACCTGCCGAATGTTTCGAGAACTCTGTTTTTATTTCATGGAACTGGTAGCTGATTTATTACGGGTTCCAAACAGCTGAGACTTTCATTCTTTGCATACTGACAGTGTGAAGAACAAGGTATCACTTGGCCTTTGCTGACAACAATTTTAAACTCCCATGAAAAATGTAAAAGAAAAAAATCTGCAAAGTCCTCTCCAACACAGTATTTCATACTCTACTCCAATGCACTCCTCCAAGGCTAACCTGGTGGTATTTCTGTCTGCTCAGTTGGACACAAATATCACAGCAATTCAACAGTGGAGTTCTCTCTCTTGCCCTCAACCAATATCACAAGACAAACCAGAAGATTTGGTCATTATTTGTCAGAGTTTGCTGCATAAAATGAAAGCTCAGTACTTTGAAGAACGAGTATGGACAAGGTCTCACCAATACCCTTTGTAATTTATACAAAACCCCCCAACTTTTGTATTCAATTCCTCCTTTTTTTAAAATATAGATTTTGAGGAGCCAAGGCCAGCATTTATTACGCATCCTTGAATGTCCTCGCAAAGGTGCTGGTGAGCAGCCTTCTTGAACTCCTGCAATCCTTCCAATGAAGTTCCTCCCACAGTACCGTTGGGGAATTCCAGAATGTAGATCCGGTGACGATGAAGGACTGGCAATACAATTCCAAGTCAAGTTGGTGAGTGACTAAGAAGGTAATCTGGAGGTAGTGGTATTCCTAGGCACCTGCTGCCCTTGTCATCCTTGTCGGTAGAGGTTCTGTGTTTACAGGGGTAAGAGTAGCTTCGGTGAGTAACTGCAGTGCATTTTGTGGATGGTGCACACTTCAGCCACTCTGCACTAGTGCTGGAGAGAATGAACATTTAGTGCAGTGGATGAGGTGCCAGTCGAGTGGGTGCTTTTTCCTTGGATAGTGTCGACTTCCTTGACAGTTGCTGGCACTTGCATCCAGGCAAGTGGAGGGAATTCTATCATATTCCTGATTTGTGCCTTGTGGATGGTGGAAAGGCTTTGGTGTGTCAGGAGGTCAATCACTCACCGCAGGATACCCAGCTTCTGACATTGTCCTTGTAGCCACAGTAATCATGTGGCTGTCCCAGTTATGTTTCTTGTCAGTGATGTCCCCTTCATGATATTGATGTTGCAGGATTTGGTAACAGCACCGAATGTCAAGGGTGGGTGGTTAGATCCTCTCTTGCTGGAGACAATCATTGCCTGACTGTTATCTGGGTCTTGCTGCACGAGGGTATGGGCTGCTTCATTTGGTCGTATTGAATGGCAAATCAGGCCTGAGGGGTCAGGGGGTCTACTCCAGCTCCTATTTTCTTGTGTTCTTGTCAGTTGTGAATGGAACTGAACGTTGTGCAACCATCAGCAAACATCCCCACTTCTGACCTTGTGACAAAGGAAGAGTCATTGATGAAGCAGCTGAAGATGGTTGGGTCTAGGTCAGTGTCCCGAGGAAACAAACCCAGCCTATCCTGCTTCTCTTCATAAATGAAATACTCCATCCCAGGCAACGTCCCAGTAAATCTCCTCTTCACCATCTCCAGTGCAATCACCTCCTCCGTATAGTATGGCAACCAGAATTATACACAGTACTCAGCTGTTGTGTAACCAATGTTTTATAAAGTTCTACAATAACCTCCCTGCTCTTATATTCTGTACTCTGGCTAACGAAGCCAAATTTCCAATATGCCTTCTTCACCACCCTATCTACCTGTGCTGCCATCTTCAGGGATCCTTGGAATTGTACATCAAGGTCTCTCTGATCCTCAGTACTCCTATGACCTTACAATTCATTGTTTATGCCTTAACCTTATTAGTCCTCCCAAAGTGCACCACCGTGAACTTATCAGGATTAAGTTCTGTCTGCCATTGCTCTGCCCATCTTTGGAAACCATCGATATCATGCTGTAGACTACAATTATCCTCCACGCCATCAGCACCACCACCAATTTTCATGCCACCGGCAAATTTAATAATGATACTGCCTGCATTCATATCCAAATTGTTTATCCATATAACCAACAGCAAAGGTCCCAGCACTGATCCCTGTGGTACACCGCTGATCATGGGCTTCTAATCACCGAGATATTGTCCCACCATCACCCTCTGCCTCCTGTTATCAATCAGGTCCAATTTGCCAACTTGATATGGATCCCCTGGGCTCTAACATTTCGGACCAGTCTCTCATTTGGGACCTTTTCAAAGGCCTTACTGAAGTCCATATAAACTACACCAACCACTCTGCCCTCATCGATTCATTTTTTACCTTTTTTGAAAAATTCAGTCAAATTGGTCAGACAGGATCTCCCCTGAACAAAATCATGCCGACTATTTTTGATTAATCCCCGTCTTGCCATGGGTAGATTAATGTCACACTTACAACATTCACAGTTTATTTTCCTACAAGGTGCAGGTTCTGGAAAAGCTAAAAGAAACAGGAAAAGCCACACAGATACCACATTCCCGGGCTGTAGGAAGCTTCCCTGCCTTGCTTCTGTTACCCTTCTGTAAACATTTACACCTTCCCTTGATCTAGCTTTCAGTTTTGCCAATAGCACTTACGTTAGCCTCATACTGTCTTCATTTCTGTCAGTTCATTATTTTCTATCCCTCATCTCATCACAGACTTCCTATTTTTCTTCCATGTTCTTGCCCCACTTCCAGGCCTCAATACTTGCGTTGAAGCTTCTACCTGGAGCATTTTCCAGAAAGCACATAAACCTGAAATGTTAACTTCATTTCCTTCCCTACAGATGTGGCCCAGCCTCAAATGCTTCCAGCATTTTACTTCAGACTTCCAACATCTGAATGATTTGGCTTCTTTTACTCCACTTGGAGCTGGTCTCCTGTGGTCCAAATCCAAAAGGGGAGTGGAACTGCGCCAGACACACATGGCGAGGTTCCAAAGCAACGTCTTCATTTTCCTTTTACTTCTGCTTAGTTACAATTTGTGCTGATCAGACCAAGTAACCTCACCGAGGCAGCGCGCTCACTCCCCCCAACCGTGCCAGAGGCGGGGGAGGTGGTGCCCACTGCCAAGCTGGAGAATGACTGAAAACATCTCAAGCCATTCCTCATGTAATTCATAGTCCCACAAGGGGAGGTCAAACAAACTCCAACTCACGTCAGTTAAGAGGGAGGAGAAAATGGAAAAGGGGAAACGAATGTTGCAGAAGGAATAAGAATGTATGAAATTGGAGCTTCGAGCTGGCTCCACCATTCAACAAGATCAAATCTATCTTCTACTTCAGCACCATTTCCTTCCCTTGTCTGCAGATCACTTGATTCTCTAAAAATCCAGAAATCTGTTCTGAATGAATTCAATGACTGAGCCTCCACAGGCCTTCAGGGCAGAGAATTCCAAACATTCATCACCTTCATCTCAATCCTAAAAGGCCTCAATCCAAGATCAAGACCTGCTTTCAGATTCCTCAGCCAGGAGAACCATCTGCCCTGCATCTAACCAGTGGAGCCCTCTAGGAATTATACAAGTTTCAATGCTATCTCTTCTCATTCCTCTAAATTCTTGAGAATACAGCCCTGGTCTACTCAACCTCTCCTCATTCAGCTCTCTGGCCAATCCTGGAACCAATCTAGTGAATCTTCGCTGCACTCTCACTAAGGCAAGTAGATCCTTTTTTGGGCAAGAGGTCCTAATACTCAATACTCCAAGGTCCCATATAATCACAATAAGACATAGGTACTTAAATCCTCTCTTACTGAAGTCCAACATACCAATTGCCTGCCTAATCCCTGCACGTTGGCTTTCTGTGACTTGTGTACAAGGACAACTTGATTCCTTTGAACATCAGCACTATCCAATATCTCACTCACCCAACTCACAACCTCACCTTGTTTTGTAACAAATTGGAAATATGAAATTTGATTCTCTTAGCCAAATTATTGACATACCTTGCGAATAGCTGGGGGCCAAGTACTGAATCCTACAGTACCCCAACTAGTCACAACCTGTGAGAAAGGCACCGCTATTCCTACTCCTTGCTCACTGTCCATTAACCAATTCTCAATTCACGTCTGTATATTCAGTCCAATCCATGTGCTCTAATCTTATAGGCCAACCTTGTGTGGGGCTTCATCAAAAGCCACCTGAAAATCTAAACAAACCACATCCATTTGTTCTCCCTTTTCTACTTTACTAGTCATTAAAGAACTCCAGTAGATCAGTCAAACGTGATTTTCCTTTCATAAAGCTATGCTGATTCTGTTCAATCCTGTTATTCTTTTCAAGCTATTTTGTTATTACATCCTTCACTACAGACTCCAGCACCTTCTCCACCAGTAGTTCCCCATTTCCTCTTTCCAACAGTGGGGTCAACATTTGCTACCCTCCAATCCACAGGAACAATTCCAGAATCTATAGAGGTCACTACCTCGAAAGCCACCTCTCCTTCCAAGACTGGGGATTGGGTGGATTTGGGATTTACTGGCTTTTACTCTCACCAAGTTCCCTAGAACCCTTTTCCCACTATTAGTTATTTCCGCATTCTTGCTCCACCTTTTGTCCTCTGGAACTTCTGGCAGACGTTTTTTTTTTGTGTTTTCTTCCAATGAAAACACTCACAAAGTAGCTATTTAATTTTCCCATCTCTTTATTCCCCATTACAACTTCTGTCGCAGTCTTTAAGGGGTCCACGTTTGCCCTTTCTTTTCCTTTTTACATACCACAGAATCCACTTTGATGTTTGCTCCCAGTTTACTCTCATAGTCTATGCCTTTCTTTACTAATTTCTTGGTTCTCCCTTTGCCGAGTTTTAAAATGCTCACAATTCTCAGGCCTCCTGATACTTCTGGCAATGTTATCAGCCCCCTCTTTGGGATTAACACTCCCTTTAGTTTCTCCTTTCAGCATGGATGGCCCACTTTTCCCTTTGGGTTTTTGTGTCTCAAAGGAATATACTTTTACCGGAAGTCGTGCAGTATTTCCTTCAATGCTAGTCAACGTCACACCTTTCAATGCATTTTCCCGTCAACTGCAGCCAGCTCTCCCCTCTTACCTTCATGGTTTCCTTTGTTTAGATTTACTAACCTAGCTTTGGACTGAACTACAGTACATCACTTTCAAACTCAATGTATAGCTTTATATTACGATCACTCCCCCCTTAACACAACAAGATCAATCAACTCACTGTACAAAACGAGATTTAATACTTTATTCTCCTAGTTGGCCACCTTTTTAATCCCCATTCTACATACACCCACGTGGCAGGATTTCAGCCTCCCCCAGCCTTGTCACTGAGCACCTTCGTCTCATGTTAACCTGCCAACCTTGCTACATAGCTGTCAAGGGAAAACATTTTGGTCAACCTGGCTGTGATGAGTGAAAAATGTTTTAAACAAAGATTCTCCCTCCATTCGTGAATCTCTGGAGAGAAGAGGGAGCAAACAAATCAGTGCAAAGTCCAGATACCAAGGACATGTTTAGCAGGGAAGTAGGATCACTGGAGATCAAAGCAGAGAGAAGTCTGTTAAGTCCTCAGAGTGGACAATGCCAGGGTTGCAACAGGATTTATGCAAGTGCAGGAGGAGGGCAGGTGGGGTGGAAGAAAGGGAAGGTGCGTGACATGTCGATGGTGGGAAACAAACCGATAAAGGGCTGGTAGAGCAATGGATAGTAACGAGCTGGGGGTGGGGAGGAAAGAGAGTGGACGTGAACAGAAGTTGGGTCTGAGATGTGAATGGCACTAGCCTAATTTGTATCAATAGCTGATGTTGGAAAAACAGTGGTCATGTAATCTTACAGCACAGAACATCCTACCATGTCCACACTGACCATCAAATACCCATCTATACCAATCCCATTTACCAGCACTTGCTCCATAGCCTTCTATACCTTGGTGATTCAAGTCCTTCTCTAGACACTCCTCAAATGTTGTTGGTTATAATCTGAGAGAATGGCCTTCAGTGTTGAGCCTGGAGGGTTAAGGTGTACTCTGGAGGGTGAAGCTACCATTCAGTGTCAGTGTAACGGCGCAGGATGCAGAGGGCTGAGATCAGACAGGGGCAGAGCACCAAAAGCTCTGAGCAGCCTTGTGGACTCAACAGAGCTGTCCAGCAGACCAACCACCAGTCTGGGTTTGGCCTGCCAAGCCTAGAAGTAGTATACATAAATCACCACTTCACCAGAGAGAAGTGTTTGGGACCCCATCCGAGGTGAAGGAACAGTCACTGAACTTGCATGGTGCCTTCAGAAGGGGAGCAGGTGAAAATTAGGGAAAAAAGCTGTATTGTATTTGCCTGTAATAAAGTGGGCAAGCCTTCTTATTGGTTGATTTGGAGGGGCTTCACAACAATGAAAATATAGAAAATGCTGAAAATTCTTAAGAGTTCAGCAGTATCTGTGGAGAGAGAAACAGAATCAACATTGTCAAAGAGGTCACTGCTCTGAAGCTCTAACTCCGTTTCTTTCTCCACAGATGCTGCCTGACCTGCTGTGTATCTCCAGTTTGTAGGTCAGATTTCCCAGCATCTGCAAGTTTTTGCTTTTCATGATGGTGAACTTCACTGAAGTCTTGCCACATCACACGAGAGTCTGCCCCGTGCCCACATTTGTGTTTTTGTTACACAAGGAGGGAGAGAGGGAAATCAGAGAGCTGCCTGAACACACTCACACAGAAACCGGAAAAGATGCAGCAGAAGAACAGGTACTGGGGAGCGTCGCTCAAAGAGACAAAAAACCTAAAGAGATCCAGCTAAAGGCAAAACACTTGCATCATTCCAGGGCTTCCATGATCACAAAACATCAGACTTTACAACCAGTGGAGCACTTTAGAAGCACAGTTACTTCCACGAAATAGGAATGCAACCATCAATTTACATGCAGTAAGATCCACAAACAACAAGACAGTGATGAGCAGATTTATTTTTAGAGACAATTAAATTTCTTTACACCAACGGATAATTATTGGCTGTCAGGCTACCAGGACGAACTCTATTTCCAACGGAGAGGTTTAAACCTGACACAATATGTGGTTACAAACTGCATTTTGAGTTCCTCTTGATGATGACTGAATTAGTTATACAGAACACAGTCACAGTGTTGGGTTCAAACCCTGGCCAGCCTTGTTGGCCACAACCAATGATGAACACATAACGAATGTAATGTCTCTCTCTCACGGTGAAATGAACTGAGCTTAGGTTCACAGAGCAAGCGTGGGCATTAGGTCCAGGGTACAAGAGAATTGGTGTGTGAGCAAGCACCGACCCATGCCACTAACCACTTCTGAACAGGAGTGGAAACAACAAGAGTCCCATTTCCAATTTATTATCTACCTGTTATTATTGATGTACTTGCAATAGCAAAGTTGAGCTTCATAAGCTATGACGTTCTTTGAACTGGTCAGATAAATTCTGGGCTAAACAATTGAGCACGTCTACCATTAGAGTAGGTCCTGTAAGGTAACGAGCCAGACTTTACGCACATGCATCCTGACCATCTCTTAAAAATGGGCAAAATACCTCGGAGACACGAAAGATTCTGCAGATGCTGGAATCTGGAGCAACATACAGAAAATGCTGGAGAAACTCAGCAGGTCAGGCAGCATCCATGGAGGGATGTAAACAGTCCTCTCTGACCAGATTCCTCCTCCTTCAGCCCTTTGCCTCTTCCACCCATCACCTCTCAGCTTCTCACATCATAACCTTTCACCCCCCTCCCCCCCATCACCTGCCAGCTTGTGTCCCACACCCCCCCTTTTTATTCCGGCTTCTGCCCTCTTCCTTTCCAGTCCTGATGAAGGGTCTCGACCCGAAACATCGACTGTTTGTTTCCCTCCATAGATGCTGCCTGACCTGCTGAGTTCCTTCAGCATTTTGTGTGTGTTGTGGCAAAGTTCCTCAACTGGAATGGATGCTTTGTGGGAGAACAGAACACCTTTGAACACAGCGAGATTTCAGAGTGAGATAAATGACCAGTTAAATGATGTGCATGACGAGTGTCAAGTGTAGATGCCAGCATTATAACTGTAGTCAGAAAGCTTGGCTAGAAGTGCTGTTGGCTGTGGAGTTCAGGCTTTCAGTACTACAGATGGGATGTTATCTAGTCCCTCAACCTTTGCTGCATTCAATGCTCTCACCTATTACTTTATAACACATGGATCAAGTGTGTGTCGACTGACTGCTCTGATGATGGAGATCACCAGAAAATGACAAGATGGATCATCCACTGGCACCTGGTCGTAGATGCTTTAGTCTTTGGCATCTCTGTGCTGGGTTCCACCATGGTCAAGGATAGGGATGCTCCTCTATTAGGAAGTTCCTCCTAATCTGTACCTCAATAACACTTAACCAGCTTTATTCCATGATGCTTGGAACCCTCACCTAAAACACTACTGGCCTCAATTTAAAATGTTCGCAGTTCCAGTTTTCCACTATACCACGTGGGGGATAAAATACTTGCCTACATTATTCCAAAATGGCTCTAAATTCATGTTTATTTGACCTAGTTCTGGACTTCAGAGAGAAAATATTTCCTCCCGATCCTTTTATCACATTAAATGCGTGCAAGAGAGAGAAGTACTGGAGCAGGCTCACACTACAAACACAGTCTTCCACTTGCCAACGTGGATAGTAACTGCGTGCAACACTGTCAGACACAATTAACACGCTCAATAGCAGCCAGACGTCAAAGATGGATCTTTCTGATTTGCAGTACTCAGTTCCACGTAGCCTGCTATGAATTCAGCCACAACGATGGCCCAAACAACATTAGGAAACATATAACGTGAAGTGTACAGCATTCAGGTTTCAAGGGAGAAATTGTACAGCTGCATTCCAGTTGTGGCTGCTCCTGGGTCCAGCAACGTCTGTGAAATGTCAGTGACTAGATAATCCAAGAGCGCTCTGTTGGATTAGCCCAGAAGGCCTGTCAGGCAGATGTCAGGTGTTGCAGACATACTCCAAGCCGAGGTTAGGGTGACACATACACTGAGCTGACACTATTTCACCCAGGCTGACCACCTGCCCTGTGGGTGTGATCACTGCAAAATATCCCACTCATCCCATCACCGGTGGAGATAACGTTCTTCATAAACGTTTCATTTCAAACTAGTATGCCAGCTTCAGGCAAGTGTACGCACCACATGCTCACAGCCTTGGTCTCAGACTACAGGTGGCAGTGTAAAAGAGGTCATTATCACCTGCATCTCCTCCAGAGTTTACTTCCATTGAAATTCTTGGGAGAAATACACGGTGGAGCAATTGGCCAGTTGTCACTCAACTCACACAGATGAGATCCAAAAGATGCATTAGTTCCGGATATTACACAGGATGTTGCGGTCGCACTGATACACAGTGATGTGGCTGGAAAGGCATATTTTTTATCCGTTTTGAAGACAGCGAGTGCCAAAAGCTTTGTGGGACAGGCAGCTAACTCATGCTGGGACTCGGTGTGAACAGGTATAAAGGTGAACAGGAATGTATCCGCTGAAATGTTAAACCAGCCATCGCATCCCTGTTCTCTCCGGAGTCTGCACACAACCCAAGGGAACATGGAGAGAGGGTTGGGCGAGGCAGCCGAAGGGGACACTGGGGCAAGGGAGTGAGTAAACAGAGTGAAGGGAGTGTGGAGGGGGAAGGATAGAAGTGAGGAGACAAGAGGGAGGAGGGGAAGAGTGCAACAGGGTATGAGAAAGACGGGCACCTCGCAGACTCTGACCATTCAATGACTAGTCAAGGACTTCCAGGTTTTCTTTGGGCAGGAACGGGATGGCGTGACAGAAGGTCAGAGGGGCAGGTTCGGGGCTGGCACCAGGTAGAAAGTATTTCTTTGCACAGGGGGTGGTTGTCAACACGAACACAGGGCAAGACAACTGAAAGACAAGCCGGCCACTCTATAACAGGAAGGGAGCCGGCCCCACTGACAGTGAGTGAGCAAGTCTGCTCAGTGCTCCCAGCTCTGCTCGACTCCACCTAGCCCCTGAGTGGTCCCGCCCGGCAGAAGATGCCTGCAGCCACGCAGCAGCCAGCAAGTCTATCCCCATCCAAATGCTCGCATGAGAGGTCCATAAGTCGGGTGTTTGCAACCCAGGGAGAACCTGTACATCATTGAAAGTATAGGGTGTTGTGTGAATGTCTGTGCTGACAATGATCAGCATGCAATACAGTTACACGTCCTCCTGCTTGATAAACCCATTATCGACACAAGTGTTAGCATTCTCACGCGAGGCACCATACAGCGGGTTCTAAATCTGAGACCCCACCCCACAGTAGCGTGCTGATGCACAAGGTTCAGAACCAGGTTTGAAGAAAGGCCAAACCAAGTAATAGCTTCACAAGAGATTCTGTGGACACTGGAATCTGGAACAACACACACAAAATGCTGGAGGAACTCAGCAGGTCAGGCAGCATCTATGGAGGGAAATAAACAGTTGACATTGTGGGTCGTGACCCTTCATCAGGGCTCAGTAATGGCTTCTTGAAGCAGAGTACATAAACATAGAGAGATTAGCCATCCATGAAGCAAGGACACTGTAGGTTTGATTGAATTTTATTATTTTCATATCCAAGTTGTTTCAGCAAGGTCACAACTTTCTTTGCCATGTTTTCTGTAATCACATGTTTGACAGTTAATAATAAGCACTGCACTAGCCTTAGTTAATTGCCTTGAACATTTATCTCGTATTGATTATTAAATGATCAGGTTCAATATTGTATTTGAAACAGAAAAAGATGAAATAACCAAAATTCTAGATTTGAGTGTGAAGACCCGAAACGTTGACTATTTCTCTCCATGGATGCTGCCTATGCTACTGAGTGTTTCCAGAATTTTCTGTTTTTATTTTAAGTTTCCAGCATCTGCAGTTTTTTTTTATTTCCATGGTCCTTAGAAAACTAGGAAAATGACAAAAGAAGAATGGCAGGTTTTCAAAAAAAGTTCAATATTTAAAGTTTAATAGAGCTTGATACTGAATCAATCTAGAATCCAAAAGGTGCAAGAGTTCTACGTCACATGAAAGAGACAGCCACAGTCAACTAAAGAGGTAGCAGCACACACAAAATGGTGGAGGAACTCAGCAGGTCACGCAGCATCAGGATGAAGGGTCTTGGCCTGAAACGTCGACTGTTCATTTCCCTCCACGGATGCTGCCTGACCTGCTGAGTATCTCCAGCAGTTTGTGTGCGTTGCTCCAGATTTCCAGCATCTGAAGTCCCGCGTGTCTCCAACTAAAGAGGTAAACAACAACATGAAACTAAAAGAGAAAGCATGCAAAAGTTAGCTAGATTCTAATGACTAGGATATAAAGAACAACAAAAATTGAGCAATGGTCAGCCTTTGAGGAGATGATTCAGATACAGCCAAGGTACATTCCCTCAAGGGAGAAAGATAGGACAATTAAAGGCAGAGGTCCTTGGATGGCCAAAGAGGTCAAGAGTAAAGTAAACCAAGAAAAAGTCCTTATGACAGATGTCCAGTAGATAACACGTGAGAATCCAGTAAGACAGATCAACAGGAAGAGAGAAGAGGCATCCATTATTTTGTATTGCAATTCAAAAAATGCCACTCTGGGGGCACATCAATCTATCCAGTTGACTGTGACAGGGCAAGAAAACATACAGGATCTTGGCACTGAATTTTATAGGGGAACACAGAAGAAGAAGAATAAAATTGTGGTCGACTTTTTTTTATGAAACAATAGTTTGGTTGGAGTATTGTGTCCAGCTCCTGGCCCCAAACTTTTCAAAAGATGTCAAGGCCCCGGAGAGGGTGCAGAATGATGGTAGCGGTGAGGGACTTCAGCTCTGCAGAAAGACTGCAGAAGCTGCAGTTACTTGGTATTGGTATTGGTTTATTATTGTCACTTGTACTGAGGTACAGTGAAAGACTTGTCTTGCAAACCGATCGTACAGGGCAATTCATTACACAGTGCAGTTACATTGAGTTAGTACAGAGTGCATTGAGGTAGTACAGGTAAAAACAATAACAGTACAGAGTAAAGTGTCACAGCTACAGAGAAAGTGCAGTGCAATAAGGTGCAAGGTCACAACAAGGTAAATCGTGAGGTCGGAGTCCATCTCATCGTATAAGAGAACCGTTCAATAGTCTTATCACAGTGGGGTAGAAGCTGTCCTTAAGTCTGGTGGTACGTGCCCTCAGGGGGACTAGAGAAGATCAAGAGGTACTTCAAATCATGAAAGGTCTAGAAACAGCAGAGATGCATTTGATGTGATCTGCGTGGATTTTAGCAAGGTTTTTGACAAGGTCACACATGGCAGGCTGGTCAGAAAAGTTAAACTCCTTGGGGTCAGAGGGACAAATGGGAACAAAAACCACTTCCTGCAGTGAGCTGTTTTTGTACCCTTCACTTCCTGCAGGGGTAAAGGCTGTTGGGAGTTTTGAGACGGAAAGGTTGTTACTGCTGGGACTCCAGAGCTCAGTACTCTGCCCCTTTCTTTCTAATTAATAATTTAGACTTAAATATAGTGGGTATAAAAGAATTGGTAGGTTGGCATGGTTAACAATGAGAAGGAAAGCTTCAGATTGTAGGAAGGTACAGGTAGTCTGGTCAGTTGGTCAGAAAAGTGGCAAATGGAATTTAATCCAGAGAAGCTAACGTACTGGAGAGGTGCAACAAGACCAGAGAAGATACAATAACTGGGAGGATGCTGAGTGGTGTAGAGCAACAGAAGGACCTTGGAAATTATGTCCACAGATCCTGAAATAAAGCAACACAGATTAAAGAGGTGGTTAAGAAAGTACAAGGGGTGATTTCGTTTATCAGCCATGCCACAGAATATAACATCAGGGAGGTTCTGCTCAAACTACACAAGACACAAACGGAGCACAGCTGGAGAACTGCAGGCCAGTCAGCAGATTAAGTGAAGATTTGATTCCATTGGAAAGTTCCAAGGATGGTGCCAGGGCAAGGCGAGCGATGAGGAAAGGTTGGATGCACTGGGGTTGCTTTCTACTTTCAGAGGCAGTGGAGGTGTTTATGGTTACTAGGAAGGCCCTATTGCCCTCAGTAGAAGGCTCAAAAACCATAAGGCAAAGCAATTGTTAAAAGTAGAAGGACATTGCAGAAAAACTTCCAGCAGATGATAGTGGGGGTGTCAACCTCACTGCCTGAAAGGATGATGGAGGCAGAGATCTCATCACATGAAAAAGTACTTGGATTTTTACTTTAAAAGCCATGACATGGAGGGGGCTAGTAGACAATAACGACACATTGCTCTTTATCAACCAGGAGTTCTAAGGTTCCAAGAGTAGACAGAGAGACTGTTGCCACTGGTAGAAGATCAAAAACTAGAAGATGAAAGATGAATGTGATTAGTAAAAAAGCAACTGGAGTTGTGGAGGGTTTGCAGGAAGGCTGTGGACACAGCTTCAACTGCAACATATGTTTGAGTTTGGTGCAATGGAGAGATGATGGGAGAGCAGGTCTCGCTGGACTGCTCCTGCACTGAGCTAGCATGGACTATTGGGATGAATGGCTCCATCCGTGCTGTAGCCCTTTGTCATTCTGCGAAGCTGACACAGTAAAGCTATGAGAAGGGAAACTACAAAAAGCACCAAACAATCTGCTGGAGGAACTCAGCGGGTCAAGCAGCATCTGTAGGGGGGCGGGGGGGGGGGGGGGGGGGGAGTGGGGCAAGGAATTGTCGACGTTTCAGGTTGAAATCATGCACCAGGACCTAATGCAGGGTTTCAACCCGAAACACCAACAATTCCTTACTCCCCCGGCACCCCCCCCCCCCCCCCCACCAACAAACACTGCCCGACCCGCTGAGTTCCTCCAGCAGATTGTTTGTTGCTCCAGATTCCAGCATCTGCTGTCTCGTGTGTGTGAACTACAAAAAGCCTGATAGGGATCATAGAATCATAGTTCATACAGCACAGAAATAGGCTCTTTCGGCTCAACTTGTCCATCCTGACCTTATTGTCTGTCTGCACTTTCCCTGTAGCTGTGACACTTTACTCTGCATTCTGTTATTGTTTTACCTTATCGTTTATTGTTTTACCAGGGCAGGCACGGTAATATAGCAGTTAACATAACGCTATTACAGTGCTAGGGACCCGGCTTCAATTCCGGCCACTGTCTGTAAGGAGTTTGTACGTGTTTGCGTGGGTTTCCTCCGGGTGCTCCGGTTTCCTCCCACATTCCAAAGACACATGGGTTAGGAAGTTGCGGGCATGCTATGTTGGCGCCGGAAGCATGGCGACACTTGCGGGCTGCCCCCAGAACACTACGCAAAGATCCATTTTACTGTGTGTTTCAATATACATGTGACTAATAAAGATATCTTATCTTATACATCTCGATGCACTGTGTAATGAATTCATCTGTATGAACAGTATGCAAGACAAATTTTTCACTGTACCTCAGTACATGTGACAATAATAAACCAATTCCAATCCCAGCCTATCCAATCTCTCCTTACAACTAGTTCTCTATTTCAGGCAACATCTTGGTGAATCAGTTCTGCACTCCCTCTATTGCTACCACATCCTCCCTGTAACGTTACAAACAGAACCACACACAATACTTGAAATGCTGTCTAACCAACGTTTAATACCGCTGCAACAGAACCGCCCAACTTCTATATTCAAAGCCTCGGCCTATGAAGGCAAGCGTACCAAATGCCTTTTTCATT
This sequence comes from Pristis pectinata, assembly GCF_009764475.1. Lineage (NCBI taxonomy): Eukaryota > Metazoa > Chordata > Chondrichthyes > Rhinopristiformes > Pristidae > Pristis > Pristis pectinata. Next base: position 28,789,733 of record NC_067429.1, on the reverse strand, counting down.
GCCCTATCCACCTATATCATCACTTTCAGAGAGCTATGGATTGCACCACAAGGTCCTGCTGTACCTCAATGCTAAGGTCACTGCCCTACTCGAGAAGATGAAAGATGAACGTAATTTGTAAAAAAAGCAACTGGAGTTGTGGAGGGTTTGCAGGGAGGCTGTGGACACAGCTTCAACTGCAACATATGTTTGAGTTTGGTGCAATGGAGAGACGATGGGAGAGCAGGTCTCGCTGGACTGCTCCTGCACTGAGCTAGCATGGACTATTGGGATGAATGGCTCCATCCGCACCACTACTCTGTCCCTGCCACTGCCACGTCACTGCCACTACTCTGCGTGCCCTACCAGAATTTGACTTCGCTAACTGTAATTACTTCACACTTGTCTGGATTAAATTCCATTCACTATCGCTGCACCCGACCTTCCAACTGATCCCTGTCCCTTTGTATCCTTGCACAACCTTTTTCACTATCTACAACTCCAGCATTCTCCTATTGCCCACAAACTTACTCATCAGACCACCTACATTCTCATCCAAGCCATTAATATACACAATTACAAACAACAGAGGTCCCATCACTGACTCCTGCAGTACACCACTACCCTCTGCCTATCAGCCAACTAACTTTGCGTCCAGCTTGCCAACTGGATTCCTTGTGCCTTAATTTTCTGGCCCAACCTACCATGCAGGACTTTGTCAAAAACCTTACTGAAGTCCATGTAAACCATGTCTACTGCACTGCCTTCTTAGTCACCCCCTCAAAAAAAAACTCAGTTGAAAAATTAAATTTTTTTTTAGGAGCAAGGAGGTCCCTTTGAAAAATGGTGAGAGTGATTTATCAATGAAAGGAAGGACTTAGCGAGCATGCTGATTTATTACTTTGCCTCATTATTGAATCAACACAAGGAAACCAATGCAAAATCAGAAAGGGACAAAGGAAAATTAGATTATGCCAAATATTATCAATGACAAAAATAATGGGATTTAAGAGTGATAAATTCCCAAGGTGAGTTGACTTCCATACCACAGTTTAAAAGGAATCAGGTGACAATACAGCAGATGCATAAACTATAATTCTCACAATGATCTCATCACGATGCCTTTAGTTTGGAAAACTGCACATTTTTCTGCCATTGAGGAAAGGCTAAAGAGGGAACGGAAGGATTATAAACCAGCTCATCCCACATCTGTAGTTGGGAAACTTCGAGACAATATAATCAAGGGCAGAGTGACTGAATGGCTCCAGAAACCTCAGCTGATCGGAGGGGGCCAGCATGGAATTTGTAAAGCCTCCAGCATGTTGATGAAACAGATTGAATTTCCAGAAAGTACATACCCAGAGAACAGGTGCAGGCACATTCAACCATTCACCCTGCTCCGACACTTAACCCCATTGTGACTGGTCATACCGTCCAGTACCTCGTTCCTGCCTCTTCCCCATGTCGCTTGATCCTGAAGGCATTAACATATCCACCTCCTGCTTGAATATGTTTAATAACATGCACTTCACTGCTTTCTGTCAGTGGAGAATTCCACAGAGTCATCACCCTATGGGTGAAGAAATTTTGCCCGATCTTGATTCTAAATGGCATACTCCTCATCCTAAGGTTGTGACCTCTGGATCTAGACTCTACAGCCATTGGGAACATCTTTGTACCTAGTCGGCCGAGTCCCTTTAAATCTCTACGAGTTACACTCTAGTGAACCGATCCAATACCTCCTCGTGGATCAGCTTGCCATCCCAGGAACCAGTCTAGTGAACCCTTTGCTGTGTTCCTTCCAGGGCCATCAACATTCTTCCTCAGATAACAAGACCAAAACTGGACACAGAAGTCCAGATGGGGTCCTACTAAAGACCGTTACAGTTGCAGCAAGACATTTGTGCTTCTGCACAGACATCCTTTTGCAATGAAGGCCAATGCACCATTTACCTTCCTGGATGCTTGCTGCACCTGAACGCTTGCTTTCAGCGACTGATATAAAAGGACACCCAGGTCTGGTTGCATCCTCCCTTCACCCAATCCATCACCACTCTGGTATAATCTGGCTTTCTGTTGTTAAGATTTAAAGTGGATGACCTTGCATTTATACATCTGCCCTGTGTTTGTCTACTTGTCCAAATTACATTGGAGTCTTTTTGCATCCTCACAGCTCATACTCCTCCCACCACCAGCTCTGCACTGTCTGCAAACTTTGAGGTGTTACATTTAGTCCCCCCACCCAGATCAGTGAGTTGTGAACAACAGGGGCCTCAAACACTGACCTCTGCAGCAACAGACTGGTCATCATCTCCCTCCCAGAAAATGAACCTATTATTTATTCCTATTTTTCCATTCCTGTCAACCAATACTCAACTCTTGCCAGTATATCACCCCAAACCCCGCGTGCTTTTACTTTGCACACTAGCCTCGTGTGAAAAGCTTTCTGCACATCCAAATACACCACATCCTCTCGTCCTCCCTCATCTTCACCCAATATCCATTCATATCTTTGGTTAATAAAGATCTGTCGGTCTCCCATTTAAATTAAATGAACAACTCAGCATCAACTGCAGAAGGGAGTTCTGAGCTTTTACCACTTCGGCACAGTGTTTGCTGAGAGATTTGACTCCAACTTCTGGCCTGTTTTCTTCCATCCCCTCTGTCATCAGTGCACAGATTTAAGGAGCTACATCTTTCAAGCCTCCAGTAGATTGGTTAACCATGCTAACCAAGTGCTTTCCAACTGCTCTGTTATTGCATCATTTATAGCTGATGTTTTGGCTTATTGGTCTGTAATTTCCTGTTTTTTTTTCCCTCTGCTTACAATCTGTAGGAATTGCTCTAGAGTCTAGGAATTTTGGAAGATGACTTCCTCCAGTACTCTGTCATGTAGACTGTCAGACTCTGGGAATTTATCTGCATATAACTCAATTAATTTCCCTCACACCACGTCCTTATTCAATCTCTCCCTCACTCACTCTGCACCCTTGTCTCCCCTCACATTTTTGGAAGGGGATTTTTGTGTTCTCCTTTGTGAAGGCAGACCCGAAACGTTCCATTAATTGTTTTGCTATTTCTTTATTCCAGGTTCTGACTGCTGGGGACCTATGTTGGCTTTCATTAAGCGACTAAAGTACTTGAAAGGGGAATATTTATGTCTATCAGGGCATTCAGAGGCTCTTGCAAGTTGCTCGTGGAACTGAAGGCACGTCATAGCGTGGTCCGCAAACTGGCTGCACAACAACAGAGAGAATAGGATGGACAGGTACTCATAGGGTAGGAAGCTCCTGGTGGGTCACAATAATCTGTGTTGGGCCTGCAGTAAGAGGATGTGCATTGGATAATTGGAATAACAGCCACATTTCCAAGTTTGCTGAAATTACAAACAAGAAAGGTATTGCAAGTAGTAATAGATGGAAGTAAGAATTAAAGAAACTAATTGACTAAGTGAATGGACTAAACTATGGCAATTTGACTTTAATACATGAACAAGTGTGAGGTAACCAGCTTTGGACCCAAAACCAATAAATCAGAGGAGCGTCTAAATGGTGAAAAGCGTCCACGCGCACTGATTCCTAAAATATCAAGTTTGAGAGCAGAAAATAACCAAAATACTTTGGAGATCTGATCAACGTATCCAGAATAGTAGAATACAAGGTGGCAGCAGGACTACTACAAGGTCAGAGTTTGATCACACCTGGGCTACACGTACCTCAGGAGAGGATACGCATTACCTTTGGAGAGAGAGTGCTGCGCAGATTTACCAGATAGTTGATTCCAATGGTAAAATGACTCGACCCAAAACAGGGCTGTATTCCGTACAATTTGTAAGGTTATGGGGTGATTTGATTTGGTTAAAGGGAATGGATAAAGTAGATACAGAACACTAATTCTACTGGATGAGTTTTTGCCCAGGACCAGGGGATGACAGGGAGGAGATGGGATGGAATGTAAGGAAACAGCCCAGGAGTTAAGAGTCAAATTTCTCAGCAAATACTGTGCAAAGGTGGTAAAAGTTCAGAACTCTCTTCTGCAGATGATGCCGAGTTGTTCATTTATTTTAAATGGAAGACCGACAGATCTTTTTATTTATATATAAAGGGATATTGAGTAAAGGCCAGGGGAGAGACTTTGGTCACTGAAAACCCTCAAACTTATTGAATGTTGGTAGAGATTCAGGGGACTAAATGGCCTACTCCATCACCAATAGGAATCACATCAGTTTTAGCAGCTCATTTTCTGGGTACAGGTGGTCATTGTAGACATGGATTGTGAGATGGTGACAGATATCACCAGCAGCAGGCACTGCCCAGAGTGGGTCACTACAGAAGACTTGGGCTTTAGCCTACCATTGGGACTAGAGGCTTAGTTTTAAAGTCTGTGGAAGAATTTTTAATTGTTTTTTTTTAGTTTGAGCCTGTGACGTAGGCAACTTCTAAATTTAGGTCTGACCACCCGCATTCTCCTCCCATTATGTTCAAAAAAAACCACTGTCTGTGCAGCTCACTGCTCCAACATGGAGACCAGGGTTGAGTTTTAACTCTAGGTGGTCTGAGGGAGTTCTCAAGCTTTCCTCATGGGGTCCAGTAGACCACTCCTGCTCCACACCTCCAGCAGGAAAATAAATATCTTACTACCATGATCTGTTTTCTGTGTTGGCGGGAAACTCAGTGCTATTTTCCACCCAGGCCTTCCAGTGAAAATTGTAGGCGTCTCTAAATGATCTGATGTACACGTGTTAAGGAGAAGCCTTACAGCTTTGGGCAGTTCCAAACATCTGTCCAAAGACCATGGAAATCAATTAGTTCTGGTTTAGTCAACCAGATGATTTTAATCCTGTACAATTTTGAGTTTATACTTAGTTTCATCAGAAATTTACTTCCATCTTTAATAGGATACAATTCCAACATGGATAGATTACATCAGTGTGTAAAAATGTGGCAGATGGTGTTCAATGTGGGAAAGTGTGAATATGTGACTTCTTCACCTTTGAACTCGAGGCAGGCAGAGCAAAATACATACAAAATGGTGAAGAAACTGGAACGGTGCAGGAAGAGAGATGTGAAGCACAAGTGCAGAACTCATTAAAAACTGAAGCACGGGTATAATAGGAAGTTAGAAAGCAAAGGGGACATTAACCTTCATCTCAACAGGGTGGCATGTTCTACAGAGCTTAGTTGATGTCCAGATGCCAATGTCCTGATCAAGACTCCCCGCATATGGGTGGATTGTTGGTCCTGGAAACGGTGCAGGCCAAAGCAATCAGTATCTCAAAGGTCTTTTGAATCACCGTATCTTTTTTGGTCACCACGTACCTAGTATACTGATTCCATTTACCAACTCTTGGCCCATATGTGTTGCCGATTCAAGTGCTCATCTGGATACTCATCAAATGTCGAGAGAGCACTTGCTTCCAGCATCTTACGCTGGCTAAAACTGCTAACTTACAAGGAAGATTGCATCATACAATCATACAGCATGAAAACAGTCCTTTGGCTCAACTAGTCCACGTTGACTATGTTGCCCAGCAAGCTAGTCCCATCTGCCCGCATTTGGCCCACAGCCCTCTAAACCTCTCCTATCCATGTACTTATCAAAATGGCTTTTAAATGTTGCTAAAGTGCCCGCCTCAACCACTATTTTTGGCAGCTCATTCCAAATACGCACCACCCTTTGCGTGAAGAAGCTGCCCCCGACGTCCCTTTTAAATCCCTTGCCTCTGATCTTAAACCTATGCCCTCTTGTTTTTAGCACCCCCTCCCTGGGAAAAAGACTATGTCCTTTCACCCTGTTTAGGCCCTTCCTGATCTTATATACCTCTATCAGGTCATCTAGACTTGTATTGTTCTAAGTGAAGTTTCAGGATGGCTTAACGGAGTTTATATCAATGAAAGAACAGAGAAGCCAAAAGCACTTTTTTTTAAATCTTAAAGGATACTGAAAGTCTTCAACTCTCCCATCCCTGAGAAGTGTTATAGCTGAGGGGAGTGCAGGTTCCAGAACTGAGATCGATAGATTTTTGGTTGGCAGCAGTACAAAGTGCCGGAGAAACAAGGCAAGCTGAGGGAGTGAAGATTTTAATCTCAGAGAACGGCAGAACCATTCCAAGGGCCAAAAGTCAAAGTGATTTGTTTTCACCTGAATTTGTTTCTGATATAAAATAAATTTAACTATTTACCTCCTGAGGGGACATTAAAACCCCATAGGAGTTGCCCTGAGTCTGTGATCTAGACTGAAGTAGCCGTCAAACTAGGTCACTAGTAACTTGTTAACCAGCTGTTGGTATCTCAGGTTACCCGTCCCGTTCCACAGAACTACTTGTGCTCTGCGCCTTGGTTACGTGGCCTCCCCCACACTCCTCACCATAAGCACACACACCCCTTTCACGCCATAGCATGTACACACCCCTCTTGTCAGACTGCAAGTTTTGTGTGTGCCCTCAGTTACACTCAAGACAAATTACCGTTAAACACAAAGTATTGCAAGAGCCAGCTACGGAGGTCAAATCTTCCTTTAAAGAGCAAATTTTTAGTTGCCAAATCAAAGAACTGGGAGCCCAATTCCTGGAATCACAATCAGTGGGAAATCTTGAACACTCATCTTCAAAATCATCTGGACCTCTCTTCCCAAAATGCTATCAATGCCAGGGCCCAACTTCTATCCCACTGTTATAAGACTATTGAACAGTTCCCTAGTACAATAAGACAGACTCTTGACCTCTCAATCTACCTCGTTATGATCTTGCATCTTATTGTCTACCTGCACTGCACTTTGTCCATAACTGTTACACTTTATTCTGCATGTTGCACTACCTCAATGCACTATGTAATGAATTGACCTGTATGGACAGTATGCAAGACAAGTTTTTCACCGTACCTCAGTACAAGTGACAATAATAAACCAATTCCAACTTAGAGCAAAAATTGACAGATGTCTGCTGGATAAGAAAATTGAGGGGGCATGGAATGAAGTGACCAGAATCAGATGTTATCCAACTGAATGGAATGACCTTGTCCAGTAACTCCTGAGCTGGCGAGGGGAGTGGAGAGCTCAAATTCATAAATGGGGCTTCAAGAGGTTCACTTATACTTAACCAACCAGGGAACAGGTTTTTTTTAAAAATCTTGCCTCATGTGACAAGACAGGGTTAATTAGTAATCTCATGGTCAAGGATTCATTGGGAAAAAGTGATCATAATCTGACAAATTTCCTATTGTATCCAATGGCGACATTCTCCAACCCAAAAGCTGGAACCTTAAATTTCAAGCCCGTTAGAAAGGTGCGACAGGCAAGCTGAGATAGAAGACGGAACTAGATTAAAACTAGGACAATGATCGACAGTCAAGGAAAGAAGTGAACCTTTGGAATCCTCTCCCCAGAGGTCTGTGGGGGCGCAGTCACTGGGTGTATTTAAGGTGCCAATAGCTTTTTGGAACTTGGAGGAACCAAGGATAAGGCAGTTGGAATGGGGTTGCAATACCCATTTCTGCTTCAACTTCTAATGAGTAAGAGTGTGCATGCACATGGGATACGTGTGTGTGGGCACACACGTGGGTACTCTGTGTGCACACATGCCTGCAAGAGTGCAGCATTTTATGCAACAACAAGTGGGCCAAAAGATCTCCTCATCTGCAATTACCCCCGTCACAACTGACGAGATGACAATCACACTATGTGCAACACTGCTTCAATCCTCAGCTGGCAAGATCCACCGAGACCACAGCCTGATCAGCAACCATTCCTCATCCCAGTGGAAGTAAACTATTGTGACAGGATCCTGGCTTCAAAACGCTCTAGACTGTAGGTCTTCGGAAAGACTGTAGGAAAGTTCTTTTGCCCCAAGTAGCAGGGATGGGGCATTATTATACAAATGAATGCAATGTTTATAATTGGTGAAGAATTGTGGGGGTGGGGGGGCAGGGAAAGAGAGTAAAAGATAAACACACACTGAAGCTGGGTGTAAAAACAAAAAAAGTTTGGGAAAACAGTTAAACTCAGGCCTCTGACTACTCCCTCAAGTGAATTCAAAGAGAAGCAGGGAGTTTGAGCTGTTGTCCTGGCCAATATTTGTTCCTCATTGACATGACTAAAGAAATATATTATCTGGTCACTATCACACTGCTGTGTGTGGAAGCTTGCTCTGCACCATTTGGCTGCTGTTTCCTACATTGCAATAGTAACTACAAACCTAAAGCATTGGCTGAATACGCGCTGGGGCATCCCAAGGAAGGGCGCTGTATAAACATACACAGTTTCTCTTGTCTTTATTGACTCCCTGTCAGGTGGTTGACCCCACAACAGAATGCAATCTACATCCTGCAAAGGGCAAGGCTTTGCACTTACCTGGGAAACCCTTCACCAGAATTCAGGTCCTGATGAAAGGTTGTTGACCTGAAACGGCAACTCTTGTTTCTCTCTCTCCACGGATGCTGCCTGACCTGCTGAGTATCTCCAGCATTTCCTACTTGGGTTTGGGATTTCCAGCTGGACACTCACAAGACGTACCAGCTGATTTATATCCAGAAAATGGAAATAAAGAGTGCTGGCAGTTTGCATCCCGTCACCTTAAATAATCCGAGCATTGCCAGTTTTGAGCTAGACAGCAGTGTCCCCCTTGACACGGCAAAAGACCAGAGAAGTTTTAGATCAACGGGCACCAAGATTCCACTAAACCACCCCCCCCCACCAAAGTGGGGGGGGGGGGGTGGTGGTCCCCACCTCCGGGAATGGGAAGAACCCAGTTGTACAGGACACACAATGCCGCCCAATCATTACTGCCCTCCGACTTCACCCCCTCCCTCCCCTTTAAAGGAGGGGGGGGGTGCACCACCAGAGGCTGAATGAAGGACGGGGGGGGGGGGGTTACACAAAGCACCTTCTGCAAGACTCCCTCAGTAAATCACCCCCCAAAAAGTATCTCTTCCCTTCCCCCCTCGTCACACACAAAAAAACATCTGTTTTCATTCAGTTCAGGAATTCCTTCTGCGGCGTTTACAGCCATTAAACCGACCTCATCCCGCAGAAAAATAAGGACCAAAGGTTCCGAAATGCGGCTGTGGGGGACCAGACCCTCCACCCCGGGAGATGGGGGGGGGGGGTGAGGGACGCCTCCCGCCAGCGGGCTGCAGCCAGCCCTGTGCCCCCGCTCCCCGTTAGCCGGGCGGCGGACGGTCCGCAGTCTGAATGGAAACTTTGCCCCCCTACCCCACACACACCCTTCCCTTCCCTCCCCCTTACCTGAAGTCGCCGAGCGCGACCCCGCGACCAGCAGCAGGCAGAGAGCGGCGAGCGGGGGGTGGCAGCGGGGCCGGGTGCCCATGGCTGGCGGGGGAGCTGGGGTGCGGGTCCGGTGCGGGGCTCCGACTGACTGCGGGCTGAGAGCGGAGCGGAGAGGAGCGGCGTGCGTCAGCAGCAGCAGTGCGCCGCTCCTCAGCCCACTCACACTGCAGGCACCTAGGCAGATTCTTTTCACAACAATTTTTTTTATAAAAACTTGCCTTGCAAATTCCCCCCCCCCTAAATAAAAATTGCAAAATCTGTTTTCAATAGGAAATAATGGCAATTCACGTCCATCAGCTGTGTGAGATGGGAGTCAAAATGTCCCAGCACTGGCAACAAATTATCCCACACGTTGCATCCGCTGTGTTTGATAGCATTGGGGTGACTGGGGGAAATGTGCACCCTCCCGCTCTCTCTTTCTTGTAGTCACTTGTGTGGTCAGCTAGGGAGGGGCTTCCCACTCGGATAAAACGCCCAGGTCAGAGCCACAGCTTCACCTGCATTAGACAGGCGGGAAGACAACATTTCTTAACACTATGGCCATGGAAAAGTTTTATCTCAGCAGAGTTCAGACTTTACTGAAGTGCTGGCCATTGGTGGGGTAACGTGTTTCTGGAACCCACGGTGTATCTGCAAAGATGAACCACAAAGACATGGGAGTTTGTACTGGGCAGAAACCAGGAGCCAGAATTAATCGGAGCAGGACACCTTGTGGCAGACGCCGAGAGTTTAATTCTTCTCCACGCTCACCGGGTCGTATAATTTCTGCAGGAATTACAGTCAAACTAGATACAAGAGGTACCCAATGAGAAGTGACAAGAGCAAATATTGCATTGAGAGGGAGAGATACATAGAAAACAAAATATTTAAATAGGTAATAAAAACCTCCAAGAACAATTTACTACCTGGAAAAGAGCTCAGATGTTGCAAATCTGAAACAAAAACAAAAGAAAAATGCAGGAAACGCTCAACAGGTCAGGCAGCATCTATGGAAAGGAAACAGAGTCAATATTTCAGGTCGAAGACCTTTCACCACTTTACTACCTGATTTCAACTGTGCCCGTTCTGAGCTACCAATGCTCAGTGCCATTTCAGGGCCCTAAACACCAGCCCTCAACAGGTGTGTTGAAGTTGAGTGCAAGTGCAGTATCTCCTGAGACAGACACAGGTTGGCACCAAGCTCTCACTTCAGTGAGACTGATGACAAAGTGTGCCAATTGTCCTGGTGACTGTGGCAACTGATGGCAGACAGTGTATCACACCTCAAAACAAAGTGTGTTTCAGCAAAAATACTGAAATAACACCACAGGCCACGAACTTGCTGATACTCCCCTCTCCTCTTTACACCGGCCACGTCACCTCTCCACTCTCAGTCCTGATGCAGGGTTTCAACCCAAAATGTTGGCAATTCCTTTCCTCCCACAGATGCTGTTCGACCCCCTGAGTTCCTCCAGCAGATTGTTGCTCCAGGTTCCGGCATCTGCAGTCTCGTGTGTCTCCACTAGCTGATACTGCCTGTTGGTTTCTGGGACAGTCTTTAAAATTACTAAAATAACTCTTTCCTGCTTTTCCCATTGTTTGTCCTCAGTTGTACCTCTGTCTCATCTCCTCCACCCACTCGTGCCCCCCACTTGCTCTCCCTATCTCTTCATACCATCTCGTCTCTCCCTCCCAACCACCCATCGTTCTGTCCCTTCTCCTCCCAACCACTTTCCTGTTCCTCTGTCCCAGACACGTGCATCCGACTGATGAGCTCTTCACGACGGGAACTACCTACTCCCGTCTCCTGCCCCTGCCTCGGTTCATCTGTTGCTAATCCCCTCACCTGTGCCTTTGCTGCTCCTAGAGACAGTTATTCCAATTTATTTGAAGTCCATCCAAAACTCTGCTGCCCCTGTACCAGGTCTCCCCCAAGTCCCATTCACCCATCACTCCTGCACTGACTGACCTAGCCTGGCTTCCAATCTGGAAAATATTAGATATAACTTCTAATTCTGATTTTCATGACCTCCATGTGCAGTCTTGAAACCTCCTTTAACACCACCCCCCCACCCCCCACCTCCTGGAGATGTCTGTACTCCCTGTGTCTCTTGTCCCTGATTCTCACCAGTGCCAAGGCCCCTAACTCCTAATAATTAGCTTCCTGTCTCATTCCTTTTAAATCCTTATTAAAACTAACTCTTCCATCAAGCTTTAGGTTACTATTAACTCCCTATATATCCAAAAATGTTGGAAGTATTCAGCAGGTTCGACAGCATCTTTGGAGAAAGGAACAGAATTTAGTTTTTGGTTGATGACCTTCCAGCAGAACTGGGAAAGATTGGGAAGAACAGGAAAACATGTAGCGGGTAGCTGGGAAGAGGAAAGTGCAAAAAGACGACGAGGAGGTGTACAGGAGTGAGATAGATCGGTTGGTTGAGTGGTGTTGCAACAACAACCTCGCACTCGGCATCAGCAAGACCAAAGAGTTGATTGTGGACTTCAGGAAGGGGAAGTCAGAAGAACACTCACCAGTCCTCATTGACGGGTCAGCGGTGGAAAGGGTGAGCAGCTTCATGTTCCTGGATGTCAACATCTCAGACGATCTATCCTGGGCCTAACACATTGATGCAATCATGAAGAAGGCACATCAGTTTGATGAGATTTGGTACGTCACCAAAGATTCTTGCAGGTTTCTATAGATGTCCGGTGGAGAGCATTCTGACTGGTTGCATCGCTGCCTGATATGGAGGCTCCAATGCACAGGATCACAAGAGGCTGCAGACGGTTTTTGACTCAGCCAGCTCCATCACGGGCACAACCCTCCCCACCATCGAGGACATCTTCAAGAGGCGGAGCCTCAAGAAGGCGGCATCCATCACTAAGGACCCTCACCATCCGGTACATGCCCTCTTCTCACCACTACCGTTGGGGAGGAGGTACAGGAGCCTGAAGACCCACACTCATGATATAGGAACAGCTTCTTCCCCTCTGCCATCAGATTTCTGAACAGTCCATGAACACTACTTTGTTATTTCATTTTTCCCCATTATTTTGTAATTTATAGTAATTTTATGTCTCTGCACCGTACTGCTGCCGCAAAACAACAAATTTCATGACATATCGGTCAGTGATTCTGAAGGGAAGGTTGGTGGTCGGAGGAAGTGGAGGTGACATGCCATTAGCAACGATGGAACAAGGAAGTGGGATTCTATGGATCCAGTAAAGAGACAAAAGATAGGACTCATAACCGAAAGCTATCGATGGGAAGTAGTGCGACTGGTGGTTATAATCTGAAGTTGTTGAACTCAGAATTAAATTTGGAAAGCTGTAAAGTGCTAAACGGAAAAATAAAGTGCTTGAAAATTGGGACTATGGAGAAGACAAAGGACAGATAAATCAGCGTGGGCAGAGAATTAAACGGTCTGTGATGTGGGATTCCTGGTCATTGCTGCATTATAACTCTCCCTGCCAGTTAAGAGTCTGTATGACCTGCTCTGCTTTCTGACAAACTTCTTCTGACACAGCAAGATATTTCAGAACAGTCCACAATGCCGTAACACAGACCTTTGAAGAGGTCATTTCTACTTTCCCATTGCAGGAGCACTGCACTTTGTTTCTGAATACCAAGGGTCTCTTTTTCTTTAATTCTATTATAATCGGTAAAATACAACAGAATCAAGGTTGTGTTTGCGACCAGACACCATAAAGGGATATATTTATGTTCTATGTAACCTTCAACCTACATTGGGTGGCCAAGAACATTTCTTTCTTTCACAGGGCAATCCATCTTTGGAACAGGTTGCCAGAAGCAGGTGCTGATTCCACTAATCCCAGCTTGTAGAGAAGCTCTTTATTCGGGATCTTTTCAAAACCCCTCCAATCATTCAGGGAGGAGAGTTTAGCCTAATCTATTAATTTAAGATATCTTTATTAGTCACATGTACATCAAAACACACAGTAAAATACATCTTTTTGCCTAGGGCGTTCTGGGGGCAGCCCGCAAGTGTCGCCACGCTTCCGGCGCCAACACAGCATGCCCACAACTTCCTAACCCGTACGTCTTTGGAATGTGGGAGGAAACCGGAGCACCCGGAGGAAACCCACGCAGACACGGGGAGAACGTACAGATTCCTTACAGATAGTGGCTGGAATTGAACCTGGGTTGCTGGTGCTGTGATAGCGTTACGCTAACCACTACACTAACTTAAAATTGCTTTAAAAAGACAATCTTTTCTGTAACTGTATATACTGCAGATGGACTCTCCAAATAGTCATGCAGTGTATCCCTGACCATTCACTCATTCTGCACCATTACTAATGCCATTATAAATGGGGCTACAGTTACTGGGGTTGTCTTTGTAAAAATAACTGAACCAGTAACCCATTTGAAGTCCAGTGATTAGTCTCATCAAGAACCCTCAGATACACAGCACAGCTTAACCCATTCTCTCCTTTAATTCTTTCCACCAATTACTCTGATGTAGAATGTTGGGAATTTTAGCACTGGAGATGTTTAAATTCATTTTCATCTAAAAGATCAAAGGTCAGAAATGTTATGGCACTCTTCTAACTTGACTCTCAGGTGTCCTTTGTTCAGTTTTGATGCTGGCAAAATGACACCAGTTGTATGTGGAAGGGTTACACAGGTTTTCCACTATATGTACAATCTACAGGAGGGTAGAGAAAAGTGCTAAGTATTGAAGCAGGAGCTTATGCCTCAGAGATACAACTGAAGATTTCTAGGCTTTCATAAGAATGTGAACGCAGAACTGTAACGGTACACGGCAGGATAGCAGGGCAAACAGGTTCACTGTTTATGAAGGAGGAGATATTCCCTTTCCTAGGGAGATCACCAGTTGGACTGGTTGGCAGCAAGAACAGATCCAGCCAGGACTTGATGTCTGATAAACACAAAGTCAAAGGTTGGGTTCAATTCATGGAAAGGAAACAGAGACAAAGCCAGAAGCCAGTGACTAACATTAACGTGACACACTGGCTGCAGCCCGGAGTTCAGATCTCAGCTGTGACCAATGTGTGAACTATGACTTTCTCCGGAGGTCTTAGGAGGTCTCAGCAATACAAAAGGACAGAAAGTCGGCCCTAATGTATCTAAAGTGGAATAGGATACCCAGAAAGAAGCAAGTAGGGGATGGAAATCAGTCAGGATGAGTGAGACTGCACTAGATTATGTGCACTCCAATGTGCAGTGGGATAATCAAAGTGCCCTTGGTAACCTGGTACCTATTAATACACAAAGAAAACACGCCAAATCTGTTTAGTAACGTTTAAAATATCTACAAGCAATTGCTGCAATTCATGTGGAAAATCATTACCAAAACATAAATGTTCAACATGAGATGATAATTCTGATTCAATAAATAACTGCTTGTAAAGCTGAAAATATAATGATTAAGATGGGAGGCTCAGTTGAAGAAATTCATTTTTAAAAAATTTGATAAATAACGTGGATTAGGACACATCAGAAAATAAACACAGAGGTTCGTGTTTGCCTTTGCTTTCCTATGGATCCTCTGGTTTCTTGCCAAATACGCTATTACATGTCTCAAATCTAAACAACTGAATTAACTTGCAGACATAAATGAAAGAAAATGAGCCAAAAAAAGTTATTCAGGGACAGAAGCAGGTTGTTGATACTTGATGTTACTCTTATGATCAGGGATATCCAAACCTTTTGTCTTTTGGAGACCCATTGATGCTAACCACTTAGCCTTGGGACACGTGCAGATTTCAAATCCATCCCATCACTTCTCAGAATATTGATATCACAGATTCTGGTGTTGTTGCTTAGGAACTTGAGTCTGAAATTTCATTGTTAGTAAGTGATTATAGAACATAAGGACTTTATTAGACCACATTACAGGCTTCGACGGCCAAACCATCAGGCCACAGGAATGTGCTGAGTGTGCAAAGTTTACAGCTTCATAATTTACTGCAGGGGTAACTGCATCAATCAAAAGCAAAAATCATCTTTCAGTTTTGGAACATGGGTTTGAATACAGTCCTCACTGATGGAAAAGAAGTCGTCTTTGTTGGTTACGAAGGTCCCAAGTGACATAAACTGGGGCAATCACAATCCATGGTGTGGGTTCAGCAAAGATGTCCCTAGTTTAGCAATAATCACCAAACACATTAGAGGCCACAGGAAGGCAAGTGTAGGAAATTTGAAATAAATCTACATTGGTGGGTCTTTGGATATTAAGAGAATCAAGGGATATGTATGGGGTTTGCGCAGAAAAGTTGCTCCAAGGTAAAAGATCAGCCATGATCATATTTTTTAAAAAAATATATTCATTCAAGAAATGTGGGCTTCACGGGCCGAGCCAGCATTTAATTGTTCATCCCTAGTTACCCTCGGGAAGGCGGTGGTGAGCTGCCTTCTTGAACCATTGCAGTCCTTGCAGTGTCGGTATACCCACAATGCTGTTAAGGAGAGAGTTACAGGATTTTGACCCAGCGACGATAAATATTTCCAAGTCAGGATGGTGTGTGGCTTGGAGGGCAACTTCCAGACTGTGGTGTTCCCTATGCTTTTGCTGTGCTTGGCCTTCTAGCTGGTAGAGGTCATGGGTTTGGAAGGTGCTGTCTAAGGAGTCATGGCGAGTTGCTGCAGTGTATCCTGCAGATGGTGCAAACTGCTGCTGCTGTGTCTTGTGGTGGAGCACGTGAATGGTTGTGGAGTGAATATTGAATAGCCAAGCAGGAGCAAAGGGCCAAATGGCCAACTCTTGCTCCCATTTCTTTCGTTCTTGGTGCAGTTAGACACGAAGCAAATTGCTGGTGTGGGGGAGCTATGATATTCCACTGGGCCAAACCTTGCCCTGATACCTGAAATACCTGATACCTTGCACTGGTACCTGAAATGGAAACAGGCTCATGTTTGTTGAAAACAAATGCATGTCAAGTAGCTTTTTGGCTTTGTTACAACCAGTCTCAGTCATGAGATCAGTTGTGTGTGTTCTGGCCAATATTCATCCCTCAAGCAACATAAGCAGCAGATTATTTGGTCATTGCTGTGCATCGGACTCTGCTGTACACAGACTGAGTGCCATGTTTCCTTCAACAGAACTAAGCAAAGAGAAAGTAACGTTGGCTATAAAGTCCAATGAGGTTTCAAGGTCAAGTAAAACATGAGGGGTGGTGGACTGATACAAATTCACAATCTTCAAAAATTAGCGTTTTCTTCACGTTTTTTGAACCAATTTTTTTTTGTTGTATTTTATTTAACTAGCAAGTGAGCCCCAAGTTACCTTCTTGCATGGCGACACACTGAATGCACAGACCACATGGCAAGTCCATCCATAAAGAGCTTGGCCATGCTGTTGTTTCGGTTTACATTCCCCAATAACCACATTGGAATATTTGGGCTTTGCTTGGACACGTACCTAGAACAGTCATATTTTAACTGCTATGTTACCCAATTCCCAGTCAAAGCAAAAGGACCCAAGGCCCTCCAGGCTACAATTGTATTTCAGAGACAAGAAAATAATATTTTCCAGGACATTAATCTTTTTTTTTATGAGATTCAATTTATTAGCAGATGAATAAAAGAAACAATTTCTACACTTCAGCAGCTATCAATGGACATCTAGCAGTTTGGTATCTGCACAAAGCAATACAATTTATTGAAATATACACAGCAACCCTTGTCAACAGACTGGGTTATTAGCCAAGCATGTATTTCACAGTGACACATACTTACAGGGGCTCCGCGGTACCTTCCTTTTGATTCAAAAGAAAATATCCGTACCGGTTTAACTTCACCCCTTCATTTTATTTCATTTCTTTTGTACATTAAAGTAAAGCTGTTGTCTAGAAGAGGCTCACACAGTTGAAATCAGATTTGTCATCATACCACTACAGTATACAGTTAAATAGAGGCATTTGTACAAATTTCTTTCTTTTTTAAAAAAAACAGAACTGTTGGAAAGAGGAACCACAGGGAGAAATAAGCTGGTCTGAACGTTTACCAAACCAGGAGTTATTCACAGTGTTTTAACTAGCTGCAATGAAAGAAACTGAAAGGAACACTAAAACTCAAATTCCTGCACGCGGAACTGCTGAATGACACTCGGCCACAGAGGGATGCCACCGAGTGATTTAGCTGTGGGATGTAGTGGTTGGAGGGGGGAGGGGGAGAAGGGCAACATGGAAAGGAGAAATTGCCCAAAGATTGCTTGTGTGCAGCACACTAACTGGGATCAACAAAATTCCAAATGGAAAAACTAACTCGCACGTTTAAAGGAATTAACCAAACAGGTTTTTCAATAAATTGATCTGCATTGGAAAACTGTGGGGTTCAAAAAAACTGATTTATCAAAATGTACACTAGGTCACTTTTTTTGTAAAAGCATTTAAGGGAAAAAATCCATCTGATCCAACTTGCTGGAGAGCAACTGAAACGCACCAAAAACTCAGTGTTATGGAGCTGTCACAGAGTGCAGCTAATCCAAATATCACAATTGATACATGAAATGGATCAACTTTTACAACCTGCTAAAGAGTTCTCAAGCTGCAATGAAATTCACTACAAAAGTCATGAATTGAAAGAACATCTAACACTTTTGATATTTATTGGCACATGAACAAGCAGAACTGTTGTTACTATGGAGATCTCCTCCCTTTGAAAATAAGCTCTGATTTGCACATTCAAAAAGGTACAAGATAATGTTTTTTCTGAAGATTTGTTTAAATGCTTGAATTGCAACAACTGCATACCACTTAAGGATTCATCAGAAATATGCTAAATAGCAACTTTCTCTAACGTTTAGGTGAGCGATGATTTCAAGGCTTGGAATGGATTACACACCTTTATAGTTTGGGGTGGGGGGTCAGAAAGAAAAATCTTACACGTGAGGTAAAGTATGAATAATCCTAACCTGGGCTAGCAAGGTGGCTGCTGTTCTGTTCTGCCGATCACCCCCAGAGCAAGACTTATCTGATGAAACTCAAAGGCTGACAAAGATCACTGGCCAAACTATGAACACAGTTAACTAATCTGTATTTAGTATGTGTGAAGATTTCTCAGTGACAGCATGTGACACCACCTCTCCCCAACTCTCTCACAATATCACCTGTTCCCTCCTTCGTCCAGCCTCAGAAAAGGAGCAGCTTGCAAACTTATGCTATTTTCCATTTCTGATGTTGTATTAATTGTCAGATACACTGATGATCAAAACTGTTACTCGCTTCGTTAAAATGTCCATATAATGTTGTTCAACGCAAGAAAAATACTGCAGATGTTCAATACAGACATCACTCCCAGCCAGATCACTCTAAGGCAACTCTCCCTTTTGAGCATTAATATTTGCAGTGCCATTCCTTCTGGGAGAAAAAAAACACACGTCGTTTGTTATGAACTGTTGGTGCTCATTATTCATACTGACAAAACCTGCATTGCCCGTTGGATTAGTGGTCACCGGGCAGAACAAATTTCCCCAAGCAGTTCATCGATGCACTGGATAAAGAAAGCAACTCTTACAGCTTGCGCTGCACTCTCTTGGTCTTTGGACAAGGAGTCAAGATAACACACCTTCACTTGGTCTTTCGACTAAAGGTCAGTACACAGACTCTTCAGAATGCCCCAACCCCAATAGGCAGAACCACTTCTAAACTTGAGAAATTAAAATGCAGCCCCATGAGACTCAGACCAATGACCGCAGTTACAAATTACTCCTCCTGGAAGGGGCTGCTGCTTCAAGACACCACTGTCAACTGCGAACACAGTGCTCTGTGCAAAATAGTCCCTCTGGCTGCATACTACCAAACTTGCTACTGATTTTCACAGCCTCTCCTTCAGGGTAACAACATTTCCAACCATAACATAACCCGTATGTACTCTGATATTTGAAATAAAAGCAGAAAATACTGGAGCCAATTAGCGAAGACATTGCCTGACCTGCTGAGTGTTTCCAGCATTTTGTTTTTATTTCAGGATTTCCAGAATCTGCAGCTTTTTTTGATTTTCATTTACTATTTTCTACTTTTGTTTCAGTACAAACTCAGACAACCATTTGAAAAAAGGAAACCTGAGCAATTTAATCAGTTTTTTGAAACGATTAAAGCAGGTCATCAAATTGCATACCACTGGCATTGAAGTACGAGAACTTGCAACAATCCTTCAACAAAAATCAGTATAAAAGCCAAATTTAAGAAACAGCACACACAACAACTCCAGTGTTGTTAATTCAAGACACTTTAAGTCAGTTGTTAATTCAAGACACTTTAAGTCAGTTGTAAATTTTGGGCTGGTTACTGCACATCAACAACTGATTGACTGCATTTTCCTTCCATTCAGAGACCAAATAATGGTTACGCACAAGAATACTGCTTCTAAATCTGAAGCTAGCTTTAGACTTACTGATAACATTTTCTATTTTGTTTTACTCAGCCAATTTGCAAGTAACACTTCAACCCCCATTGCTTTTCTCATCCTTGATATTATGGGATCATTGCCTTTGAAAGGACAGCACCTAATGACAAAATATCCCAATTTCTAGACGGACGAAAATAAAAAAAAATACACTTCTGTGGTACTAGAACTTTTGGGGAGAGGAGGTGCAGAAATAGGAGCACATTTCATTAATTGATCCAAATTAATTTAACCTAATTCCACCGGTTAAATAAAGACTTTTCAACAGCTGTTAGCGATGACATTTCAAGAATTTCCTTAAAATTGAGAAGATGCTCTCGGATATTAAAACTTTGTTTTCCAGTGAATCTTAAGTCTAGTACTCACAAGCAATTATTTACTATTTTTGGAAAAAAGTGCATACGAGATGAATCCCTAAAAGGCGTTGACCAGTTTCAATATCTGATCATTTGCAATGTTAACATTCTGCTTTCTTTTCAGGACTGCTCAATAGGAGGAAATATCACTTGATGCAAAATCCTTTCACGCGAGGTACCGGGCTACTCTGCCGAGTTTTTGAAAAACTGCACTTCCCCCGCACCTATATCATGAAGCAGATGCTACCACACTGTTTTGTCAGATCACTATCTGAATTCCCTGCACATTTTCCAGAGTTAGCTGCAATTTAGTTTTGCTACTGAACCACAGTTTCATCAACATTTGCTTCTTTTCTCAACTGAAATCAAAGCCAACTCAGAAAGTGCAACCTTCTCACTTTAACTCATTCTGAAAACATCATGAAATCACGCAGTTTTAATAAAAGATCAAGAATGCAAAACAAAATATTAGAAGTAATGTTTTGTTTTGCATTCTTGATCTTTTATCATTTTGGTCAAATCCACCATATTGATAAAAGGAGGCTCCATAAGGAAATGGGAGGGGAAAGAGCAAAATGATACCAGGTGATGAAGACACATTTTGTGCTTGGCAACCCACTGGTTAGTTCATGAGCTCCACAAATTTATTAATCAAATGTTCTAGTGGGGGTGCAGGATGAACAATAATGTACTACTTGAGAAAAGGGACAAACAGCACACTTGCAATGTAACGAACAACACAGGCAGTCAGAGGGAAAAAGCACGAAGGCAAGTGAATTGCAAATTAAAGAAAGATGGATAGGCATGACAAGAGAGCTAGAGATGAGGCTCGAGAGCGATGAGGGAGCAAAAGAGAGCAAGAAAGGGAGTGTGCAAGTGAGCAAGGAAAAGAGAAAGAGAGCAAGAAAGAGAGAGGGAGAGGGGGAGGGAGGAGTGGAATATAGCTCTTCCCTCCAGCCCCACTCAGGATCAACACCTCCTACATACAAGTGCACAATTTGCTCACTGCTGTACAGTGTTTGCACTGTACAGTAAATAAAGTATGATTTAGTGTATTTTGCAAACATGCCCTCTACCCAGAGAGCTACAGAAATATTTAGGTGTGAAGATCAACCCCTGAATCAGATGTTCTGGGTAGTATTGGTTTAATAAACTTGCTGTGGTCACAAAATGTTATGAAGGCAAGATTAAGGTCGATTCAAAAATTGGAATTTTTTTTTTAAACAGTACTTGTGATCCTTCATTTTTATTACTCCCTAATTTTAAATGAAGCCTCCCAAAACACCCTCAAGATGGATGAAACCACTAGCAGTGTGAGGAGTATTCTTTTTAAAAAGTCTTCGAGCTGTGTTAATAATGGGATATTTTATGCAAGGATACAGGATGGAGGTCATGGAGTACCTACATTGGAAGTCCAGATCCCCTTCTCCATTATTAAGTTTAAGATTTTAAGATGTCCCCGCTAGTCTCCGTATCTTTTGTTTATACTGGACTTGGATTAGAGGATTTGACTGTTAAATATAGGAAGCTGAAATATCTTTGGGTGAAGCCCAATGATGATGAGGATCGGGACTATCTGGCCAATAACATGTAACTGGTGGGGCACTGAGTTTGAGCCCTGGGCTCAGTGTATATAATACACCAACACCCTGATCGTGCTTATACTTCAATAAAGTATACTTTACTAAAAGCAAAGACAAAGAATTTTTTTTAAATTTAGAAACTACTCAAATAAAAGACTGGGCATCACAACACAAGCCAAATGTGTTCCCTCTGAGCTGTAACATTCAGAGTAGCTGTTGCCACATTTTAATTTTATGCTGCAAGTTATTTTTTTAAAATCAGAGATTCACACTTTTGGTTCCCCTTCCTCAAGTTCAGAGTAAAAAGAAATATTCAGCATTATATTGTGGAATATACTCAGAAATGTATTGTCAGACTATTGTGGATAGGAGGCAAGGATTTTAAATACATCTGACCAATTACATTCAACCATTGCCCCAGTATGGGGTCTGATAAGATTTCACCAAACTCTGACCAACAACTCAGAGCTATGTAGTTATCAGTTTAACTGTTATTTGGTTACTCAACAACTGGTCAATGCATTTGTGGGAAAGGATACTATGCTGCCAATTAATAAATTAGCATTTGTTGTTCAGAGTTAGACCACTCAGCATTTTATTTTAAAAAATATCCACTAATCTTGAACCATTAACAAACAAACCCTGAAAGGCTTACTACTTAAAAAGGTAATACAACTAGTCTTGTTAAAGTCAGACATCTGCTTTTCCTCAGTTACTTTCCCCCACCCCACCCCCCCCGCCCCCCAAATATAAATAATTCAGGTGAAAACCAATGCTTGACCACAAAGAGTGTGCTCCTCTCCTGTACTGAACGCACTAAACAAGTTGGGAACCAACATATGCATCTTCTGAAAGAAAGATCAGCAAAAACTGGAGAAGGGCATGGGTGAACAAGAGGGATATTAAAAAACACTGCAAAGATGTAAAAGAGAAAAACTGAAAAAGCAGATGTCTGCACGGCAAAGTATTTATTTTGCTGCAGATCCTTCAAAGTCTTAGTGTTGTTTGTGTCTCAACTATATCCACCCAAGCAGAAAATAAAGTACCACAGGAAGAACAGTGGAAGAAAAAGCAGCATAGAAAAAGCGTCGGAAACTAGAACTGAAAGGAAATGGAGAGAGGTGTGTGTGTGTGTGTGTGTGTGTGTGTGTGCGCGCGCGAGTGAGATGGGAGGGAGCAGTGGGCAAGGGAGAAAGAGAAAAGGTTTTTTTTAAAAAGACCAATAGAACTGTATTCAATAACAAACTCAAAGAACACCACTGCCACCAACAGGCAGTCTCAAAAACTGTGGAGCAGTCCAATCCCCAGTGTGTCGCTTATGCTCAACCCGAAGTCCCCTTTCCCAATTTGTATTATTTGGTGTGGGGAATTGGGTAGGTGATGGGTGGATGTGGGGGATGGGATGGGAGTGGGTGTAGAGGAAGGACATTTAAAAAGTAAACCCCCCCCCCCCCCCCTCCATCTTGTTCACTCTCTTCCAGCACAAAGCCACTTTCAGTTCAAGGTTGTGCTACTGCCAAGGGACATGGGAGCGGGATGCAGATTCTCATCATTGTCCTTTTCATTAGCAGCCACCAGTTATGGTCCGTGATTCGTAGCCTCTGACATCGCCTCCTTGCTTTCTGCCTGGATCAACGCAGTCTCTGTCCATCTCTCTTCGGAGAATCCGCGAGGACGTTCTTCCCCACAGGTGGACATACGGAGAAAACACCTGGTACAAATCATCACCAGCACGGATTCTGTACTCCTTTTCTTCAACGTACTATCACGTGGATAGTCTGCATGCTCAGTTTGAAGTGCTGTTACTTGATGATCCAGATGTTGATGCGACTACACCTGGACTGGTACTGGACACTGACTTCCTAATATGAGGCATCAAGTATGGGTCACTGGCAAGTTGTTGAACATCTATCCGGTCCTCCTTACGATATGCCAGACAGCGACGGATAAATGCCTGCAGCAGAATAAGGGAACGATTAGTTTCTGCAAATGCAATAAAAGTACAGAATTGTCTCCATACGAGTACCTGGTGAATGTAATACTGGCAGGAATGTACGTCAAAAATGGCTAACAATATTTTTTTTTGAAGTATCGAGTTTAGTGCCAAGGAACTAAATAAACTTATAGTAACTTGAACAACTAGATGAAGAGCCAATCATTTGGGATTGTTGAAAAGCAAGGAAATACTGCTCATGAAACCTGAATGTCACTCTGCAGAAAGTGGCTATTAGAGGCATAGAGTAATACAGCACGGATACAGGCCCTTCAGCCCAACGAGTCCATGCCGACCAAGTTAGCCACCCAGCTAGTCCCAATTTCCTGCATTCAGCCCATATCCCTCTAAGCCCCGCCCCTCCAGGTACCTATCCAAGTGCTTGTTAAATGATGCTATTGTACCTGCCTCAACCACTTCCTCTGGCAGCTCGATCCATATGCTGCATGAAAAAGTTGCCCCTCAGGTCCCTTTTAAACCTTTCCCCCCTCACCCTAAATCTATGCCCCCTAGTCTTGGACCCCCCCTACCCTTAGGAAAAGACTGTTACCATCCACTTTATCTATGCCTCTCATAATTTTAAACACTTCTATAAAGGTCGCCCCCCTCATTCTCCTGCATTCCAAGGAAGACCTTGCCTGGGCAACTTCTTCCTCTAATTCAGGCCCTCTAGTCCTGGCAACATCCTCGTAAATCTCTGCACTCTTTCCAATTTAACCATGACTTTTCTGTAACAGGGTGACCAAAACTGTATACTCCAAATGTGGTCTCACCAATGACTTATACAACTAGAACATAACGTCCCAGTTCCTATACTCAGTGCCCTGACTGATGAAGATCAGTGTGCCAAATGCCTTTTTCACCACCCTGTCTACCTGTGACGCTGCTTTCAGCAAACTATACACTAGTACTCCTTGGTCCCTCTGTTCCATTACACTCCCTAGTGCCCTACCATTCATAGTACAAGTCCTACGCTGGTTTGACTTTCCAAAATGCATTATCTCACACCTATCTGTATTGAAATCCATTTGCCACTCCTCAGCCACTTCCCCAACTGATCAAGAATCCCCCGTAATCTTCTTCACTATCAACACCTCCTAATTCCGTGTCATCCACAAACTTACTGATCAAGCCTTGTGCATTCGCATCCAAATCACTTATATGAGTAACGAATAACAAGGGTCCCAACGTCGACCCCTGCGGCACACCACTAGTCATCGGCCTCCATTCAGAGAAACAACCCTCAATCACCATCCTCTGCTTCCTACCTCCGAGCCAATTTTGAATCCACCTAACTAGCTCTCCCTGGATTCCATGGGACCTAACCTTCCAGACCAGCCTATCATGTGGGACCTTGTCGAAGGCCTTGCTAAAGTCCAAATAGACAACATCCACTGCCCACCCCTCATCCACCTTTTTGGTTACCTCTTCAAAAAAAAACTCTAAAAGGTTCGTCAAGCATGACTTTCCACGCATAAAGCCATGCTGACTCCTCCTAATCAGACTTTAAATGCTGGTAGATCTTGTCCCTCAGAATTCCTTCCAGTAACTTCCCCACCACTAATGTCAGGCTGACCAGCCTATAATTCCCTGGTTTGTCCTTGTTACCCTTCTTAAATAATGGAACATTAGCCACTTTCCATTCTTTGGGAACTTCACCAGTGGCTAACGATGAAGTAAATATCTCCACAAGGGCCTCTGCAATTTCTCCTCTAGCCTCCCACAAAGTCCGAGGATGCACTCGGTCAGGCCCTAGGGATTTATCCACCCAAATGTGCTGCAAGGCTGCACATACCTCCTCCCTGGTAATATGAATTCCCTCCTAAACATCTCCACTTGTTTCCTTTATCTCTTGAGCAAACATGATCTTCTCCTCAGTAAACACCGAGAAGAAATATTTGTTAAAAATGCCACCCTCCTCCTGTAGATAGGGAGATAATCATTGCCCATCAGCAGCTCTCTGAAAATTATCACTTTGTCCCACCTCCATCCCTGACCAAATCCTTTCTCAACCGTGGTTGCTTCAAGTCATTTATACAAGTAGATCTCTCATATTGCTTACAGCTAATTAGGCAATAAAATGCATTAAAGAAATATAGAACATGTCATAGTTTAAATAAATTTTCAGTATGGTAAATCCAGAAACGCAGGGATTAAGGATAGAGAGTGGGATTATTAGAAGGACAGGACTGAGGAAGAACAAAGGTGATTTATTAAATAAGAAGATAAAGTCTGCAAATAAAGAGAGACAATAGGAAAAATTGATAAAAGTAAAAAACTACAGTGCATCCCTGCATTATGCATTCTTAGAAAACTGTCCATATTGTAATTTTCCATAATGCGAACCCTCGACAAAAGTTGGTAAAAATGTGTTTCTTTCACATTCTGTATTTAGTTATTTTTCCCCCCACTTAAATTCTGTTAGAGCCAATTTTTATTCTGTATCTCAGATTTTTGGTAGTGATTTGTGAATTCTGCAAGAGCGAATTTCCGTTACCCGAACTGTAGTAATGCAGGGTATACGGTACTAGAGGGAGGGTGAGTATATGCACAGAGCTCAAGGGAGGGGGTAGGAGGAGGGGAGTGTGCAAGCATGGTTCAAACTGGAGAGGGAGATTACACGTGCAGGGCTTGAATGGAGAAAGAGCACGCAGAAGCTCGAGCGGTAACAAGGGAGTTGGCGCCACAATCAAGACCAAGTGTGAAGTCAGGCCAAGGAAAGCATAATTGAGTGTCAATTAGAGGCTGCACAGGAGAATTTGGAGGCAAGGAGCTGTGGCAGGGTACAAGAGGAAGGAAGGGGAGTGAACTGGTTACACAAGTGTTAATGTAGATTTAACACTGATCCTTGTATGACTGTCACAGCTTTATTCCCCCCACAGTCTCCATCTCACGGACAAAACAGTACCTGCCTCCCCACCGTGAAGACTGCCTGCTGTGTGTCTGTTCTGTGGCAGGTGCAATTTGTGCTCAAGGGGTTTTAGAAATGTAATGTCTTTGGAGAAGCAGGGTCTGGACACTGAGGACAGATGGTTGAACCAGCCATTGCAGCAAAGGAACAGTGGCTACGAGGGGAGGCAGATTTTGACACTTGAAAACAGTGATTGTCCCATTTTGTCACTGTAGAAGTTGTCAGGTTCTTTACTGGCAGCGATTAAATTGACAGGACACATTCAAGATGTTTAATATATAGATTAAAAAACGATGTTGTGGACTGTCCATTATTTATAATTACGTTCTGAAAATCATGCATTAAACATAGAACAGTACAACATAGGATCAGGGCCTTTGGCCCACGATGTTGTACCGAGCTAATTAAACTAGTAATTAAAAGCCTACCAAACTAGTCCCTTCTGCCTGCAAATGGTCCATATCCCTTCCATTCTCTGCACATTCATGTGCCTACCTAAGAGCCTCTTAAATGCCTCTATCGTATTTGCCTCCATTACCACCCCTGGTAGCACATTCCAAGCGCCCACCACTCTCTGGGGACAAAACTTGCCCCACACATCTCCTTTGAACTTACCCCCTCTCACCTTAAATGCATGCATGCCCTCTAGTATCAGGCATTTCAATCCTGGGAAGATACTGGCTGCCTACTCTGTCTATGCCTCACATATTCTTATAAACTTCTATTCAGTCTCCCCTCAGCTTCCGCTGCTCCAGAGAAAACAACGCAAGTTTGTCCAAACTCTCCTCATAGTACCTTCCCTCTAATCCAGGCAGCATCCTGGTAAACCTCTTCTGCACCCTCTCCAAAACCTCCACATCCCTCCTCTAATGAGGCGACCAGAACTGAATACTCCAGATACGGCCACATCAGAGTTTTATAAAGCTGCAACGCAACTTCCTGACTCAAACTCAATACCTTGACTAATAAAGGCAAGCATGCGATATGCCTTCTTTACTACCCTGCATCCACTTTCAGGGAGCTATGGACTTGGACCCCAAGATCCCTCTGTACATCAACACTGTTAAGAGTCCTTCCATTAACTGTGTCCTGTCCCTTTACATTTGATGTCCCAAAGTGCAACAACTCCCACTTGGCCAGATTAAACTCCACCAGCCACTTCTCTGCCCATATCTTGTATCTGCAACTGATTTAATCCCACCGTATCCTTTGGCAGTCTTCTACACTATCCACAATGCCACCGATCTTTGTATCATCTGTAACTTACTAACCCACCCATGTTTTCATTTAAGTCATTTATATACATCACAAACAGCAGAGGTCATAGTGTGGATCACTGCAGAACACCAGTAGTCACAGACCTCCAGCTAGAATAAGTCCCAATGACCACTACCCTCTTTCTTCTATGGGCAAGTCAATTCAGAATCCAAACAGCCAAGTCACCGTGGATCCCACGCATCTCAATCTTCTGGATGAGCCTTACAATCCATGTAGACAACATCCACAGCTCTACCCTCAATCACTTTTGTCACCTCCTCAAAAATAATCAAGTTAGTAAGACAAGACTTGCCCCACAAAGCCATGCTGACTGTCCCTAATCAAGCTATATCTCCAAATGCTCATAAATCTTATCCCTAAGAGTCCTCTCCAATAACTTCCCTACTACTGATGTGAGACTCACCGGTCTATAATTTCCAGGATTAGCCCTATTTCCCTTCTTAAACAACGGAACATTAGCTACTTGTCTGTAGCTAGAGAGGACACAAAGATCTTGGCCAAGGCTCCAGAAATCTTATCTCTTGCCTCTCTCAATAACTTGGGGTATATTCCATCAGACCCTGGGTATTTATCCACTTTAATGTGCTTCAAGAGACCCAACACCACCTCTTCCTTCATCTCAAAATGCCCTAGCGTATTAGTACGCTCCACAATGATCTCACTATCCTCCACTACCTTCTCCTTGGTAAATACCGACACAAAGTATTCACTTAGGACCTTGCCCACATAGAACCATAGAAAACTACAGCACAGAAAACAGGCCATTCGGCCCTTCTAGTCTGTGCCGAAACATTATTCTGCTAGTCCCATCTACCTGCCCCCAGCCCATACCCCTCCAGACATCCTCCACCTCCAAGCGCATGTTCCCTCCTTTATCCTTGAGTGGTCCTACCATTTCCCAAGTTAAAGATGAAATTAACCAATTTCATCTTGTAACAATTTCTTATTTGTGGCTTTTGCATATCTGTTGTACTTCCTTTACAGCTTTTCGGTTTTCTTTATTGTCCAATTATCAATTAGTTTACTACAATTTAAAGTTTGCTTAGGAAATCTTTTATGAATTTACATATTTTTAAAAAACCAAGGCCAATTCTGTAGCAGTTATGTCAACCACTCTCTCTTCAGTGCAAGTTGGCTGATAAAATCCATTAAAACACCTTCATTCACAAAACCTTGATCAGAAATACCAGGTAGCCAATGCTAGCACCACAGTACATCGTCTAGGCTTTCATCCCATTAAAGATTTTGTTGGGCAGTATTTCCATTGAACCTCTGTGAATAGAACCTGGACAACCTGATGATCTAAAGAGAACAAGCCAGGACAGGTCCACCATTACCAATCTGTTTCTGTTGTAGGTGTCTCCAGGGTTGAGTTTAATCAGTTGCTCTCTGGAGGTCTGCTCAGCTGTTTGCTTCAAGAAACGACAATAGTCTCCCACTGTCCTGTACTTCCCAGTGCAAAACTGTCTCATGACCTGCAGTTCTATATGCACTCATTGAATTTCACCAAAGAGGAACATGATGGTTCTCGGCAAGACAGCTTTTGGTTCAGTTCCCTAATCTGTTTTACTCCACAAAAGATAAACTCTACAGAAAACCCAGTTGAACTTGCACCAAGATCCTTTATTTATACAAAAAAAGGACATGCATTCCAGCCAACTTATGTAACGTAGATAAAGTCGAAATAAGAATGACCAGTTTATATGCAGCACATATAAACCAATGATTTTTGTGGGTCAATGCAGCGCTAACCTTTCCAAGTTCAAATAAGGCACCAAGCTATCATTGTTCAGATGATCCAGCTTTAAAGGGCATAGGTTATTGCTCTTTGCATCTTTTATGCCATGACAAATCTTTCTGGTGCCAGCACCAATTCTGAAAAAATCTTGCTATGGAAACATTTGTCAGTGCCAAGCTGCAGAAGGACCAGATATTGGCCCTTCTTTGTACAGAGCTACCATCAATATTTTATTTGAATCGTCACTCTGCCCAAACATAACTGATATGTTATGAGAATCTGCTCCTTTCCTCGCAGATTTTAATTTAAAACAAACACATGCTGGGAAAAAAAAGAAAAAAAATTGGACCAAATTGCTTTCTTCTGTCCAATAAATTTCAATGTTTAAATTCACTTATGCCCTAATCACTTTCATGGAGGAAGAATAAATTACTGAATCCTGGACCATAACCCATACAAATCACCAAAACTATTGTTACACATTACACAACCAGCCAGTTTTATCTCTACTAATCCAGGTCTAACCTTCAAACCCATCATCACATTCACCTCATCTCAGTATGGTTAAAATTTATAAAAAACAATTATTATGTCAAAAAAAGAACTATTGTGTATACTGATCCAGATACCCTAGAGCATTATAAACAGGTAGAGTGGATTATACTTAATGTGGTTTGCCACACATAGTCTTTTAATAAGTCTATGCAAGATTTAATTCCCAAAAAACTGCCTGGATTAGTTATGTCTGGGTTCCAACTAGAATAATGCATCAAAAAGTACTAAAGAGATAAATAAATATCACGCTGCAGAAATTTTGGCACAGATTTATGCAGTGAAACTTTGCAGAAATCTGTACAATTTCAGATGTGGCATTTGAACTGGCAGGCACGGTAGCATAGTGGTTAGCATAATGCTTTACAGTGCCAGTGACCCGGGTTCAAATCCGGCCACTGTCTGTAAGGAGTTTGTATGTTCTCCCAGTGTCTGTGTGGGTTTCCTCCGGGTTCTCCGGTTTCCTCCCACATTCCAAAGACATACAGGTTAGGAGGTTATGGGCATGCTATGTTGGCGCCGGAAGCGCGGCGACACTTGCGGGCTGCCCCCCCAAAAATCACTACGCAAAAGATGTACTTCACTGTGTGTTTCGATGTACACATGACTAATAAAGATCTTATCTGATCTTAACTACCTGACCAGAGTACAATATTATAACAGCGGGATCTCGCAAAACAGTAAAAATCGATCAAGACCATGTAACAAACCAACCCATAGTTAATCTTCGAGATGATTAGTATAACCCAACCATGTTGAAGACAACATCAAAAAAAAGTTAATGTGCAAATTTAGAATATAATGAAATGGCAGTGGGCTTTGTGACCTTGTACTTTGTTCTGCCAATGTCATGACTGATCCTGTAGCTCAGGTTTACTTTGCTGCCACCTAACACATCATTTGATTCTCTTAATTTACAAGACTCTTATCAATGTACTAAACATATTCAGCAACTGAGATCCACAGAGAATTCCAAAGACCTATTGAATAAAACAGAGATTCTTCTCTTCTCATTCCTAAATCTGAACCTTAATCCTGAGACATTACTCCCTAGTTTAACACTCCACAGCCTGGGGAAACAGTCCATCAACATTTACTCTTTTTCAATGAGATCTCTCTTATCCTTTGAACTCCAGTGAGTATAGGGCAACATTACTCAATTACCCCTCAGAGTAACCAATTAATCTTAGGATCCAATCTAGTGCATTAACACTGCACCATATAGCCTTCCTTTGGTACAAAGGCTCCAGATGTGGTTATAAAGCCCTATACAAATGCAGAAAAAAACTTACTCTTGTACTTCAACCCATTTGTAATTAAGGGCATCAAAACATTTGCCTTCTAAACTGGTAAGTTTAGCTGTAGGCTCATTGTATATTTTTTATACCGTTGAAAAAAGCTCATTTTATTTTAATGCATGTCCCACACTAATGTATATTCTTCCTTTTCACTCATTATCAATGTTTGCTCATCCATTGCTGCTTCCCCAAACTGTTCTCAGTTTACTCTACACTACTGGCATTTGAGTCAAGAGTTGCACAGCACAGAGGGAGGCCCTTCGGCCCAACTCATCCATGCCAACGGTGATGCCCGTTTACACTAATCCCATATGCCCGCATTAGGCTCGATTCCCTCTACTCACTTCCTATCCAAGTACCTGTCCAAATGCCATTTATATCTTGTAATTGTATCTGCATTGTTGATCAGGACGCAAGCAAAGTGTTTTGAAATGATTCTTGAAATTCAATTATATTGATCTCAAATGATCTTTTGTTCATTCCATAAATATAAACTTCCTCACCATCACCATTGGGACCCACGAATATAAGGAGGAATTTGAACCTTGCCTAAATGACGTTGACCCCTCTTCCTCACTTTGGGAAATCAGAGCACCAGGCTGTGCTCCTTCTCCCTACATACAAAGAGAAACTGAAACGGGAGGATCCGGTACAGAGAGTCGTGCAGTGCTGGTCTGAGGAAGCAGATGAGCTCCTACGTGACTGCTTTGAGACAGTGGACTGGTCCATGTTCAAAGACTCAGCTGCCAGCCTTGATGAGTATGCCACCACCATCACAGACTTTATCAGCAAGTGTGTTGAGGACTGTGTACCAAAGAGGTCAATATGGGTGTTCCCAAACAGGAAACCATGGATGAACCAGGAGATCCACTCCCTACTGAAGTCGAGGACTGCTGCACACAAATCTGGTGATCCTGATCTGTACAAGAAATTGAGATATGACCTTTGGAAAGCTATCAGGGATGCCAAGAGGCAATACCGACTCAAAATAGAATCCCAGACCAGCCGTCAGTTATGGCAGGGTTTACATGCCATAACAGGCTACAAGACGAAGTCGGGCTGCATAGTTAACAACAGCGCATCCCTTCCTGATGAAACCATAGAAAACTACAGCACAGAAAACAGGCCATTCGGCCCTTCTAACGCATTCTATGTGCATTTTGAACAGAAGGGAAGTGGATTGTCACCACCCACCCTGACAGCCTCCAATGCAACTGAGCCCGTAGTCACTGTTGAGGATGTAAGATCAGTCTTCCGGAGAGTGAACACGAGGAAAGCATCTGGCCCAGATGGTGTCCCTGGCCGTGTGCTCAGATCTTGTGCTGATCAGCTGGCAGAAGTACTTGCGGACATACTTAACCTCTCCCTGCTTCAATCTCATGTTCCCATTTGTTTTAAGAAGACCACTATCATCCCAGTACCGAAGAAAAGCAAGGTAACATGCCTCACTGACTACCGACCAGTGGCTCTGACATCCACCATCATGAAGTGCTTTGAGAGGCTGGTCGTGGCACACATCAACTCCAGCCTCCCAGACAATCTCGACCCACTGCAATTCACCTATCGCCAAAACAGGTCTACAGCGGATGCCATCTCCCTGGCCCTACACTCAGCTCTGGAGCATCTGGACAGTAAAGACACCTACCTTAGACTATTGTTTATTGACTACAGCTCTGCCTTCAATACAGTAATGCCAAGCAAACTTGTCACCAAACTCTGAGACCTAGGACTCAACACCTCCCTCTGTATCTGGATCCTTGACTTTCTAACCAACAGACTGCAATCAGTGAGGATAGGCAGCAATACCTCCGGCACGACTATTCTCAACACTGGTGCCCCACAAGGCTGCGTCCTCAGCCCTCTACTCTACTCCCTATACACTCATGACTCTGTGGCCAGATTCTGCTCTAACTCCATCTACAAGTTTGCAGATGACACCACCGTTGTAGGCCGTATCTCAAACAGCAATGAGTCACAGTACAGGAAGGAGATAGAGAGCTTAGTGGAATGGTGTCATGACAACAACCTTTCCCTCAATGTCAACAAAACAAAAGAGCTGGTCATTGACTTCAGGAAAGGGGGCAGTGTACATGCACCTGTCTACATAAATGGTGCTGAGGTCGAGAGGGTTGAGAGCTTCAAGTTCCTGGGAGTGAATATCACCAACAGCCTGTCCTGGTCAAATCACGTAGATGCCACAGCCAAGAAAGCTCACCAGTGCCTCTACTTCCTCAGGAGGCTAAAGAAATTCGCTTTGTCCCCTTTGACACTCATCAACTTTTATCGATGCACCACAGAGAGCATCCTATCTGGACGTATCACGGCTTGGTACAGCAACTGCTCTGCCCAGGACCACAAGAGACTGCAGAGAGTTGTGGATGCAGCCCAGCGCATCACGGACACCAGCCTCCCCTCCTTGGACTGTCTTTACCTTTCGTTGTCTTGGTGAAGCAGCCAGCATAATCAAAGATCCCACCCACCCGGGACATTCTCTCTTTTCCCCTCTTCCATCAGGTAGAAGATACAGGAGCCTGAGGGCACATACCACCAGACTTAAAGACAGCTTCTATCCCATGGTGATAGGACTATTGAATGGTTGCCTTATAGGATGAGATGGACTATGACCTCATGATCTGCCTTATGGTGACCTTGCACCTTATTGCACTGCACTTTCTCTGTAGCTGTGACACTTTACTCAGTACTGTTATTGTTTTTCCCTGTACTACATCAATGCACTCTGTACTAACCCAATGTAACTGCACTGTGTAATGAATTGACCTGTACGATCGGTATGCAAGATAAGTTTTTCCACTGTACCTGGGTACAAGTGACAATAATAAACCAATACCAATACTTTGAATCTTGCTAACTGATGCCTCTAGCACAAGGACAGGACTGAGGATTGGGCTAAGCATATATAAACGGCTACCTACAGGAAATTTTTCCCTTTCAATTAAAATGAAACCAGATTGTTCAATAAAGTTGATCAGTTAGTGTTTTAAAGGTAAGAGTGGAATGAGCATACAAAGATATTAACACTTTATTAGGGAAAACCAAATACTGCAGGAATACACCTTGGAAGCTGACAAACTGAGAGAAAACATTTTATGGTTATTTCACTTACACCACAGACTCCCCATTGCCATAGCAGACATACCCAAATGATCAGCTAGAACACACAGGGATGCCAATATTCAACTAAAAACCACAAAGGTCATCCCTTCAACTAACTCTCTTTACCTGCTACTGCATCTCCTGACTGGATTGTTATTCTGTGCTTCCTTCTGGAAATGAATATGCCTGAGTGTCAATAAATAAGATCTACTAAGACACGTGAAAGATGATGCCTCCAACTGAATAATCACAACTTGCAATGAAATATTTACGAAAGCTACAATTCTGACATTTTCTAAATTTATCTTGGAGATAAGTGATAAATTTATCCTGGCTAGAAATGGCCTTTTACTGGCCACTTCTAGTTGCCATTGTGTTGACACTGGGCCTACTTGAATTGCTGCAATCTGTGTGGTAAATCAATGATTTCAACAGGAACTTTAGGGAACCTGAACCAGAGATGAGGCAGCAACCGAATTCAAGGTAGATTTGCAGTTTCAGTTACATATGTCCAAAAGTTAAATGCCCGATTAACTACTTGGCCTTGCGTAACAGCTAGATAACAAGACTGACATTTTTCTTGGAGGCAAATATCGGGAAAATAGAGTCTCTGCAGAGAAGCCTTTCTCTTCACCCACCACCAGACATCTTCTTCTCTCCCCTCATCAGGGAACAGCCACTGTCAGTTTTTTAAAAAAAAATGTCAATCCTACACCCAGCTATTGAGGGTGGTGCAGGAGATGCACACAACTGATTCTGCTTTGTAGGGAAAAAAAGGGTCATTGCCTAGAAGATCACAAACACACACATCCCATGACATCAAGGCTGAAGATACTTCCAGCAACTGCAACAAAACTGTTGGTTGAATTTAAAATTGGTTATTTAGTGAATAAAATAAAATGCAAGGAACAGGTGGCTTGAAACCAACATTGTTACTAGTTGCCACATGCCTTTAGCTGCATAACCTCACCTTAGCTTCTGCGCTGTTCACCGGCTTCTGAGGGAACTGCACCTCTGTGGCTTTCAAAATTGTGTTTTCCTGTAGAATGTCCTGTTGGGACTGGTTGTGACCAAATGGCTGTGGAATGGAGAAGAAAAGGTGAGCACCGGAGATCAAAACAGCAGATGGTATATTTCAGTCTATGGACTACAAGTTTGAAAGTTAGGGAATTCTTAATGTACCCTTCTTCCTCATTCTTGATTGAGATATTGGGGGGAAAAAAAACGCCCTATTGAGGGAACTTAAAGTTGCCAACAGTTCTGAATGGCATGGGACTTCCTTCATCCAAGTAGAAAATCAGCTGACCCATTGAACTTTAATACAAAGTAGCAATTTTCCCATAAAACCAAGAGGTTATGGGACATACCCATGAGTTCCCAGGTCAGCCCTGACACCTTAAAAGGAATGGCTGACGATATCACCAGGCAGATCACAGGGAGTATAAGTGCAAATGACCAGAAGCACCAAGGAGACTGCAGCTGGAATTGACCTTCTCCCTCCCTACTCCACCACGCACCCCTCCAACCCCCCAGCATCCACCACTGCCCAGAGCCCAACAAATTCTGACCTGGCACCAGGACTTCTGGGACCAGGGACACACGTTGGTCTTCAGGGCCAATTCCAGAGCCACATCAGCCCTAGGCAATGAAAACTATACTGGCAGTCATAGTGCTTTTCTGTTACTAAGACCAGGGCACACTACTGATAGATACTGGTTTGGCAGTGTATAACACTGTGATATAGTATTCATGGGCACAGGTCTGTGTATAACAAAGGTGTACTAGCTGCCACAAGTCCATAATCATATGATCACAGGGGTACAGTATTGGGAGGTACTGGGGAAGCAAAGGCAGGGGAAGGAATGAAGGAAAGGAAAAAGAGGAAAAGAATGAAGATTGTATTTATGCAATGCCTCATCTTCAGGATTTAGCCATGTTGCATTTCATGTATGCAAAGAAGCCCAATCTTTTTTCCTGATTAATGTAAAAAGAATTAGTTTGTGACAGATTTCAATTAGTTTGTGACAGATTAGTTTGTGACAGTCCCAGATTTCAAGGTTAGTTTTTATCTTGACCCACAAGGTGATGTCAAGTATACAAAACAACAATGGAACTGAAAATTTGTTCTGTGAAACATTTTTAAAGCAAAAAACATACAACTAGAAGTTACCTTGCGTCCATACAGACATTGATAGAAGATAACTCCCACAGACCAAACATCTACCTTATTGGATATCTTAGGAGGCTCTTTCCCAACCACAAAGCATTCAGGAGGCAAATACCTAATGAGAGAAATGTTAGAGTACTTTGAACTACAATTCCTGCTTCAGTGATACAAACATTAGACAAGCTCAATGTGCTAAATGACTACCATAGAAGAACACAAAATAAAACTTGAATACTTCTACCAGTTGACACTAGTCTTTCAACAAAAGATCAACTGGGATAAAAAAAAGACTTCAGGGTGTTATGGGAAAAAGGTCAATCAAAAGCAAAATTCACTGTGTCCCAATTTTCAGCTAGCTTCAAAGTAATCCATCCTCAAAAAAATCATTAAAGATCAGTAATTGCTGGTGACATAGAAGGGGAAAGTCTAAATGCCCCATCGTAACGTATCCCTATAAATGCAAAACCAAAAATAAAAGCATCTGCACTTAACATTTTTTATAAACTGCTCATTGTGCATATGAAGTATGTGGATACAAAGTGGTCAACACACTAACACACCCTCATCTCCAAATACATTCCTACACTTACAAACTATACACACTTTGTCTGTTACACACCTATTTAAAAGCTATTGTTACGGACTCAGTGAAAGTCCCTTTAAGAGAGAGAGTGTGTGTGTATGTGTGTGTGGGGCGTGCTTACGTCAATAGAAGATAAAGGACGTAATGACGTTGTTGAAGAAGTTAGAAGAAGAAGAAGGAGAAAGAGAGAGAGAAGGGAGAGAGACACCAGCCTGCTTGTTTTCTCTATCGATGGATGAGAAACAATAACTGTGTTTGCCACTGAAATCCATGTATGGAAGTTGGAAGAAATCCGGTGGAGTTCACTTTGTTGCTGACCTGTAGAAGGAAACAGGTATTTGTGTGTGGACGACCACGGTTCGGATGCTTTTCGGGGTGAGGAAGTCACTACCGAGTAAACACTGAAGTGTCGTTTGGGTTCCATCGTGGAACATTTGGATTTCGTATGTACTCTCTATGTTTTTCTACATCAACATCTTATCTTCAGACAACGGTGGTTGTTGAAGAAGCCCTTGCTCATGTTTCACCTTATGGCTTGCGGAACTGAACTTTAAGAACCATTCCGGAACTGGGAGTTTTGGACTTTGCCACACACACACGAAGAGTTTAGTTTTGGGATTAACGTTCGAGGTTTAACATTTTTGAATTCTAACATACTAACATTTTTACTTTTATTTTACGTATTATCATAAGTAGTGATTAATAAAATAGTTTTTAACACTGAATCATGCTCAGTGTGTTTCTTTTGTTGCTGGTTTGTGACAAAATTGGGGGCTCGTCCGGGATCGTTCCCAAGGTTAACAAGATTCGTCCGGGATAGTTCCCAAGGTTAACGAGTGTCGTCTGGGATTGTACCCCAGATTGACGAGATTTGTTCGGGATTCAATCCAAAGATTTTTGAGGGAGGTCTGATAAATTCTTTTTAATTGGCTTGTGTGTGTGGAAACCAGCAGCAATGGATATTAAGGCATTTTTGGAGTCACCAAGCCAAAAGGGATTGGAGGTGGCGAAAAAGGATGATTTGATAAAGATTGCTACAAGGCTAAACCTTACAGAAGTAAAGCAGTCTATGAGGAAGGCAGATATTCAGAGACTGATAGCTGGCCATTATGTGGAAAAGAAGGTGTTTGAGGAGGAAGTGTTAAAACAGTTTCCTGGAAGTGAAATAGCAATTTCTGAGGCACAGGTGCAGCTGGCAAAGATAGAGGCTGAACGAGAACAAACCCAGTTAAAGATAGAGGCTGAACGAGAACAAAAGAAATTAGAGGCTGAACGAGAGCTAACTCGGATGAAGATAGAGGCTGATCTAGCAATGAAGCAGATGGAATTGAGGAGGATGGAGCTGGATAGAGAGGAGAAGGAAAAACAGAGGCAGCATGAGTTAAAAATGAAGCGAAAGAGTTTGGAATCTGATTCTGATGATGGGTTTTTAGCCAGCAGGGAGGTTCGATTAGTCCCTCCTTTTGAGGAAGATCAGGTTGATCAGTATTTCCAACATTTTGAAAAGGTTGCTGTGAGTTCAACTTGGCCAAGGAAAGGATGGGCTCTTATGGTACAGAGTGTGATTAAAGGTAAAGCTCAAAAAGCTTATTCTGCTTTGTCTGCTGAGGATGCAGCTGATTATACCAAGGTAAAACAAGCTATTTTGAAGGCCTATGAATTGGTCCCTGAGGCTTATAGACAAAAATTCAGAGACTTGAGGAAATCTACAGATCAGACTTATATGGAATTTGCCAATGGAAAGAAAATATGTTTTGAACGATGGTGCCTGGCTAAAAATGTAGATGGGGATTATGATAAATTGAAAGAATTGATACTGGTGGAGGACTTTAAAAGATGTGTTCCAGCTGAATTAACAACATATTTAAATGAAAAGGCAGTGGAAACTTTACAAGAAACTGCTAGGTTGGCAGATGATTATGCTTTAACCCATAAATCCAAATGGGGACAACCTAAAACCTTTCAAAAGAGTTACAAGGACAATCCAGGTAAACCAGAGATTAAATTGGGAGGTAATCAAAAAGGAAAAGATGAAAAGAAGCCAGGGCTGGAGAAACCTGTTGAGCGTACTTGTTATTACTGTAGGAAACCTGGCCACGTGATATCTAATTGTGCCCTTTTGAAGAAAAAGGAAGCTGGGCCCAATGCTTGCTTTCAGGCAATTAAAAATCAAAAAGGTTTAGGAGATGCTGTTAAAGATCAGTCCTTGCAAGAGGTAAAAGCGGAAAAGTTGGAAGAGGTGAGAAAGGAATTCCGTTCGTATGTATCAGAGGGTTTTGTTTCACTGAATGATGAGTCACCCCAGGTGCCAGTGAAAATTCTTAGAGATACTGGGGCTAATCAATCTCTCTTGCTGGACAGTGTTTTAAATTTTGGTGAAGAAAGTGACACTGGTGAAGTAAATCTAGTACGAGGCGTTACAGGTGAGACCACGTCTGTCCCTTTTCACAGGGTGATTTTAAAGTCAAAGTTCGTAGAAGGACCAGTCGAGATAGGGATAAGACCTAGGTTGCCAGTGGAAGGAGTTTCTTTGTTATTGGGAAATGACCTTGCAGATGGAGAAATTGTTCCTGTGGTACGGTTAACAACCAAACCAAGGATTGATGAGTCTGAGAATGATCCAGATGTTTACCCATCATGTGCGGTGACTCGAGCTAGAGCTAGAGAATTAGCCAAGACAGACAGTCCGGTGCAGTCTGATGTGGTTCCTTGTGACAGTCCTAAACAGGAAGAAAATTATGATGCCTTATCTGAGACTTTTCTGTCTTCACTGGAGGATCAACATCCTTATAGTGAGCCTGAATTTAAAGATTTGTCTTTGTCAAGGAAGGATTTTATGGTGGAACAGACAAAGGACCCTGAGTTAACAGAATTGAAAGAAAAAGCACTCTCATGTGAGGAGATTAAAAAAGTGCCAATTGGATACTATGTCAAAAATGGAGTGTTAATGAGGAAATGGAGACCTCCCCATGTCCAAAAATTTAAAACTCGGTTGGAGAGAGTCTGCCAGCTAGCGAGAGAGAATCTGAAAACAAGCCAGATAAGAATGAAGACATATTTTGATAGACGTGCTCGGCCTAGGACATTCGCAGTGGGGCAAAAGGTGTTGGTATTTTTCCCTAGCCAAAATAATCCCTTGCAATCTCGTTTTTCTGGACCCTATGTTATTGAATCTCGAGTGACTGATCTAACATATATAATCAAAACACCAGATAGATGCAAGAAAACACAACTCTGTCATGTAAACATGCTAAAGCCTTATTATGAGAGGGATTCAGTTGTGGCCTTGGTGGATGATGTAAAGGTTGTTTCTAGAATGCCTGATGTTGATGTTGAGGAAGGCCAATTTAGACCAAATATTGTTCCATCAAAACTAAAAAACCAAAATATCCTGGAGAACCTTGAAACGAAGTTGGACCATTTACAAGTTTCACAAAAACAACAGATGAGAGAATTAATTTTAAAATTTAAAAATTTAAAAATCTGTTCCCAGATGTTCCAAACAGAACATCGATAATTACCCATGATGTTGATGTTGGGGATGCAAAACCAATCAAACAACACCCATATCGAATGAATGTGGAAAAAAGTAAACTTGTTGATCAGGAAATAAAATACATGTTGGAAAATGATATTATTAGATATTCTACTTCAAATTGGAGTTCGCCCTGTGTTATTGTACCCAAACCTGATGGAACTGTTAGATTTTGCACAGATTACAGGAAAGTGAATGCTGTAACGAAGTCAGATGCTTACCCTATTCCCAGGGTGGATGATTGCATAGATAGAGTGGGAAAGGCAAAATTTCTTACAAAGATTGACCTATTAAAAGGGTACTGGTGTGTCCCATTAACAGATAGAGGAAGGGAGATTTCAGCCTTCGTAACCCCTTCTGGATTGTATGAATACAATGTTTTGCCATTTGGAATGAAAAATGCTCCGGCAACATTTCAAAGAATGATTAATTCAGTGATTCATGGGTTAAAACATACAGATGCCTACATTGACGACTTAGTGACTGGGAATGATACTTGGGAAGATCACATCTCTGCGTTAGAAAGGTTGTTTGAAAGACTTTCCAAGGCTAACCTTACAGTTAACTTGGCTAAAAGTGAATTTGGCCATGCCACTGTGACGTATCTTGGTTATGTTGTAGGTCAAGGCAAGCAAGCTCCTGTTCAGGCAAAAGTTCAAGCAATATCTGAGTTCCCTATTCCCACAGGTACGAGGACTGTTAGAAGATTTTTGGGAATGGTTGGATATTACCGAAAATTTTGTAAAAATTTTGCTGATATTGCTCTTCCCCTAACTAATCTTCTGAAGAAGGGAGTAAAGTTTGTTTGGACAGATTCTTGTCAAGAAGCATTTGATAAGCTGAAAGCCATTTTATGCTACCATCCTGTGCTCAAAACACCTGACTTTGAAAAGCCATTTTCATTAGCAGTAGATGCCAGTGATGAAGCTGCAGGAGCTGTGTTGTTGCAGAAGGGTGACCTTGATGATATTGACCATCCTGTAGCTTACTTTTCAAAGAAATTTAATGAGCATCAAAAGAATTATTCCACCATAGAGAAAGAATTACTGTCGCTTGTTTTAGCCTTGCAACATTTCAGTGTATATGTTTGCACCGCTCAGAAACCATTGACTGTGTATACAGATCATAACCCATTGGTGTTTCTGAGCCGAGTCAAAAACAAGAACAGAAGGCTGTTAAACTGGAGTTTAATTTTGCAAGAGTTTGATCTCATGATAACTC
The DNA here is from genome assembly GCF_009764475.1 of Pristis pectinata. Taxonomy (NCBI): domain Eukaryota; kingdom Metazoa; phylum Chordata; class Chondrichthyes; order Rhinopristiformes; family Pristidae; genus Pristis; species Pristis pectinata. Next base: position 28,747,771 of record NC_067429.1, on the reverse strand, counting down.
ACATTAAAGGCAAAGATAATGTGATTGCTGATTGTCTTTCCTGATGTTAAATGGGAAACATGTATCTGTACTAATCTGATAGTCTGTAGTTGTGTAGCATGATAATTATTAACATTACTAACTGTATGCGCGGTTAAAATTTTCTTGGGAAAATTTTTTTTTAGGTGGGAGGTGTTACGGACTCAGTGAAAGTCCCTTTAAGAGAGAGAGTGTGTGTGTATGTGTGTGTGGGGCGTGCTTACGTCAATAGAAGATAAAGGACGTAATGACGTTGTTGAAGAAGTTAGAAGAAGGAGAAAGAGAGAGAGAGAAGGGAGAGAGACACCAGCCTGCTTGTTTTCTCTATCGATGGATGAGAAACAATAACTGTGTTTGCCACTGAAATCCATGTATGGAAGTTGGAAGAAATCCGGTGGAGTTCACTTTGTTGCTGACCTGTAGAAGGAAACAGGTATTTGTGTGTGGACGACCACGGTTCGGATGCTTTTCGGGGTGAGGAAGTCACTACCGAGTAAACACTGAAGTGTCGTTTGGGTTCCATCGTGGAACATTTGGATTTCGTATGTACTCTCTATGTTTTTCTACATCAACATCTTATCTTCAGACAACGGTGGTTGTTGAAGAAGCCCTTGCTCATGTTTCACCTTATGGCTTGCGGAACTGAACTTTAAGAACCATTCCGGAACTGGGAGTTTTGGACTTTGCCACACACACACACACGAAGAGTTTAGTTTTGGGGTTAACGTTCGAGGTTTAACATTTTTGAATTCTAACATACTAACATTTTTACTTTTATTTTACGTATTATCATAAGTAGTGATTAATAAAATAGTCTTTAACACTGAATCATGCTCAGTGTGTTTCTTTTGTTGCTGGTTTGTGACACTACCCATTAACTCTCCATTGTACCTCTGCATATATTGTACACAAACTATGTGTTTTACTCAAAGCAATCAATGGACAAGTGCACTGTACTTATTACACACACACCTACATGCTGTCCACTGTATCCATACGCATGTACACAACAGCTGCTTAAATCCTACACACTGCACAAAACATGCTCACTCCACCTACTGGAATCAAAAACACGAACATACACTGTGGACTGTCTGCTCAACTAAGCAAACAAAGGGAACGTCTGCGATAGGGTGGAGACTGAGACTGTCCATGTCACAGTTGGTTCTGGCACAGTCCAGGAGAGGGAAATGACACCCGTTTAACCATAGCTTATTTGTCTGAAGGACTGTAAAGAGAGGAAGATGAATGAGAGCGAGTGGGAGGAAAAAATGCTGGAACTGAGAGAGCAAAACACAGTCGCTGCTATGTGAAATTAAAAAGAATGCTGTAAAAACTCAGCTGATTAGGCAGCATGAGTGAGAGAATAGAACTGAGTTAATGTTACAGGTAGATGACCTTGCATCTGAAATGGCCAGTTCTAGCGCAAAAGGTAAAGTCTGATGATTTGAAATTGTTGAATTCAGTATCAAGTCCTGAGGAATGCAAAGTGCCAAGATGGAAGATCTTGAACTTATGTTGGCTTCACTGGAGCAGTGTACGAGGCCAAAGACAGAGGTTAGAATGGAAGTGGGATGGAGAATTAAAGTGATAGACAACTGGAAGCTTGGAGTCGCGCTTGTTCTGCACAGCAGTCACCAATATACATGTGCAGCATTCCGGAAGTTGCTAACTTCAGAGCCATAATCTCACAGAAGTTCTTAAGCCAGAAACCTTTCCCAAGGTACAGCAGGGAGACAAATCAGTAGTGAACTGGATGCAACATGGTCCTTTCAAAGATATGTGCTGCTTTACTCTGGCCTGTGGCATGGCAAAAATCATTGATGGAAGTGCAACTTTAAAAAATAAAATAAGCACGGATACCACATGCAGAGGAATGGACCCTCAAACATTTGAACAATTTCATACAGAGCTTAAACGTTCATACTTCACAAGATCACTTTCAGTCCTACAAAAAAGTTGAACTGTATTAATGTTGAATTGCACAAGACTGATTTTTAAATAAGACTATAAATGGACTTGCAAGAGAGAAGGTCATAGAATAGTTTGTTACTGTACTTTGGGTCGGGGTGGACAAGTAGCCAATTAACTGTGAGGTGTTTATGGTCAGGAGGTGAGACACTCACTGTAGGATACTAAGCCACTAACCTCTGTAGCCTGCTTGCTTGGCAACCTGTTCACTATTCAGTCCTACCACTGCCTGCAGTGGTTGCAACGAGCATCATCTACAAAGCAGACTGTGGTTACTCGCCTGGACTACTCTGACAACACATCCCAAACCCCTGATCTCTGCCACCAAGATAGACAAGAGCAGCAGGTGCTTCGGTACACCAGCACCTGCAGATTAACCTCCACTTCATGTACCACCTTGACTCAGCAAAATATTGCTATTCCAACATCATTACTGGGTCTAAATCTAGAATTCTACTCTACAGCAGTGTGAGGCTACCTTCACCAGAAAGACTGCTGCAGTTCAAGCTGCTGCTAATCACTACCTCCTCAAGGGCAATTAGGAATGGGCAATAAATGCTGACCCTGCCTGCGATACCCACGTCCTGACAAGAGAATTAAAAACGTACGTTCTACTCCACATTATCCTGACTTGGACATATATCCCAGTTCTTTCACAAGCACTGGGTCAAAATCCGGTATAACCTAGCAAAAGCACTGCGATAGAAGATGGACTTCAAGAAGATCGTTCCTTTGCAGCTTTTCAAGACTAGTAAGGGTGGACAACCGCAGCTGTCCAGCAAAACTCCAATACAGCAAATGGAGGTAAGTAAAATGGTGGCAGGATAACCTTCTGTGGCTATGGTGACTCTGTTTAGATGACATCAATTACAGACGGTGTCATCCATGTACATCAAAGTCAAAGGCAAGCTTATTGTCATATGCACAAGTGCATGTGTGCACAGGTGCAACGAAAAACTTACTTGCAGCAGCATCAAAGGCACATAGCATCATATAACATCACATAGCATCCATCCTCTCTTCTAAGGCAATAGAGGCAATCATTGCCAGCACTCAAGTACCAAAATGGAGGATAAAATTGGCCACACCACATGGAGAAAAGTATAAATAACTACAAAGATTTAAGCATAAAAAGCAGCAAAACTAGAAACAAAACATGTTTTCTGCTAAATAACTAACAAGGTTTATTGCGGAAGTGCAGGATTTAAGGTTCAAAACACACTTCCTTTGAGCTTGCTCAGGAGTTACTTCTCTTTAAGTACACCGTATACTTGGGTGTGAAAATCCTAACCTCAAAATTTGACTTGCTTTCAGCTACTCCTTTGAGTGCCTTCAGTACCACGTTCAGCTTTTTGGAAGCACCTGGCACCAAATGAACACAGAAGTCGAATGCGAGGAGTCTCCAGCCTAAGCCGGTGTCACATGTGACTGGCGCACTCTGTTGCTAAAAATTACAGCCCATACTGATACTGTGCATCTCACCTCAAATCATGCCTAACGAAATATTTACATGTTTTTCAATTTTTTTTAAAAATCAAAAGGAGGTCAACATGAAGTCAATTAATCCTCTTGATGATAATTTAGTTTGATTTCTTCAGGCTTCAGCTTGCCATTGTACCCTTTGATACCTGATGTCATGGTTCATGCTGCTACAGACAGTACCACATGAAGGGTAGTTGCAACCTGCAAGTGACATTTCAAGTTCAACAAAAAATTACAAGCAATTTATATTGGATTTCAGTCTAATAGGCTTCAGATGGAAACACCTGAGCTTGTGTGAAATGAGCCAGCAGGCAGCCCCATGGAATCTCACCAGTATGTGCCTGCTCCCTGTGACGTGAGCTCCATTCCATCCACTGAATTGTAGCTGTCATCGTCCATGATTTTAGATAATCCAAAATCTGTGATTTTTATTTCTCCACATGCTGTCCCGTTCACCAGCAGAATGTTACCTGTGAAAGCATAAAATCCCACACATGATCAAGAATTGTTTCCCATGTCATAATAAAGCTGCAGCACCAACAGTGACTGCTAGCTCATGCAACTGCAACGCACATTTCAAGTTCCAAAACATTCTTATTTATTGTGCACTCTATATTGAGTACACCCACTAAAAAAACTGGCACACAATACTTCACAGGAGGCATAACGGATAACCGTGCTGGCACACTCCATTCATACATCATACAAACCCATTCCTCCAGAAGAAATTTTAAACCTTTTCTTTTAGGTCTACAACATCATCTGAAAAATGGCAAATGCATTTGATAAGCCAAAGATTGTCCTTAAATTTTAAACTCAGAAAAATGGGTCAAAGGTGTTCAGATTAATAAGTTCAATGACAGCATTTCTCCACACATGAAATATTTATACGCATCATGTCATTCCAACTTGTAAAGGTTCAATGATCCCTTTGACAGAGCTCATTTTCATTCACATTTTATAGGGCAAAAACCCTTGAATTTTGAAGTGGCAAGGAAATTCATTATTCACAAATGTACCTTACGTTTGGACCATTCCATTTGCTTGGCTACAAATTCATGGACATCTCAAGAGGTGGTGCCTAAAGAGGGAGGCATCCATCACTAAGGACCCTCACCGTTCGGGACATGCTCTCTTCTCATTACTACCATCGAGGAGGAGCCTGGAAGACCCACACTCAACGATTTAAGGACAGCTTCTTCCCCTCCGCCATCAGATTTCTGAATGATCCATGAACACCACTTCACTATTCCCTTTTTTTTTGCACTATTTATTTATTTTCTAATTTATAGCAAGATAACAAATATGATTCTGATTCCCTGTGGTAACAGAAGGCAGGTGACAAGGAATTGGATGGTGCAGTATGTTTCAAATTATTTATTTGAATTTCAACAGAGAAGGCCAGCATGTAGGTACACCAAATAACTAGAAAGGTAATGGAATGTTGATCATTTATTACAATGGGAATGGAATATAGCAAAGCTTCCCTATTTATACAAGTTTATAGGGCACTGGTGAGACCATACTGCAATTGGGTTTGGAAGGCTGGACTTGCATTGGAAGCAGTTTGGAAGATATTCATGAATGATTTAAGGAAAAGCTGAGCAGGCTGGGCCTATACTCACTGGAGTTGAAAAGAACAAGAGATAAACTCAGGGCTGTATGAACATACAAATAAAGAGCAGGAGGCGGGCTCTTGGCCCCTCGAGCCTACCCCCAATTTAACAAGACCATGGCTGACCTATTGCAACTTTAACTCGTGTTCTTGTCTACCCACAGTAGCTTCTCACCCGCGTGCTCCTCAAGAATCTAGCTACCTCTGCCTTAGAAATATTCAAAATCTCTGCTTCCATCACCCTTTGAAGAGGGCTGAAAGACTCACAACTCTGAGAGAAAAAAACTGCCTCAAATGGGCAACCCCTTATTTTCAAACAAAGAGCCCAGTCTTGTGTTCTTCAAGCATCCTTTCCACACGTAGTTGGACTCCTCAGCATCTTGCACCTCCTCTCAACCACTTCCAATTTTCTCGATAAAGGTAACATTCTGAATCAGGAATCCTGCTCCTTATTTGCATGTTCATAAAGCACAAAGGTTCCAATAAGGTTCTCTCTTGTTCTTTTGAATTCCAATGATTATAGACCCATCCTGTTCAGCTTTTCCCTACAAGATAACTCCTCCATCACAGGAACAAGCAATTTCCAGCACATCTTCCCAAAACACCATAACCCACCCTATTAAAATTATCAGCATTAGATAGCTCAAACACCCATCAGAAACGGCTCCAGGGCAATCTGAATTGTAGAGCATAGAAAACCATTTGACTTGTGCATGTGCTTTGAAGTTTATCCAAGTGGTCCTACACCCCATCCTATCAACTTCCCTCACCAGCCTAGTGTTACCGATCAGGTTGCTATTTGGTGAATGTCCCTTTAAAACGTAGTACAGTATAGTGTGTGTGTGTGTGTGTGTGTGTGTGTGGTGTCATCACGACAGCAGGAAGATTACAACATGCTGATGCTTTTGCTCAGTGAGTCGGAGAGAGAGAGAGAGAGAGAGATAGAGATAGAGAGAGAGAGAGAGAGAGAGAGAGAGGGGGAGAGAGGGGGAGAGAGGGGGAGGGAGGGAGGGAGGGAGGGAGGGAGGGAGGGAGGGAGAGGGAGAGAGAGAGAGAGAGAGAGAGAGAGAGAGAGAGAGAGAGAGAGAGAGAGAGAGAGAGAGAGAGAGACTGACTGACTGACTGACTGACTGCTGGTCTCCGTAACAGTGGATGAAGAACAACAGCTGTGTGTGTCACTACAATCCATGTATGGATTTTTGGAGCAAACAAGTGGAGTCCACTTTGTCGTTAACCTGTATAGGGAAACAGGTAGTTGTGTGGGTGGCCACATCTTGAATGCCTTTTGGGGTGGCAGATACTTCGGAACAAAGCAATGGAGATCATCAGTGATTGAGGTGTCGTTTGAGTTCCATCATGGAACATTTGGATTTTGTAATTTCTCTCTATATTCTCTCTACATTTTGTCTTCAGTCAATGGTGGTTTTGCAAAAGCCTTTGCTCACATTTCACCTTATGACTTGCTGAAGTGAACTATTCCTGGACTTGGAGTTTGGGAATTTGCCACACACACACACTTCAAGTTTAGTTTTGGGGTTAATGTTTAATATCTAACATTTTTACTTTTCTTTCTTATTATCATAAGTAGTTATTAATGAAATAGTTTCTAACACTTATACATGACCCAGTGTGTTTCTATTGTTGCTGGTACATAACACTAGTCTTTCCCTGAGTCTTGGAATGACTACAACACCAGGATGAAACTGTTCCATTTGAAGTCTTCATCTAACTTTTATAGTCATTTGCACTGGAAATCAAGGGGTACAAAATATGGATAAAACAGATTGGAAATGCAGCATCTGGCAAGTACAACTCGGGCTTATTTTTGAAATTGTATCAGCAGGGAATCTAAATAAAGATTAATTATAGAAAACAATCTTTGTAAAAATTATATTAACTTTTTCCAACACTTATTTCCAAAGAGCTCAATAGAAATGATTTTATTCAAACATTAGGAACCTTTTACAATAATTACACAAATTGCTGCAATATTGCCATTTAAATGGAACAAATTAACTTAAAAGTGTTTAGACTAAACAGTTATGAAGCTAATGCCCCAGTCATACACTACTTTGATGCCAATTACCAATATTAACCTTCAGCAGAAATACACACCTGGCTTGAGGTCATAGTGGATGATGGGGGGTTTGATCTCATTCAGATATTTCAGAGCGTTGACTACCTGCATGATGATGGAGCGGCCTTCCTTTTCAGACATTAACTTGTGCTGTTTTAGATAGAAATCTAGGTCGTTGCCTTCACAGTACTCTAACACAGTACAAAACCTGAGGAATAAGATCAGTATATTACTTCAACACAAATCTTTCTTTTTAAACACACTGAAAATAACTGTCTGCTTTTTCCATTTGGAATCAGCTGGATCTCACTATGTATAGAAGACAAAATGCATTACTTGGCATGGGCAGTCACAACAAATTTTCCATCTTTTCCCATACCTGTAAATCTGACCTTATCCACCAGGATAACACATTTATCAAATTGCTCATTGCCCACTGTGATCAGCTAGAGATATTATGACAAGCAATAGATTGTGTCCCACGGTTGGATTCATTAAACATTTGACGGTCTGGATAGTGCGCGACTTAAACATTCAAGCAAACAGTACAGCTATGGAATTACGATATAGTCATCCTCAACCAGTTTTCTCTCTCCTCACACAAGCTTTGCTTCTCAACTGAAATGAGTAATCAATGCCTGGCTTGGTGATCTTTGAAATATCTCTAGGGAGTGAGAAACATTGCAAACCTCAGCAAGATTGGGAAGGCATATCTATCAAGGCTGAAAAGTCATGTTGCTGGAGGAGCTATGGAAATTTTTTCATACAAATTAAACTGCCCCATTGCTATTAAGCAGAAGCTGGTTCAACAAAAATTGCTTTGTACTCACTCTACATCTGGATGGCTTCCTCAGCCCCCTTTTCAGGGAATACTTAATATAATCTGGCACTTCTGAAGTGCAACTAACTCTGCAACTTCTGTCAATTCAACAAGGAACCTTAAAGCAGATTGCTTAAACTTTGACAAATAAGTAAGGCAATTTGTCCTCCTGTATCTGTGAGAGTTACCAAGGCAATGAAGATTTCACAGCTGTTTAAAAAATGGTGTCAGCACAATATTTTTCACATGCTCTTATCAAGGGTCATACATTTTTCTGAATAATGAAGTGTGTTAAACATTATGGAATTCTAAACTAATTTGGAATATTCAATGGAGTCACAAGAGACTGCAGATGCTGGAATCAATCTGCTGTCGGATCTATTCCTTCCAACAGATTCCCCAACAGTAAGCTTTGTTTAAAGATCCATTAAAGGAGCCAGCAAGTTAATCACATCTTAGGTAAGCATTATTTAGGTTAAGGAATGCTTTTAACCCATGTGTATACCTCACTGCACGTAAATAAAATAGTCTGAGCTCAAGGCAGCTGAAACGCCAGTAACTATATCATGAAAATATCTGTTGGATCAGATCGTCTTGGCAAGAGTAATTTGTTCAAAAACTTTCAATAGGGGGAATGATATTTCTATTACAATTCTGCTTGATGCATTTGTACTTGTATCGACACATTTTTAATTTCTTATGCTTACAAATGATGCAGGAAGCCATCAATCAGCCAATTGGGTTCATGCCGACCTCCAAAAGACCAATCCCATTGGTCCCATTCCTTTCTCTCTCTCACATGCCTATCAACCGCCTCCCCCCCCCCGCCCCCCCTTTGATTCTATTGACACACACTGAGGAATAATTTACCGTTGCCATTTACCTACTAGCACATCTTTGGGATGTGGAAGGTAACCAGAGCATCCAGAGGAAACTCTTGTGAGCATGGAGAGAAGGTTCAACACGCGAGGTCAAGATCAAGCCTGGGCTGAAGCTGAGGTAGTAACACTAACCGCTACAGGACGCACATTTCCCTCTCTCATATACTGTAGTGTGCATAGGCCAGAGAACTCATTGCATTCAGAAGTACAAAATGAGACCATTCTTGAACACTGTCAGTAAATCATGCCAACAGGATGACCCAACAGGGGAATTATTCATGTCTTTTTGTTTTAAATAGAAAGCATAACATTGCACAAATTTGACATGGCTATTGCCTCAGTGGAAGGGGTAAAGACAACATTAACCAAAGGCAACACCTTACCAATTTCAGCTCTACAAAGACGCAGTACAAATGAAGACAGAAACTTACGAGTCTGTATCTAATGAGAAATAATCGTAGAGTCGGACTATCCTGGGGTGATCCAACTCCTTGTGAATCCTATACTCTCTGCAGGCATGTCTGCAAACAAAATCAGCAACATTAGACAATGTGCAACCTGCTCAGACTATTGTAGTAAAATCTAACCAATCCAATAATATGGCCATTAACCTTTTCAGAACTGCATTGTTAAGATATTTTATGCATCAAGAAACAGGAAGTAAACTCCATGATTTCATCCTTCCATAAGCTGCACTGACAAACCCAAAATGTAACCAAAAAAAAATGAGAAATCTTAGATGGATGGTAAAATAATGCAAATTGTACAGGTTTAACATTGCTTAGATTTACCAAAATAATTGCAATGGCTGAGTTGCTTAAATTTTAAGTGGTATAAAATTGTTTTCTGGAAAATAAAAGTTAATATAACTGTTAGCACACATGAACCTATTCGACAAAACTTTCCAAACAAATGGAACATGCACATCTATGAGAAACATTCATTGAAGGATGTACTACATGATGAGAGTTGGCTTCCATAGGCTCTCCAGATGTGAACAGCTGTGGTATTTAGACCAATGAATGTGCAGTGTGTCCTTTTGACCTGGCTTGAGAAATCTTGTGCAAGAATCCCTACAATAATTCTAGAATACACAAATGGAGATGGGTTTCTTTTCAAACAGTTTACAGATTATTGTCCAAACAGCTTACAAATGATTGTTCAAAAAAGCTAATTTCAGGGCAGTTCAAAGAGTCAACTTTCTCTGAAAAAAACATTAAGTGTGAGGGGACAAATTACCACCAATATGTGCATAGTGGTGGAATTTATTCTCAGTTTTTTTGCACTATTTTCAGATTGTGTGCTTGAATGTGGTTATGATGATTATATTATCGCATGCAAGATAAAGGAACTCTCCTTAATCATGATCCCTTGTGTAATAGAACAGTTGAGAAGGGGTAGAGGAGCGCAGAAAGAGTGGGGTGGAAATAATTATAAATGACCACAGAAAACATTCCTTAGTAACAAAATCTTCTGTTCCGGGTCTAGATAAAAACCGTGGATGGACCATAATACATATTACAGAACCACTAACTACCACAGGGAGATTGAACAACTTGCAACTAAAGTTCTGAGATCCAAAAATAACAAGGCCATAATTGTAGATGATTTCAGTTACATAAACGTTAATGGTGACTGTGACAGTGTAAAAGGTTTGAAAGGTGTTCTTAAAATATATTCAAGAGAACTCAGTTCATTATTATACAACAAACCCAACAAGAAGCTGACACCAAAAGATTGAAAGAATGAGCATGAGCGAGTCGAAAGCGTGGCTGCCGGACAGCAATTTGAAAGCAGTGACCATAGTTTGGTTAGATTCAGCAAATTTATGCAAAGGACATTGACAGACCAGTACCAAAAGTTCTACATCGTCTACAGCCAATTTTACTAGGTTGCAGTGCAATCGAGCAAAAGTGCATTGTAACCAGTTACATGAAGGTAAATCAGTGTCAGAACCATGAGAAGTGTTGAAGGAAGAGAAGTGGTTGTTTGGTCTAAAGATCTTTCAAAAGGGAGCATTCCCAATCTAGATCATCTTGGTTATTAAGGAACACACAGGGTCGGAAGCTTATGACAGCTTATGTTGAAAGGTGGTTATAAAAGGAACTGAGAAGGCAAAGAAGGTGTATGTAAAATTATTGGTAGGCAAGGAAAACCCATAATTGTTTTATGAATATGTGATAAGAAAAGAGCATAACAAACAGTGGGGTCCATTACAGACCAAAATGGTAACCAGACTTTGGGCTTTTGAAAAAAATGGAGAATACAATAACAGAGGAAAGGGAACCATCAGCGGCACCAACTAAAATGGTGGCTCACGTAGGGAAACAGGCTGGTCAAAACCTTGGTTAAATTAGGAGCAAGAGAACAGGAAGCAGGTCTCATGAACACAGGGCTTTTAAAGAACAAGACATAACATGGGTTAGAACTAGCATTAAGGTTGAACTGGGTAAAGGTTGCTTTCAGAACCAGGGCAGCAGGGAAGATGGGAATATAATCAAGGCATCAAAGGAGAGGGTGTGGTTTAGCAGACTGTTAGCTTGGAAATAATGATGGATATTAGACCAGAGACTGGATAGTTGGAAATGTGAACATGTTGGTAATATTCGTATATATAATCAAGGTTATATTTTCCCAGGGGTGGAGTTTAGAGGGAGAGGGGAATATATGGGTAGCAAAACAAGAAAATAATCAATATGATCCTCTAAGTATTGCTCTAATCACCAGCTGTATGTAATAAGGCTTTAATAAGGCTCTATCTGTCCACACACCAGAATTCACTGCACAGAAAACAATTAAAAATGCAGTTGCTGGAATCTGAAACAAAACAGAAATGCTGGAAGAACTCAGCCAGTCAGGCAGCATCTGTGGAAAGAGAAACCAGTCAACGCTTTGGGTCAGGGACCCTTCCTCAGATTGGCTGAGTTTTTGCAAATTTGTGTGGTGATTTAAATGCACATTTAAATGAAATTTTCCCCAACCCACTACTTGTCAAACAAAGAACTAGACAAGAAAATAGTAGGCCACTCAGTCCTCAAGACTGCCCCATCATTCAACATCTGCCCCAGCCCCTCTTCTGTGCCAGTTCCTCACTGCCCTCAATTCCCTGATCTTTCAAAAATTTATCTACTTCTTCAAATACCCCCAATGATCTAATCTCCACAACCTGTGAGGGCAGAAGATTCATAAAATTCACCACTTTCTGTGAGAAGTTCTTACACACCTCAGTTTTAAATGACTGCTCCTTATTCTTGTACTTATGTCCACCTATTTGAGATTATCCCACTGGTGGAAACATCTCTACATTCACCTTGTCAAGACCCCTCAGGATCTCGTATGTTTCAATAGCCACAGTGTTTTCATAAGGGTTGGGGAGTCCAGAACTAAAGCCCATTGGCTTACAGTGAGAGGGTAAAGATTTAAAGGGGATCCAAGGGGCAACTTTTTGCATATAGAGGGTGGCACCTATATAGAAACAGCTGCCAGAGGAAGCTGTAGAGGCGGGTACAATGACAGTTAAAAAGGCATTTGGACAGGTACATGGATAGGAAGGGTTTAGAAAGATATGGGCCAAATGGCTTGGTTTCCCTGCTGTATAGGTCTACGACTCTAGAAAGATTACCCCTCGTTCTTCGAAACTCCAAAGCACATGGATCTAATTTCTTTAGCTGTTCATGATAGGTTAACCGCTGGTAATTGGTAATAATTCAAGGACTTAATGTGCCTCTTAGCTCTGAACCAAAAAACTTTTTTGTGAGTTGTAAACCAATGCAGAATCGAAGACATTACAAACCTTTGTAAGTAAAAATATAGACATTTTTTGCTCAAGCAACAGCTCAGAAAGTATGCTTGAGCAATTATTCCATCCTTTAGAAGCTGCCAGCTCGTAAAACAAAACAGCTTTGAATTTAATTGTCTGGGCCTGGGGGAATACAGCTATGTTGTAGAAATTAAACTGTAAAGTACATCACAATGCAGCAGACACATGCCAAGATGTTTAAATTTGTTAAGATACACTCATTTTCTAGAAACCACTAGTCGATCACACGTAACCCTCGTGTTATGGGGGAGGGGTTGCGTTCCTAGAAAATGTTCCATATCACAATTTTCCGTAACGCAACGCTGTGTCACCTGCACATGCATCAAGGAACCAGAGTTGGGGAAAAAAAATCACTTTTTAAAATCACAATTTCCGTGAGCACGAATTTTAGTCCATATCTCAAATTTTAGCATAGCGATTTGTGAATTCTGCAGGGGTGAATTCCCGTTACCAAACAACCCTAATGCGGGGGTTGCCTGTACCAAAAATCAGCTCCCACTTTGACTGAGAATAAACCAATGCATTCAGAATGTCAAAAGCCTGAATTTCTTTCCAAGCAGCATAATGTAATCTTGTAATTTATTTTTGAAAAAGGAGCACATTTCCAATAAATATTGAAAGCAAGTACAACAGCGGGTATCCTTAAAAAAAAGTGATTCGTTGACTTTGGAACACCCTGAGATTGTGAAAAGTATTCTACATCTGAAAGTCTAACTCTCACGCTCTCTTTTAATTATGAAAGTGGGAAGAGAGCAAAGAGAGTCTGTCACCAAGCAATTCCATGGAATCAACACAAATTACTTAAAATTGTAACTGGTTATAATACAATTCGGGCACCCTGAGGTAGCAACAAGGAATCAACTAAACTTTTTTATTGAAGGGTTTTTGTATAATGAACCATAATGTTTTTCAAAGGTCTCTTATTGGATTTAGAGCCAAAAAGTTACCCTTTCAAGCATCTTTGGCTGTAAATACACAGCAAGTGAAAGGACTACAATCAAAACCATACAATCTATAACTTTTAGTGGGGCGTGCCTTGTCATTTTTATTCCCTTCTTCAGTTGCTCAATAGCAACATTCATGCCAGAGTGAAAAGATTGTGGGTTTCAGGTCCCACTCCAGAAACTTATGCACATAATCAGAGATAATCCAGTGCAGTACTGGAATACCGACACTGCTGTACAATCAGAAATGGCTTTCAGATGAGAGATGAAACCAACAGCCCATCTGCCTGCTCATGGATGTGAATGATTTATTGTAGTGATGGCTCTCCTCAACGTACTCAGAATCACTCAGCCAATATTCTAAAACAGATGACCTGTTTGCGTCGCATTGCTGCTTGTGGAAGCTTTCTGGAGCTATGTTGGAAAAGGGTCTTATTTTTGTGAACAACTTCCAGCACAACAGATTTCCAGTACAACAAGCTCGCCACACAAGGGGAACTGGGGAGATCCCATTACTCCATTTTAGAAATATCAGAGAGACAGAACACAGAAACAGGCCCTTCAGCCGACCAAGTCCACATGCCCATCAAGCACCCATTTACACTAATCCCATTTTATTCTTCCCACACTCCCATTAACTCCCCTTAGATTCGACTACTCAATTATACTCTAGGTGGAATCTACAGTGGGCAGTTAAACTACCAACCACATCTCTGGGATCAGCAAACACGCCATCAAATAAGCTCATACACTACAGCCCTTGGCAAAGTATTATTAGAAATACCAATGCTGTTTTACATTTGATGAAGTTTGGATACCATCAGAATTCTGACGTATACTCAGGCAGAAACCTTGTACTTACTTGTGGTAATTCTCTTTCTTTTCCTCCCTCCAGGTTTTATTTAACTGATGTATTTTCACTGCTACGTATCTCTGTTCTTGCAAATCGAATGCCTATTGAAAAAGGTTTAAAGCAGAGGTTTTTTTCCCATTTTTAAACTGGAAAAACTTGAATAAATGACATCAACAACTAATAGCAAGCATCTTCATGCAGTGCATAAGGCACTTTAAAATTCTCACTACATAGTCAATACACGTACCTATGCAAGAACTTATTAGGGCTTGGCTCTTGGTTCTTAGACTGATCATCTTGTACTCAGTCTTAAATGTGTTTGTAAGCAACCTGGATCAAGTGCCCTCTTCCTATATCTCTGGTGCATCTAGCAGTACCTTAAACCCATCTAGTGTACAGACACTACAGGTCAGGCCATGAGAGCTTTGAGTGGAGGCATCTGTTCTAAGTGTAGTTTAAAAGGATCAGAAAACTGATTTCTATCCCCAATTACTTGCTTCTACTTTTTCTTTAAAATAGATTTAAATGACTGAAAATTAACCCCTCTTAACATCCCAAAAACTAAAAAATTCCACCAACTTAGCTCTTGCTTGACCACCAGTGATGCAGAATAAAATTCATTCAATACTCCTCTATCTAATAGAGAGATGTTAATGTAAAGCTACACATTTTATATTTCTTGTTATGGAGCATGGCTATTATGACTAGGATAGCTTGCTAGATTGCAAGCTTAATTTAAAAAAAAACAAATTCCATCGATATCAAGAGTCTCATCTCACTACTTAAAGCAAAATCAGTGGTACTGGGGCAGTGATAACAGGTTTTGCACTCCAACGCGCTACAAACCTGTTTTCAAAATGAAACCAACACTCAGCTATTTATGAAAAGAGGAAACTGGTTGTAAAAGTTAAAATTGTGGCAAAACAGATAAAATAAAAATGATAAATATACAAAAATTCCAGCCCAGAATGAAAGGATGCAAGTTTCCTCTCTGCTGGCTAAAAGGACTTGTGAAATGTGTTTGAGTCAAGTCTATAGTTGAGTAAGTCTACAGCAGAAGTCTGCCTCCAATCTGACATGCCCATTTAAAGAATTCAACACGTGTTGTGCAGTTGTTTGAAATTGAAAGCATTTCTTCCCTCCTCCCTCCCAAACAATATTCCACATTTTGTGCATTTTTTTTAGTGAAATCTTGCTGTACCAATTTTCTCATACTTTATTTACTGGAAGCACATACCTTATACACTTCACTAAAACCTCCTCTTCCCAAAAGATGTAGCAGCAAATATCTGTCATTTAACGTGGGGTGGTCTTTAAATCTGCAAGAGAACATTTTCAGACATTTATCTTAAAGATATTTGAAGGTGAAGTCATATGAACAAATATTTTCTTGTGACATGCTAAATAAATATGCATTCAGCAAGGTTCAAATGGCCGCTGGCTTGGTAATCTGGAGTTAACATGAACTTTGATCTTTGGTTAACCAATAGGATATCATGGTTATACCCAAATTACACTGGCATCAAGCATCAAATTCTCAGAAGATATTAAGATATTTATTCGTCACATGTACATCGAAACACACAGTGAAATGCGTCTTTTTGCATTATGGAGAATGTGCTGCGGGCAGCCCGCAAGTGTCGCCACTCATCCGGCGCCAACATAGCACGCCCACAGCTCCTAACCCGTACGTCTTTGGAATGTGGGAGGAAACCGGAGCACCCGGAGGAAATCCACGCAGACACGGGGAGAACATACAAACTCCTTACAGACAGCGGCGGGAATTGAACCGGGTCATTGGTGCTGTAATAGCGTTACACTAACAGCTACTGTGCCGAGCTTCCTGGGTTTAAGGTCATTTAGACAGAACTCCTAACAAAAGCAAATATGCTGGCCATGATCACCTGCCAGCTCTTGCACTACCCCTTCCCCCCACCCCACCCCTGACTATCTCCCCTCTTTCCAGTCCTACTTAAGGGTCTCAATCCAAAATGTTGACTGTCCATTTCCCTCCACAGATGCTGCATGACCCAATTGAGTTCCTCTAGCTTTGTGTGTTGCTCCATGATCCACCACCAATTAGCTATGATCTCTTCACATTCACACGGCTAGCATGGGATTTGACTGTGCAGTAAATGTTTCTATGAATCTCTAATTACACACTTCATTCATGGAGAGGACACATTATTATCTGTTGAGATTATGCACTGATTTCTCAGCAGCCAACTGTAACCCTTAAAATCTTCACACCGCATTAGGGTGGATGTTCCCACATGGCCAATTCCTCACAACTGACAAGTTTTGAGGGGCATGGATGGCATTTTGATGCTTTACACTTAAAGAGAAGGAACTTAAGGTGGGAGGTATTTTTGTATGTTTGGAGTAAAAAAAAACACGATATAGTTTAAACAGAAATTTCACTCAAATTTTAAAAACTTCAATACGGAGATACAAAACTCTTGTCAACCTAATCAGTTCATTTCTCACAACTTGTATCAAGTAAAGTTGTACTTTACAGAAAGACATACATATAAAGCCAGGGAAATACTGGTAACTTACTGTGAATTATCTTCATTATGTATCCTCTTAAGTTCCCTAATGTGTAAATTGCGTACTCTTTCTAATCGCTCTAGCTCTGCCTGTATCTCGGCCTCTTCCTGCAGAAAGGAAAAATTCAATAAACGGCAAATGCAGTTTAAGCAAACAACTCATTGCCTTTTGAACAATGAAAACTGAACTTAAGGCAAAGGAGCCAGTATTTAAGGCAACTGTAGTCCCCAACAAGAGTAAGATAGTATTGAAATCATTGCAGTTTAAAATTTACTAATAATTTGAACGAGATTGTAGATTCTTTTCTTTAAATGCAAGATACAGCCAGATACATTTTACAAATCAATGACTGCTAATCACTCAAAGACAACTGAATCAGACATAATTGAAGATTTTAATGGGTGACTATTAGGTATCCTTCAGAATAACAGTTGCAAAGAATTTTTTTTAATGTTCTATTAATGTGTATATTCAAGACAGATGAATAAACTTTAGGGCAGCAAGAGAATCAAGGACCTTGGGGATAGAACGGAAAAATGATTCAGAGGCTTAGTTGATATTACTGAATAGGGGAGCCGACTGAAGGGTAACATAGCCTATTCCTTCTAATTAATGTGTCGTTAAAAATACTCTGCCTGCAGTAACATAGTAAATGGCTTGTTTATACACAAACATTAAACTGTCGGGCAGGGAAGATCAACCTGCCCAACAAGCCTGTCTCAGACCACAAAGGCTGGCTGTCACCCATTTTAAGCTTAAGATGAAACACAGCACTGAGCCAAACAGATCTGTGTAGTCCCCTATCGCCCCTCCCCTCCAACGTCAACATTAGCTCTCAAGCTCTATTAGCAGTGCTGCAGTTCTCAGGTGCTTTGGAAAATGTGCATAGTGGACAGGACTTATGCCTATTACAATCATCATTGAGGCTCAGGTGCCGGAGGTACTGTCAGTGGGAATAAATCTATGCTCTGGTAAGGGTTTGCATCTTTAGTATAGAAAGAGAGTGAAGGATTATAATTCTCTATAAGAACACAAACTGGTTGAAAAGCAAAATACTGCAGTTGCTGGAAATCCAAAATAAAACAGAAAATGCTGGAAATACTCAGTCAGGCAGCATCTGTGGAGACTGAAACAGTGTTAACGACGAAAGGTCATTGACCCGAGACATTAACCTTGTTTGTCTCTCCACAAATAACTGTCTGAATCCAACTTGCAAGCAGAAATTCCCTTATGTATCCTGGTTTGAGACATCATGAACCTCCGGCACAGGACGATGACTAAACAAACCTTTTTTAAATGTCCTAATCTTAGTTTGAAGATTTCTTCTTGTTCATGATATTCTGCTAAAGTTAACCTGCAGAAAAAAAGCAAACAGATGATCACATTTGTGCTAAGATTAACTATGCATCAGTGATTAGGGCACAACCTTGAGTGTCTTGAATTGAATGCTTAATTCGCCTTCTAGCTTAAGGTTTAAAAACATTCAGAGGAATCCATTTCACGACCTTCACAGGTTCAGTGATGCGCATTGCAACTTGCTCAAAGATCCATTAAAAATAAACTAGCAGATGGAAGAGCTCAAGTAAAGCATGCAGGAGTTGCTCAGACAGCAGTTATTGCAAACAGAAAAAGACAGCTTAATCCCAATAATAAAATTACATAGGAACACATTTATCATTTTAAAAATGAATCAAACTAATTCCACACACGTCTATTTTCCCAAATGAATACAGTTTTATTTAAATCTACGATTTCTGTACTTCTTTGACATAGATAATAACCACAAGTGCAAGCAAAGTCCAAGTTAGAAAATGTGGTTATTTTTGATGAGGCAAATACCCTTTCTTAGGCATTACTAGAAAAAAAACAAAAGGTGTATAATTTTTCTAAATTAATTGCACGGGTACATTTAGAAAGAACAAAGTTTTCAATTGAAGTCAACTGAGAATAGGTAGAAGCATCAAAACTAACAATTCAAACTTTGAAATAATTATTGTAGCTTTTGAATTCTATTACCAATTTTGGGGAAATCTATGCTAGGAGCCATGAGTCCATTGTGAAGAGCAGGAGCAGGCGGGGGGGGGGGGGGGGGGTTGTGGGGGTGTGGTTGTGGGGAGGGGGCGATTAGAAGCTCAAGGAGCAGAGGTAGGGCAAATAGTGTTGGCAATATGTAGGCAGTTAACCACTAACAAGACATACAGAGTAAATGGCAGGGAGCTCAGAAGCATTGATATACAGAGGGACCTTGGGGCGCAAGTTTATAGCTCCCTGAAAATGGTGATACAGGTGGATAAGGTATTGAAGGCAGCATCTGGTATCCTTGGCTTCATAATCCGAGGCACTGAGTACATGAGTTGGAAGGTCATGTTGTAGCTGTACAAAACACTGGTCAGGTTGTACTTGGAGTATCAGGTACAATTCTGGTCGCCACACTACAGGAAGGATGTGGTAGCAATAGAGAGAGTGCAGAAGAGATTCACCAGGATGTGGCCTAGAATGGAGTGCTTTACTTATAAGGAGAAATTGGATTAGCTGTACAAAACACTGGTCAGGTTGTACTTGGAGTATCAGGTACAATTCTGGTCGCCACACTACAGGAAGGATGTGGTAACAATAGAGAGAGTGCAGAAGAGATTCACCAGGATGTGGCCTAGAATGGAGTGCTTTACTTATAAGGAGAAATTGGATAGGCTGAGTTTTTTCACTGGAACGTAGGAGGCTGAGGGGTGATCTCATAGAGAGGCATAGATAGGGTACATAGATTCTTTGTCCTAGGTTGGGGGAGTCTAGAAGTAGATGGCACAGGTTTAAAGTGAGAAATTTAAATGGGAGCTGAGGGGCAGGTTTTTCACACTGAGGGTGGAGAGTACATGGAATGAGCTGGAGGAGGAAGCGGTGGAGGCAAATACAGTTACAACATTTAAGAGGCATTTGAACAGGTACTTGGATAGAAAAGGAGTAAAGGGATATGGGCCTAATGCAGGCAAATGGGATTAAGTATCACAGTTGACATGGATGAGCTGCACCGAAAGGCCCATTTCTGTGCTATACAACATTAAAAGAGGGATAGGGCTCTATCATAATGCACCATCATTTCTTTCCATCTAAGCTGTAGGAATTTCAGGGCAAAATCATTTTATTTCACAAATACTTAAATATGTTGTTACTTTTGTTCCTCTTCCTCAAGGAAAGAAAGCCCAATTGTTTCAGTGAGGAAAATACCTCAGAGATGCTATGAATTAATGCTCCAATGTAAGTTACTGCTCTTAAGATTTATTTCTGCATGTTACAGGTTCAGACAACAAGATACGAGCATACTGTGTCTCCAGACATAGAAACACGAGAGTGCCAAATTAGTAAAACCAGAATCCTCTTTGCTATCTAATTATTTTTTTAATCCAACTTAGTACATGCCCCTCTCTACCATCAATACCCCCAGGGGTGGAGGGTCTAACCAAGGCAAATATTGAATGCATTTGTTCACAGGATGGGTAATGCCAGCATTTAATATAAATCCCTGACTGCCCCTGAACAGAGGCTGCACATAGGAGACAGACACATTGGTAGGTCTGGAGACACCTCAGTGACGGTGGAGGATTTCCTCTCTGAAGGACATTGGTGAGCCAGGTGGATCTTCAATAACAATCCTGTTGTCACACCAGCCACAAAATATGCAACTGCGAGAGTAGGCCCAGCCTCTGGGTCTCCTGCAGCCGGAGACCCAGAGGCCGACTCCTCAAAGCCTTTTCATCAGTCAGGTAATGGAATACCCTGCAATTGCCTGGATGCAGTTTCAACAACACTCAAGTTTGACACCATTCACGATAAGGCAGTCTGCTTAACTAGAATCCAAACAAAACCCACAAAAATCCCCCTGCTATCATTGGCACAACGTGGCTGTGATGCTAATCATCAAAAATACACTGCAGTTATTTGACAGAGGTAGTTCCACAGAACCTCCCAACTCACAACCCCAACCATTTAGAAGGAGGGCAGCAGGTACAAAGCCAGATCACCACCAGCAAGTTCCCCGACAAGTCACATAGCAACCAGACTTGGAAATATATTGCTACTCATTCATTATCATTGGGACTAAACCTGGGAATTCCTTATCCTATACAACTAAGGGAATATCTTCACTAGAAGGATTGCAGTGGCCCAAAAGCACAGCTCACTATTGCCCATCAAGAGCTATTTGAGATGGGCGATAAATGCTGCCATTGGCAACAATGCCTTTATCTTCCAAATGCATAAAAACCCTCCCCAAAAATCAAAACAGTAAATTTAAACCTGCACGTGTACTGTCAACACAATACCAACAACAAAGCACCAGAGATGTTTGGTACATCAATGCAGTCGGCATCGATTTGATAAGTGCGAGGGAGGAGGGAGGAAAAGGAGGAAGATTTCCTGAGCCATCAACTAAATTGAAAACCATTTGATTTAAGTAAATATATTAACAGAAAACCTTGCTCACTGTCTAAATCTTGATCAGGTAACACGACAGCAAGTGGGACCAAACGTCAGTTTTAAAGTAGCACATTCCCTGAAGGAAGACAGCTTAACTTTATGACATGTCAAATGCAAGACCTAGAATACAATGGCACTGACAAAAGTTGGTGTCTATCTGCACTGCACCAGCTTTTATCAGTGGTATTGTACTCTAGATCTTGCATTTGACATGTCATAAAGTTAAGCTGTCCTCCTTTAGGGAATGTGCTACTTTCAATTATTCTTTCATGCCATAAAATTTTGGGTGCAATGCCATGCATCAATAAAATTTATAAAACAAAACTTCTAAACCAACAATGTCCCAAGGCATCAACAGTGGATGGAATATATAGTTAATATTCTCTAGAGGCTGCTGCCTGCTTACTAGAACTTACTGCATTCAACACGGATCCTCATAGTCTGGCTTATTCACGGAAGTGTCAGGATAGAGTTCAGACTCTGAATGTAGCTAGAGCACTGTATGTTGTGGGTGGAGTAACCATGACAGCAGACTGTAGTAGTAATCAAAGCACTGGTCTACTAATTCTGACACAAGTTTGAATCGCATTATAACAGCAGGGGAATTTGAATTCAAGTAATTAAACAAATCTGGAATCAAAAGACTGTATCAATAACAGTGAACATGGAATTATTAGGCTATTGTAAAAGAAATCCAACTGCTTCACAAATATCCTTTTTTATATATTGCATCCTTACCTGTTCCAACATAAATGCCACTCCGGATTCATCGACATGGTCAACTACTGCCCTCTGAAATGGCTTACTGGGCTACTCAGTTCGGGGGGGGGGGGGGGGGCAAATTCGGGATGGGCAACAAATGCTGGCCATGCCAATGATGGTCACATCCAATGAATGAATATAAAAAGGCAAATGGAGCGATGCTAATATTAATAGAAGTCAATAAAAATACAGAAGCCTGGGATCGACTGACTGCACAGCTGAAAAGTCATTTTAAAAATCAGTTTGCTTGCAACCTGACTCACGTTTCATTTTCTGCTCCATTTGCTTTGTTTTTCCTCTGTTTCTGTTCATTATTTGTAGGTGGCATTTGACACATGGCTGCTGGCTTTCGTTTTGCTAGTAGCTTCCTCTGTCGCTCAATTTCCTCACGCTGGGTATTTATCCTCTCTTGCTGTCTGTTCAAAAATTACAAAGCTTTGAAAAGGGGTGTACTTGATACTGTGAGAGTACTCCATGGGAGAGGAAGAACGTGTGGGTGAGGGTTACTGTACAAATCCAACCGTGTTAATAGGTTAGAATGAAACAGGTACACAAAAGAGCATGTATGTTTTAAGATTAGATGCATGAAATGCAACAACTTTAAAAATGCAATAACATGCCATATACACGTGACTACAAGCAACTCCCGCACATACATGGCATTCATACAATGACCCTGCACACTCTCAACACTACTGAACACCAATACACAATACCACACCATGCCTCCTCCTCCTTCTCTCAACCCCATCCCCTGCACACATCACTATCCATTAGACAGGTCTGAGCTTCCATCAAATACTTGAAAATCCACATAATATAAAATCAGCAGAGGATGCTTGCCTTAACTCTATTTCAGTTAACGTAACTGAAGGTTGTAAAGTGGGGCAGGAGCATGGTTTCTACCTACAATTGCTCTTTTTGGTTTTCATCCCCTAAAAGGTTTGCCATCATCTCCTCATCCTTGCAGTTACTTTTCACTAGTTGCTTTATTCTTCTTCCATTAACTAAATGCTCTTTTACTGAATGATAATTTTCAAGATTTACTATTTTCCCATCTTCCTCCTTAAATCGGCATTTCTATAACTTGCCTTCTATAGTTTGGTGTTTTCCCCATTGGATTATTATTAGGGATTGATTTTATTTTGGTGATAAACAGATAAAAAGCAAAAAAAACTATGTGGAAAAAGTTTTAAAATCAATAAAACTGCGACAATCAACCATACAGAGTTTACAGTTTGATTTCAGAAGGCTGAATGCAGTCATGAGACTAATGAAGACCAATCCCATTTGTCTGCTGATTGCACAGGTCATTGGCCTGATAGTGGTGAAAAAAAACCCAGAACAACAAAAGCACTGGGTTAAATGTGGCATGAAACAAAATAACATGAAAGAAAATGAACATTTTGCCAAAGAAATAATTAAGGGAAGACCTTAACTAGTCTATAACTGCTGCTTGCTTGCTTATCATGATAGGTGGTGGTCATGTGGTCCATCAGGTCCATGCCAGCTTACAGCAGAGCAACCCCTTTCCCGCTCTCCTCATCCCTTGCATCCCTTCAACTTGTTCTCTCTCACATCGCCATTAACTTCACTTTGACTCTTTTGTCACTTACATACACCAAGGGAAAATTTACAGTAGCCAATTAACCTACCGGCATGTCTTTGGGATGGGGGAGAATGTGCCAACTGTACACAGACAGTACCCAAGGTCAAGATCAAACCCGGGTACCTAGAAATGAGAGGCAGCAGTACCACCTGCTACGCCAATATGATTAAAATTAGGGGAGCCATCCACTCCACCAAGTTGGTAAAATGAAACTGCGATTGTGCTACAAGTGAAGAGCATGATTTAATTCACACTATCCATTGGTCACAACTCCCAACAGCTAACACTTACTTAATAAGGTTCTGAAATGCGTAACCATCTGTCCATTGCTCAGTGAAGGAGGCTCCGTGCCGGACCGTAGTGAAGTGACCTAGTCGCAGTCGATCCTGCATACTTTTGTCTCGACAGGCAAGCTTCTCTTGTTTAGACTGAGTGGGAATAAACACGAATTAACAAAAATACTAACCATTTAAATTCCCATTCCTTGTACTTTACTGTTCAGAATGAATGACGTCCCTGGGCTACAGAGAAGGAAAGACTGATGAACTCAAATTCTGAACACCTGCCAATTATTTACATTTGATCTCTTCCCTCTCCTTTTGTCTCCAAACCGACCCCAAGATTTGGTGACTCATTGTGACGGACAAGAATTGCTGCTGCTTCTGCCACTGTCCACCAGGAGGTGCAGGAAGCGTCTTTCCAGGAGCACATTTTCCAGATTTCCTCCATGCCAGAGGCACAAGGTAGAGGAAGTGACAGGAGGCATGTTCTCTTATTTGAGAAGACTACATGCAAAAAAAGAACTCAATGACGTCATTTAACTAATTTGTGAATCAGTATGATGGACCCCACTCTGTCAAAGATCACTCATCTACAACGTTCTTTCCTCCAGGACAGATTGGGAGTACCCTCTGGGTCTTGTGTAACTCCTTGGAGAATGACTTCAAAACATACGGACATAAAAGTGTACAAACTTGGAGCGGTAGGTGGCCACATGGCCTCTCAAAACTGCTCTGCCATTGAATAAGATCTTGGATGATCTGATTGCAACTTTGACTCCACATTTTAATCTACGATAACCTTCCGACCCCTTTGCTTATAAATAATTTACCTGTCTGCCTTAAAAATACACAAAGACTTTGCTTCTACTGATATTTGAGGAAGAGAGTTCCGAAGACATACAACTCCCAGAGAGAAACTTTGACCTCATCTCTACTTTTAATGGGTGACTATCTTTAAGTAGCAATTCCTAGTTCTAGATTCTTCCACAAGAGGAAATATTGTCTCTACATCCTTCTTTTCAAGACCCCTTAGGAAGCAATGTCTCACTCTAAACTCCAGCGAATACAAGCCAGCCTATCCAACCAGTCTTCATAAAACAACCCTCCCAATCCAGGTAATAATCCATAGACCTTCTTCGAATTGCTTTCTGCACACCAACATCCTTCCTTAAATGAGGCCAATACCGTACACAGTACTCCAGAGGTGGTCCTGCCAATGCCCTATGTAACTGAAGCACAACCTCCCTAATTTTAGATTCAATTCCTCTATCAATAAACAATAAGATTGCTAGTTTTCCTAATTACTTGATGTACCTGCATTCTGGCCTTTTGCCAAATCATGCACTCGGACACTCAGTGCCTCCGTTTCTCAAAGATTTGCAATTTCTCACCATTTAGATTACATGCTGCTTTACTGCTCCTGCCAAAATGATTTGATTCACATTTTCCCACATTATTCAGACCTTTGCCCATTCACTTCACCTATCTCTATCCATGTGTAGGCTCCATATACCCTCTTCACAACTAACTTTCCTACGCATCTTTGTCTTCAGAAAATGTAGCAACTATACTTTCTGTTCCTTCATTCAAGTCATTTATATAAACTGTAACAGGTTAAAGTCCTAGCACATGGGTTACATTTGGCACACCACTCTTGCTGACTATTTATACCTACTGTGTCCTGTTAACCGGCCAATGTACATCATGAGCTTCTATTTTCTTCAGTAACCTTTAATATGGCACCTTATCAAATACTTTCTAGAAATCTTAGTACATCCTCTAGCCACAGACAGGTTACTTTTTCAAAGAACTCCAATAAATTGATCAAACATAAGCCCCCTTTCACAAAAGCGCACTGGCATTATCCAATTACTTAGAATTTTTTTTTAATGTCCTGCCATCCTTAAAAATAGCTTCTAACATTTTACTAATGACAAACGTTAACCTATCCTGTAGATTGCTGCTCTCCAGCTCTCTATCTTTTTAAATTAAGAAATTATATTTGCTGTTTTCCAGTCTAATGAAACCTTCCCTGAATAGAGGGAATTTTGAATTTAAAACCAATGCATCAATTCACACTAGCTACTTATTTTGGGCCCAAGGATGAAGTCCATCAGGATCTCTGGACTTGTGATCCCACATTTGCTCTGTACTATTTCTCTCATGATTTCAGTTTTCCCCAGTTCCTTCCTTCCAATTCTCTATCTGCAGCTATTGATGGGATGTTACTTATAAGAATTCAAGAAAATAGGAGCAATAGGAGGCCCCCAGGCCCCTCATGCTTGCCCTCCCATTCAGTGTGATCATGGTTGATATATGCTGGCCTCTTCTGTGCCAGTTCCCCATAACCCTCAATTCCTCGATTTTTCAAATATCTATCTATCTTCACCTAAGATTATATATAATGATCTGGCCTCCATCACCCTCAGGGTGAGAGAACTCCAGAGATTCACTGCCTCTGAGAGAATAATTTTTTAATTTGTAGCTATTCCCCCTTGTTCATAATTCTCCAACTAGAGGAAACATCTGAATATTTACCCTGTTGAGCTCCCTTAGGATCTTGTGTGTTTGAATAAGGTCACCCTTCATTCTCCTAAAATCCAAGGAATACAGACCCAAATTGTCTAACCTGCTCAGTCTATATGAGAAACACCACTCAGGGCCCTTCCTGATTGCGAGTGCCTCTGTGCGAGGTCACAGGACAGAAAGTAGGTGATTAGTATTTTTTTTCTCTCCTCCTATTCTGATTGGTCAAGTGTTTCAAATCAGGGCACATCAGTGCAACAAGAAAGTTCTGCATGTTTAAAGTAGTGAAATATTAATACAAACTAATTAAACTAATAAATACAATTAATTCATAAGAAGGCTGGGAAGGTGTTGCAACATGTGGGAACTGGTGGACCCCACTGTGGTAAATAGTGACCTTATCTGCAAAGACCGTTGGCTGCTCAAGAAATGTCGGCTCAGGATCGATGAGCTGGAATCTGAGGTCCAATCACTGCAACAGAACGGGGAGGGGGAGAATTACCTGCACACTGTATTAGAGGAGGCAGTAACTCCCTTCAGATTAACCACCTCTAAACTGGCAAATTGTCAGGGACAAGATGGTGTGATTGCAGAAGAGGCCAGTAGAGGAATCCAGAGGAGCCTCAGCCCTTACCCTTGTCCAACAGGTACAAGTTTCTTGCTCTGCGTGGACGATGGTGGGGACTGCAGGGAGGATATGCAAACTGCCCATAGAATTGTGGGACAGGGAACCATTCAGGGGTAGGGGTGGGGTTGGCAGCAAGAAAAGAGAAAAGTAGTCACAGGGGAACTGACCCCGTTCTCTGCTGTAAAGACAGACAGTCCCAATAGGTATGTTGCCTGCCTGGTGCTAGGGTTAGGGACATCTCTTCTCTAGCCAAGAACCTGGAGTGGGAGGATCCATGTAGGTAGTAAAGACACAGGTTGGACTAGGAAGAAGGTCCTGCTGAGGGAGTAAGAGGAGCTTGAGGAAAGATACCCGAGCGATTTGCAAATTGGCAAAGGGTAAATAGGATTAGGGAGGTAAACGTGTGGCTTGAAGCTTGGTGTGAGAGAGATGGGTTCCGATTCATGGGACACTGACACCAGTACTGGGGAAGGAGAGAGCGGTTTCAATGGGATGGGCTTCCCCTTTTCCTATCTCCGGTCCTGAAGAAGGGTCCTGACCCGAAACGTT
This sequence comes from Pristis pectinata, assembly GCF_009764475.1. Lineage (NCBI taxonomy): Eukaryota > Metazoa > Chordata > Chondrichthyes > Rhinopristiformes > Pristidae > Pristis > Pristis pectinata. Next base: position 28,719,915 of record NC_067429.1, on the reverse strand, counting down.
GACCGCCTGCTTTTCTCCACGGATGCTGCCTGGCCTGCTGAGTTCCTCCAGCTTCATAGTGTTTTTCATCTAGATTCCAGCATCTGCAGTCCTTTGTTTCTTTAACAGGAGATCTTGTGGTTATAGATTCCCTACAAGGTAGTGTCCACGATATAAACAGAATTCCAAATGCAGTTTGAGTGTGAATACCACAGGACCAAAACCACCGTCTCCAATTTAATGAAGGACAATTATAATGGGGGTATGAAGATAGATTTTTCAAAGGTGGACTGTGAAAATATGGTAAAATGAGGCCAGTAGATGAACAGTGATATATTTAAACAGCTGGTCCATCACACTCAGCAGGAATTTATCCCGTTTAAAAAGAGGGATTCCATGAGAAAGGCATAATCTGGGGTTAACAAAGGAGGTCAAGGATAAGGTTAAATTGAAAAGTGGTAGCCAGAGGACTGGGAAGATTTTAGAACTCAGCAGCGAAAGACTAAAAAACCAATAAGGGAGAAAATTGATTTTGAGTGGAACTTGTGTGCCACATCAAAACAAACAGCAAGTGTTTCTAGGGATGTACGAATAGGAAGGTGACAACTAAGGTAGCTGTGGGACCTCTAGAGAATGAGGCTGGGAAATTAATAACAGGAAACAAAGAAATGGCAGATTTGTTAAATTAATGTTTTGTTTGCATCAGTCTTCGCCATTGAGAACATTGCAAGTATCCCGAAGGTTACAGATAAGCTAACTTCAAGTAATAATGCAGAACTTGTAAAACGACAATCCCAAAGACAAGGGATCAAGTAGTAGAGAAACCCACAGGGCTAAAGGTGAACAAATCACCATGACCCAAAGACCTGCACCCAAGGGTTTTAAAGGGAGTGGCTGCAGAGATAGTGGACCCATTGTTGAAATTTTGCAAAATTTGTTAAAATCCGGAAGGGTACCAGAAGATTGGAAAACAGCCAATGTGACTTCATTGTTCAAGAAGGAAGGCAAAAGGCAGGAAATTATAGGCCAGTTCGTTTAACATTGATTGTTGGCAAGGTGCTAGAGTCAATAATCAAAAAGGAAATAACTAATCATTTAGGAGAGCTGAAATAATCAAATCTGGTCAACATGGTTTTAAGAAAGGTAAATGATGTTTGACAACTTTGCTTGAATTCTTTGCATGTAACAAGGAGAATCGATAGAGGAATACCTGGAGATGTAGTGTATTTAGGTTTCCTAAAGGTATTTGACAAGGTGCCGCTTAAGGGGCTGGCACATAAATTAAGCGCCCAAGGTACTGGAGGAAGCGTCTTAGCATGGATTAAAAACTGGCCGTCACATAGAAAACAGTTGGCATAAATGTGTCATTTTCCAGCTGGAGGGATGTAACTGCTGGAGTACCCCAGGGATCGGTTCTTGGCCCTCAATTGTTTACTATTTACATTAATGACCTGGAGGAAGGAAGGGTACGCAAGGTTTCCAAATCTGCCGATGATATGATAATAGGTGGAAGGCACGTTGTGATGAGGATATTGTGATTCTGCAATGGGATATAGATAGGTTGGAGTGAAAATCTGGCAAATGGAGTTTAAAAGTGGGGAAGTGCGAGGTCACGTACTTTGGTAAGAGTAAACGAAAGGCAGATCATCTAAAGTGGAGAGAGTGAGTGAAGTTCAGAGAGATCTTGGTGTTCTAGTGAATGAAACACAAAGCCAGCAGGCAGGTCCAACAAGTAGTTCAGGCAGGAAACAACATGTTGGCCTTATTGCGAAGGAGATACAGTTTAAGAATAGGAAGGTTATGTTACAGTTGTACAGGGCATTGGTGAGGCCACACCTGGAATACTGCACACAGTTTTGGCCCTCAGCTAAGAAAGGATATAGTAACATTGGAAAGAGCCCAAAGGAGATTCACCAGGGTAATTCCCCAGGGATGAGAGGGTTGTCCTATCAAGAGAGGCTAGATGTTGAGATGTTGACATTAATGGAAGAGTCACAAACAAGGGGACACAGCCATAAAATAAGGGGGCAGCCATTTAAAATAAAGGTGTGTAGAAGTTTCTTCTCTCAGAGGGCAGTGAATCACTGGAATTCTCTGCACCATCCCCACCCGAGGTCGGTCGAGGCTAGATCATCAGATATATTTAAGGTGGAGATAGATAAGTGTTTGAAAGATCAAGGAATTGACAGTTATGGGGAACTGGCAAAGAAGGGGAATCGAATCCAGCATAGATCAGCTACGATCATTTTGGAATGGCTGTACAGGTACGAAGAGCCTGGTGGCCCACTTTTGCACCTATTTCCTTACGTCCTCGTGTCTTGCCTCTCTTGATAGTGCAACCCTCTCATCCTAGGAATGAGCCTGGTGAATCTCCTTTGGACTGCTTCCAACACTACTACATTCTCTTTTTTTTAAAAAAAATAGGTATATTCTCCATGGAGAAGCCTGATGCAAAATACCCATTTAACTCATTTGCCATCTTGTTTTCCATTATTAATTCCCCAGACTTACTTTTGAGAGGACCAAAAGCCGAGCTTCCGCTTTTCTAGGTAGCGAGGGCCATGACTTGGAGCGAGAAGCGGGAGCCATATAAAGACGTGAGTGTCAGGACCCAGTTCTTTTCCAGGCATTTCCAGACAATACAAGAGGCACAGCTGCGAATTGTTAGGTGATAATTGAATGGGAAATTAGCCAATTGGCAACAACCAATAAAAAGGTTGGGACAAGTGGAGGAGTCATTTTTGGAGTAGCCAGTGTTGGAGTGGGGAAGCTGAAGCCTTGACTCAAGAGGCTAAGGTAAGTTTCTATTAATTCTTTTCTTTGTTTCTTAGTGCCTAGCTGAAGTGGTGACAATGGATCTAAGGTCAGTGGTGTGTTCTTCCAGCCAGATGTGGGAAATCTCAAATCTCCCTGATAGCTACATCTGCAGGAGATTCAGCCAGCTGCAACTCCTCACAGACAGTGTTAGGCAACTGGAACTGGAGCTGTAGCTGGATGACCTTCAGCTCATACAGGAGAACGAGGGGGGTGATAGATAAAAGCTACAGGGAGGTAGCTACAGCTAAGTTCAAAGTTGCAGGAGGCAGGTAGATGGACTGTCAGGAGAGAGGAAGGGAATAGGCAGATAGTGCAATAGTGATAGGGGACTCTAAAGTTAGGGAAGCAGACAAGAGATTCTGGATGTGAAAGAGACTCCCAGATGGTATGTTGCCTCCCAGGTGCCAGGGTCAGGGACATCTCAGATAGGGCCCATAGCATTCTAAAAGGGGGAGGGTGAGTGGGCAGAAGTTGTGGTACATGTTGGTATCAATGATGTAGGTATGAAAAAAGGTGAGGTCCTGAAAAGTGAATATGGGGAACTAGGTAGGAAGCTGAAAAGCAGGACCTCAAGGGTAGTAATCTCTGGATTGCTGCCTGTGCCATGCACCAGAGAGGGTAAGAATAAATTGATTTGGCAGATGTCTGCATAGCTGAGAAATTGGTGCCGGAGACAGGGTTTCAGATTTATGGATCATTGGGATCTATTCTGGGAAAGGTATGACCTGTACAAAAAAATAGTTACACCTTAACTGGAGGGGGACCAATATCCCTGTAGGCAGGGTTGCTAGAGCTGTTATGGAGGATTTGAACTAGTTTGGTAGGGGATGGTATTTGTTTATTATTGTCACTTGTACCAAGGTACAGTGAAAAACTTGTCTTGCATACTGCTCATACAGATCAATTCATTAGTGTATTGAGGTAGTACAGGGCAAGTCAGAGGATGGGGCAGTTGGTGTACAGGTTGATGGCAGTTTGTAGAGAGACTAAGGATTGGCAGTTGACAAGGTAAAATTGCAGTTAGTTGGATGGGTTGAAGTGTCTATTCTAATGCAAGGGACAGGAACAAGGGTGATGAACTTGGAGCACAGATCAGTATGTGGCCATTACAGAAAGTTGGCTGTCTCAAGGGCAGGGATGGCTGCTGGATGTTCTGGGGTTTAGATGTTTCAAAAGGGATAGGGAGAGAGGTAAGAGGTGGGGTAGTGGCATTGCTAATTAGGGATAGTATCACAGCTGCAGAAAGGGAAGATGTCCTGGAGGGATTCTCTACTGAGTCAGTGTGGGTAGAGGTCAGAAATAGGAAGGGAGCAATCACACTATTGGGAGTATTCTATAGACCGTCCAGTAATGACAGATTGGGAGGCAGATTTTGGAAAGGTGCAAAAACTGCACAGTAGCGTAGCGGTTAGCGTGATGTTATTACAGTGCCAGCAATCGGGGTTCAATTCCCATCGCTGTCTGTAAGGAGTTTGTATGCTCTCCTGTGTCTGCGTGGGTTTCCTCCGGGTGCTCTGGTTTCCTCCCACATTGCAAAGATGTATGGGTAGGTTAATTTGGGTTTAAAATGGGCAGTGCGGACTCATTGGGCCGGAAGGGCCTGTTACCATGCTGTAAATAAAAAAAATTTAATAACAACGGTGGTGGTATCATGTGTATTTAACTTTGCTAATTGATTGGCACCTCAGTGTAAAAGGTTTGGATGGGGTGGAATTTGTTGGGTGTATCCAGGAAGGATTCCTGACAATATATAGACAGGCTGACTAGAGGAGAGGCTGATCTGGTACTAGGCAATGAACCTGGTCAGGTGTCAGATCTCTGTGGATGAACATTCGAGACTGACCAACTCCAACTTTTACCCTTGCCTTGGAGAAGGAGCGGAGTAGATGTATGGGAAAGTATTTGGTGGAGGGGGAATTATGATTCTATTAGGTAGGAACTTGGGAGTGTAAATTGGGAGCAGATGTACTGAAATACACAATGGAAAAGTGCAGGTTGTTTAGAGATCACTTGTATATGGTTCTGGATAGGTTTATCCCAGTGCAGGAGGAAAAGGATGGTAGGGTGAAGGAACCATGGTTGACAAGAGATGTGGAATATCTAGTGAAGAGGAAGAAAGAAGCTTGCTCAAGGTTTTGGGGAGCAAGGATCAGACAGAGCTTGACAGTTACAAGGTAGCCAGGAAGGTGCTTAAGAATGGACTTGGAGAGCTAGAAGGGGGCATAAGGAGGCCTTGGTGAGTAGGATTAAGGAAAACCCCAGGATGTTCTCTTCATGTGAAGAACAGGAGGATGACTAGAGTGAAGGTAGGACTGATTAAGGACACAGGAGCAAACATGTGCCTGGAGTTGGAGGAGGTAGGGGAGGTCCTTAATGAATACTTTGCTTCAATATTCACCTGAGACACCTTGACATTTGCAAGGACAGCATAAAACAGGCCGATAAGCTAGAACATGTCAATGTTAAGGAGGATGTGCTGAAATTTTAGAAGAACATTAGGTTAGACAAGTCCCCAGGACTGGATGGGATATATCCCAGGATACCATGGGAAGCGAGGGAAGAGACGAGCCCTTGGCAATGATCTGTGTCCTCATTGGCCATAGCAGTAGTACCAGATGATCGGAGGGTGGCAAATGTTATTCCTTCTTTCAAGAAAGGGAGTAGGGATAACCCTGGGAATTGTAGACCAGTGATTCTTATTTCAGTGATGGGCAAGTTATTGGGGAAAATTTTTAGGGACAGGATTTGAGCATTTGGAGAAACATAGGCTGATTAACAATAGTCAGCATAGCTTTGAGGGGAAGTTCATGCCTCAAGCCTGATTGAATTCTTTGAGGATGTGACAAAACACTAAGGGTAGAATAGTGGATGTGGTGTATATGGACTTTAGTAAGGTGTTTGACAAGGTTCCCCATGGAAAGTTCATTCAGAAGGTCAGGAGGCATGGGATCCAGGGAAACTTTGCTGTGTGGATTCAGAATAGGCTTACCCATAAAATGGGGTGGTTGTACATGGAGCATTTCTGCCTGGAGGTCAGTGACCAGTGGTGATCTGCAGGGATCTGTTCTGGGATCCTTGCTCTGATCTTTTTAAATATGACTTGGATGAGGAAGTGGAAGGGTGGGTTAGTAAGTTTGCAGGTGACATGAAGGTTGGTGGTGTTGTGGATAGTGTTTAAGGTTGTCGAGGATTATAACAGGACATTGATAAGATGCAAAGCTGGGCTGTGAAGTGGCAGATGGAGTTCAACCTGGAAAAGTGTCAAGTGATTCACTTTGGAAGATTGAATTTGAAGGCAGAATACAGGGTTAATGGCAGGATTCTTAGCAGTGTGAAGGAACAGAGGGATCTTGGTCTGAGTCCACAGATCCCTCAAGGTTGTCAGGCAAGTTGATAGGGTTGTTGAGGAAAGCATATGGTGTGTTGGCCTTCATTAGTTGGGGGATTGAGTTCAAGAGCTGCAAGGTAACATTACAGCTCTATAAAACCCTGGTTAGACCACACTTGGAATATTGTCTTCAGTTCTGGTTGCCTCATTATAGGAAGGATGTGGAAGCTTTAGACTAGGTGCAGAGGAGATTATCCAGGATACTGCCTGGATTGGAGAGCATATCTTATGAGGATAGGTTGAGCAAGTGAGGGCTTTTCTCTTTGGAGTGGAGGAGGATGAGAGGTGACTTGATAGGTGTACAAGATGATGAGGCAGAGATTGAGTGGACAGCTAGAGACCTTTTCCCAGGGTGGAAATGGCTAACGTGAAGGGGCATAATTTAAGGTGATTGGGGGAAGGTACAGGGGGATATCAAAAGTTTTCTTTCTGCAATGGTGGGTGCAATGGAATGCACTGCCGGGGTGCTGGTAGAGGCAGATACTTTAGGGACATTTAAGAGACACTTAGATAGGCACATGGATGATATAAAAATGCAGGGGTATGTGGGAGGGAATGGATGGATTGATCTTAGAGTAGGTTAACAGGTCAGCAGATCATTACAGCCCTTTGGCCCACAATGTTGTATGTTCCCATATCACCCAAACAATGAATCAGAAAATTATTTTGGATTTCTTGGAGAGTGATCTGTGGCCACATGATTCAGGTAGCATTTAAGTCAGTATCTCTCTCTGGTCCAATGGCTTTAGATTCAACTTTCCTTCCATGTCTTGAGCAAAATTTAGCCTGCCCATCCTAGAGCAATGATGAGGGAAAGCTACAGTGACAGATGCACTCTTTTAGATTTGACATTGGACCAATGTTCCATTTGACTGTGGGGGAATACAAAGTATTCCATGACATGACTTAAGGCAAAAAGAGTTCACCTAGCTGTTCTGGTTAATATTTATCTCAAACAACAAACTAAAAATGTTATCTAATCATTATCACACTGATGTTTGTGGGAGTCTGCTACTATAGCTCCTTCATTACAATGACCACTGTTGTAAAGAATTAATTGACAAAGCACTTTTTGAATACTTTCAGGGTGTAGTAGACTGTATAAGTGCAAGTCTGAAGCAAGAAATACTTGTACTTAACAACATAGCATCTTCCACAACCATTTACCCCAAAGCACTTTACAGCTAAATTCTTTTGAAGTGACAGCACTGTTACAATGCTCCACAAACATTAACTGAAAACAGGTCAAAAATCACTTCAGTGAGTGATTAATTCCTAGGATATCAGGTTGACATACCCAGCTCCTTTGTTAAACAAGTATTTTTTTTGCATCCCACCAGCTTAACTTGCCACTACCCATTTTGAGAGAATAGAAATGGTTGGTTTAATGCAAACAAATGATGCCACATACCCCAGTGTGTCCCTAACCAACCTCCATGCTGGTGAGAAAACAGATTCATCTCAAACTATCAAAATTCTCCCCATTTACTTCAAAATGGGTCAAGGACAGTTGGTAAATGTGAGAATTTTCCTCCATTATTCCCCCACAGACCAGTACCTTCATGTGAAAAGTCTTGTATAAAAGGCTCATCGTACCTTTTCTATTAGCAGCTTTTTACTCATTGTCACGCATTTATTTAACCGTTCTTTGTATCTTTCAAGCATTTTCTGCTGTTCATCTATTTGTCGTCTTAAGTCACAATTTGCCTGAAACACAAAGAAAATCAATGAGCCACTGCTACAGTTACAAAAAAAACAGCATCAACCGCTATCCTGAAAGTTAATGACAAAACAATAGCAAAGTCATAATGATTCACTGCATTAAAAGGTGCAACATATCTTATTGCTGAAAAGGCAGCAGGAAAAACTGCTGCCTTTCAATATTAGATTAGAGGTCCCTAACTCTTGGGTAAACTCTGCTACTAAAAAAGGACTTAAATGTAGACACCACAACTTTTTTGGACAGTATTTTTACTTTAAATCTAGCCTTAACCTATTTTTTTTTTTACACACATTAGTCAATACCCAAAAAAGTGGGGATGGGCAAATAAAAGAAAAACTAAAAGGTCTGGGGGCAGAAGAATCATCATCTGAAATTCTTGAACCAAGGTGTCCAGAAGGTTGTAAAGTGCTTGGTTAAATGGCAAGCTGATATTTCTTGAACTTGTGCTGAGATTCACTGGTGCAAAATGAGAAGCAAGAAATTAGTGACAGGCAGGCAAAAGACAGGTCACACTTACTGATCATGACACAGGTCGTCACCACTCCCCACAGTGCAACCCCATTCCCCCCTTCACTTCCCTGTGGCTCTGCAACTTGCTCTTTCAGATGCCCATCAATTCCCCTTTTGCCACTTATGTTGGGGTAATGCAGTGCCCAACCAGCTCATCTTTGAGACATGGGAGGAAATCAGAGCACCTGGCAAAAACCCAGTCACTGGGAGAACAAACTCCACACAGACAATCTCCATGAACCTGTGTTCAGTGCTAATGTGCTGCACCACCATGCTGCTCAAAGTATCCTGCCAATCAATGATAGTACATCAGTCTGATTCTGTGCCTGCAGCATATTGAACATCTGAAAAATCATGCAGCCTGCACAATTGAACTCATGACTAGTCCATAGCATTAATCCTGTTCATCAGAAAAGCTGTCAATTACTGGCACAGAGCTGACAGAGGCCACTTGTGGAAGACTTGCAGCTGAGAGACACCTACTGAAAAAGTAACATGAATCTTTCCTCCATAAATGCCTTTGCTTTCCAATTATGAAGTAGCCCATCACATTAATTTGGAGCAGTGTACTATGACACACTACATTCTGCACAGGACAGACTAGGTGCTCATTTATCAAAAGGTGATACTACTAGCTGATTGAGAATAATTACAATCATTCAAATTCAAGCATCAACATTCCTTGCTTTAAGATAAATTTTATTAGAAAATACTACGAAATACTTGTAAAAATGAAAACATTTCCTACTTCCAAACAAAGAAAAAATTTTCCAAATGTAAACAGCACTTGCCCTAATAAGCATTCTGACAAACATCCATTATATCCCTTCCTAATTACAACTAAGTTTTTTTTTACAAACAAGACTTCAATGCCATGCATCATGTACAGAATGGTAACCACCATACAGATATTGCCACACCTTAGTTTGTGACATAACATCCTAGGGATCTTAACCAGAAAAATATACCCAAAGTATCCATGCCCAAAAAAGTGGTTAAAACTTGTGTACTAAATGAATCCAAGTTTACATTTTACTTAAAGCAGATACCCAACACCAGCATTTTTACATGAACAGTACACACCCATGTCACTGTTTGGTACTTTGATTGTAACAGGATTAGTGATGAAGAACCAGGTCTCGGTAACTCAGATGCAACAGTTCATGGTCAGAGTTCAAGTTGCTTAGAACAGTCAGGCTGTTCACAATTCATGTGCACATTCAATTCTCCAACTGTTACTGGCCTTGCATCTGCCCAAACTTCAGACTGTGCTCCTTTTCCATAAGTTAGTACATACACTGTGGTTGTCAAGATCATGTGTCACTGAAGGTGCTAGGAAGTACATCTGTAATCCTGTATCACTAGTGGAACTTTACATATTCCTGGCTACTGCCTTTCAGCCCACAACAAATCACCCTTTGAATTGAATCTCATTCCATGTTTAAAAGGACTCCTTTCAAAAGTACAACACATCAGGTTCGGGCTGCACGACAAGCTTGGTTTTGTTTCTGGACCTGTGGCTGTTGAAGTTACACCACTACTTTCTCTTTTGTGCTCATGGATTTCTGGCATGATAAGCTGACAACTCTGCAAAGCATAGATTGCCCGACTAACCTTGTTTCCTCAATTCCAGAGTACACGTGTAGGCGCACACCTCCCTTGGACCTACAGAACACCAGCAGTGAACTTTAAATCCTAGATCCAGAGTGAAACCTGCATCCACGCCAAATTAGCAGGAGTCTTTAGTTATGTTACAACTAGGTTAACTCATCCTTAAACTTTCCTTTAGCATGTGTAATGCTGCTCACATTTCACATTTGCCAGAGAACCACTCCACCTTAACCAAAGTCTGATATATGTACTGACAGGCCTTTGAAATAGACACATACAGCGGCATGCAAAGGTTTGGGCACCCCTGATCAAAATTTGTTACTGTGAATAGCTAAGTGAGTAAAAGATGACCTGATTTCCAAAAGGCAAAGTTAAAGATGACACATTTCTTTAATATTTTAAGATTACTTTTATTTCCATCTTTACAGTTTCAAAATAAAAAGAAAAGGGCCTGAAGCAAAAGTTTGGGCACCCTGCATGGTCAGTACTTAATAACATCCCCTTTGGCAAGTATCACAGCTTGTAAACGCTTTCTGTAGTCAGCTTTGTCAGCTTTTTTGTTTAAACAGTGTGATGTTTGCTTCCAGAATTTGCTGGTATTTAACTGTTTTAATAGTTGGAGAGGTGTTCTTTTCGTGAAATTCTGCGCCCTTTTTTCTCCTAACTTTCCTGTGTCCTCACCACAAAATTCGGTGTCAGAAGTTTGCAAAGGAACATCTAAACAAACCTGATGCATTTTGGAAACAACTGATGATCGATCATGCTTTAGGCTTGTGTTGCAGCCAGTGGCACAGGGAACATTTCACTGGTAGAGGGAAGAATGCATTCAATTAAATACCAGCAAAATCTCCCAAACAATTGAAAGACTCTTAGCTGACTGCAGAAAGTGTTTACAAGCTGTGATACTTGCCAAAGGGGGTGTTACTAAGTACTGACCACATAGGGTGCCCAAACTTTTGCTTTGGGCCCTTTTCCTTTGTTATTTTGAAACTGTAAAAGATGGAAATAAAAGTAGCCTTGCTTAAAGTATTAAAGAAATGTCATCTTTAACTTTGCCTTTTGGAAATCAGGCCATCTTCTACTTAGCTATTTGCAGTAACAGAAATCTTGACTGGGGTGCCCAAACTTTTGCATGCCACTGTACATTTAGAGGCAATGCTGAAACTAACACCACTTAAGTATTCTGCAAAGAGGATTGTTTTCAAAACTCTCTCCTTGGACTGCCATTTGCTATTGTTCAACACCAATCACAGCACCTCAATCCTGTCTGCTGTCCATGATTTTGACCTAGCAGCCAAGGTGTTGACAATTATTGGTGCTAAACTCAATACCCTTGCAGAGAGCCTGCACTGGTGTTTATAGCTTTCCACTTAACCATCAATACAGGAATTGGTTGATTTTTTTTTTCCCCCTCCCAATTCCATCACACTGAACAATATAACTGGAAAGGGAAAGGCCAATTCACCACCTGAGGACTGGACCAGACTAGGCCAGACCACCACAGACCCAGATTGCTGCACAGACAGAAGGACCACAGTTTCTGGTTGGTTGTACCCAATTGTCTGGGTGCAGAGAGTCTATGATATCCAAACTGTGAAAGTCTCAACAATTTATATCCCAAGATCCAGTGACCAGAATGCTTGACAGCCCAAAGGCAGTTTTAAAAAAAAATTGAGAAAATGCCTTTTCCCACAGAGTCAGTGACATTTTTCAAATGAATCCAAAGGGCTGAATGTGAAGTGCATCCACATCTCTTCAACAAGTGTCTGGGCTGGTGTCTGATCTTGGATTTGTGTGAAAGTCTGAGACATTGAGGCATAAACAGCAAGTAGCTGGCTGTAGCCACAGACCATCAGTAAGCCAAATTGACTCAATGTTTTCACTTTTTCTTTACTGAAAAGTGGCATGAGGCCACTGCTTATTGCTGGCTTCTAGTTCAGACAAAAGCATGGATCAAGGTAATTGCTGAAAAGCAGAAAAGGAAACTGCAGATGCTGGAAATCTAGGGGGGGGGGGAATGCTGGAAATATTCAGTGCTAGAGCAGTGTTTGGGGAAGGGGGAATGGGGGAGGGAAAGGTGGACATTACACACTAAGTTGCAGAAAAGAGGAAAGCATGGAGAGAGAAAGCAATCTGAGAAACAATGACAACTTGGTGCCAGGTCTGAGGATAATGAAGGGTTATTAAATAGGTGATTTGTCAGGAGAGATGTAAATAGGAAATGAATGAGGACGGGAAAAGAAAATAATACTGGAGCTGAGATACAAACAATGAAGTTGCTGGAAATCTAATAAGAATATTGGAAATAACCAGTCTGTGGAGAAAGAAAAGTGAATTATTGACCTGCAATGTTAACATTTCATTTCAGAACCAGGGAAGTCTGGTTATCTTAAATTGGTGTAATCAATGTTGAGCCCTGTTGGCTGTAATATGCCCAGTCAAAAGACACAGTCCTGTCCCTTGAGCTTACTCTGTTCCAAGGGTAGAGTGAGATGGAGAAAAAGTGACAGGCAACTAGAAGCTTGGAGCCTCTGGCAGACAGAGCAGAGATGTTCTGCAATGTGGTCACCCAATCTGTGTTTTGTTTCTCCCAATGCAGAGGACATGACTTTGAATACCAAATGCAGTACAGTGTATTGGAAGTAAGACAAGTGAATTGCTGCTTTACCCAAAAGGAGTGCTTGAATCCCTAGATGGTGGAAGGGTAGGTGTTGCCTCTTTCATGACTGCACAGAAATATTTCATAGGGTGACAAGTAGTTATTGGTGTAAACAAGAGCAAATTGGGAATGGCAGATAGAACAGTCCCTTTGAGAAGGGAAGGCATATGGTGGTGGCAATATTGAAGTTGGCAGAAATTAGAGGATCTGTTTAATAGAGATTGGAAAATGGAAACAAGGATAAAAGGATGTGTACAGGAGAGGACAGTTTAAAAAAAATGGTGGAGGGGATATGACAGCTGAAGAAAAAGCCATACCACTCAGCACTGATGTGCAGATACCTCAGGCAGAGAGAATGGAGCCCTTTCAGGAAGCAGAGTAGGCAGTGATGCAGTCAAGATAGTGGTTGGAGGCTTTTAAGGGATATCCCTGGAGATGGAGGGGAGATGCACCATGTGAAATTGGTAGCAAAGAACAGCTGGAGGCTACACCAATGAAGTTATTAACCAAGATCCACAATTATTTTGACTGTGAAATTTATTCCAATGGTTCACCAACAGATGAATGTTTCTGATTTAAAAAATCATCTGCTTGCTCACCTTTTAAAAAAATTGAAATGCCTTATACTACTTGACAATGAATCCTAGATCCTTTTCAAAGATATTCCTTACAAGGCAGCATGATGGCACAGCAGTTAGTGGTGTTGTCTGTATGAGTCTGCACACTCTCCATGACTGTGTGGGCTTCTTGGTTCTCTGGTTTCCTCCCAGGTTCCAAAGACATGCTATTTGGTTAACTGGCTACTGATGGGGATACGTGAGTTGCAGGGGCACAGGGAAATGAGGGGGTAATGGGATTGCTCTCCTGGGAGCTGGCATAGGCTAAATGGCTTCCTTCTGTTATGTCAGAAGTGCAAGACACCTACAGACCTTGTACCAGCTCTAACCAGTGTTTGCTTGTTATATTCAACAACAAAATCCAACTAGGGAGATTCACCTGTACAAACATGTCTATTATTTCACCTCTAGTAGGGATGAAGGAATATGGGAAGTACCACATGCAAGCTTCAGTGAACCACAGACATGATTAATGATAAATAGTTAACCATGGTGCACTAACTTGCAAAGGAACAAGTTTATCAATTCAGGTTTCATTCAACTGGAATTCATGGAAAATGCCATCTATCCAACTATGAAATTTAAAAAATGTTGTCATCCTGCCACTAAAACCAAAATTCCAACAGATTCTTTCTGGTCATGTGATCTTTCATCTTCTGCCAAGTTTCATAGAACACTTTGTCCCACAATGATTTTAATGGCACTCGGTGGTGAATAGCCCTGACTCTAGTGCCATCTGATGGAAATAATGAATATAACAATCTCAAAGCAAAATGCTGGAAATGTTAAATCAGAAAATGATGGTTACACATCGGAGATCAGACAGCATCTTGAGAGAAACAGTTGACTTTTTGAGTTGATGACTTTCATCAGAACTGGCAAAAGCTTCAAGTTGCAACAAAAAGCAATGAGAGAACAAAAGGAAAAGGTCTGATAGGCTGCAGACCAGGAGAGAATGACAAATGACATTGGCACTTGCAGTAGCAGGGTAGTAATGGGCTGTCTGGATGATGTCCAAATACAAGGTTACAGAAATGAGGCAGCAATTTAAACATGAAATACCAGAAAAGGAGGAAAAAAATTAATGTGAGAATACAGAATATGAAATGTGGATTATCTAAAACTGCTGGATTCAAGACTTCAGAAAGGGGAAGTCAAGAGACCATGTGCCAGTTCTTATTGAGTCAGAGGGGGAAGAGTGTAAGTTGCTTCAAATTCCTGGGTGTTAATATCAGATGACCTGTCCTGGGCCCAGCACATAGATGTAATCATGAATGTGACACATCAGCACCTATTCTTACTCAGAAGCTCAGATTTGGCATGTCACCAAATACTCTAACAAACCTCTACAAATGCACTGTTGGAAGTATCCTGACTGGTTATATCATGGCCTGGTACAGCAATTTCAACACATCGGAACACAGGAGGCTGCAGAGAGAAATGGACACAGCCCAGGCCATCACAGGCACAGCCTTCCTCACAATTGACAGTATCAACAGGAGGTACTGCCTCAAGGTGGTGGCATCCACCAAGGATCCCACCATCTGGGTCACGCTAGTCTTCTCTCTGTAATTATCAGGTAGGATGTACAAAAGACTGAAGTCCCACTCCACGAGGTTCAGGCACAGCAATTTTCCTACAACCATCGGGTTCTTGAACTGACCTGCACAACCCTAACCCTACCTCAGCAGTGGAACACTACAGACCACCTCTTACACTACCATGGACTTGTATGTTTTTTTATTCCTCTTCACTGTCCTGTAGAACTTGGTGTTGTACAGAATATAAATTATACGAGTCCAGATGGCTGTAATGTAGCAAGTCAGAAGATGAGCTGCTGTTCTCAAGCTCACTTTGAACTCTTAGATAGTGTACGAGGCTAAAGACACAGGTCAGAAGGAGAGCAAGTTGTAGTAATTGCAAGGTCTGCATCACCCTTAAGGGTTGAACAGATGCGAAGAAAATGGTCACTTAATCTATATTTGTTTCTGGATGCAAGCACTGAATGAAACATCAAATCTGACAAAGCACAAGCAAATCACTTGTTCATCTGGAAGGATTTGCTTGGGTCCCAGGATGAGAGTTTTCCCTCCCTTTTCATCATTCCAAAAGGTTTTGACTGTGATGCTCTGGCCCACACTTCCATCTCTACTCCCCTTCCCATGCAACTACAGGAGCTACCACACTTGCCCTTTGATCTCTTCCCTTCCTTTCCTTTCCAAAGAATCCTGCTTTCGATGATCGTGATGTGGTTTCACCTACATTAGGGAAATCCTGTGCATTTTTAGATGACAACTTAGCAAAACACCTTCATTCAGCCCACAGAAGTGACCCTGAGCTTCTGGATGCCTGTCACTTTAACTCTCATCTGTGTGTCTGAGTGTCTCCAAGAAAGTTAAATGCCAGCTTGACGAAACATCACCTCAGTTTCCAATCCACTAAACTCAAAGTCAAATACAATTTCAGATTACTTCCCTCCTCATTTCCTTCACCACTGGCTGGCATATTGTTTATGCAAGACCCCTGCTGCAACTTCACTAGCTTGGGTGCTGCTCCTTGGCATACTCTTATATATTCAATTAACCAAGATTCTTCTCCTGAATTGATAATGAGGCACCTTTGCCACCATGTGTCATTCAATCTCACTCAGACTCCACCCCTCCAAAAACCTTGCCCTTTTAAAATTTATTTCCAACTTTCTGGTTTTGAAAGGTCATGAACCTAATGTTAACTCTTCTCTTCCCATCCCCAGAGCTGCCTCATTTGCTGAATATTTCTAAGATAGTCTGTTTTATTAATAAATACAAATTTTTGAATGGAACAGCCAGAGTGTATTAAATATAATTGCCCTACAATAATGCCACAAACCACCATACAGCTCAATTTTACCCTTCACATATGGACATAAACACAGCAATTCCAACATTTTTTGATTTTAATTTATGGTTTGTCAGCGGTTGAAGTTACTGCACTAGAAATCCAGAGGCCTGAATCAGAGCTATACAGCAAAGGAACAGGCCCTTCAGCCCACTATGTTATGCAGGATTAATGAAGCTAATAACACCTAATCCCTTCTGCCTGCACATGGGCCATATCCCTCCATTCTCTGCATATTCATGTACCCATCTAAGAGCTTCTTAAATGCCTCTATTGTATTTGACTCCAACACTCCCAGCAGTGCATTACATGCAGCCAAACACCCTATGTAAAAAAAAATAAACTTGGCCCGCACATCTGCTTTGAACTTTCCCCCTCACCTAAATGCATGCCCTCTATTATTAGAGATTTTGATCTTGGGGTAAAAAGATACTGGCCGTCTACTCTATCTCTGCCTCTCATAATTTTATAAACTTCTATCAGGTCTCTTCTCAGCCTCCTCAGAGTTTCAAGCAAGTCAAATAAAATAAAACAAAACTCTGGAATAAAATCTAGAATCAATAATAACAAGAGATTACTGGATTGTTGTTATTGTCACTGACGTCATTCTGAGATGCAAATTAACATCCCAGTCTGGCTTCTTTGTGATACCAGACCAACAACGATGTGGTTCATTCCTATACACCATTACAAAGAGTGTAAAATTTGACAGATTACCCCACATCAAATTAGGTACCAGAATTGACAAAAACAATACAACCCCTGCCTAGTCCTCTTCACAGTCATCTGGGTATGTGCCAAAAATATAAAGGGGTATAGACTAGTCAATCAACAGATGCAAATCCAAAACTCAAGATCCAAGATTCTTCCATCACCGTTCCTAATTTATGCCTCGTCCCAATGGTAGGACAGATTGATTCAGGAGGAGGGTTGGCTTGGAATCCTTAGTTTTGACTCTGAAGTCTTGTAGCATCAGGACAAATATGTGCAAGGAAACTTGCTGACCTCCCACAGTACTCCTCCATGTTGAACGGCACATGGAGCACAGAATATATTCTGGGTATGGGACATCGATGACCATAACTAAGAAATGCCTCAGTAGCACTGGTAGTGGTTAAGCCGATGGCATCCTGTAGGACACACATGCTAGACTGAGCTTGCAATAGATGGCAAGAGAATTAACCCGTGAAAAAAATAACTTTTACCTTGGACTCAATCAAACCAGTTCCTAGAACTGTGCTAAATAGGGCTGAATTACTATCATTACTGCAAGAATTCTCTCTCGTTGATACCCCCTTCCAGCTTCTTCCCTGAAACTAAATCCAGAGTTCTGTTGGACTTCCTACAAACCTGGCTGTAAAAGTTCTCAAATGCAATTTAGGAACTTTGTACCCTTTTACACTAGTTGGATCCAGGTAACTGAAACCCTACTATTATTGCCCTCTATTTTCCACACTTGTTTCCACCAAGAAAAAGTCCAGCCAACTTCCTTTGTCATCAGCTACCGTTGCTAAATCCCCAATCACCACTGGGTAGAAACTTAATATACATATAACAGTTACAAGAGCAACTTGAAGGCTGAAAGTTCTACAGCAAGAGACTGACTTGTATTTGGACCCCCATATCTACAAGGCAAGTCTAGAGTAAGCTGGAATATGATCCAATGGCCCAGAGAACTGCAGCTACAATATTTAACCATCTGGATCCCACCTAGAACCCATCCTCCTCCTCAAATGCTCACTTTTTCCACCACTACTGCATCATGACTTCAGAATGCAAATCCACCGCAGCAACACCTTCCAAATCTAACACCCCTTGAGCTGCAAGGCTAACCAGTACAAAGGGACACCATCAACTGCAAGCTCCCCTCCAAGCCGCATAGCTTCCAGAGTTGGAAATGTCATCGAGCCCTCATCGCAACAGCACTTGGTCCATAGCCTTACATGCATTGGCGATTCAAGTTCTGGTCTAGATACTTCTGAAGTGTTTTAAAGAGTACCTGTCTCCACCGTTCACTCAGGCAGTGCATTTCAGCTTTCAACTACCCTCTCAGTTACAAAGTTCTCAGATCCCCTCTAAACTTCTTACCCTGACCCTAAATCTCAGCCCCCTAATTTTAGATAGCTCTGCTCTGGGGATAGGTTTCCCATCATCTGCCCTATCTATGCACCTCAATTTTCTATGCCTCTATCAGGTGCCCTCTTAGAGTCCACCGCTCCAGGGAAAACAAACCCAGCTTATGCAGTTCTCTCCTCATAAGTGAAACACTCCAGGCAAAATCTTGGAAATTTTCTCTGCCAGTGCAATCACATCATCCCATTAATGTGGTGACCAGAACTGTAAGCAGTACTCCAAGCTGTGGTCTGACCAATGTTCTATGAAACTGTACTATAACCTCCCTGCTTTTATATCTAATGACCATGCTAGATTGATGCAAAATTCAACTAAATTCAATAATTCCCCTAAAAGGCCACTGCTGTCTGAAGTAGAGCCAGAAATCTGAGTTGGCAATCACAGATTTGCAAACTGAATAATGAATAATTAAGTACAAGGACAAATCAGTTTCTCAGCATCAAAGCTCTTGTGCAATCCTCACATTTCCAACAGTGGAAAGTCACATCAGGGGTTAAAAGAGATTCTGATAGCATGTTTACCTTCAGCATAGTCAGGTCAATTTGGCTTCAGCATCAGAGACTAGGCAACATTAAAGCAATCCCTCTGAGAACCCTCGCAGGCCTATGTGGACTTTCCTTTGCCACTCAGTGAACAGGCAGTCAGCTATGAAATCATAATTGCCCTGTCTACCACCTTCAAGATGGAGAACGAAAATTACCTGAAATGCAGGTTGGATCCTGCTGCAGCAGGAGTTAAGATTGGAAGCCTGTGACCAGCGGTGTACCACGGGGATAGGAGCTGGGACTTTGCCGTTTATTATATACATCAATCAACTGGTTGCAAATGTAGAAGGCATGATTATCAAGTTCACAGAGGGCACAAAGACGAGTCTTGTTTTTAATATTGAGGTGAGTAGTCTTTTTCTACAGACTGATATTGATCAGTTGCTAAGGAGGGCAGTGAAGTGGCAGATGGACTTTACATCTGAATAATCTGAGGTCATGCTTTTAATAAAGCTAGAATAAGTACAATGAACAGTAGCACTAAGTACTACCAAGGAACAGAGGAAGCTTCGTGTACATGTCCAAGGATCCCCAAAGACACCAGTGCAAAGTGATTGAAGCATATGGGACACATGCCTTCATTAGCCCAGGCAGAATTTAAGAGCGAAAAGGTTACGGTGCAACTACACAAAACATTATAGTTGGGCCACAGCAGGGGTACTGGGTACAGCTTTGGTCATCATGTTATAGGAAGGATGTGGCTGCAGTATAGGGGATGCAGAGGGGATTCATCAGGATACTGCCTGCAATGAAGAGGAGAGGCTGGGTTTATTTTCTTTGGAGAGGAGACTGAAGCACTAAAAATTATGAAGACAATTGATAGGGTAGATATGGAGATGCTTTTCCCCTTAGCAGAGGGATCTAAAATCAAGAAAGGGGAAGGGGCAAGAGAGTTAGAGGGGATTTGGGGAAAAAATTTCAAAGGATGGTTGAAATCTGGAACACATTCCATGAGGCAGTGGAGGCATCAGGTACTCTCACACATTATTTAGATTAACACATGAAATGCGACACATAATTCAACAGCATTACTTGCACAGTACTGAGGTTAAAAAAGAGATTCAGTGAAGCAACTCCCTCAAAAAAATACCAAGCAGCATGCTGGTAAGACTCTTGCTTGGCACTCTGATAGTTCTGTGAAGTAGGTGGTGTAAATCATTCATTGCCGTACAATCAATAGGTGGAGTTTGTGATACAAATGGTTAATTAACCAGATCCAGTTTGATCAGCAAACATTTAAAATGAAATGAATTATTTTGACATTACATTCATTTGATTAGTTGCACAAACTTCATATTTCTCCGTTGGACTGAATTTCCAAATGTGCTCAGGCCAAGCACGAACTCTGGATCAAATCTAAATCTGGCTGATACGTGTGGCTCAATGACATGCCTTCTTGGACATCTAAAGTTGCATTAGGGTACAAGGCAAAGGGCACATTCACAGTTCTGCTGTATTGGACAATAATCTGTGCATTTACTGCCATCTCCTACCTCATGTATTCAAGCATTACACCTCAATGGCATTTTTGCATATTTATAAACTGCTCTCTCTACAGGCAGATATCAGATTGTACCCTAATACAGTCTTAGAAATCAAACTGCTGCACTTTAAATGGCCCATTTGGCAGACCATTGGGGCATATGAACCAGGCAGAATCTAGATCTAATCCAGCGTCCATGCTTGGCATGAGAGTGGTTTGAAGTACCATCCAATGGAGAAATGTGAAGGGGGATCAAAAGGAAGTTTGTTTCTTGTGATTTTGTAGAAAATTGGGTTTTTTTTGGTACTATTTTAGGTCAGTTTCTATAGCACCTGGGGGACATTTGTAGTGTTACCCACAGTGCATGGTTTTTGAAGGTGTATTAGCTTTATAACTACTACTGGATACAACTTTAAAATTCATGTAGTTAAATGCTCAAGCCCATTACATCAGTGTTAGTAATTTAGCAGAATTAGTAAATCTATGCAATCCCTCAAATGATGCCCTTCTTAAGGTGCAGACTCCATAAACACTTTGCAAAAGAGGCGTGATAAACAGATCTAGATTAGGTCAAACAGATTAAAGGTGAAAAATGAAAAAACTACTTTGACTCTTTGGACACCATTTCCTTTGTGTTAGCTGTGAGTACTGTGCTAAGGTGTTACGTGATATTAAGCTGCACCTTTGCATCTTCATACATCAAAACACCCAGGCTTAGTTGAAAGAAACTTTTACCCGTAGTAAATCATCAATCCGGCCTTCCTTTTTTTCCAGGTCAGAATTTTTGCTGCTTTCCAAGGCAGTGAGCTTTTCCAACGTGAAGTCTGTCTGCAAACACACCAAACCATTTCCTTTAATAAGATTTTATACTTCTAGTTGACAAAAATTCATTTATTTCGGATTTAAAATGATCTAAATCAGTATCAACAACTTTTAGTTAGAGTTCCAAAATTTTATCTATCTAGAAAAATCTCATAATTTTTCCTACGATATCCGAATACTATTTTAGACCATGCCCCTTAACCCTCCTGGCAGCAATTCCATTTATCTTATCGGTTCCCTACATTATCTTGAAAACTTCAATCAAAACACCACTCCAGCTTGTAAATTCCAGTAAAGGCTACTCCAGTCTGTGTAATATCTCCCTGTAATGTGACACTCAGCATTTCAGGTAACACTATGCAATCCCTCCAAGGTTAAGCCAATCTCCCCAAGGCGTGGTACTCAGAAACCCTTGCGGTACTCAGAAACCCTTGCGGTACTCAGAAACCCTTGCGGTACTCCAGATGTGGTCAGACCTGGACTTAATTGTAACATGATTTCTATGCCCTTACACTCCCATCGTCTTGATAAAAGCATTCCATTAGACTGCTTAAATATTTCCATGACATTTGATGACCATGTTGACATCACTTTCTACCTTTTTAAGCATTATAGTAGTACTCTATCCAGTAATTTTTGGACCTTGTATTGCCATTGCAGAAATCTATTTGCCCAGTTTTAACCCTTTTGCTTAACCTCATTTCCCCTCTGTATGGGAATGCTTCAGTCCTTATTCCTCACAATTAACCCATCTCTGAATCACCAGCAAATATTGATACCTGGTTTTATAATCCCTGCATCTGCAGCATCAGTAAACAGTGAATTGTTTCATCAACAAAGATTCTTGCTGACCACCATTAGTCACACGTTGCCCTCCAAATGCCTGACCACTATCCCAGTTCCCTCACATGGCATGCAGCCAATTTCCTATCAAGGTCTATGATCTGATTTCAATTCATGTGATTTGTTACATATAACAAAATATGCAGGACTTTAATCATGCTCTCTAGAAGGACAAATAAATAAATTTACTGCTTTAGACAAAATATGTTGTCAGGAATGACCTCATCATTATATCTCCCTGTTGGCTCTGCAATTTGCTGAAGTATTCCATCACTTTATCCTTAATTACAAACCCAGCAATTTTTTAACAAACATTTAGAGCCATTTTACTTAATAGTATTACCTTAGTCAAAGGTTCTCTGAAATATGCATATCTTTCAAAGTTCCTTGAGATGCCCTGGATGCTAATGTAGTTCTCCAATATAAATATTAATATGAAGTAACAACTCAACACCCAAGTGAAACATTTACGTTCCCATTTCAATTAATTCAACGTGACACTGAACCCTTCTGCCACCATCTCCAGCTCTGTGCTCGTTCCTTCATGTCCATCACTCCAAACGGTGGACCTTTTCACCTAGCTCAGTACTCCTGATCCACCGGACACCTCCCTCTAGCCATTTACCCTCTCCAGATCTATTCATTGCTATATGCTGATGTGACATTAACCATCTTGACTTTTCTACTCCTCTCTCACACAGTAACCTACCCTCTTTGAACTTCTAGAACTCCATTCACTAAGAACCAACCCTGATATAGTCATCTAACCTGCTGACAAGGGTGGTGCTGTTGTGGTCTAGTGAACAGACTCCTTTCAGGCAGAGACCAGACATCAGTGCTCAGACACCTGCTCATCTCTCTTGAATCACGACCCCACCATTGGACAGTCTCACAAAACAATCTTGGAAACTCATTTCCCAGGAGATCTTCTCTGCAGCTTCCAGCCTGAAAGTGGCCCAACCTCACATAGCCACTTCATCTCTGTCCAAAATATACAGCAGAACCGTCCTTCCAGACCTAATGTTTCAGCCTGCTCTTGCCCCACAAACTTGTTTCTTCCTACCTTCACTCTATCCTCTCTCCTCTGGTCCAGTTCCTTCCCATTCATCCATGACACCTTTAACGCCCTTCAACCACTGACGTTTCCCATTCCCTGGTCCCAACAGACTCATCTTTACCATGGACGTACAATCCCTTTACAGCTCTATCCACATCAGGATGATGTGAGGGCCCTCCACTTCTTCCTGGAGCAGAGGCACAACCAGTTTCCCTGCAGCAACATACCCAATTACCCCCTGAACTTGTTCTCATGTTGAACAACTTTTCTTCAAGTTGAACTCACTTTGTTCAGATCAAAAGCCTGTAGGTATGAACTCAAGCCATGGCCATTTTTTTGTAGGATATGTGGAAAAGTCGTTGTTTCAGTCTTACCCAGGCCCACTCCAACTTTTTTTTCCCCTGGTACATCGATGACTGCAATGGTGCTGCCTCCAGAACTCATGCAGAACTCAACAATTTCATTACTTTTGCTGCCAAGTTCTACTCCACCCTCAGCTTCACATGGTCAATCGCCAATTCTTCTCATCCTTTTCTAGATCTGTCTCCATCTCCAGAAATAGGCTAGCTACTAACATCGATTACAAGCCTACCAAGTCCCACAGCTATCTTGACGACTCTTCGTCCTACCCTGCCACCTGAAAGGACTCTATTCCATCCTCCAGCTCCTTCATCTCTGTTATATTTGCTCCCAATGAGACTTGCCTCTGAAATATCTTCCTTCTTCCTGAAACTGTGGCTTCCCCTCTACTATTGTTAACAAAGACTTTGACCATATCTCACCCATTTCCCGCACCTCAGTTTGCAACCCTTTCCTCCAGGACAGAATAAGGACAGAGTTTCCCTGGTCCTCACCTTCCACCCCACCAGCCTCCACATTCAACAGATCATTCTCCATAATAACTCACTTGTGTCTGCCACTTCCTTATTTTCATTTACACGATCACTGTTAACTGGTTTCCAGGAGACCCACACTGTCTTGGTCATATTTTTTTCCAAAATGTATTTCTAAACTATGGGCTGATTTTGATGAGCCCTGTAAGATTGCTTCCATGCTCTTTTAGTAGGAAATAGTACTTGCCTTCTCTTTTGCTATTCCATTGCATCTCTCCCAGCTGCCAGAATCTGAACAAAATTTTGCTTTTCATAATCTTCTCCCCACCCTACCGCCAGACTACGTTTACAGCTTAGACTATAAAATTGGTTCTGTATCACATCAGATTCTTTTCTTGACTGATATATTGTCTTCTCACCCGTGTTTCAAGTCTGCTCAGTTACTGTGGACAATCTGTATTGCATTGTATTATCCAAACCTAGTAGAACTAGAGTTTTAGGTACTTCAGTAGACTAGAATGTTAGTTTATCTCTTTTGATCACTAAATTGAACTCAATCATATTGTATTTCATATTTCCTTACAACACTGAAGGCTATTTCAGCTCCGCGATGATCTCTGAACAGACTACTGTAGAACACTGCAATCCACATTCACTTAGATCCGAGAACTAACCTTAATCCCTGTTCTTCTACTTCTCTTCAAGATATTGTTTTCTTAAGTTTACCACGAATTTCTCTTAACTTGCCCACCCATCACCATTCCATACCCATGATTTTCTCCAATATTTTTTTCCCAATTTGACATTTAAGCTTCATGCACATTCGAGGAAATCTGTTGTTTATCAAATAATTTTCCTTTTTGAACCGTGTTGGCTGCTTCTAATTATGTCCTCTACTACCTGATTTTGCATCAATTTTAAAGAAGTCAATTTTTCAAGATTTGGGCCCATTCGCAATTGTCCCCAAGTGGCACAAGAGGCTCCTTTAGAAAACATTACTCAGCTGCTATTTGTGGACCTGGAATCAGGCAGGGCAAGGACAGCAGACATCCTTCCCAGAAGGACATCAGTGAACCAGATGGATTTAAATTACAATCTGGTAGCTTTGTGAAGGTCATTCGTAAGATTTGTGTTTTTCTTAGAATTACTGATTATAACCCAAATTAAAATTCCGAATTTGCTATGGCAGCATTTGAATTGGAGTTTTTGGATTACTGATCTAGTAACTTATACATTGTGCCATCCCCAAATCCTGTAATTACCTCAGTTGTGACCCATCTTGATAATAGTTATTGCATTGGCCATTCTTGTGTTCTCCAGCAAACACCTTTACTCAAAAAAAAAAAGTGAACTAAGAATTTTCTCAGGTCCCCTCTATTCTCCCCAGCATTCTCAAATGAATCCAGTCAGATTCTGGCAATTTGTCGGCCTTTAGCTTAGCCAATTTTTGATGGTTTCCTTTGCTCGCTCATCCTGCTCATGAGCAAAATCAAAAATTAATCTCATCCCCAATAACCCTTGCTTTCTTAAAAATTGAAACAAGGTATCTAAGCTAGAAACAAATGGCTGTGGAACTCAGCGGGTTAAGCAGCACCTGTGGAAGCAAAACAATGGTCAACATTTCAGGTTGAGATCCAGCATCAGAAGTGAGAGCATAGGAGGGAAAATAGTTAGGATGTAGAAATATGAAGGAGGGGCGAGACAGAAACTGGTGGGTGATGGGTGGAACCAGACAAGAGTGGGAGGGGGAGAATAATGGACAGGTGGAGCTGAGCCAAACCCAATTTTACCCCTCCCCTTTGGATCCCATTGCACCTTTGACAATTCCATTTCCATTTTTAATATAACTGATAAGCTTAGAGCTGAAACTAAATTCAGTTCTGATTTTGTAATTTTCATGCAAATCATACCTGAGATTGCTTATGCTGTACATTAATGATCTTTTGTGAATTACAGGAATGCTCGGTGTTGGCCGATCCCACTGATGACGGGCTGCCATGCTGAAACCTCGGAGTTAAAAACAAGGAACATGCATCATTTCAAATCTTAAACCTTTTAGCTTCAATACCCTCAACTGCGGATTGAAAATTGGGTTTGTTTCAGCAAAAGATACTGCTTACTACATTGATAGTGACTCGTTTTGGACTCGGGCCTAAAGCACCTTGCCCCGTGGATCTCACCTTTCCACCAAGCTAAAAAACAACCCTGTGCCCAAGAAGCCGAGGTCTCTGATGATCAACAACCCTTAGCTAATCTTTACCACGTGCTGGCCAAAATGGTAGAAAATTTCCAAAGCACATTTACTCCATAAAAGCTCTACACCATCTAAGCACCTCTCCTTTGCTCAGCAGCAACTCTTCCCTCTCACTTCACTCCCCTGACTCTCTCTCCTCTCATTACTTCATCCATCCTATGCCCCAGGTTATCATCTTTCTCTTAGATCTCCTGTCCATCTGCCAATACTTCCTCCCTCTCCTATACCAGAGCACAAATCCACTGGAATATGAACAACACTCTAGCCAGAAAGTAAACATTTCAATTAATGAGGTGAAATCACAAACCAGTACATCGGCTTGTTTCACCAAACAAGTGCCCTTCCTCAAACCGGGCACTTGACTGTTCCTACTAACCATGCACCTTCCTTTGGATCATTTCCTTGGCACTCCAGCCAGTTCTTACACTGCTCGTTTTATTTCAATTTCTCAGTAAGAAAATATTAATAGTAGGAAAACAGCACACAAGACTTGGAAGCCCAGTGAGTAATTCCTAATTTAAACTTGAGCTACTCGATATCAAATCTACCCAAGGCAACCATGCTAAGTCGTAATCAGAGGACAATTATCTAAATGGTGTTGAAATGCTGTTTCATTAAATTAATAGATGAGCAGTGTTGTAATTTAAAGATAGTTCCCATAAAGCAGATAATACTCACAGATGGTGACGAATACGATAAGGAATGTTGTGGGGACGATCGAGCTACAGGTGGCACACTCCGGCCCGGACTTGTGCCTGTGACATTCCCACCAGCAAACTGAAACACAGGTAATAGTTGGTTAGGATACAACAAGGCACCAGATAATGCAAGCTGGTTCAGAGTAACCAAAGTAGCAGCCATTGCTTTCTGTACAAACAAACAAATTATGGGATGAACAAACTATGGTCCACCTGCCCGTACAAATTGAAATAAAATATCACTGAATCAGTGCAGAACATGCTGGTCTCTCAACTTCACCAAGAAACGTTGAATCACTTTTCAAACTCAGCATTGCCAAGGGAATTGTTGAAACCCATTGCTCACTACTGGATTTAATCACATATTTAAAAATGTGTTTCAAATATGTGACCACTGCCGTTTACTCCCTGTCTTTAGCTGTGCTTGCAGCAATGATGAGATGTTCAAACAACATTATCTGCCTTAAAATATTACATTGGTGCTGTTAATTAGGAAGTTCTAGAATTTAATCTGGCAATGATAAAAGAACAGTAAAATGTGCCTGTGTCAGGGTGAAGTGCGACTTGGAGAACTTCAAGTGTTGCTTCCATGGGCCTATTGTCTGTCCTACTAAATGTTGCAGGGTGCAGATCTGGGAACCTGCTAACAACAGGTTTGGGCAATTTTCAATTTTAAGTTTCATTTTGTCTGAAACATGTTCACCTAGGATAATTTTATTCAGCCTCTAAAGTATCGTTTTTAACCAAAGTGTAACAAGAATTCTTTCTCATTACAAAATTTAAGAACATAAGAAATGGAAGCAGGAGGTCATACGCCCATTGAACCTGCTCTGCCATTCACTTAGATCACTGCCAATCTGATCTTGGCCTTCACACCAATTTTCTACCCAATCCCATAATGTTCAACTCCCCTGTGGTCTGAGAATTTATCTCAGCCTTGAGTACATCCAATGACACACCCTTCATAGTGTTCCGGGAGGAGTTCCAAGATCTGCGACCCTCTGATGGAAGAAATTTTATATTAAATCGGCAACCTTGTATTCTGAAACAAAGCTGACTGGTTCTAGATTCCTGAATGAGAGGAAACATCCTCTCAGCAACTATCCTATCAAACCCCTTCAGAATCTCATACATTTCAAGACTACCTCTCATTCTTTTAAATTTTTTATATGCTCAACCTTCCTTCTTAAAGTAATCCATTCATCTCAAGATTAGACTTTAAAATTTTTCTGAACTGTTTCCACGCAAGTGCTTGAGGGATGCACACAGGACCCCCCAGCACTATAAAGAGTG
The DNA here is from genome assembly GCF_009764475.1 of Pristis pectinata. Taxonomy (NCBI): domain Eukaryota; kingdom Metazoa; phylum Chordata; class Chondrichthyes; order Rhinopristiformes; family Pristidae; genus Pristis; species Pristis pectinata. The sequence goes on along the minus strand of NC_067429.1, from coordinate 28,691,773 downwards.
CCACATGTGCTCGGCTCGCTCTCTGTCTGCTCCGAGGGATGACCCTGCTTCGCTCCAGGCTGAGCACAGTGAAACGGTGCTGGAGGAATTGTTGGTGAGGTGTGCACTGTTAAAAGGGTAGGGAGCATTTTAGTTAGTGTCCCTAATAGCACAGAGTCTTACCTGCACTGAGTCAAGGGGTGGCGGGTATCGTATTGTTTTTCCTTGATTGTCTGTACCTAGCTCGTTTCGTGTGTCTGGGTGTCTGTATTTTACCTGTTGCGATTTTCCCACGCCCGCTATGAACTGTGCGCGTGGGTGTTTGTTATTCCCGTTACCCTTTCCCTGCGTTTGTCTTTCGTAAATAAATCATTTATCTCTAAGACTATGTTCAGAGTCCTTGCCCGAGACCCCGAACCTGTTTCACAACAATTGGCGCTGCGAGCAGGGTCCCAAAAGGTCTTGGCTGAACACAGGCATGGGGAGGGATGTTCTGGAACGGGGGCAAGAAAGCCAGTGCAGGCACCGAGGATAGGATTCCCGGGTGGACCGATGAGAGCGAGGGATTTGGGAGCTTGGCCAGCATGCTGGCGGACCACGGCAAACCATTAGACCCCCTCTGGTGAGAAACTGGGGCACCACGTGGTCGCCCTCCTCCAGAGGTCAGGGTTGCCCAAGGCTAAGGGGAGTCAAAGGGGTGCCTTCTGGCTGTTTGCTTCCCTCCTGAGACGCCAGGTCAGGATTACTGGCCAGGTACAGGATATGTGTCTCCAAAAAGACAAGGAGATGTGCTCCAGCAGCACTGCTGTATGCTGCAGGAGGCAGTCCAGGCTGCCCAGACCCGAGCCAACGACCTTGAAGCCAGAGGTACCGAGGTCACCTGCAAGGCTGATCCAAATGCAGCAGGCGCAGGCAGCCCGCTGGTCTGGCTGGCAGCCAGACCCACTCAAAATTCGAGACCTGGCTCGGCGCGGCAACAAGCTGGACGCATGGCTGGGGGATGGGGATATGTGGATGGATAATGATGAGGAGGGGGTGCCCGAGGAGCCTGGGTCCCATCATACCCGCTCTCCACCCTACCCACCTGAACCCCTGCATGCTCGACCTGTCACCACGTGGTCCCAGTTTCGCCACAGAAGGGAGGAGAGTCAGGATGAGGCCCCCCGCAGGGGTAAATGTCCACGGTCTGTCTAAGACTAGGGACACCAAAGATTTCTCAGCCAAGGAGCTGACCCAGCTGACGGATCAGTACCACCAGTGGCTGGGCGAGCACCTGGCCGCATGGCTGCTCTGACTGTGGGACGAGGATGTCCCCAACGTGAGCCTCTCTCACCAGGAAGCGAGTGCCCTGGGGAGCCTATCCGACCAGCAGTGTGTCAACAATACCCTACGGGCGCCACAGGAAGGGATCAGGGTCAGCATTACCCTGTGGGATGGGGTAGTGGCCGCTATGAGGGTCCAGTACCCTACCCTTCGAGTGGAATTTATACGGGTGACCGCAATGGAGCACAGTGAGGGCACCAGGGTCATTAGGGAGTGGGCACTGGTGACGGCATTTACAAGGGAGCCCGCGATCGCAACATTTTTAGAAAATACCAGGGTGACCAGCACACTAGTGGGATTCCTGGTCACCACCGCGCGCCCCGAGTTGAGGCCGGTGGTCCTGCTCCTTATGGAACTGGCTAATGGGAAGACCATGCGGGATGCCATCACATTGCAGCAGGGGGCACCCACCCAGGTCTTAGGGTAAAGACAAGGGCTGAAGACACAACCCCTCGTTTTATGTGCAAAAGGCTATTCTTGGACCTGCTGCGCACAGGGGCGTACCACGCCAGCACAGATGGGATCCCGACCTCCGCCATTTACGTGCTGTGGCAAGAGCTTTGCGCGGGGGGGGGGGGGGGAGTAAGGAATCTGGCCAGGGGAAAACCCACAACCACCCTGGGATCAAGCTCAACACAGGGGGCGCCCCCCCAACCTCCGGACCACGTGGGCTGTCCCCGCCAACACTGCTTCTGTCCCTCCCCCACTCGAAAGTCTCTCCTGCCCCAGGACCTGCTGAGACGGGAAATGTCCCATCTCCGCCAGCAGGAACCTTCACCTACGGGGTGGCAGGCGTCCACCCCCCTCCCACAGGATGAAGGCCAGGGCCCCTGGTGCATTTGTTCCATCGCCCTCTCCCATCCGGGAGACCTGAGACCACATATACCCGTAGCTATACATTGGGGAAGGGGGAACACACACAGAGGTGGATGGCACTCGTCGACACGGGTGCCCAACACACCATCATCCTGGGCGATCCCACTGGGTGGAAAGGGACACAGATGCAAATAGAGGGGTTAGGGGGTTCCCCCTTACCTGCGAGGGAAGTCACGATCTGCACAGCTATCAGGAACCAACCTCATTGACCTGTAACAGTTTTGATAGCGGCTTCGCCTGAATGCAATGTAGGAATCAATGTTTTAAAGGGACAGTCCCTCCAATACTAACAGGGGCAAGTTTATGTTCGGGGCCACGTGGGCTAAAGTCGTAGTTGGGGCAGCCAAATGGGAAACAGTTGTTGTCCTCCCTCCCTCCAAGGTCATCTGTAGCTGACAGTAGAGTGCAGGGGGACACCAAGATATCACCGAGGCCATCCAAGCCCTACTGCGGGAGGGCATCGTTAGACCTGCAGCCTCTCCCTTCAACAGTCCCATCTGCAAAAAGAATGGGACGTGGCTCATGACTGTGGACTACAGACACCTCAACAAGTCTGCCCCCCTCCCCTCGCTGCCGCTGTGCCCGACATAATCACTCTAGGGGAGGATACTGTGGACCACCCAGACAAGCCTTGGTATGCAGTGGTGGATTTAGGTATTCTTAACCCCACTATCTGCCACGGTTTAATCTCCTGTAAGAAAGCCACATTCTTATGGGGACCTGAACAACAGGCTGCTTTTGAAACAGCAAAGCAAGCTGTTGAACAAGCACTGCCACCTGCTCCCCACCAGGCAGGTGTCCTTTTTGAATTACAGGTCTCGGCCAGTGAGACGGTCGCCAAATGGAGCCTCTGGCAGAAGACCCAAGGATGCAGAGTCCCACTCGGTTTCTGGACCAAGTCTCTGCCCAAAGCTTTGCCACTTACGCCGATCCCGCTGGACGATTTTCAAATGAACTTTTCGCTCCTGTGGGTTTTGGTGTATCTGTTTGGGGGGCGGTGGTTGGAATCCCGAATGGCAGTACCCCACCACTACATAACATTTCCTCCAGTGATCCCTGATGGGGTGGGTGTTTCAGGAACTGGTATTTCCCTCCCTACAATTTGACCTCCACCCGAGTCCCGACTCTCAGGGTCATTCCACAGTCAGTGAGCAGACCTGAGGAATGCTGGTGCAGGCTCCCGAATGAGCACTGTTCCACCCTTTCAGTCGGTTCTCAGCGATTGCGGGCAAGACTGGTACCCGGGTGCCCCAGTGACCACTGCCGATGGTGCCGCTAAACTGGGGGCTCCCTGGACTTTGAATGGGACCTACTGGATTTGCAGCCACTGTGCCTACCCGTGGCTCCCTGCGAGCTGGTACGGTTGCTGCTTTCCAGCATTCATGGTGCCCTACATCCACACCCTAGACGACCTTGGGGAGCACCCAGCATACAGCAGCCACCGGGACAAAAGGGCCATTATGGAGGCGGAGAGGTTTTGGATGATAGCCTTTCCCAAGTATGGCACGGCCCGATTGTCCTGTGAGGTCATCCAGATGACCAGTGTGCTCGAGACACTGGCCAACGAAATGGCAGTGGCACTGCAACACACCGAAGTCACCCTGACTCGAGCGACGGCAGAGCTGACGGCTGTCAGGATGGTCGCCATGCAGAATCGAATGGCCCTGGATTACTTCCTCGTTGCTGATGGTGGTACCTGTGCAGTGATTGGTAAGGAGTACTGCACATTTATCCCTGATGAGTCAAGGAACATCAGCCACTTGGCTGCTCACATTTGGGACTCGGTGGCTAAAATTCAAAAAGCAAGGGACCAGCTCCTCCAGCACGACACCTCATGGGGAAACTGGTGGCTCTTTGGGTCTCTGGGGGGATGGTGGGAAACTGCTCTCATTCTTGTTGTTATTCCTGCCTGTATATTATGTTGTGCTTGCCAGATTATCAAGAGCACATCTGCCTTTTATTAGTGCTGTATATTAAGCTAAAGCTTTAAGTTTAGAAATAATTGTTATCATGATTTATCAGTCTGTTAAGGGTAAGACTTCTATTAATGATATATGGGTTTTCTTTTCACTGTATTCCTTTAATGATTGGCAAGTGGTGTGACTTCCAAGGGGTGGATTGTATCGTGGAGGGTCATGGCTGTCACATAACAGTACTGTCCCTACCTGGTCGGAAGACACACCACAGCCAATCAAGGTTTGCACCCCCCCGCCCCCATCAGCGCACACCTGACCATTGGACTTTGTAATTGATTAGTCCTTGCTGGTACCAGGCCACTGGCCTTTTTAAATTACTTGGGCTGGACCACCCCGCCACCACCCCCCACCCCCAGGCCTCTAGCACTACAAAGAGACAAAGAGTGCCACATGTGCTCGGCTCGTTCTCTTTGTCTGCTCCGAGGGATCACCCTGCTTCACTCCAGGCCGAGCACTGTGAAATGGCACTGGAGAAATCGTTGGTGAGGTGTGCACTGTTAAAATGATTGGGCACATTTTAATGTCCCTAGTGCCTGCATTGAGTCAAGGGGTGGCGGGTATCGTATTGTTTTTCCTTGATTGTCTGTACCTACCTAGGTTGGGGTGTGTATTTTACCCCATTGCGATTTTCCCACACCCGCTATAAACTGTGCGCGTGTTATTCCCGTTACCCTTTCCCCATGTTTGTCGTTTGTAAATAAATCTCTAAGACTGTTCAGAGTCCTTGCCTCGAGACCCCGAATCTGTTTCGTAACAACATCATACTCCACCTACCAAATTTTTGCCCACTCATTTAGTTCAACTAATCTCTTTGCAGCCTGTGTCCCCTCCTCACAACTTGCATTCCCACCTACAGTGGCATGCAAAAGTTTGGGCACCCCTGGTCAAAATTTCTGTTACTGTGAATAGCTAAGCGAGTAAAAGATGACCTGATTTCCAAAAGGCATCAAGTTAAAGATGACACATTTCTTTAATATTTTTCGATTAGTTTTTATTTCCGTCTTTTACAGTTTCAAAATAAAAAAGGAAAAAGGGCCAGAAGCAAAATTTTGGGTACCCTGCAAAAGTTTAGTAACACCCCCTTTGGCAAGTATCACAGCTTGTAAACGCTTTCTGCGGCCAGCTAAGTCTTTCAATTCTTGTTTGGGGGATTTTCACCCATTCTTCCTTGCAGAAGGCTTCTAGTTCAGAGAGATTCTTGGGCCGTCTTGCACGCACTGCTCTTTTGAGGTCTATCCACAGATTTTCGATGATGTTTAGGTTGGGGGACTGTGAGGGCTACGGCAAAACCTTCAGCTTGTGCCTCTTGAGGTAGTCCATTGTGATTTTTGAGGTGTTTAGGATCGTTATCCTGTTGTAGAAGCCATCCTCTTTTCATCTTCAGCCTTTTTTTTTGTTACAGATGGTGTGACGTTTGCTTCCAGAATTTGCTGGTATTTAATTGAATTCATTCTTCCTTCTACCAGTGAAATGTTCCCCGTGCCATTGGCTGCAACACAAGCCCAAAGCATGATCGATCCACCCCTGTGCTTAACAGTTGGAGAGGTGTTCCCTTCATGAAATTCTGCACCCTTTTTTCTCCAAACTTTCCTGCGTCCTCACCACAAAATTCAGCGTCAGAAGTTTGCAAAGGAACATCTAAACAAGCCTGATACATTTTGGAAACAAGTCCTGTGGACTGATGAAATTAAAATAGAACTTTCTGGCTGCAATGAGAAAAGGTATGTTTGGAGAAAAAAGGGTGCAGAATTTCATGAAAGGAACACCGCTCCAACTGTTAAGCACGGGGGTGGATCGATCATGCTTTGGACTTGTGTTGCAGCCAATGGCACGGGGAACATTTCGCTGGTAGAGAGAAGAATGAATTCAATTAAATACCAGCAAATTCTGGAAGCAAACATCACACCGTCTGTAAAAGAGCTGAAGATGAAAAGAGGATGGCTTCTACAACAGGATAACGATCCTAAACACACCACAAAAATCACAATGGACGACCTCAAGAGGCACAAGCTGAAGGTTTTGCCATGGCCCTCACAGTCCCCCGATCATTGAAAATCTGTGGATAGACCTCAAAAGAGCAGTGCATGCAAGACGGCCCAAGAGTCTCACAGAACTAGAAGCCTTTTGCAAGGAAGAATGGGCAAAAATCCCCCAAACAAGAATTGAAAGACTCTTAGCTGGCTACAGAAAGTATTTACAAGCTGTGATACTTGCCAAAGGGGGTGTTACTAAGTACTGACTATGCAGGGTGCCCAAACTTTTGCTTCGGGCCCTTTTCCTTTTTTGTTATTTTGAAACTGTAAAAGATGGAAATAAAAAAGTAATCTTGCTTAAAATATTAAAGAAATGTGTCATCTTTAACTTGATGCCTTTTGGAAAACAGGTCATCTTTTACTCGCTTAGCTATTCACAGTAACAGAAATTTTGACCAGGGGGCCCAAACTTTTGCATGCCACTGTATATTGGTATCATTAATAAATCAGGCTGCAATACACTCAGCCCCTTTATCCAAGTCAAACTGCTGCATCCTCTCCTCAGAGCATAGAGGAGATGTTTAAAGTTCACATTCCTTTTAGATCAAAGAAAGAGTTTTGCATTTGAAGAAAGCTGACTATACCACACAAATCAGCAGTGCACTTCCTTTTTTGAGAACAAACCTTTGCTCTTTGGAAAATTACTCAGTAGTTTTTGTACATAAGCATACTGAGATTAATGTGATATTTGATTATCAAGTATTATCATGTGAACTTTTGATGACAAAGGACAACCTTGGACAGAACTACTCCAAAACCTCAAAACTTTTGTCTTCAGAAATCCTACTGGAGGGGAAAAATGTCCCTTATGGGCTTCAAATGCAAAATGGGCAGTTGTTGACCCTCTGGACAGAGGTCATGAGAACAAAGTTTTCTCTCATTAAAGAATGGTACAGAATAGATGTGCTGTACTAAATTATATAAATACTATCTTGGACAAAGGAGGGTATTTAGCTGTAGGAGGTTCTTACAGACACACTATTCAAATGCAAGGAGCAACTTTAAAATGAGTTACTCCAAATAATCAACCAATCACAACAGGATACCTTTAATACCTGATGCACAGGTAGTGTACAAGTTGGTAACTAATCTGGACAGAATGAAGTCTCCTCACACCTGGCAACAGCACAAGGGTTAAAATTCTGTACTGATTTTTTAAAATATATATTGTTAATTCATACTAGTTAAACACTAACATGCAAATAAAAATTTTCACATGGTCCTATCCTTTGCATTTGCCTTAAAACAGGTTATGTCCTGAATGTCTTACCTCTGCATACAGTGTCTTGCTCAAGTTACAGGAAATAAATGAGCCTTATGCAGATCACACAGATCATAACCTGATACTGACAAGTGACCAATACAGCAATGAGTGTAATATAATGATATACCTGGTGTAATAAACTCTGCGGCTTACCTCAAAGTAATCGCTAATTTTATGTCCCCTTGGATTGCCTTTGCCTACAAAGGAAGAACGAAGTATTAGCAACGATTTAAAAGAATGCCCTAAAGTTGAAGATCTATTTTCCACTCTTCTCAATATGAAACAAAAAAAAAACTCTGCACAAATGTGCTATAACTTGATATAGTAAAACTCCAATAATCCACTATCCGACTATTTGGAAATTTCACTGGTTTGGCATCTAGCTCACTAAGTAATATTTGTTACACTCCCTTTCTACTCAATGGGTCCCTGGTTCCTGTGCTCCTTTTAAACATAACCGATTCTCTGGAAAGTTTAATACAATATTGCCTAATGTCCAGAAAAGTGAATTAAAATTGTGTTGGGGTACAAAGAGAAATAACATCCAATAGTTTGGAAAATTTCTCAGTTCAAAGTCCCAAATGTGCCAGATAAGAGTTTCACTGCAGTTTATTATAAATGCACTCGTCTACAGCAGAAAACGTAATAGGGAGGGCAGGCTGAAGACATTCAAGGTAGGGGCCTCAGTAGGCCCATCAAATTCAGCTGGGTATTGGGACTGGCAGAAGCTGAAATGTTACTTTCCAGGATTGAGAAAGATGCCAGTGCTACTGGACCATAAGGAGTACTGTAAATAGTAATCGTCTTATGGAACCAACAGGTCTGACTTCATTATCTGACAATTAGGAAAACCACATAGAAGTGGTCAGTTTTAAAACTGGGCTCTCAATTACACAATTGATGGCAGTTTGAAGCATCCCGTTTCCACTCATCATGATATTCAATACTGCTAACAACACATCGGGCACGGGACTACATCTGTGGGACCCATTTCCCGTGCTTAACTCTTTAAAGCTCCTTTCCTTCTGATCTGGGGAATGAGAACAACACATGGTCATTATGATGGATAGCACTGAAGGGGAGAGGTAAAATACAATGCATCTAAGGAGATGGACTCACTTTCTGTTCATGTTGTTAAAACATGGGTCATCCACATCACGTACTGTTCTTGACAGACACAGCCTTCTAAGTTTTTTGATAAATGACATTGCAAACCTAATAGTCTCCAGAAGGGACAATGCAGGAGCAACTTTTGTTGCTAAGTGGAGATTTTGGCTGCAGGAAGGGACAGTGTAACATGAAGAATCTCAACAGCTAAGATTTCTGTACATCATTGGTAAAGACTGTTCTCGGATTTTTGTAAGGAAACAGCAGAACACTGGGATTAATTGGTTAGCTCCATTCAGCAACTGAGGCACAGTGGGCTGACTAATTACCTTCCCTGTACTTAAATAACCACTTGTATTTAAAAAGGTTTCCCCCAGTTGTCTTGAAGATGGTAGCACCCTAAATATTTGTTTCATCACAGTTCTGTGAAGAACATTTGGATTTTCTTTACGGTTTAAAAAGTAGTATGTAAATACAAATTATGAATGTAAACAAGCAGCACCTGAAATGCTTTTGCCCCCATGTAAAAAATGTATCCCAATTAAATAGTGATCAGAAATTAAAGTGGTTTAAATGCAAGCAGAAGGATGCTTTAGAGCAGCCAATTGCAAACACACCTTCAAAAAAAAATGCATGTCTGATATCCCTTTCACAGGAACCATACTATTTTCCAAATGAAGCACATTCTCAGTGAGCTCCAACAGTAGAGTACTGCCATATCTAAAGGAATGCTTCCAGCAGTAAAATAACTGACCTTGATTGGCATCATTGTAAGAATCTGCCTTTCTCTTCCTTCCTCGTTGCTCACTTTGCTTTTTCTCTGGTGTCTAGGAGAAGAAAACAAAAATGCTTGAAACTTAAGTTTTCCTGTTCTGTAAACTTCAATGAGCTACATGAGCTTTTAGAAAAGATAGCCATCCCACAAATTCTTGGAGAAAGGAAAAGAGAGTTAAGAGGAAACACTACCACAAAGAGATAATTCAGCATATGATTTGCTTTCTTTCAACATACAAGCTGAATCGAGCTCCCAAGGATGAATCCAAAAAGTGTCAACTGATCAATAATTAAGAAGAAAAAAAAAATCATTTTTAGGGTGAAACTTGCTCTCAAAGGAGCATCTGCTAGTGCTAATGCAACACAGCTTCATTCTGTTAAAGGAGGCCAGACATTGAAAGAAACAGTTCATTCCACTGCTGGAAGAAGCTGGACATATCTCATGCTTTTCACTCTGGCACCAACTGTCCTTTCAGATAATGGCTCCGCAGTCAGCCTTAAGGTGAAATTGACTGAACAGATTTCAAAAGAAGCCACACGGCACCAAAAAGAGAGAGGCAGATATCAGCTGCAGTTCACAGCCACCACACAGATATCCTTGTGCTTGATGGGATTCGATTGTACTCATGCAAGATTCTTTTAATTTATAAGACCAGGAGATTTCAATATCACACTGGAGTGAAAGGAATCACCATTTAAATTTGAATTTGTATACAAGAAATATGCTCTGGTTTCTTGGCAATGTGAGAATTCAATATGTGCTCTTGGAGTCTGTTGAGAATGAGAGTCGCAAAGATTAAGCACCTTTTGCTTGTCTAGTACATAAGAATCAATACATATATAAATCATCCACGGTGTACCAATACTAACCTCTGATTCTTTGTCACTTAGCGATCCCAAGCTACACAAGCTCTGGTTGGATGACTCATTTACTGGCATCTACAATAAAGAACAGAAAAATGGCGATTTTTCTTCTCTTCCCTTAATAATCATTATTACGATGTGCATCTAACGCTAATCAAAATTTTACAATAATTATGTTGCAAATGCATGTTGTTCATGAGAAATATTAATTGCAATAAAATAATTAACTATAGGAAAATTAACTAACAGCCAGTCCAAATTCACACTAAAGACTTTTCAATACACTACTTTTAGAAAGGTGAAAGAACCTGACCCCTTTTCATTCTCACTCAGGATTCCAATAAAGGGTCTCAGACCTGAAATGTTAACTCTTTCCCTTTCCACAGATGCTGACCTGCCAAGTATTTCCAGCATTTTCTATATTTACCTCAAAATAAGCAGTTGGTCATTCAGGACAGAGACAGAGAGTAACAACTTTAACTGGAAGTAGTGAGTCTTTGAAACTTTCTACCCAGGAGTACTGTGGAGGCCCAGGTGCTGAGTACATTGGAGGCAAAGAATGATCGAACTTTAGATATTAAAGGAGTTGAGGGATAAAGGGGTCAGTGCAGGAAAGTGACACGGAGCCAAAATATCAAATGAACGATGCAGCAGGCATGAAGGGCCCGATGGCTTGCTCCTGCTCCTTTTTGTTCTTATGAACACACTTTGCAACCATATCAAAAACTGAAAACAGGAACCCATGAGTAAAAACACAAACGCACACAAGATGTCTGCTATTCTGTCTATAGCTGGTCTCCACAATGTCAATACGACAAAATACCACGTGACATGATCAAATGAAGAGGCCATTAAGATATTATTCAACAGCATCAATGCACCCAATGCCCATGGTGGGGAAAAAAAACCTTTTTCATCTTATCCAGTTTTACTTATTTAAAAAGAAAACTGCAGATTCATAGCAGTTGACTCGTGAGTGCTCTCCGAAATTATCTAGCATTTCAGTCAACTGTAAAGACCCAAGAAAAATGTATTGTGAGAATACAACCAGGCAGGCTCCAGATGCAACAGATAATCCTTTGGCCCAGTCAATCCTGCCCAAGCTTCCAGACATACATAACAGAACATATGCCAAAATCTGGGAGGACTGATCCACAGATTACTCTGGTAAAGGCCTCTCAGGCACACTGATGGAATCGTACCCATCAGCTAACACCCCACAGCAATGCAGCATTATCATCCGCCAGTTATGCCAGATCTGTCCCTGCACCAGGTGACACTAGAGGTGGAGGCACAGCAAGATATCGTTGAGAGGGACTGGCCTTGATCCCATGACAACATGTCAAAATGAAGAGAACATTCTACTAATTACCACATGCTACCTTCACCTGATGAACCAGTATTCCTCCACATTGAACACAACTTGAAAGAGGCACAGTTGCAAAGCAGACAGTGTATTTTTCCATTAAGACATCACAATAACTAAACAAGCTGGTTAAGTCCTGAAGGACAAATTCATTTGACCGGACACTGAGAGAACCAACCCAAAAGGAAAAATCTACTTGAACCGATCCTCACCAATATACACGTCAGAGCATATCATTTCTTTATAAATGGTGAAGTAATGACTATTACACAGTGCTTGTGGAGACAAAAATCACGTTTCTACATGCAGGAGACCGAGCTCTGTAGCAATCTCTCCCCCCCATCCCACAGAGGAGCATAGCACCACCTCACCCCAAAAACCCCCATCCCCCAAAGGCTAAATGGGAGCAATTCACAATAAATCTAGCAACTCAAATCAAAGTATCCACAAGGTACTGATGAATTCTATTCAACCACAATCTGTAACTTCACGCCAGACATTGCCCACGCTACCAAGAACCAACCCTAGACTTGTACGCATGAAAATATGCCAGGAGCAGCAAGTAGTAATTGGAATTAAGAGGAATTTCACTGTCTGGAGGAAAAACAGCACAAGGAGGAAGATGGTTGTAATTTTTGGGGAGTCTAGACATCTCAGTTCCAGGATTCCTAAATACAACTAACTACCTTTGTTCATCAATGACCTTTGCTCCAGAATAAAGTCAGACATGATAATTTTTTGATGATTGTAGACTTCAGTTCCATTCACAGTTACTCAAACTTATGAAGTAGCCTATGCAACAACACCTGAACAACATGTTGGGTGCTGCATGGTGAGCTGTAACTCACCGAGTTGGACTTACACTGTTGAATCTGAAGGTTGTGGGTTAAAGTCTCAGTCCAAGGATTTAAACACAGAAATCCTGGCTCGCCCTTCAGTGCAATAATGAGGCAGCGCTACACTAGTAAAAGTTTCATTTTTCAAATCAACCACTTTCTCAAGTGGATGTAAAAGATTGCTTGGCACAATTTCAAAGAAAATCAGGCAAATTGGCCCTTAATTTTATCCACCAACCAACACTTAAAACAAATTATTTAGAACGTTAACACATTGTCAGAGCTTGCTGTGTAAAAAATGCCATATTTCTTACATTACTATGCTATAAGGTATGCTTCATCGGTTGTAACCACATCCGAGGTTCAATAGGTTTACCATCACTTAGTATTCCACCATCAATTCTTTTGGGGAGTTGTGGGGTGGGGAGGAAGAGGTGTTGGTGATAACACCAACCAGAAAGTTAATTGGAACAAATCACATAAATGGTGAAGCTACAAGAACAGGTCGAAAGGTTGGGTATTCAGCAGCATATTATTCACTCAACTCCATCTACAAGGCACCTTTCAGATGTAGCCCCAACACTCAAAAGTTATCATCCAACCAAGGGAGCCTGCTTAATTGCCAGACATTCATCACCTTAAACATGCAATACCACCAACCTGTAAACCATGGCTACAGAGTACACCACTGATAAAATGCACGGCAGCAACATGCTGATGCTTCATCAGTGTCTCCCAAGTCATGAAATGCCTAAAAGAGAATGACAGCAAAAATATGGAAATACCATCTGTAAGCTCCCTTACCAGTTGTACATCTTGGCATAGTATAATCACCAGTCCTTTATTATAAGCTGCCGATGGAAGTACCATCACAGACTTTGGTGGTTCAAGACAGCAATTCACTACCATCTTCTCAAAAGGCAACTGGCATTGGGCAATGGTGGTCTTTCCAGCGATGCTCAAATCCCATGAATAAAATCCCACCAGGGCTGTATTTGTAGGAAATAGGAGTATGCTATTCAGCCCTTCAAGCTTTAAGATCATTACTGATATTCTACCTCAGTGTTATCTTCCAGCACTCACACCACAACCCTTGACTCCCTTGATGTCTATTCATTGAAAACACAGATTTCTGGACAATGTCCACAGCTCTCTGGGGTAAGGAATTTCAAAAGATTCACCTCTAAGTGGAGAAATTTCTCCCATCTCAGTCCTAAATGCCCTATCCTTTATTCTGAAACCATGCCTCATGGTCCTAGATTTCTCAGAGGAAAATGTCTTCCCAGCATCTAACCTTTTACGTCCTTTAAGATTGTTGTATGTTCTGATGAGATCTCCTCCCTTCTACAGAGGACAGAGTCCCTGGACATACCCTGACGTACGATCCATCAGTGATTTTTCATATTAAGCATCATGACCACCCCACTTCCAGCCACTGCCTCCATTCTGCTGAAACGTGCACGGATCAGATCCGCAAATGTCTGAGAAAGAAATGATTCCAGTCTAAAATGGATTCAGGACGGGAGGTAGAGTTAGGAGGAAATTGAGGAGTTGGCTGTAGTGGAGAAGACACCAATCAAAGCTGGCCGTTCCCCCAAAACTGAAGGTGCTAATAATCACAGATGTAACACCCCTCACCCCCCCACCAAAAGTCCTGCCAGTTATTTGCATCTCCACTGCGGCAGGATGCCTACCTATCCAGGCACATGGGCCAAGAACAGCACACCAGCTCAATGGAACAAAATAGCCTCATTGAGGCAGAATTTTCTTACAAGCTCTGTCATTTTACTGCTAGGCTATTTTTAGACTCTGTGAACCGGAAATGTGCCACATTTGGTTCAGGTGTTACAATTTCTCTTAATACAAGAAACTCTGAATCACAGACTCTTGGGCTGAATAGCAAGAACTTCAGATGATGTACAAAGTTGCCCTTAGTACATTTTACCATTTTGCAGTTTGTAGCCTTCTACTGTGAAACTTTTAATATTCCAGTATTCCAAAGTGGCACAGCTAATAGAGCTACTGGCTCACAGCACCAGATACCCAGGTTCCATCCTGATCTCAGTCGCTGTGTGGAGTTTGCACAATCTCCCTGTGACTGTCCAGATTTCCTCCAAACGTTCCAGACATAGCTGTGTGAGTTGGTAAGCAAGTTTCCCCTAATGTGTAGGTGAGCAGTAGAATCCTGGGGTGGGGTTGATGAGAATGTGGGTGGTTGATGGCCGGTGCAGATTTGATGGGCTGAAAGGCCTGTTTCCATGATGTATCGCTCTACGACTCTTCACTTCATGAAGAATCAATTCAAAGGGAACACGAGTAATTTTTAAACTGTGAATGATTTTGAGAAAATTACGATTGCAAGCTAATGATATTCACATTAACTTACCAAGCTACAGGCCACTTGCTCTAGATTTGTAAGGTTCTGTATCATTCTGATTCAAAGGATCAGGTACCCCTTTTGAAATTTACATAAAATGGGGGCTTTGGCAACATCCCACTCCACAAAAAGAGGTACAAATCCCATTCAAAAATCATTAAACATTCATAAGCGGGATTCCTGGACAATTTTTCTCATTCACCGATTGGAGGTACCAACATTTGGTGTATGATGGGAAGCTCCAAAGCCTTTTGGAAAGCCCTCCACCCCCTCGAGACTGTGGGAGATGAGTTTGTGCAGAGTTGCCAAAAGATTTTAAAAAGCCTATGTAGAGATCTTCCAGCTTCCTGTACCTTATTTTTCCCCATGGATGAATAATACCATCATTTTCAGAGTCCAAATGCTGTCAAAAATATTTATATAACAGTCAAAACAAATCTACAGTCATAAGCATAACACCAACTGAAATTTGTTACTGCAGTCACTTCCTTTCATGGAGTATCTCATCACTTTGCTTCTCCACAAGAGTAGATCACCTACTTTAATTGCACAAACTAAATTTTAAATACAGATAAACAACCACTATTTCCACATCTCAAGTTAAAAGACCCTTTTGTTCTGGGGTTGCAACAACTTTCTGAAAGAATATCACCACAAAATGTGTTAGTTTTGCTGAATAGTTGTATGAGAGATGGAATCCTTGGTGGATATTTGGCAATCCTTTTCAAAAGGCAACTTGTCATTAGAAAGCAATTCTTTTTTCCTTCTTTCCCTGTGATTCAGGGTAAAGGACAACTTGCTTCCACTCCAAGTCTCTGGGTTCTTGAGATGACTGATGAGGCTCATGTGGCATCAGCAGACTTTGCCACAGATGGGTCAGGCAGGTGGATAATTTGGGAAATGGTGTGCTCCTTCTGCCATTTACATTGGGCTTGTGTGCTCTCAATTTTAGGTTAGGTCCCATGGAATCCAGGGAGAGTTAGTTAGGTGGTTTCAAAATTGGCTCAGGAGGTAGGAAGCAGAGGGTGGTGGTTGGAGGCTGTTTCTCTGAAAGGACACCAGTGACTAGTGGTGTGCTGCAGGGGTCGGTGTTGGGACCCTCGTTATTCATTATTTATATAAATGATTTGAATGCGAATGCACAAGGCTTGCTCAGTAAGTTTGAAGATGACACAAAATTAGGTGTTGTTGATAGTGAAGGTTATGGCAGATTACAGGGGGATCTTGATCAGTTAGAGGAGTGGCAAATGGATTTCAATACAGGTAAGTGTGAGATGCATTTTGGAAAGTCAAAGCAGCGTAGGACTTGTACTATGAATGGTAGGGCACCAGGGAGTGTAATGGAACAGAGGGATCTTGGAGTACAAGTGCATAGTTCATTGAAAGTGGCCTCACAGGTAGACAGGGTGATTAAAAAGGCATTTAGCATGCTGACCTTTATCAGTCAGGGCATAGAGTTGGGACATTATGTTGCAGTTGTACAAGTCACCGGTGAGGCCACAGTTGGAGTACTATGCACAGTTTTGGTCACCCTGTTATAGAAAAGATGTGGTTACACTGGAAAGAGTGCAGAGATTTACAAGGATGCTGCCAGGACTAGAGGGCCTGAGTTATAAGGAAAGGTTGGCCAGGCTAAGTCTTCATTCCTCGGAATGTAGGAGAATGAGGGGCGACCTTAGAGAAGTGTTTAAAATTATGAAAGGCATAGATAAGGTGGATGCTAACAGTCTTTTCCCCAGGGTAGGGCAGTCCAAAAATAGAGGGCATAGGTTTAGGGTGAGAGGGGAAAGATTTAAAAGGGATCTGAGGGGCAACATTTTCATGCAGAGGGTGGAATGAGCTGCCAGAAGAAGTGGTTGAGGCAGGTACAATAGTATCATTTAAGAAGCACTTGGATAGGTACATGGAGGGGTGAGGCTTGGAGGGATATGGGATGAACGCAGGAAATTGGAACTAGCTGGGTGGGCACCATGGTCAGCATGGACTCGTTGGGCCGAAGGGCCTGTATCCATGCTGCATTGCTCTATGACTCTAATGTACTGAGTCGAGATCCCCAACACCAACCCAGAAGTTCTTCTCCCATTCCAAGCAGTCGTGGTCCAGAGATGCTCTTTATAGGTTTTCAGAATACCCTTTCAGAATCCTTTCCTCCAACATGTGGCAATCTCATCATGACATAGCTTCAAACCTTCTTCTCCTCAGTCAGTTAAAGGCTCAGCTGTCACCCCACAGGCAATGGCAGGTTTCATCGTTATGTTCCTTTGGCAAGAGGTGGCTCTGGATATACGAGAAGCAGTTCATTTTTTTTAAGAAAGGGTCTTCTCACCTCAGACCTTTGATATTTTTGGCAGATTGCTGTAGAAGTGAAGTACAGGTTGATATTCTTACCATTTGCAAAAGAAAAAAGGGTCATGCAAGTTCCATTTTCTTGTACACTCTAGTGAACAAGTCAACAATGACTTGCAAAGTGTGCATATGCAAGTACAGTCTGTGAACTGCAGCCGGATGAATACGGTAGGAGTGCCCTTGGTTATAGTGCAGAGGTGATGAGGTTGAACAGTTTTCCACTGGCCTTGTAGCTCAGCTCCACTCTAGCAGGAAGCTTGCTGCAGGCAAGGTACAGCAATGCACCGAGAAAAACCAAGAAAAGCATTGGGCTAACCATACAGCCTTGCCGAGATGGGGTCTGTTGCAGATCTGCTGGTTAAGATAACTGCTTACAGGCTTTCGTGTAAGAGATGCAAGATACAAATGAATTCGAGTCCAGACAAATTTGGGAAGGGTACACAAGAGGGAAATCCCTCTTATGATAATTGCATTTATCTCTTGAAGATGGTCACGAGAGGTCCCCTGGCATGTCCTCTTCCCAGAGATGTGTGATTGAGGTTGTGAATTTGGGTTCTACTCCATCAGGTTTTAGAACTTCAGAAAAGATACACCTGGCCCCAAGGCCTTGTGGCTTTGCAGTTGGACTATGACCTTTTTAGCTTTTTGGCAGTCTGGCAAAACAGCAGGACTAGCTTGGATAGTTTACTTTGGGACAGTGAAGGATGCTCGTGTCAGTTGGGAGTTCTTGGAGGTGCTTCTTCCAACAGATGCTAAATGCTGCTCCATCCTTGATAAACTCTCTTACGTTCTTGGTTCTCAGCTGGTTGGACCCTTGGGTGTTTGGGCTGTAGATGGTGTTGAGGAATCCACACATATCATGGTTATCAGCAAGTTGCTGGACTCTTCTTGTGCCCTTTCCACCCATTGTCTGTTCTTTAGATCATAAGTTTTCTGTTGAATCTCCATCATCAGGTGCCCGTAGTGCCATTTATTTTACCTTGAGGCATCGTTCCAATCCAAGATGCCTGGCATTTGAGGTTAAATAGTCCTGGATCTCATGGAAAAAATCAAATTATGCTTTTTTTCCAATCAAACCTTTCCACAATTTTTCCATCAAACCAGTCCTGGTGTTTTCTTGTAGAGGATCCAAGAGGTCTCTTGAATTGTTAATTATGGCAAACATCATGGCAATCCAAACAGCATTGATTAAAGGTCCTCAGGCTGTGTGTGTGAGGTGCTGTCTGAGAGCAGCTCTCTTTGGAGTCCTTGAAATCTTGAACATTCACCTTCTTGCAGCAGTTGCTTCAGACCCAGGCTGAAGGAGATAATAGAATGGATTAAGCAGTGGTCAGGTGCAACAATCAGTGGCTCCTATCATGGTGCAGATAACCCTTTGATGTATTGCTTATAAATCTAATGGACGCCAATGTCTGAATCAGCGGTCTTAGACTCAATTCTGAGACAAAACAGGGTATTGGTTTTGACAAGACCACCTTCCAAGTATTTTGCCAGGAGGATGACTCTTTCCCTACTCCCTTCTTGCCTTCCAGGAGGTTTTTCAGTCCCCAACATTGATGTCATCCACGAGGACCAGTTCATCTCCCTCTGAGAGGCAGGCCAGGGTTCATCCTAGATCAGAGTAGAAGACATCCTTAGCTTCAAGGATAAGGACCCATGCGCTAATGACCACAGCCTGCTAGTTCTTCATAAGAGAGCCAGTGTGTCATAAGATGCTCATTTACCTCACAGAGGAAGTTGCCGAGATATCAAGATGCTAGGCCAGCTCATTCTTGTTGGCAAACCCCAGCCCATAAAGATGGCAATCCTATTCTGGTTTGCTTCCCCAGGAGTTGGAGAGTCCACTAACTTGTTCCTCTAATTGGCCATCTCATGATCATCATGCCTCACTCGGGGCAGCAATATTAATGCAAAGCATCCAAATTCCCAGGCTATGGAGCAATGTTCAGGTCTGTCACTGTTGGGGCTGTCCACAGGAGTCATGACATTTCCTACTGAGTGGAAGCGTCCTGTGTGTAATACTTCTTTTAACATGGGATATCTGTTGCTTACAAACCACCAAATGAGTGCAATAGATTCAGAATCAAAGATAAATTAGTTATAGCTAATCCTAATCTTCTTTCCACAACACCTTCAGGTAAGCAAGGAACCAAGATACTGCTACATTTCAGTTGATCACCAGAAGGTGAACAGGAGCATTGAGCCACCGTTTTGAGTGATAAAAAGCCAAAAAATAATTCTGGATAACAGGAATACTTGGTTTGTCAGCATCAGAAGAGAAAATCCAGCCAACAGCAATCCAGACCTTCACTAGTGAGTAACCACTCTCCACAGCATCTCCCACCAACCCACCCAAAGCAAAACCATTCAAAATAATGTGAGCTCTGTAATTGTAATTGGGAATCACCTGAAAACAATGGCAGCTGAACAGTATATCAGAGACCAGGGCTTGGAAGAGGAATAATTCCTATTCACATGCATAATTAGTGCCAGAAAACGTTACTGGACCACACATAGTACCTGGCAGCGCAACATCTGATGTTGCGCAAGGTTCCAAGTTCAAAAGCACAATTTCACCAATATAAACATATGAATTCAGAACACTGCCCCTCAAGCATGCTCCATCATTTATTAAGATGACGACTGTTTTGACTGCAACCTTACTTTGGCATTCCGTTCCATCTGCAGTAACCTTTCACCCCTTGCTGATCAAGGATCTATTTCTACCTTAAAAATACTCAAACACACTGCAGTAGTTGCATATTTAAACAGATGCTGCCTGCAATGCTGGATGACTCGTGCATTTTGATTTTGGCATGGAGAAATTTAACATTAGTGGTTCAATAGTGTTGTTATTGCCAACAGCAGCCTCAGGCTACAAGTTATCAAATTCCTCTGTTCAGTGTGGTTACACCAAGCAGTACTGCAGAACTTATTGACTCAAATGCTGGCTTCCTAATGCACGTGTTAGGAGTGAGGGGGAAAACTCTTATGGATGCAGCCCCAACAACGTTCCAGGTGCTTGGCAACAACTTAAACTGGGAGAGAGATAGAGATTCCTGAACAAGACGAGAGGCTGAAGAATGGTTGGATCAGGGTGTACGTGGTGTTGATGGGGGTTGGGCTGCCAAGGCCTGGCCAGCATGGGCTGTGTTTACTTGGCAGATGCTGAAAAACCCACTGTGAATACTAGGATATAGCAGTCTGCCGGATTAGCCTCTATCACCTTAAACATTAACACTCCACATCAGCACATGGTCAGAATCTACAAAATGCATTTCAAACTGCAGCTCACTAAAGCTTCTTCATCAAGACCTCCCTAACAATTTGCAAGTTCCCCTTCAAGTCCCATGCTGTCCTGGCTTAGAAACAGATGGTCATTTCTTTGTTGCCCTAGTCCTACCTGTAGAACAGCATTGTGGGAGTACCTTCACAAAACTTCCATGCTCAAAGCAGGTGCCATCCGCTTCAAGGATGGCCTTGCTTACGACACTCACAATTTTTGGGAGAACATAAAAGACGACCAAAATTGCAACATCAGCAATTTTTCACTCTCATCAATCCACCTCCCCAAAGACTTTAAAAGCTGCCAAGTGCAAATAGCTTACAATCTCCAACATCTTATCCAATGGTTGCACTTTAAGTGCTAATCTCACTTGAATGTCAGGCAATTGTACAAGAGGGCATCATGTCTACTGTACATCCAACCTCTGTCCACTCAACATTCAACTATGTCACAATGACCATTATGTTGCTGGACAGCAACCAAATTTCCTTCACAATAAGGACTGAAGCCAAAACACCACTCCAATTGAAGCATCAAGCCAGATCAGAACCATTCACCCTCTTGGAACCATGGAGAAACTATGCATATCCAGACTAACCAGACTGCAAAGTACAAATACAAAATTAGCAATGAAGGCCAAAACAAAATGGGTGCAGCTTTACTGAAATCAACATTCCCAAGATGCAGCACACCTCAGGACCCCAACAAGAAGCTAAAGGTGAACTCTAATGATGTAACAGTACTGATGCCCTTTAGTCACCTTCACTCCTGGACATTAAGGCCATAACCCCACTATTTGAATAAAAAGACAGAGAGAGAAAACAGGGATATACAGACTGGTCAGCCTGTGATCAATAAAAGAGAAAATGCCAGAGAGTGATGCCAAGTGTCGAAAAGGCACTTAGAAAATACCATGGGAATAATACAAAGTGGATATGAGTTTATGAAAGGGACAAACCTACTGGAGTTGTTTGAGATTAAAATCCAAAGAAATGGATTTCAGAAAAAGGTCTTTGGTAAAGTCCCACATGAGAAGTTAGTGAGCAAAACTGAAATGTGCTACAAGGGGCAACATATTGGCAATAAATTGAAAATTGGTTCAGACAGGAAACTGTGCAGGAATCAAATGGTCTCTTTTCAGGGTGGCAGGCAGTGACTGCAGCAGTCAGTACTTCAATCCCTGTTATTTGCAATATCAATGACCTGACTGAGGAAACTGAAACATTTCTAAATTTGCCAATGATACAAAAACAGTGGGATTTAGTTGTGAGGAGATTGCAAAAAGGTGATTTCAAGGCGATTTAGATGGTGAGTGAGTGGGCGAAATACATGGCAGATGCAGTATCACATGGATAAATGTGAAGTAATTCACTTGGGTAGGAAAGCAGAAAGGCAGGGTATGCGTAAATCGTGTTAGGTTGGGAAATGTTGATCTTCATTACAAAATGTTAAGTACTGGAGCAAGTGTCCTCATACAGTCATGGAAAGCAAACAGTAGGTACAGCAAGCAGTTAAGCACATAGCAAAAGGTTAAGCACAGGAGCAAGGATGTCTTATCACAATTATACAGGGCCTTGGTGAGATCACACCTGGAGTGATGTGTGTATTTCTGGTCAATATTATTAAGATACTTAAGAAGCCAGAATTAACAATATATATCCTAAGGGTATAAGATAGGAGATTGGGAGAAAAGTTACGGAGGGATCTGGATATTAGGATGAGAAATTTAAAGTGGAGGCACAATTGACAACATAGGCCAGAGGCATTGGATTGAAAGGTCAACAGGACTTAGGGTGAATAAGGACACAGTGAAGAGAGGCAAGTAACTGCAGTGTCATTTTATGAATATTACATTCTGCACCCATGGTGCACTGGTTGGGGAAGGAGTAATAGTTATAAAAGTAAGTGGGATATCAACTAGTAGGCTGCATTGTTGGTTGCTGTTGAGTATCTTGTCATAGAGTTAAACAGCAGGGAAACTGAGTCTGCACCAACAATCCAGCTATACTAATTCTATGCTAATCCCATTTTATTCTCTCCATATTCCCATCAGTTCTCTCCAGATTCTATCACTCAACTGCAAACAAGAGAAAATTTACAGTGGTGAATTAACCTACCAACCCACACGTCACTGGGATGTGGGAAGAAACCAGAATACCCAGGGGAAACCCATATTGAATATATAGGTTTCGGACACACAGCAGCAGAGGTCAGGGTGGAACCTGGGTTGTTGGAGCAGTGAGGCAGCAGCAGCAGCTCTACTTATCCAGGCAAGTTGATGTCAGGAGGCGAGCGACTCAATGAGGCATGACCAGCTTCTTAACCTTGTCTTGTAGATATTGTATGTGTGTGGCAGTTGAGCTTTTGGTAAACAGTAACCTCCAGATTGATTGTCAAGCTTAGGGGGTTACACTCACTCTTGTTGGAGATGGTCATTGCCTAGCATTTGTGCTATTGTTATTGGCCACTTGTCAGTCTATGGCTAAATATTGCCTGGTTCTTCTGCCTGCATGGCCTGCTTAATTTCCCAACGATGGGAGCTCACATGAAACAACCAACAAACATCCTGTAGTAAGAATCCTGGAATGTCGGCCAGAGAGCGCAAGGAACAATTACTGTGATCAAATGTAAGCGTACTTGGGGGGGTGGGGGCGGAAGAGTGACCTGGGTGCTAGGTAACCAAGGTACTGTCTCTACAGACATGAGCTTGCAGTGCTCGAGGCAATGGTCATGTGATGGGTCGACCAGGACAAAGGATCGACCCAGGTAGGGATGGAGAGAAGTGACCATGGTGAGCGCACTGGTGGGGAGGTCTCTTATATTTGGGCTCACCACAGGTGAGGTCGCGACTGACGCTGCGGACCGATTGGAACGGGGTGCTGTAGTTAAATGGGCTCAGGCATGCGTCTGAAATAAGTATCATTTATTATAACTTAGCAATAAAGTGTGTTGTGTGCAGCATTGCGTGTGCAAGGCTTATTCTTATCAGATCTGCGAACAATCCTGTTTTACTTTGGCACAACAGTCCCATTTCTGACCTCGTAATACATGGAAGGCCATTGATAAGGCAGCTGAAGATGGTTGGGACCAGGCTATAGCTGAGGAACTCTTGCGGTGTATCTTGGTGTTGGGATGATGACCAAAACCATCCTCTTTTGAGACAATTATGATCCCAACCATTTTTCCCCTCAACCACCATCAACTGCAGTTTGACTGGGGTTCCTAATGCCATACTCAGCCAGACACTGCCTTGATGTCAGCAACAGTTGCTGTCATCTTATTTCTAGAATTTGGCTTGAACCAAGGTTGATATTGCTATGCAGCTAAGTGATTCTGATAAAGCCTAAACTGGTCATTAGTGAGCACGTAATTGATGAATAAGTGACATTGCCCGTCACTAACAGATTATTATCAGCAGCCAATTTGGCAGTAATTAGCCAGACTGGATTTGACTTGCTTTTAGTGGACCAGACATACCTGTGCAATTGCTCAGTGTTGGGCTGATGAGAGTGGTGGAGCTACAAAGCACCTTGACTAGAAATGCAGCTGCTACGGAGTGCAAGCCTTCAGTACAACAACTAGGACGTTGTCTACTTATAATCACTTTTACTGTAGTTCTCTCAATTGTTGCTCGATATCACATTGGCTGTAGAATGACTCCTCTAACAATGGGGATCTTGGGAAGAAAGCCAAGAAGGATCTTTCACTCAACACCTCCGATTGAACGTGGTGGCAAATGCTTCAGTCTTATCTTTGGCATCCACATGGTGGGCCCCATCACAGAGATAGAGGATGCTTTTGGAGCTCCTCCTCCCACTACCTGACATCAAGGCTCAAAGGCAAACCCTTGGTCTCACCACAGTTGTAGTCTGGCAACATTACAAAAAAATGTTTCAATGTTATAATAAAACCAAAAAAAATTACAAACCTAGCAAGGTACTGCTGGGACAAAAAAAAAATCAAGTTGCACAAGTCAACAGAAAGGTATTAGTAAATTTACCAAAAGAAACACATTTAAGTGATTTGTTAACAAATGAACCACTTATCTTTTTAAAATCCAGGTCCAAGTGAAGGGGATCATTCTACATAAGCTGGTCTTGCCTAGCATTTAGTGATGGGCCAGGATGTAAATACATCTAGCCCCTCGGCTCAACACAACTGAACTCTGCACCCAGACCCTGCAATGGGTCCAATGGTGGAGCAGAAAGACAGATGCATCAGTGGGTTACTGACATGTGTTGCAAATGCACAGGTATAGAAATCAGGAACATATTTATCTGTGCAATGACATTAGCAGTTCTGTAGATGTGGGCCATTAGTAAAGGGTGTATTTACTTTGTTACAAGGTATATTGGTCACAATTTGCAATTGAGGTGTTCTACTCATTCCAAGGTATTGTCCTTGACCTTTAAAAGCCAAAAGCTTGGGATGGGGCAAGGGGAGGGTGGTGGAGAAAGGAGTGGTGGGAAAACCCAAGAACATAGTCTGTCTCATTTTTAGACGTGCACCATGTCTTGGAAATCATGAAAGAGTTAGAAATGAGTGACAACCAATGTTCAGGTTGTCATTGTACAAAAGACAAACCACACAAGGCTTACGCCAAAACCATTAATACACACCACTCATAGGCATTTAAAGATGCATTGCACCCACCAAAGCTAATCATGAGGATTACTCTGCTGTCACAGTCCTCTAGCCTGGATCCTGCCACCATTGGCTCCAAGTGTTTCCATACAGACAGTAGCGTCAGCAGTGGTCCACTCCTGATCCCAATTCATATATACTCAAGCCACCAAACCCTGAAAGCATGCAGCCCATTTCTAATAGGCACAGCAGAGAAATTGTGTCATGTCGTACAAGGCTTTGGTATTCTCCAACAGTTTGGCATCCAGTCAGGGTAGCAATTGCTGCTGTTGGCCCTCAGTGTCAGTTCCAGAGGGCAAACACCATCAGAAAATTCATCAGCCCCATATGAAAATAGTAGGGCCAAGTCTGGCAGGCTTCACCCATCCTTTTCTAACCCTGGTACTTATCTTCTTCTCAGGCAGTCTAAAGGTAGTCACTAGGTAGGGCGAAAGCCCAGCTGAGTCAGCAGCATCAGTCAACTTTCCTTGCGCCAAACC
Source organism: Pristis pectinata (assembly GCF_009764475.1). Classification (NCBI taxonomy): domain Eukaryota; kingdom Metazoa; phylum Chordata; class Chondrichthyes; order Rhinopristiformes; family Pristidae; genus Pristis; species Pristis pectinata. The sequence continues at coordinate 28,666,243 of NC_067429.1, read as the reverse complement.
CAGCAGCAGTAAAGAGTCTTATTTCCAGGTAGCTCGCCTCACAAAATATAACTAGTGCATAGTCCTGGCTGCTTTACCCAGCTACTGGACATCCTTCCAACTGCCTCAGCTTCACAACAGTCATCCTCAGTCAAGGCCAGGAAACCAGCTCCTGAATGCCATCCTTGCCAATGGTAATCTGGCAGCTGGTAAATCTTGCAAGGGTATACGGTAAGGAACCTCTGATACCTGGTGTATACAAGGGGCTATAATGAAGTTCTGTACTGAGAACTATTGTCAGAAGCAGAATCTTTCAGAGGGAGAGGACCAATCAGCCCTTTCAGGTGAATAAAAAGAAACCACAGCACTATCTTGGTGGAGTCATCCCCTGTGTCTTAACAGAGATTATTTCTCTATCTTCATCAAAGCAAATTGCAGGCTTTTTATTTGCTGCTTACTTTGAGACCATAAGTGTCAAATGGTGACCATAAGTAGCATCTAATTTCCTTTATTAAACACCAATTCAAGTTCAAAAGTTCTTAATTGACTTTGAGATATCTGTATGTTGTGAATGGCACAATAAAAGCACATTCCCTTTGCTTCAAGTAAAAGAGCTGATTTTGGTTGTTGATGGCAGATGACAACTCTCCCAACATCAATTTTGAGTAGGTATTGTAAGAAAGCTGGTGGGAACATTAAATCAACCAATCTTCCTGGAACCGAGGGAGGAGAAATAGAGCCAACCCTACCATCATGACTGACATGCTAGCAAAGCTCAGTTAATGCTGTACAAACATGGAATTTCGAGTCAATACAGCCAAGCTACAAGGCACTTGTAATGGCTTAGGAGCAAATGTATTGGAATCTTTCACATTGCTCTTCCCAAAAGCTGAAACAATCAACAACACAACCAGCAGGTATAAACGAGAAAGAATTTCAACAGGAGATGTGTACTACTAGACCTCATCTCCTGCTGTAGTCTTGGTGTTACGCAGCAGTCCAGGAATTCTACCTCATTTTCTAAACTGTTCCTTAAGTACAACATTTAATCAAAATCTCAAGTGCTGGGTACCGTCTCTTACCTTAGTGACTCCCATCCCAGTAAACCTCGCTTCAAGAAGCTCCTGCCGCCTTGGGTCGAGACTGTGCAGTTCTTCCATCATTTCTACTGAAGAGGAATGAACACAAGACTTCAGTTGATATGTACTCTTACAGAAAACACTTAGCGTCATAAGGAAAATGGCTACAAAAATAGGAATGAACATTACAGTGTAAACCTTGTCAGTATTCACTTCTATAATACAAGAACTTACTTCCTGCAGTCAGCTCCCTTCATCACATTTGTAACAAAATGGAAAGTGCCCATGTAAACACATAATAACATCTTCACACCTGTTGCAAGAACCAGCATCTGACTTTTGCATCTCAGGTGAGCAGTGAATGCAGAAACTCTCAACCTACTTTATTTGCAATTCCACCCCCACCCCCCCTCAAAGTACATAAAACAACAAAGCAAGTTCAAAGTAAGGCCAGTGGTCAAACTACTGAATTAATTATTCCCAGAGTTCAAATCTCACCACAGCAGCTGGGTAATTTAAATACATATAATTAAACAATCTGAAATGCAAGCCAGCATCAGTAAAAGCAACAATGAGATGGCTAAATTGTCAAAAGAGGACATTAGTGAACCAGATGGGTTTTTAAAATGAAGCAAGACCCGCCACCCTTAACCAGACGAGCCTATATGCAATCAGATACAGCAATACTTCCCTCTCAAATAGCTTAGCAAACTACTCAGCTTCAAATCAAAAGACAAAACACAATAAATTAAAGACAGACTACCCAACATCAACCCAGGCATAACCAAGCCACGTCCTGCAACGTTCTCCTCATGAACATCAAAATGGGATAAGCTGATCCACAGGTCCAGTCGAACAACAGCCTGTCACACTTCTAATCATAGAATGACAGCTTATAGCTAACATCCCAGACTCCTCCATCACCATCCGACGCTGGCAGGATAGAGGTGACAGAGCAGTTGTGAAAACCAGAAACCTAAAGTAGCCCAGGCATCCACATCATTGACTCCAGACCCAAAGAAAATTCAACAGGTCAAGTCAGTGGCAACAAAACCTCATCCTCTTTCAGCTGAAAGAACACTCCTCCATATAACAGTAGCTAAAGGCATCGGATGTAGAAATAGAAGGGGGGGGGTGGGATCAGAAGGAATGGCACGGCAGGAAGAAGCACCATTGCAGGCAACAACTGCATCAATACAAATGGAGCAAAGAACTGAGTTCCATGTTGCTAAGTGACAATCTAAAAGGATGTGGAGGGTGTAGCCAAATAAAAATTGTAAGCTGACGAAAGAGAATGGGGGTAGAGGATGAGGATAGTTGTACATCAATATCAGGAGGGCACTCGTACCTTGGAAACTGCAGATACTGAAAGGTAACTCAACTATAGTTGCGATCACCAAAAGCAGATGATGTATGTAAAGTAGGCCTAAAAGAAGGAGAATACCAAGGATCACCCGCAAGAATTTGACTAATGTGACTGTAGTAAGATCTTCCTCATACTTTGAGCTCAACATAAAAGATCAATATCAAAACCAAGTACCCACCCAGTATGATGATAATGCAATAACAAATTGGCATCTCCATTTGTACACAGTGCAGCATCAAGGAAGTGTTGTGTTGTTTTGTGTCATTTGGACAAGACTCTACCTAAAGCAAACAATGCCTTCACAGTGAAGATGATCCATTAACAAGTCCTAAGTTGGAGCAAGGATAATCTTGATGCATTAGCTAGAAAGTTACGCTTTTAGCAGTATGCCGAGGTATGCCTGGCAAGTGGGAGGTTCTTAAAAGTGAGAGAGGGAGAGTTTAGGACCAGCATGTTTCCAGAGTGAAGGGCAGGGGAGGGACTAAAAGTTAAGGGTGCTGGATTCAGACCCAATCAACTGGGCTATTTTGTGCTGGAAGGTACCGAGTTTCACAAATCTTGCTGGAGCTGCATTTGTCCTGGCAAATGGAAAGCATTCCATCACATTCCTGACTCGCGCAATGCAGTGGTGGCAAGACACTGGTAAATTAGGAAGCATGTCACACCTATGTTTTAACATGCTCTTGCAACCACAGTATCTATGCATGTGCATGTGGCTAATCCTTTCAAGTTTCAGAAGAATATTGACCACCAGCTTTTGATGGAGAAAGGTTTAGCACGAAAGTCATTGAATGCCATGACAAGATGGTTTGAGATGGAGACGTTGATGATGGTTATACCTCTTGTGGACCTAGCCCAAATGTACTTCAGGTTTTGCTGCATACGGGCACAGACTAGAGGAATTGCCAACAGAATTGAACACTACGATTAGTGAACAACCCATTTTCCATCTTGTACTAGAAGGACAATAATTGATAAAACAACTGAAAATAGTTGGATTTAGGACATCGTTTGTGGAATTCCTACATTACTGCCCTAGGATTGGGCTGACTTGCCTTAAATAACCACATACTTTTCTACTAGGTATGACTCAAGATATTGACAAGTTTTCAACTTCAATTTTACTGGGGCTCCATACCACAAATTCAAATGCTGCCCTGATGTTAAAAGTTACTCAACTCTTGGTAATTCAGTTCTTGTAGCTGTGTTCAGAGCAAAGTTTTAGTGATGTCTGTGGCTGAGAGGTTTTGCAGGATCAAAATGAAAACTGGTAGTAGGTTATGGGTTCCATGTGAAAGTACTAAAACATGTCCTTACTTTCCATCTACCAAATGAAGTACCGCACTACTGCTTTGGAATCAAATCTGCAAAAAGAACACCATCCTCAATTTGACATAATCCACCAGGAAATTCAAGAAAATGTTTCCACAAAATGATTGCAAGTAATGCAAATTTTATGGACAAACAAATATTGAAGCAGCAATAATTCCAAGGGGTTTCCTCCTGAATGTTGACCTTTGCACAATTACAAAAACCAAAATAAATCTTGATTTACCAAATAAACATTGTTCCTTTGCCTTTTTTATTTCTTTGCTATTTCCCATAAGTGTGAATTCCCACTATTTAAACTCTGTACGTTTCTCTTTCCTTACAATCTTCACTCAAAAAAATCATCACTGGGTTCAGATTCAAATGCTGTTTTCCCCTACTTCCTCTTTTCAAATCATTCTGATCTATTTAGAGGCTTGGGAATGGAGGAACAAAAGAAAACCTTGATAAATTAACCATGTGTTCAATGAAGTAGTATCCAAATTGTTTACAGGGGATATAACAATGAAGGAGACAACCGCAGAGTGGTACTTATGAGAAATAGCAAGTGGAACACAACGGCAAAAAGCAAAAGAGGCAATAAGTACCAAATTAAGCATATTGAGGAACACCAGCAGCACGACCCAACCAAGCAGTATTAAAGCATGACTACTTGTCCATTCTGGAGGAAGCAACTGCACTCAGAAAGTAGATATGTACACAAACCTGACAGTTTACTGGGTGGAAGTTAGAGGTGGAAATGGACAATTGTTATGATGGAGAACATGGGTAAAAGAGACAACACCTTCACATTCACCAACATAACTAAAGTTATCTTCTTAATTTACTGATGAATTCAAATGTTCATATTGCATGTCGGGATACGAATTTGCAAACGCTTAGATTTGCAGTGCAGGCATCTGGTTATTGCACAGAACCTCCTTACTGATTTTGATTACAGCTTTTTTTTTGACGTAGGAAGGTGGAATGGCATGAGCAACAACCAGAGATTATAAAAGTTGAAGTAGAGATCTGTTGGAAAATGGGTCACAAAATTAAGGAAGAAACAGAAAACAAGTCAAAACATGCAAGAGAAAAGAGAAGCTGCATCTTGCAGTGGAGGGTCATAGTTTGGAAAGATGGAGCAACTGAAGCTGCCTTTTTGGAGTATTGACACACTTAGGAGGAACATTAAATGAAAATAAATCTACAGTCGTTCAATATCAATTAGCATGAAGACCAGCAAACAGAATTGGATAAGTTGCAAGTTATAGGAAAAAAAAGTCTAATGGACAAGAAAACCCAGGGAAGAAAAATTGCAGAGCAGGGCAAAAAGAGGGAAGAGATGGTATGAGAGATTAAGATTCAGGGCAAGAGGGGGGAAACACATGGGATAAACGAAAAACATCTGAGTGGAGTGTCTAAAAAGAACAGGTTAACCAGAGATGGAATCACAGATCATTTTTCCTCTGATGGAAGATCTAGTAGTGAATGGTTTCAGCAGGACAGTTTGACGATTGTCCTAAAATCCAGTGATGGATGGCTAAATTCAGTTCAGGTGAAGATAGGATCATATCAGAGGGAGAAGTGACCAGGGTGGGAAACAGCTTCTACTTACAATCTAGAGTATACAAATGAACTATCCAACCAACTTGTCAATGACTATCTAACTCATTCATAGTAGATAGTGTTCACAACACAGTTGTCATTTGGGGTTCCAGACTTTAAAGAAAGCATTCTTTGGCAAATGTAACAAGTGGTGCGCAAGAAACCAACCACAAGTACATTAAAAGGGAAACTGTATTGAAAATGCTGTATGGCTATCATGCTTCTGCAGATAACCTTGTGTGGGGGAAAAAAACTACTCATTAACCCACAATCTGAAACCTATAGTTACAACCCTCCCAACCCCAACCGACTTTGGGATTTCACAGGCAGCCGCAATTACAAGCATGTCTAATGACAACACTCCAAGGAATTGTTTGATCTGTGACCTTAAAATAAAAGATCTAGTGTCACTTAGATCACCGCAACTGTGCTACAAGCTGCTCATCCACAATGTTAAAGCATACCCACCCCTGCAGTCAAAACATCTTCAGGTGATACCTAGACGAGAGAGATCAGTAAAAAAATTTGGATGAAGCCAACACTAACTAACCTTCCTACTCTCACACAGAGAATGACCTCAAGCACAGAACAGAGCATATGCAGTTTTGATCTGATCTTGGCAACTTGATGACTACTGGGAAAAAACACACCCTCAAAAGACATTTCTACTTCTGGCAATACTTGGTTTAAAAAAAAATCATAAAAATCACATTTGCACCAAAAGCAATTAAATTGACCGGCAATAAAAACAAAAGCCTCAAATAAATTACCCAGCTTCAAACTCAGCAACGTGAAGTTATTGATCATTGCCTAATTACCTTTGAAGTTATCAACTCAACAACCTCTCATGGCAGATATCCTAGTTTATTTTTTCCCTTTTAAAAAGAATCCCAAAATGATAGCAACTGTAAATAATGAACATTGGCTTTGTTAAATCAACTCAAAGCAAAAATATAATGCAAAAAAAAAAGCCACTAGTGGGATTTCTGAATTGCTGAAAGAGAAACAATACTCTGGCATACTGAATCCTCGATGGACTAGAGTAAGTGCACAGTTCAGAAAACAAAATGATAACTTAAAATCCAATAACTAAACTTCACTAAGCTGCAATTCATTCACTAGTTAATTTAGTAACCCCATGCACCATAACCCATTTAAATGCCAACCTACCATATACAGAAGCTTTCAATTTAACCTCTCACATTAGCCTAGATTATTTTCTAGCAAAATCTGAATCTGGTTTTTATTTTTTTTAAATGAAGACGAGGGTCTTGCTGCCAGTGGGTTATAGTACAGAAACATGCTTCATGGAAAACAATGAAATTCCCAGTGCACATCAGTGCTCAACTCTGCTTTGCTTGACCCCAAATAAAAAAAATTCAGGTGCAGATTAGCATCTCCTGGGAGGTGTACCTCAAAAGGGATGTATTCAATGGGAGTGTTTACATTGCCCAAAAAGGAACATTAAATTAATCACATCCGATTTTTTTTTTATTTACTCCTTTAATTTGATTGTGGGATTGGTCCTTGCTCTTGCAAAATTAGATGTTTGCTTATGATTCCATTTAATAAACCCATGAATTACATACAGCTAGCTTTTAAACACCTGAAAGCCTTTCAGACTGAATCACTTTTCCAATACTTGAGGTATTATTGTACAAATTTCACCAAAAACATTTAGTCATTTTGATCTCAGCACAGAAAATAATCAGGAAGTATAAATTGTAGAGGTCTGATAAGAGTGAAATTAATTATTAGCCTAACCTACAACACAGATCACATCAGCTGCCGTGCTGTTCAGGAATGAACTTTGACTCAGAATTGTGCTTAGTTTGTAAATACATTGTCCAGAGGCAAACCTAGAGACAAATCTCAGATGGATGAGATGCAATGCTACATCGAGCCTCGAAGCCAGAAGCAAGACAAAAGAAAATTTAGCCAAAATTTCCATTGTGACTGCTGCTGGAAGATATATCAAGCAGATTCTGGCTGAGCTGGAGTATTTCCATGCTGGTCAATAGTCAAAATGAAGGCACACAAATGGCCTGCACTCTGGGTCAAGATGAAAGGGTTTTTTTGTTTAAGATTTCATAATATTATTTAGTTCTATACTTAGAGCTAACAAATCACAGCTACATCAATGCAAATGATGAAACAGCCAAAGGGAGCTTTTTTAATAAGATTTTACACAAGGAAATGTAACAGAAACTTAGCCAAAGAAGGTTAAGAAATACTAAGAGGAGGAAAGATACAGAATCAGAACGCTATACGGAGAGAACTTGAGAGTTTACAGTTTCAGTTCTTTAATCCGCAGCAGACAAAAGGACTCATTACAAAAAGGAACAAATACAAAAGCTTCCCAAGCTGGAGAATTGCAATTAGCTCAAAGCATCATAGGTCTGGAAAAGATTCCACAGTTAGGTACAATCAGAATACTGGAGGAATTTGAAATTTGTATTTTAAAACTGGGATGTGTTCAATCAGAAGCCAATTCAGGTCAGCAAACAACTGTCATGGGTGAAGGGGACACAGTTTTGCACACATCAGAAATCAGCAAAAGCAGACTTTGCCAAATACACAGGTTTCAGCTGCAAACCAGGTTACTAAGAACTTTCTCCTCATACAAAACAAGACAATTTTCCATTGAATAACATACAACTAAATTTATAGTTAGAGCGATTTGCTCCTTGTGGCCCTTACTCTTTCTATCCCCTATGTTAACTGAGTCTCATTTTATGTATTTAGCTATGCAATTTCACCAGAGAGACTTCAGATCCTCTCCCATACATGAATAAAACCTTAAACTCATTCTCAGTGTTGGAACTCAACTCCACACCTCATGAGAACCAACCTTGTGGGAGTTGGCAGTGGAGGCAGCATCAAGCCTGGTTCTTTCAATGGACCAAAGGCAACAATGCATTTGAATAGGAGATGGTTATAAAATGATTTATATTGCCTTTACAGATCCCACATTGAGAAACTGTGCTCAATGAGCTGCAAAAATGACAACCATATCTTTCTCTGCCCCAGATAAAGAATCTAAACTAATTTTCCAGATGCTGCTAATTAAAATGGAACACTATCAACAAAACAACAAGAATAAAAATGACAGGTTCCTTTGATTATAGATAAAAAGGATGATATAATTAATTCAAGGATTTGATAAACAAGTTTCTGGGGTGGGGGAAGATCTCTGAATAAGAGCTAACTTATTCAAATCACGATATTAGGAATCACTCCTTCTCCAAAGGATTCCAGAACTCCGGAACAATCTCCCATAATATTAAGGGTTACAGAACCAAGGTGGTAGGTTTATTTATCATTCAGATCACCACATGATCTAAATAAACAGTGGAAGAGATTTAACATTGGACAAGAGATGCAACATTGGACATGCAGCTTTAAAAACCTAGAACTTTGCAGATTTTGAGAAACAATGGCTTAATCAATTCAGCTAATTTAAGAAAATGCTTCAGGCATTGAAAACTGTTACAGAAAATTTGTATTCTCAGCTGGGGACTTCAGTAACATGGAGGGGAACACTAAGCTTATTTTAGTTGAGACATCCAAAACGGCATTGTTAATGTTAATTCAACTCAGCTCATCAGCATCAATAATGGGCGTGGAGACACAAGAGACTGCAGATGCCGGAATCTGGAGCAACAATCTGCTGGAGGAACTCAGTGGGTCAAGCAGCATCTGTGGAGGGAAAGGAATTGTCATTGTTTCGGGTCAGGATGCAGGTGGAATAGGTGGTGTTGTTTCTCTAGTTTGTGTTGGGCTTCACCCTGTCAGTGGAGAAGGCAGGGCAGTATGGGAATGGGAAGGTATTGGTATATTATTGTCACTTGTACCGAGGTACAGTGAAAAACTTGTCTTGCATACTGATCATACTGGTCAATTCATTACACAGTGCAGTTACATTGGGTTAGTACAGTGTGCATTGATGTAGTACAGGTAAGAACAATAACAGTACAGGGTAAAGTGTCACAGCTACAGAGAAAGTGCAGTGCAATAAGGTGCAAGGTCACAACAAGGAGATCGTGAGGTCATAGTTCATCTCATCCTATAAGGGGACCATTCAATAGTCTTATCACAGTGGGGTAGAAGCTGTCCTTAAGTCTGGTGGTACATGCCCTCAGGATCCTGTATCTTCTACCCGATGGAATAGAAGACAGAATGACCCGGGTGGGTGGGGCCTTTGATTATGCTGGCTGCTTCACCAAGACAGTGAGAGGTAAAGACAGAGTCCAAGGAGGGGAGGCTGGTGTTCGTGATGTGCTGGGCTGTGTCCACAACACTCTGCAGTTTCTTGCGGTCCTGGGCAGAGAAGCTGCCATACCAAGCCGTGATGCATCCAGATAGGATGCTTTCTATGGTGCATCGATAAAAGTTGATGCGTGTCAAAGGGGACAAACTGAATTTCTTTAGCCTCCTGAGGAAGTAGAGGCACTGGTGAGCTTTCTTGGCCATGGCATCTATGTGATTTGACCAGGACAGGCTGTTGGTGATGTTCACTCCCAGGAACTGGAAGCTCTTGACCTCAGCACTATTGATGTAGACAGGTGCATGTACACCGCCCCCTTTCCTGAAGTCAATGACCAGCTCTTTCGTTTTGTTGACATTGAGAGAAAGGTTGTTGTCGTGACACCATTCCACTAAGCTCTCTATCTCCTTCCTGTACTCCGACTCACTGTTTGAAATACCGCCTACAACGGTGGTATCATCTGCAAACTTGTAGATGGAGTTAGAGCAGAATCTGGACACACAGTCATGAGTGTATAGGGAGTAGAGGGCTGAGGACGCAGCCTTGTAGGGCACCAGTGTTGAGAATAATCGTGCCGGAGGTATTGCTGCCTATCCTCACTGATTGCAGTCTGTTGGTTAGAAAGTCAAGGATCCAGTTACAGAGGGAGGAGTTGAGTCTTAGGTCTCGGAGTTTGGTGACAAGTTTGCTTGGGATAGCATTGAAGGCAGAGTTGCATTCCCAACCAGCAGCCTGGGACAGCCATTGTGCTTGGTCTCCCAATATAGAAGAGTCCACATCAGGAGCACCCAATGCTGTAGATGAGGTTGGAGGTGAATGTGAATCTTTGCTTCACCTAGAAGAGTAATAATGGGTGTGGCATTCTTTTAGAAAACTTGCATTTGTTTTATTTAACCAGGCTACAATGATCAGGAGGTCAGAAATCTAGTTTAGAGTTGAGAGGACAAAGAAACCACAACTTCATAATCCGAAACTCAAACTTACCCCCAGGTACTGCAATTGCAAGAGAAGCAATTTTTCCTCACTTCAATCAAATACTGAAGACTCAGACTTTTGCAAATCAAAAGGGGCAAAATCAAAGAAGGTCAAATTTTCTATCCCAACTTTAAATCCCTTATTACTGTTTGGGCTTCACCCCCACAAAGATATTCTGAGCCAACTTAAAACAGAAACTATAAGCTCTGTAACATCATTTCTTACAACTTTTGATGTTGGGACAAACTCAAGGCGTGGCTGCAAATTCATCTGAATAATAATTGGGATGAAGGCATCCTGCGGCAGAAACAGCATCAGGATTTGGTTCACATACATGCTCTCAAAACATTTAAAAGCAATATTAGTCAAGCCAGGTTAGGAATTTTGCTGCTGTTATTATAGAAATGTGGGGCTTCCTTTTACAACTATGCATTTTGGAAAATTTCTCTCTGCAGATCTGTGGCAGATTCCCATATCACACACTTGCTTTTACACTTGGGTTCTTTCCAGTGAACTAGAGGGGACAATCCATCATTTTCATACGGGTACAAGAAGTACTTAAAACATAAGCTGCAGGTGGGGCAAGGTCATTCAACTCATCCATAAATACACGGCCCTTTGGGAGTGGTGGGGACCAGGCAGAAATGTACTTACTGTACTCTTACAAAGATGCACACTTTATATAGACCCTCCCCCCAAAAGAAAACAGAACATCCTGACAACACATAATTGATAATATCACTGCATTTCATTCAGCAAATAAAAGATGCAGTCTCCTGGTTTGCTGTCAGTTCAACAGAGACAACAGCAACTGCCGGTTAAACCTGGAGAGCAATCTTTGATAAAGATAAAGTGAAAAGTGGATGGGTGGAACTACTCCAAAACCAGACCCAAACAGTCCATACACACAACAGGGATTTGATCGAGTGAACATCAGAGTAGGGGTAAAAAAAAACACATGGGCCTGAAATTTCTGATAAGTCAGCAGTTCCACATGGAATAGTCTACTTTTAATATGCCACTGTGCATATTTCAGGACCCTTGGAACAAATTTAAAGTCCTAAACTTCCTTAGAACTGACTGATGAGATTCACAATTACACTTTTCGTTTAGTGTCTTTGGAGTCATGTTGTGGAGAATAAACCTCCACAGATTTCCTAGCACTTAAAATGGGTAAAATGGTACCTTTCAAACTGGCACAGGAACAGCCAATCCATTCATCTAAATGGAGATGAACGCTAGGGGGAAGAAAATAAAAAGCAATTTGCTTTCTTTTGAAAGATATGTTAATTAATTTAACTATTTCACTAATTTGTCCTTGCTTGTCTTTATGCTTTCACCTTTTTAATAGCATATTTAGTTTTCAAATAAAGCTTCACAATCCTTAAAGCTTTTTGACAGTTTAAACTGTGACATAGTTCTCTGAACATCTCAGTGGAACAACTGTGATGCCCTGTGATGATCAGGACTTTAGTCAATCAATCTGGAGCCAGCTTCTATGCAGCAGTTTGCACAGTTCCAGGTGAGAGTGGATTTGGTGACCTGCAAATTTTGTATCCTTAATCAGGTCACTAAACAGCTTAGACCTATGATAATATGTTATATTCGTGCCCTTGGTAAACAAAAAAATCCTCAATTAAAGTTTTGAGGGACCAAGATAATAAGGAAAGGAAAAACTTTCCAGCATTTCTGATGATGCAGATTTGAAAATTAACACCTCATTTCAGACCAACAGAAACCTGCATCCCTACTAGTCAAGGCTATTTTTAAATACTCTTTAGTTTCCAGTCACTGATGCCATGAACAACTGACATTTAACGCTGTTAACAGCCAATTTTAGTACTGAAGATGTGAAAATCTGTGTCAGTGTTCATGGAAGACTTGTTTGAAAGCAGTAGTGTAAATAATATTATGTGCAAATCACAGTTTTTTTTAAACAGTTCAATAACTTTCCAACATTCTCTCCCAAGCTTGCACGTGAAGAATGACCAAATTATTAGTACACGTGGAACGTTATTGTCAAAGGGTAATGGGGTGCACTGGGGGCAGGTTGACAATAAAAAATTCACGAGGAGACCATGGAAAAAGTGGACTACTACCCATATCTTGGGAGCCACCTCTTAGCAAATGAAAAAAAAAATCAATGAAGAAATTCACCACCACATTCAAAATGACAACGCAACCTTTGGTCAATTGAGGGAAGGGGTATTTCAAGTTCAAGTCCTCAGATCTGGTACAAAACTCATTATCTACACAAAAGTAGTGATCCCTGCCCTCCCAAAAGCTCACAGAGACCTGGATTACCCACAGCAGACATCTCAAGACATTGGAAAAATACCACCAACACTATCTCTACAAAATCCTCCAAATTCAGTGAAAGGATAAGCAAACCAGCATCAGCATCCCCTCCCTGCCAACATCCACAGCACTGAGGCCCCATTAACTCTCAGTCATGTTTGTTGGACAGACCACATTGGTTGCATTCCCAGAATCGACTCCTAAAACAGACATACTATTCCAGGCTGCATTGGGAGGAAACCATCAGGTGTATGGAGAAAAGATTCAAGGATATGCTCAAAGCTTCCTTGAAGTGCAACATCCCCATTTTGTCTTAGGAACCTCATGACAACTTAAAGTGGAGAAGGATCAATCGGGATGGTTTTGAGAACCTAATGGTTATGCACCAGGAGCATAGAGAAGCCCTCCGGAAGCAGCACAAGTAACAGAATACCTCCCAAACTACCCACCAGCTCACTCCTTCAGCCATGTCCTGCCCCATCTGTGGGGAGAGTCAACAGTTCTGCAGTCAGCCTCATTAGCAATCTCAGAACCCAGAAAATTTGAGTGGAGGCATCATAATCCAACCCAAGAGACTGCCTTAAGAAACAAGAACACATGGAACAATACCCCATATTCATGCCTTTATGACTACTGACCAGTGGCTCTGACATCCCCCATCATGAAGTGCTTTGAGAGGTTGGTCGTGGCATGCATCAACTCCAGCCTCCCAGACAATCTTGACCCACTGCAATTTGCCTATCGCCAAAACAGGTTTACAGCGGACGCCATCTCCCTGGCCCTACACTCAGCTCTGGAGCATCTGGACAGTAAAGACACCTACATTAGACTATTGTTTATTGACTACAGCTCTGCTTTCATATACAATAATCCCAAGCCAGCTTGTCACTAAACTCCAAGACCTAGGACTCAAAACCTCCCTCTGTAACTGGATCCTTGACTTTCTAACCAACAGACCACAATCAGTGAGGATAGGCAGCAATACCTCTGGCACGATTATTCTCAACACTGGTGCCCCACAAGGCTGTGTACTCAGCCCTCTACCTCTACTCCCTATACACTCATGACTGTGTGGCCAGATTCTGGTCTAACTCCATCTACAAGTCTGCAGATGATACCACCGTTGTAGGCAGTATCTCAAATAACGATGAGTCACAGTACAGGAAGGAGATAGAGAGCTTAGTGGAATGGTGTCATGACAACAACCTTTCCCTCAATGTCAACAAAAGAGCTGGTCATTGACTTCAGGAAAGGGGGCGGTGTACATGCACCTGTCTACATCAATGGTGCTGAGGTCGAGAGGGTTGAGAGCTTCAAGTTCCTGGGAGTGAACATCACCAACAGCCTGTCCTGGTCAAATCACATAGATGCCATGGCCAAGAAAGCTCACCAGTGCCTCTACTTCCTCAGGAGGCTAAAGAAATTCAGTTTGTCCCCTTTGACACGCATCAACTTTTATCAATGCACCATAGAAAGCATCCTATCTGGATGTACCACGGCGTGGTAAGGCAACTGCTCTGCCCAGGACCACAAGAAACTGCAGAAGTGTGGACACAGCCCAGCGCATCACGAACACCAGCCTCCCCTCCTTGGACTGTCTTTACCTCTCGTTGTCTTGGTGAAGCAGCCAGCATAATCAAAGACCCCACCCACCGGGGTCACTCTCTCTTCTCTCCTCTTCCATCGGGTAGAAGATACAGGAGCCTGAGGGCACGTACCACCAGACTTAAGGACAGCTTCTCTCCTACTGTGATAAGACTATTGAAAGGTCAGCTTATACGATGAGATTGACTATGACCTCATGATCTAACTTGTTGTGACCTTGCACCTTATTGCACTGCACTTTCTCTGTAGCTGTGACACTTTAATGTCTGTACTGTTATTGTTTTTACCTGTACTACATCAATGGATTCTGTACTAACTCAATGTAACTGCACTGTGTAATGAATTGACCTGTACGATTGGTATGCAAGACAAGTTTTTCACTGTACCTTAGTACAAGTGACAATAATAAACCAATATCAAGGAGAAAATTAGCAGAGAACAGAAATCTTTAATTTGGGTGATCAAAGAAAATACTGTCATTTTGCTCATTGGCAGCATTGTTGCCCTGTAATTTGATTACAAGATCACAATTCCCCAATCAATGCAATACTGAGGGAGAGCTGTATTGCCTGTAGTAATACCTTCTGACAATGCATTAAACTGAATTTTCATTTTCTGGTTCAATGGCACAACCAAAGAACGAGAGCCACCTACGTGCGTTTAAATTGAAAGGCAGTCACGATGCAAACATGGAAACAATGGGAAGAAAGAACTGAGCCAACAAATATCATAGGTCATCAAAAGACAAAGAAATGGCTCCAATGGTGAGATGGAGAAGTGGAGGAGTTTCAGGTGAAGATCCTGAGCATGGAACCCCTCACAGCTGAAGGTGTGGCTGCCAATGAAAAAGGAACAAAATGCATCATTGGCTAAAACCAGAGCAATGGTAGGTTCAGGATACTGGAGATATAGCAGTTATACAGATGAACCGCAAACCAACAAATGGATTTTAAACTGAGGCACTGAGTGGACTAGAATTTGTGGGTCTCCAATGGCAAGCATGGGGGGGGGGGGGGGGTCATGATGTAGTGCATTTTACAAGCAAAGGTTATATGTTAATTGAGATTGTAGTCTCTGCAGGAGTATACTAGGGATAAGGAGATATTGACAGGTTTGGAAGCTGATGATGCTTCATTTGCACTAAAGATTAGAAGGCCAGTACTGCCTCAAACAACATCCATGGAACTATTTAAATAAATGTAATTACTAGTGTGCTGCCAACATACATCTTCAAATCACTATCGCTGAAAACAGACCATTTCAGCCATTCAGCTCTCAAAGCACTGCACGACACCACAAAAAAATGATAAGTGACTAGGATGTCTGGCCAAATAACCTTTGAAGTGCAGTCACTTCTCATTTTATGATGGTCATCCAGCCTTTGATTGACTTAAACCAGAAGCTAATTGAACACTATTAGGAAAATCCCTGCCCGATATTAATTAATCCAATCCACGTTCCTTCGCAACTTTTAAGAGTGTTTAAAAGTTAAAGCTTCTAATGAAATTCAGTCACAATTCAGAAATTTTTTGGATCTGTTAAATGGATTAAAAATGTTTCTATGATTAACTGTTAATTGGCAGTCTCAATGGACGATGAGTACAGCACCAATCACATGGTGAAACATACTGGCATGATAGGAACATTCTTCAGTTACAATAAATATCCAGCTATACAAAATTTGCTTCAAAGCACCTTCAGAAACAAGTGTCTAAGTGGAGATAAGGTTCTCGATAATCGAATGATCAGGACACATTGTCAACAACACGCATGTAGTTAGGGGGCCAGGTTGTCATCTTTTTCCATTTATGACTTAAGAACATCACCAAATGGCCTCGTTCTATGCTGTGCGACTCTATAACTCTATAAATAGAAGGCAATACAGCTCCTCAAGATCATGACTGATCCTCTTCATCAACCACATTTCCTCCAGATCCCTTGATTCCCAGTCTGCAAAAAAAACTCTCATCTTGAATATACTCAATGACCAAGCATCCACAGCCCTATCTAACAGAGGAATCCAAAGATTTAAAGAATTTTTCTTCCTCACGTCTATATGGCTGCTCCCTTTGACCAACAGTATGCCCTCTAGTTCTAGATTCTGCAACTTAAGGAATCCAGTCCAAAAACCCCAAAAATAATCTTGTGCTTCAATAAGATCAGCTCTCATTTTTCAACAGTTAGTGCTGGCCAATTTTACTCTCTCTGCCTAATAGACAACCCCTCACCTTTAGAATCAACGCCATGACCCTGCATGGCACCGACTCCACGGCAAGTACGCACTTTCTTTGGGTACCGAAACAAGTATTTCTGGTGCAGTCTCACAAAAGGTTTGTGTAACTGCATCACGACCATACTTCCTGGCTGTGGAGCACTGGCCGAGCTGGCTTTTAGATGCATTCCCTTTCCTTTTCTTGCTCTCAAGGTTTCCAGAAAGTGCAATTTAGAGACAATTATCCCAGCAGTAAGTGAAACACTTTAGAATAGCATAATCTTGCTCTTCCTGTTAGGGGGAGGGGTGTTGGGAAAGTACATCTAATCTTCATTCAGCACTGCGGCACAATGAAACCCAGAACTTGCTCTGTAAGGAGGCCAGCGACACTTCCAAGATAGGAGCTTGAGGATGACACTGGATGAGACACCTCCAACAATTAAACCAAAGTATGAATACATCTTTAAGCTGTGTCTGGAGAGATCACCGAGCTTTGGAACATTAGAGTGAAGTGTTGCTGTTGACAATGTAAATTAACAATGCCACACTAATAACTCAAATTGCCACAGACAAGGTTCTTGCAAATTTAAGTACATTGCCTTACCTATAATTGCTCTCCACTGCCTATTCTTAACACAATAGGTTGCAGGAGAGGTATGGCATCGCCAGACAAATTTCCTTTCTCATACCAGCCTTCACATTAAGTTGTAACAAAGATGACCACCAGAAAAAAAAACTGATCTTAAAAAAAACAAAGTCAGTTGAACATCACAATAAGCCTGTAAATTTAGCTTAAATAGAACTTCTCCCTACAGCATGGTATTGGCACTCACACCCAATAGAAACTAGGGGAAAGCTTTCCCAAAAGAAGGGGAGGGAGATTGACTGGTGACCAAGAATTTTCATACTCCAGATAAAACCACGCATGCCACGCAGGCTGGATCAAAGCCTGAAATGGGACATTCACCAACTCTCATAGCTGAAGGATATGAATGATACAAAAGACAAACCAGACAGGAGAAAAAGGTTACATAGGTTGAAAAACATCAAGAGATCTTTAGGATCTCAACAGTCAACTGCTTACTAGGGCACAGCCCTTTTAAAAGTAGGACTACTAAAAGCAGTCAGTCTCTAAATTAAAGGATTAAGCACCTATACATTAAACAGAGTGATGACTATTATGGTTCAAAATTAACAGCATGGAGTTTTAGAATTAAATATCACCATCTAGCACAAGATACCACATATGTTTACCTGTTGCACTCAGCAGTTGGGAATGTATCACTAATTATAGGTTTTTATTAAGTGTAAAAGAAATCCTTTTGTCCAAATTTTGATGACAGCACAGATTTTTTTTTAAAAAATGTGTAGCACCTCAGAAAAGATCTCTTGGTTAAGTTTTGTAATGTTCAAAACACAGCAAGTCTCTTTCTTAAAAAAAGACCACCAACCCTTTCAACATTTCAAACCCTCAAGCACTTCTCATGAGTGAATGCATCACATTTACTTCACAAAATCCCTTTTTTCAAAATTACAGGACCAAAATTAGCATGTGGAATCCAAAACATGCTGAGGGAAATTACTTGCAGTTTCAAAGAATTGTTCTTTCTCTCAAAATAGTAGACATAGAATTGCATGCGTGTAGGCACCATGACTTATCAAAAGCAGTTGACTATGTCAGGCAAATGGAGCTGACCAATATCACATGGTTACCACTTAACAAGAGGAACTGTATCCTGCAGTATATCAAGTATGTACGAGGTGGAAAACTAAATGACCTGGATCACAAGTCTTAAAACAGTCATTATATACAAAAGTCGCATCTGCGCAGAAATCTACATGCAGCAAATTTTGTTAAAACATAAAATTACTACACTTGCAAGTTGCAGTTGATGTACTGTGAAAGGACGATATCAACCAGATCCAACCCTTTTAAAATAGATTTGGGACTGTCAGCAATACAGACGCCAGGCCTTAATGATTTTTCAGAGGGAAAATAATGGCTCTGCTCCCTCACTAATTTGGCTCTGATGTCATGGTTCAAGCTGCACTACAATGGAAAAAAAATGACTCTCTTGATACAATATTAAAAATGCAAATGTTATTGTTGAAAATAAATTGAGATGCCATGCTTTTTTTTGAAAACAAACATTCAGAACTTGATCTCTGCCCATGTAAAGGTTTCAATGATATCCTACAGCTTAGGATGTATCATAAGGTGCACGTTCAAACCTGATTTAATGAGTAGATGTACATGCCAGCTGCTATACAAGATATACCCAAAACCAAACTTCCAGCCTGGAGAACACAGGAGTACACATGTGCTAAATAACATACCATACACAGAGCTAGGTGATCCAAAGATGCTCATATCTGATGAAAGTTCTTCAGCCCTGTCAAACATTCTGGCGTGGTGGTTGACATTAAACAACTAACACGAGGTGGAGGAGGCTCCAAGGACATTTCTGTCCTCAACAATAGCAGAGGAGCTAAGCCAAGGCTGCAGCATTTGAAACAAACTTCAACCAGAAATTTCAAGTATACGATCCATTTCAGCATCTTCAAAAGCTCCTGCTCTCTCAGAAACCAGTCCACGTAATTTAATTCACTTTATGCAATAAAGAAATGGCCTAGAGTGCTGAAGACACAGGCTACAATAGAGAAGACTTGGTCTCTATAATTATCTGCACCTCTGACTATACTGTTCCAGTTTGGTTCCAACACTGGCATCTACTGGCACAGTAGAAAATTGTCCAAATATGTCATGCCCATAAAACCTACAGCACACTGGGATAACCTAATTATTGCCATAACAACCCACTTCTAAAGAAAGATTGTACCAAAAGTGTTACCAAACAATAATCTGCTCATCTGTGCCTAGTTTAGGTTTACATTAGGACCTCTCAGCTGCAGACCTCTTCATAGCTGTGGTCCAATCATGGACAAAGGGTTGAATTCCAGAGGGGAGGCAAGAGAAAGAGGCTGATTTGGCATCAAGGTAGTATTTGGTTGAGTGTGGTAGCAAGGAGCCCTGGTAAAACCGAAGTCAATGGATATTGAGGGGAAAACCACTGAGCGGAGGCATAATTCACACAAACGATGAATGTTGATGTTATTAGTGGCCAGTTGTCACGGCCTCAAAGATACTCCTGCAGGAACAAAGCAACTTACCACGTTAATCATTTATTCCCTCTACCATCAGCACACCATTGCTGCAGTGTGCATCAGGTAAAAAATGCTGTGCAGTTACGCATCAGGGCAACTTTACAGAACCTTCTAAATCAAAGAACAAGGCAGCAGGTTCAGGAACTATAGGTGCAGGTTCGTCAAGAAACAGAGAACCTAGAACATGAAAATATATTGATAATCCCTCATTGTGGTTGGGTCAAAACCTGGGCTGTGGGAGTTAGTGATGCATGGAAGTGGTTTTAAGTGGCAGCTAATTACTCGTGCAAGGGCAGTACATGCTGTCCTCCCCAGGTAAACCCTCACGCCATAAAATTAACAAATGTTTTGCCATACCTAAACTATCCTGGAGGAAAGCAGGTATCAGATTATTACAAATGAAGTTTATATTCATGATTCCAGAATGCCCCAAAGTATTTTTACAGCTAAACAGGTGCTTCTTTAAGAAGTTTAGTTACAGTAATCTGGAAAACTTGGCAACCAAATGGAACAAAGGAAGCTCAACAAGATAACCACAAAAATAAATACCAGCCAGGATGCAAGGAGAACTCCTCTGTTCTTCTGCAAAATAATCCCATGTGATCTTTTATATTTACTGCAAGGCATTCTATAAAGTCTCTCGTGAACAGGAAGAATGTTAATTTGATAGCAATCTTGTTGCAGAGTCAAAAGGTTGCAGTTTCAAACCCAGGGAAACTGCGAATGCAGGTATCCTGGATTTACAAATTTTCACTATAACACCATTGGCTCTTTAGGGTACGGATCCTTGATTAATGGAGCTTTGCTATAACAAAAAAGATTGCTGATCTCCATCCATAATACATTTTGCACCTCCTCCCAAGCCATTTCATCTGTGTCGAGTTCGCAGTGTTCCGCATGTTATTATGATTCACCACATTTTGTGTATCCTTCAAAATGCCCTAGCAGTTGAGGACTGCACCTCCTCCAAGAAATCACGGCAAGCTATAACTATTAATATGAAGCTGGATATAATTAACCAGGGAAAAAGGTGAACGTTTATTGTACATTTACCAATTGTTAAATCTTGCACTGACAGTACAAACAATCCCCAATGTTGCTGACAAAATAACAGTTAGTACCAAACCACTGACATGAGGAGTATTACTGTTTAAAAGGTAGACATATGTTAATGGAGAGAATGGAAAAAGGATTGTGTTTGGTTAGAATATCAGAATCAAATGACATGCGCTCTCAATTTTGACGATGATCCAGGAAAAAGTGAGATCCTATGACAGGACAAGAAAAAACAAGAGGCAGATGATCTACCTTCTG
This sequence comes from Pristis pectinata, assembly GCF_009764475.1. Lineage (NCBI taxonomy): Eukaryota > Metazoa > Chordata > Chondrichthyes > Rhinopristiformes > Pristidae > Pristis > Pristis pectinata. The sequence continues at coordinate 28,645,067 of NC_067429.1, read as the reverse complement.
AAGGTGCTGATACCTTCAAGATTTGAACATTTCAAGAATTATGTTACCCTGCTTAATACTTGTCTATTAAGATAGAGAGCACGAGCAGATGCCATGGCAGCAGAAAGCGTTTCAAAAGGCACCAAATCAGAGGATAACTATCCAATAAATCCAGGTACCTTGCTATTCCCCAATACCACTTCATTGTTATAACCCGTGCAGCAGGATGTTATTGCTATGCTCGAGGCCTACTATCTGCAGCACACCATTTCAAAGTTGAGCGGCAATGACAAACCCACCATTCACTGCAGAAGATGGCTACTCTCCTAAACAAGTGTTTTATGTAGATGAGACTGGCCTTTTTTGAAAGATGCTGCCCTCATCCGTGTCTATCAAGGGACGTGCAAGCAGTTCCAGACTTCAAGATGATCACCTTATTTTTCTCCATGTGGGCAATGCCTCTCGGAATACCATTAGGAGGATCCGAGGGCTCTGAAAGGGATATTTCAAGGCCCATCTTCAGTGGTGCTGTAATCTAAAAATATGCTTGAATGATGGCACTGCTCTTCCAAGATTATGTCACATCTTTTCTCTCCCCATTCATCGAATATTCATAAGCACAGCCCTCAGAGATTCACTAGGATACCAGCATTGTTTCTGCAAGGACATCCTAGAGTATGGCTTTTAATCTAAAAACAGACAATGAATCATCCAAAATATTTGGTGTAAAATGAGAAGACTGTAGAATGATTCAGCTGATGCCACTGTCCTGCAAAGGACTCTCATTTCTGTGAAATATGGACATTGCCACAAGGGAGAGAAAATCATGTGTAATACAAATAATTATCCCCCAACTAAGATCCTGTATTGAAAAGCAAGAAACAAAATATCTGCATTTAGTACAGCATTTGCTTGGTTAAGCAAGTCTACTCAGGAAGGAGTATGAGGAAAAGTGAGAACAAGTGGGCATCAGATACACTACACGTACACAGAGAAAACACAGAATAAGATGGTGTTATGTTCGAAGGACTGGATTATAGTATTAACTCAAAAATCAAATGGCAGAATACTGAACTTTCTAAAACAGAATCTCAATTTTTGGCATGGAGCAAATGTATTACATTACACATTTAACATAATGCACATGTACTGCATGCTGAGTGGAACAGAATTTCATTCTATCCTAACATTTGGACTCAATTATATTTTTAAACATTTGATATATATTACATTCATCCTACAATTAGGCCTTTTATTCTAGATTTCTCACCACACCCCAACACAACCCACTTCAAATCTCTGAAGCTAGACTGTTTGTTTTTCCTCCAGCCCCTTCCTTTGCAGTTTTCCAACAAAAAAAAATCTGCTCAGGTTGCATTTCTGGAACTACTTTTTTCAGCTGGGTTGGGTCATACACTCAAACCCAAGGAGTGTGCCCTGCTTGCTAATTAAAGACACAACACGTCCTTTGTCATTATTAAAGCATACAGACCAGTTAAAGATGTCGCTTTCTCAGAGCACACCAGACATGGTGACTTTCTGTTGTATTAAACCTAAAATTGCTGCATCCAGTTTGTTTTCCAGTCACAGAATAATGAGGCAAATCAACAAAATGCATTCACAGGAGCAGCTTTAACCCAGTCCGACATCAGGGTATCAAACATAATTGAAGAAAAAAAAAACCATCTCAACAAACTGAAGAGCATCTTCAAGATGGAATAAATAAATAACAGCAGCTTGTATTTTCATTCCAGGTTTATTTTATCCTGAATGGAGCTGTTCGAGCATCAGCTAACAAAACCCCAGTTTTATCCTCAATTCCTGTACTATTCATACCTGGGCAGCTCATCTTTCCCGAAGGAAACAAGACCCTCACCATCCACCCTTTCCAAATAGTAAGAAACAGTGTGCTCACTGCTGCAAATCACAAAAAGCCACGAGGATCCCAAGTCCAGACAAAGAAGCCGTTGATTTAAAAGCATTCTAAACAATTGAGCAAAATGGAACAAAATTAAATGCGCACACACAAAGTTTAGCATTCGAGGAAGATTCAAGGAAATTCATTACTAGAAAAAGCCCATTGTTTGGGTAGATTGCAATTTAAAAATTAAGACTCACGCAGATCTAATGCTAAAGCACTTCCTAAAATTAAGGTTGGATAAAGCAGTAGTTAAGCATACAAGCAAGCACACAAATAGCAACAAATTTCAATGTAATGAACACACTAGAGACTTTTGCATCACGGGAAAAGAGAACAAGGACATTTGCACTAATGTCACAACCATTATTTAAAAAAAACACCTGCACAGCACAAAAGTTTAGATGAAATTTTACTCCAGGATATGAGTGGAGTTAGGGTTCAAAGATAATACAATGCAAATCACTAAAATTAATAAAAATGCACTTGGGATTTTTTACCTCAAGGGAACAACTCAAACTAACTTGCACCAGTGCACAGCTGAAAGCCTCTGTTCTCATTTAGTTACTTAAGATTGTAGAAATACTGTCAGCTACAAAAGTGGAACAAGGAAAGGTGGTAACTTAAAGGTTTCAGGCGAAACACAAAAGCAAGAAGGAAATAATAACAAACTTTGAAATATGCCAACTTAAACTAATTAAAAAAAATTAAACACAAGATACTAATTACTTGTTACCCAATGCCTGACCATTGGGGTCTTCAAACAGAGATGGTATAGCAATTAGACTTTTGTTTGAAACCACAAATTTTCAAAAGTAACCAAACACTTCGAAAACAATAACAAATTTGAAGCAGAGACATTTCAAAAGAATAAAAAATAGTACAGAATTGCAAACAGAACTTGCAGGTATCAAACATACAAAGTACCACAGTGTGAAGATGGGCTTCTAATGATCTGTGGAATGCACATCACTATTTCTCATGAGATAAGCACCATACTTACAGCAAATAGTTCCTTTGAATACACACATTAGAACGGCATATGGCCATGACAAGCATCCAATCCTGTATACACTGTGTATTGAATAGACCTTCAACTTTAACCAAAATGGAGACTTTAGAAATGACATGTACAGTTTTGAGAAACAAGACAGTGGAGCTCAGAATTATGAACCAAAGCAGGCTCACCTTATAATGAACAGGCTCTTCAGCCTTACTCCCAAGTAGCATTTTATAAAAGGGGCTGTGGATCTGCCTTTATGCGAATATATTCCGTCCAAGGACAATCATTCAAATCATTTATCAGATACATATTTTGAGCACTGAATTTTTTGTTTAAAAAGAAAACTCATTTCCCATCCGGTTTGTAAAGATGTGATGCAGAGATTCATATTAGATTGTTAGAATGGTTTAATGGTCTGCATTCCATGTACGTACACAAAACCTGGTTCAAAGCATTATCCCTTAAAAGACACTAAGGGTGGGGTGGGGGAGGGGAAAATGGAAGGGGGAGAAAAAAAACATTTGTTTTAGCTGCAGGTCTGCACTGATTGATTCAACCTCAGGGTGATGAGGGAGAAAAACAAAGACATTTCAAAAGTTAAAGGATAATTTAAAAAATAGGGACTGAATAATACCTCATGCCCTGGTCTAACCATCCTTCACTGTCGAGCCCTACTTCATCTTAAGACGACACACACTTCCTGTCTGCACTGTCATAGAACATTGCCAAGGAGAATCACAGAGAATTTTACAGCAGAGAATGAAGCTGCTGGGCCTACTAAGAAAGAGCTGTCCACCAAATCCTGTTCCTTTGATCTTTTCTCCTACTCTCCTTTAAAATTTCCCTTTATTAAATATTTATCTACTTCTCTTAAAAGAGATGTTATAAATCCTGCTTGCTCCAGTTTACAGTCAGTTATTCTGCATCTTCGCAATCCTACTGAGCAAAAAAAATTTCCTACATACCTCTTTGTTCTTACAAAAGTAAGAAGTCTATTGCCTTCCGTTACCAATTTGTTAAACTGTGGAAACAATTTTATTAAAAGGATTACCGCCATAAAAACCCCTTCAAATTGGAATATTCACCTCAGATCTCTTGTGATGAACATTTTCTTTACATATGCAGCAAAATCCTCATTCCTGGTGTCATTTAGAACATCTCTTCTGTATTTCCTCCCCTGTGGTCTTGACATGATTCCTTTTACAATGTGCACAAAGCTAGACATCACATTCTAACTGTGGCCTAACCAATAATTTGGATTGATCCATCTCTCTGCTCTTTTCATTTAAACCTGCTATTAGTAGTAACCCCAAATGCTTAACTCTATTACAACAAATGATCAATTTATTTATACATTTTTGTTTTCTGTCCCTCAACTCCACAACAATTTTTTTAAAATAAAAAGTTTTGTCAGTTAGGGCACGTCGCCTCATTCAACATCCGCACACATTTCTCCTTTCATCAGATACCTACCCAAGTATTTCAGACACCCTTTCTGCTAGCTATGTTTTTCTGTGGCATCTGTGTAGTTTAATCTTATGCCCTTAAAACTAAGTGCAGGTCATTGTGATGAACAGTGTTCCTGACACTGACGTCTGCACCTCCTGTCTGAAACATTTATTAACCATTATTCTGTCCAGTATTTTAACCTACTTGCCATTCCTTGGTGGTATCACCAATCCTCCTATGCAGCAATACATCATCACAACCCATATACGCATCACGGAAAATCTATACTCACACAGCCAACACATTTTCTTTGTCAATATACTGTACCCAATAAGAAACTCCATTGAACATACTCTGCTTCACATACATCAGCTTTTGGTCATGGTCCAAAAGCATCATGGTCTCTAAAGATTTACCCATTAATGATATTCTGGAGACCAGTCTATAATTACAAGGACTTTCCCTCTCTCCCAGCAATAGATACCTTCAAAATCCTAGGATACTAGCCTCATCTTCTGTCACATCCTAGAAATTTGACATTTTGCGCTATTATAGTCCAAGCTGGTAGGATTCCAAAATATAAATATTTTAAAAAATGGAATAAGTCCAGGTGCCTACTGGTCTCAATTTTTCACTGGATTGCAATATAATGGCTAAGATTATATTTTGCCCTACAGTATTGATCCCTTATATACTTTCATTCACACTTCGCTTAGCAACATCAGACAATCCTGATTAAGAAGGAAAAAAAGCCTTTCAAGCCATCAAGCTTGCTCCATTCATGGTAATTTGGTCAAGAACGTCACTCCCCCTCCACCCGATCTATGAGAGGAAGGGACATTATGTTCCTTCTCCTATCTCCACAACCTTGACATTGCCTTGAACAGTGGGCTTTGGTCCTTCACTGAAGTCTCTAACACTAGAAAATTCCAGCCTATGAAAGTTTTTGTTGCAAAAGTTATATTTGAAAATAGTACATCTGCACTAACCCAAATTTTAAAGTATTTAATCTGCATATATAACAGGAACTCTAAGGTTACAAGCTTCAAGCTCTTAAACAGCACATGCAATATTTCTGAAAATGCAGTTTGCAGCTTTATAGGAAAAGATGAAAACAAAAATTCAAAATACTTCACACACTTAATTCATGCCCACAAGGGTTGCTAGAACTTCCTGCCTGATCACATGACTCAAGGTACCAACACATGCAAGTTTTGACAAGGCTTTTACCAATATTTATCACATCATCACTTCTCTAAAGCCTTCTAGCAGCAGGATCGAGCAATCTGTAATTATTAATACTAGTAGGATTTGATGCAATTAAAACACAATATCTCCCCATCTCAGAAGAAAATATTTGCAAAGACATTGGGTCATTTGTGTGCCTCGGAACATACTCTGGAGCCCTGAAACCATCTTTGGCAAGCCCCACATCAACTCATAACACTGAAATGCATGGCCCAAGTTCGGACTAAAGATCTGTCAAAACCCATTAACGATCCTCTATTACATCAGCTCCTTTGTGCACCCAAAACAACAAGTAGTCAAATTTGACACTTTCCAAATATGCACCATAACTAACCTCAATACCAAAGTCCAATATGTCAATCAACACTAGCAAATATATCCTAAAGTATTAGTTTAAAACTTGTATTATAGATTACTTTTGGTGCAGGATGAATCTGGATTATAGATTTAATATATTGACTCAATGCACGACAAAATATGAAGCACAACCTCCAAGATTAAAATTCACTTCTTCACTCCGTTTCCACCTATTCCATTTAATAAAACAGCCTTCATCTTGTTTCAAATGTCAAAACAATATTTTCGGAAAAGTTTGACAAGGAGAGAGAGAGAACACAACAGCAGTTGTTCCTTAAGAAATAACAAACTTAACTTATACGCCAATGAACAAGCAAGTGCTCCAAATATATTCTGGTTTACTTTCAACAAAAAAAAGGAACAAGATTACAAGACCATGCCAAGCATAATAAAAGACCATTCAATTCAATTTCTATACCACTTGGCAAATGACTTATGAAAAATCATTTGATTCCTCACATTAATTATGTTAAAAACCCAGACAATATGAAGCCTGAATGAGTAATATTTAGCAGCTCAAAAAAAATCATAAAAATATTAAATATCTAGAGAATTAAAAGAATGCTCATAGATAGAAAATTAAGTCCGTTTATGGTCAGAGTCATTCTATATTGTAAAAGGCATGCAGAACATATCATAGCTCAGGTAGATACAAGATCTGATATCTTTATGAGACAATGAAGGGAGAGAAAAATAGACTAGTATCTCGACTTTCTAAGGCTTGAATCAGCTACTCTGTTCCAGCTCCACATGAAAATCATTTCCCATTCATTCAAGCACAAGCCAATGCTGAATGAATTTCTGCAAATACCCTATAGAGTTCACTGGACCAATTATATCAAATGCATTGATTCATTATTCTCTTCCACCTTCTGAAAAATGTTAAGACTATAGACATTAATATCTGTGAACTAGCCCTGTGCATATTTTCATCATCGGCATTAAGACTTCCTTCCATCTTTTCTGCTGGTAGAATTAAAGTCACAACTAACAGTGTAACTGACAAGCAGTTGGTGAACCCTTCATAAATGCATAAGATTCATCTCAAGGTCTGAATCAGTGAAATCAGCCGAGAAATATGAAAAATTTACATTCAGCAATTCAAAATTTTAAACATTTCAAAAGGAATTTTTGAAAAAAAATATACACGCAGCTCACGCAATGTTCAGATCAAATCCTCCACCTTACCAATCATGAAAACAGAATGTATACCCACATCTAATTACTATACAACATTTAAAAGCTTCAAATTATGAAAGCTAAAAATAGTGTACAGAGAAAGTATGCCTTGAAAGGTTGGCACAGCTTTCATCATTTAATTCCATTTTAAAAAAAACAAGGCTGTGCATAATCTACAGTGCACTTTAAACAAGCTGGATATGTCCAACCCAGGCTTCCCTACTCAAACAAAGTATAGAAGCGCAAAAAGACTGAATCTCTAACAACACGTAGGCCAGACTTTACATCTATAATGATGTCGTTAAAGATAAAATTACTTTGTAGAGCCAGACTGGAGGGAGGGGAGAGAGAAGGTGGGGGTGGGGACAGAGGGGGGGGGGTGGGTTTGACAAGTTTCGGGGAGGGTTTGGACAGACAGCATCCCCGCAGTCAGTGTGCCTCCTGTACCGAGGGCTTGTGCCCCGGGCCCCCGCCCCGCTCCCGGCCCGGCCCGGCCCGGCCCCGGCCCCCAGCAGCAGGTCCCATTCAACTCACTATTTCGCAAGGGTTCTGCCACTGCGACTCGTGCGCAGGCGCAGTCCCCACGCCAGGCGGCTGCGCATGCGGCGAGCGGTCAGCGCTCGGCCAGGCGGCGATGCGCAGGCGCAGTTCCCGGGAACCCCAGCCGCCCGACGGCAGCGCATGCGCGCTGCCATGGTCGGCGGACACTATTTGGCAGCGGAGGGAACGGGGGGGGGGGTTAAATAAGGACCGAGTCCCGGGGGGGGGGGGGAATAAAACATCACCCCCCCTCCACCTCCCGCCTCACCCGTCCCACCGCCCGCAACCCCCGGCCGCCTCTCCGGCCGAGCCCCCCCCCCCAGGCCTCAGGCCTGGAGCCGAGGGTTACCTCAGGGAGGCGGCGGTGTTTCCACTCAGAGTCCGGGGGAGACGGGCCCGACCCGGCCGCAGACACCTGCTGCCGCCCCGCCGGCCGGCCGGCCGCACGGCACCCCCCGTCCCCCCACCCCGAGGCCTGTTCGCCGCCCCGCTCACCTGGTGCCGGCTGGCGGCCCCGCTCGGCTCCCACACACGGCGGCGGGCCTGGGCTGATGACAGGAGGCTCAGCCCCGGGCGGCGGGAGTTACGGGGGGTGAGCGGCGCCGCATCCGGCCTGAAGCTGCCCCCGGAGCGGAGCGGAGCGGTACCCCCCCCCCCCTCTCCCCAACAGCCCTGGCTCTTAAAGCGAGGATGTCCCGGCCCGGGAGAGGGGGCCGCCGAGCCGATTAAAAGTTAATCAACAATAAAGCCGAGTGTGTCCTCTCGCGAGATCACAGGCAGCAGCAGCCCCCCCCCCCCCCACCTCCCCTCCCCTCCACCTCCCCTCCACCTCCCCTCCCTCGGGAGCCCTGACCCGGGGAGCAGCCCCACTCACCCACACACTGCTCGGCCATCTGCTCCCTGTGTGCACAAATTAACAACTTACTGCAATTGATTTCCTCCACCGCCAGGGAAGTGAGGCTGTTTCGGGTTCTGTTTCCAGCATGGGTTTGGGGGGGGGTCAATGAGCCTCAGCAACTACATGAACACTTCAACTCAGACTTGGTATCAGGGTTGCCACCCAAGTGGTTTTAAGGCAGCTTAATTTTCATCTGTGTGTGTGTGTGTGTGTGTGTGTGGTGGGGGGGGGGGGGGGGGGGTGAAGTGAACAAACCAGACGCAATGTCTTTTGGTTTTTGAGAATCTCCCTCCACTCTCTCCACCTTAAAAGGGAAGGTTTGATTTAGACAGCACCTTCCATAAACTTAGAACATCCTCAAGGACCAAGCAGCCATTAAAGTCTATATTTGTTTGGTGTTGGGAGTGCGGAAAACGCATATTTATATGCAGCAAGGTCTTCCAAAAGCTGATGTTAAAAAGACCAGATAACATTCTTCACTGATATAGGTTGAAGGATAAATACTGGGCAAAAATCTGTTCTTTCAAGTATTCCCATGGGATATTTATAACCCTCAGACTGCGGTCAGGGTCTCAGTTTAAAATCTCCAGGAGGAATCTTGGATATGAACATCTCAATGGGTCTTTATCAAGAGCAAATGTCGTTCTCAAACCCCTTTCTCACTAATGAAATATGTCTGTGACAGCAAATTGAGATACTTCTGCAGTGTTCTCAGTAGTTTACGTTACGTAGGCTTGATGAATAATTTGAAATAAGCCAAATATCATGAGATATAGGAGCAGAATTAGACCATTCGGCCCATCGATTCTGCTCCACCATTCAATCATGGCTGATTTTTTCAACCCCATTCTCCTGCCTTCTTTCCGTAACCCTTAACCCCTTTACCAATCAAGAACCTACCAATCTCTGCCTTAAATACACCCAATGATTTGGCCTCTGCAGCCCTCTGTGGCAAGGAATTCCACAGATTCACCACCCCCTGGCTGAAGAAATTCCCCCTTATCTCAGGTTTAAAAGGGCATCCCTTTATTCAGAGGCTGTGCCCTCAGATCCTATCCTCTCCACGTCCACTCTATCCAGGCCTTTCAGTATTCAGAAAGTTTCAGTGAGATCCCTCCTCATCCTCTGAACTCCATCGAGTGCAGACCCAGAGCCATCAAATGCTTCTCATACATTAAACCTTTCATTCCCGCGAATATTCTTGTGAACCTCCTCTGGACCCTCTCCAGGGCCAGCACATCTTTCCTTAGATACAGAGCACAAAATTGCTCACAATATTCCAAATGCGCTTCGACCAATGCCTTATAAAGCCTCAGCATTACATCCTTGCTCACATATTCTAGTCCTCTCAAAATGAATGCTAACATTGCATTTGCCTTCCTTACTTCTGACTCAACCTGTGTTAACCTTAAGGGAATCCTGAACTAGGACTCCCAAGTCCCTTTGCACCTCCGATTTCTGAATTCTCTCCCCATTTAGAAAATAGTCTACACCTTTATTCTTCCTACCAAAGTGCATGACCCCACACTTCCCTGTGCTGTATTCCATCTGCCAATTCTTTGCCCACTCTCCTAACCTGTCCAAGTCCTTCTGTAGATTCCCTGCCCCCGCAACACTACCTGTCCCTCCACCTACCTTTGTACCCTGTGCAAACTTAGCTACAATGCTGTCAGTTCCTTCATCCAGATCATTAATGTATAAAGTGAAAGGTTACAGTCCCAACGCTGACCCCTGCAGAACTCCACGAGATACCAGCAGCGATCCTGAAAAGGACCCCTTTATCCCCACTTTCTGCCTTCTGCCAGTCAGGCAGTTGTCTATCTATGCTGGTACCTTGCCTCTAACACCATGAGTTCTTGTTTAGCAGCCTCATGTGCCTAAGTACGAGCTAGCTCCGATATAAAGCTTGGAAAGACACCCATATGGTTTTGAACAGGATTGACTGGTTTTCCAGTGGAATTTTCTACTATGCATGCTTAAGATTTAAAAGCTCTGGGTGTTATGATCTTTAATGGCGTTTTGACCAGAAAACAGAGAAAAAATGACTCAAATCTTAATCAGATCCTCAAACCCAATCCTTCCCATTGGCCATTTGGTTTTGGACAGTACAGTGATTGGAGACATTCTATTGTCTTATATGCTGAATATAGCATTGTCAAAGATTACTAATATTTCATACAGTAACTGAATGTAGGGCCAAATAATTGAATAGAATACACTATGCAATAACATGGTTGTTCATATAATTTTTGATATATAGAACCTGAAGACAAAAAAAATTGCAGACGTTGGGTATCTGAAATAGTAACAAAAAAATACTGAAATACTCAGCAAGTCAGATAGCATCTCTGGAGAGAGGAACAGAGTCAATGTTTCCAACCAATGATCTAAATGAAAGGTCTAAAGAAAGGTCTTTAACCTGACACATAAATTTTGTTTCTCTCTCCACAAATGCTGCCTGACTTGCTGAATATTTCCAGCATTTTTTTACTGCTGTGAATTACTCGATAATTCAAAGAGAAAACTTATATATAAACTTATATATGGTACCTTTTAGGATCGCAGGATGCCCAAAAGTGCTTAACAACTAGTTAAGGAAAACCAACAGCAGTGAGACAAATAATCATAACACCTGCTTTCGTGATATTGGTTGAGGGTAAATGTTGGCTTGAATATAAGAGAGAACTCCCCTCCTCTTAGCCGACTCATGCCTTAGGATCTTTAGCATTCACCTAAGAAGACATTAAACCATTTAACAGGTTATCCAAAAATTTGATTGCAAAATTACTAAAACCAAGGCCCTATTTACTGAAGGTGCTGATGGAAGATAGCATGGTCAATCATCTTCAACCCTATGGAGATGACAGGGAAAGGACTGGATAGCAAAGCACTGTCGTCATTGAAGATGCCATTAATGGACTGCAACCCATTTCAGGCGCATTCACAGGCATTTAAATTTGACCGCTTTCAGAAGGGCGCTTTAAATGTTACAGATAAATAATCAAATGCGTGTGTCCTTCATGTGGGAGTGACTGTGCCCTTCTTGGTACACCCTGCGCATGTCCATTGGGTTTGCCTTAGATATTCATTTGCAACAGTCTTCATCTCACTACCACGTCAAGGGGGAAACAGACCAGCAACTGGAGTCATGCCTTGTACAAAGGAAGAGATGGTTGTGCTTGTTGGAGGTGAATCATCCCAATCCCAGGATATCACTGTGGGAATTTCTCAGGATGGTGTCCTGGTCTCAGTGATCTTAAACTGCTTCATCGTTGACTTTCCTTCCATCGTAAGGTCAGAAGTGCATATATTCACTGTTGATTACACAATGATCAATTACCTATGCAACTTCTAAGCAAATGAACCAGTCCATACGCACATTCAGCAGGACTTAGATAACATTCAAGCGTGAGCTGATAAGTAGCAAGTAAATAAGCTACAAAAGTGCCAGGCAATGACCATTTCCAATTTACCCCTGTTATTCGATGGCATGGCATTACCAAGTCCCCCATTATCAACGTTCTGGGGTCACCATTGATCAGAAATTAACCTGAACCAACCACATAAATACTGGGACTGCGGGAGCAGGTCAAAGGCTGAGCATCCCATTGGGTAGTGACTCACCTGACACCCCACAGACTTTCTTCCATTTACAAGACACAAGTCAGGTATGTAATGGAATACTCTCCACTTGCCTGAACGAGTTCAGTTCCAACAACTCTCAAGAAGGTCAACACCATCCAGGACAAATCACCCCACTTGACTGGTAGCCCATCCACCACCCTAGAGATTCATTCCCTCCACCACGGGAGCACAGTGGTTGCAGTGTACACTACCCACAAAATTCGCTGTAGTTACACACCCAGGCTATTCCAACAGCACCTCCCAAACCCACAACTTCTACCACCAAGAAGGAAGAATGCAGGTTCCTCTCCAAGTCAAATACTAACCTGACCTAGAATTATATTACCAGTCCTTCATACTACTGGGCCTAAGTCCTGCAACTCCCTACGCAGCTGTGCCATGGGAGCACCTTCATCAGAAGGACTGCAATGGTTCAAGAGGGTGGCTCACATCACCTTCTCAAGGACAATTAGTGAATGCTGATCTTGACAATGATGCCCAGATCCTGAAAAAAAATAGATAAAGGAATAGTTTTAAAAACTCTCTGACATATCTCAGGATTCAATTTTCCCGCCATCCTCTAACCTTGTCAGACATGAATGCAGCGATCAGTCATAACTCCCTTTGTGCACTGGAGATTCATGAATGGTAAATTTCCTCACGATCTCTCTGAACATATCTTGTCCATAACACCCATTTTTCCCCTTGACCCTGTTCCCACCAAGCCTCTGACCCACTCTGACCCTTCCTGGAACCCTATAAGCACTTCTTCCTTAACTGCCACCCCTAAAATGTCACCATCACCCCCTCCTCAAAAACAGTTCTGAAAAAGAGTCTCCGACCTGAAGCATTACTCTGTTTTTTATTTCCACAGATGATGTCTAACTTGCTGAGTACTTACAGCATTTTATGTTTTTATATAAAATGTCCAGAAAAATTACCACACAAGTAACATCCTCTCTTTCTTCTCCAATGCCCTTGAATGTGCTTGTTGCCTCTCAAAACATTGTTCATTTTCCTCAGAATGCCATGATTGAATCCCACTGGTCCTGTTTTTATCCTGGCCAATGGGTCAAAATGACTCTTCCCACAAGTCATGAATTACATCCTCTGTGACTCTGAGAGTGGTAATCCATCCTGTCATATCCTGGATCTACTTTACTGTGGTCTGTCATACACCGCTTATAGTTGTAGAGCGGTACAGAATGAAAACGGGCGCTTCGGCCAAACGAGTCCGTGCCAACCATCAAACACCCATTTACACTGATCCTACATTAATTCCACTTTTCAATCTTATCAACTCCCCCAGATTCGACCACTCGCCTGCACACTGGAGGCAATTTACAGCAGCCAATTAACCCATTAACCAACACGTCTTTGGGATGTGTGAGGAAACCAGAGCAGCCAGGGAAAACCCATGTGGTCACAGGGAGAACATGCAAACTCCACATAGACATCACCTGAAGTCAGGATTGAATGCAGATTGCAGGAGCTGTGGGGCAGCAGCTCTGCTGGCTGTGCCACTCTGCAGCCTATTGTCATTCAGTTGAGTGAGACTGCATTCACTTGGGTCCATCCTTATTTACCTGGTCATCGGTCATAGCCAGAGAATCCTCTGCAGTGGCTTCTCTTCCCGCACCTGCCCCATTGTCTCCAGTTCAACTCAAGGATCTCTCCTTGGCACCTTCTATTTCTCATCTAAACACTGCCCCTTGGTGACAAGTAAAACTGCAATGTTGGTTTCCAAGCAGTTCGACCTCACCACCACCTCTCTCAATATTTCCACCTTTCCCCTCTCTCCAAGTTAGCCTGTTGTTTGTCTGACATCCAGTACTGGATGAGCAGAAGTTTAGTAATCACTGGAAGACTGATACTACTATTCTCAATCCCTGACGTTAACTGTTTCTTAGCCACCAATCTATCCTTCTCCCTGGCTGAACCAGGGAGTCTACAATTTGAGATTTGACCCTGCAATGAGCTTCTGACTCTGTATAGAGTCCATTACTGACTGCATCCACCTCCAGAACAAACCACATTTCATCTCATCTGCTACTAAAACCCCTCATCCATGCATGTGTTAACCTAATAATGATAACTCTGCAGTCCACATGAAGGGTCCCAACCCAAAACGCTGACTGTCCATTTTCCTCCACAGATGCTGCCTGACCTGCTGAGTTCCTCCAGCGTCCTTTTTGTTGATAACTCAGACACCCAGCTTCTGTGCATCCATGACCATCCAACACTGCTGCCCCTCATCGAATGGCCACCATGCATGTTTCACCATTATCCCTACTGTCAAACACAACTACAGTTGTAAGATTCAGTCCTGTGTTATCAAAGTCCTTCATGATCTCACCCCTCCCTTTCTCCATCCTGCTCCGGCACTGCAGCTTTCTGATACCAGTCTTCCAGCAATTCTGACCTTATAGATCCTTGAATTTAATCATTGGCAGCTGTGCCTTCAATTGTCAAGTTCTTACGCTTTGGTGTTCCCTCTCTAAACCTCTCTTCCTCTTATCTCATTTAAAGTGCTGCTTAAAATCTACCTGCTTGGCAAAGCTTATAGATAGCGAGCCTAACATTCCCTTAAGTGGTTCAATGTTAACTGTTGTGTGGAAAGACTCCTTTGAAGCCCCTTTGGATGTTCTACTACACTAAAAATATAATGTAAGTTGTTGTTATTGACAGTTTGCAGCCAATGTCTTTAGTTGAGAAACCCAAAGGAAAGATCTGAAGCTTGAATGCATTGCACCTCAGCTGCACAATGGTTTGGTTTCACATCAATGTGTGTGACCCACATAAACATCCTCTATTGACCCTGTCTTTTCTTTATTTCAAGAATGCTTTATTCATAAAAATGTCTAATGTATATAATACAGAACATTCAAATCAACATTTTCATCACAAGTCATGTTATTCTGATCACTTAAGGTTAGTATGACATCAGTTATCATTTATATACAACAGTTGAGCAAATATCCTGGAGATTAACACAGATTCCACCTACTTACCATGCAATGGCAGGAGGGCCTTAAACTGTGGCCCTTCGCCGTGAAGGCTTTGGAGTGGCCACACCATCTTCAACGCCTGTCTTAGGACGTGACAGCTTGTAGCACTTGTTCAAGACCTTGCTCTGGAAGACCAGTGAACAAAGGACAGAAGAAAGGGTGTCTTTCAAAAAGTGGATCCCATTGTATTTGACATTGACCAAGCTACTTGTTAGAATGTAAACATTGTCATAGTGATTTGGGTATTGTGGTCCTTTTCTAAAATTCCTCTTTTACTTGCAGTCAATGTTGTTGTTAAGCAAGTGTGTGCAGCAACTGATAATGGTTCTACAATACATTTAGATAACTGGTGAAGGCAAGTGCTCCATAACATTAACAGAGAATTGCTAATATTGAGTTTTATTGTCACGGCAATGGCACCAAAGCATTGTTCTCAAAGGTTGATGAAGCAATGACGGGGGTGGGGGGGGGGGGGGGGTCAAAGGAATAATAGTAGGCCACACAGTCCATCTTGTCCGCTCTACCATTTGATTTAATCCTTGACTGATTCAACTCTAAAACCTTTGAGCCCCCTTATCTTATAAAAATCTACCTACCTTAAAACATCTGATTAACACAGTCCTTAGGGAGGGAGAGCTCCAGATTTCTATGATCCTTTTTGTAAAAAGTTGCCTCCTGATTTTGTTTATGCCCCTCATTTTTACTTGCTTGTTACCCACCTTGTCAATTCCTCTTAATCCTTTAAATATCTTTGTCGATTGTTAAATGTGGCCAAATGTGTGCAACCTGCGCAAGATGAATTAACCATTTTAGCTCTGTTCCATTCTGATAAGTCTCTGTGATGCAGCTGGTAGAGCTGCTGCCTCACAGCTCCAGCAGCCCAGGTTCAGTCCTGACCTCTGGTGCTGCCTGTGTGGAGTTTGCACGTTCTCTCTGTGACCGTGCGGGTTTCCCCCCAGGGTGCTCTGGTTTCCTCCCACATCCCAAAGATGTGCAGGTTGGTGGCCACAGGTGAGTGGGAGCATCTGGGGGGAATAAAATGGGAGTAATTAAGATTTATGCACCTGAGAGCCGGATGATTGGCATCGGCTTATTGGGTCTTGGGCTCATTGGATTCATTGGGCCAACGGGCTTGTTTCTGTGCTGTGTGACTCAAGCAACCCAAATATATCTCTGATGAGATTTGATATCCAAAATACAGTGCTTCCCATTGGATCTGTGGATGCTGCCTGGTTTAGAGAGTATGCATTATGAGGAGAGACTAAGGGAGCTAGGGCTTTACCCTTTGGAGAGAAGGAGGATGAGGGGAGACATGATAGAGGTGTACAAAATATTAAGAGGAATAGATAGAGTGGACAGCCAGCGCCTCTTTCCCAGGGCACCAATGCTCAAAACAAGAGGGCATGGCTTTAAAGTGGGAAGTTCAAGGGAAATATCAGAGGGAGGTTTTTTACCCAGAGAGTGGTTGGGGCATGGAATGCGCTGCCCGGGGCGGTGGTGGAGGCAGGTACATTGGTCAAATTCAAGAGATTGCTAGAGAAGCATATGGAGGAATTTAAAATAGAGGGATATGTGGGAGGAAGGGGTTAGATAGTCTTAGGTGAGGTTTAAAGGTCGGCACAACATGGTGGGCCGAAGGACCTGTATTGTGCTGTATTGTTCTATGGTTCTATGCTCTGATTAAGGACTGATTGTGATGACTGAGATAAAAACATGAACTGGTTTTACATGAAAGGTATGTTCTTCCATTGGGGTGGGAGGAATACATTTTTTGAGGATTTCAAAACATCTTAGAACTGGTATTTATTGCACTGTTTCCTTGGCTGTAATATCTTCCCTCTAGCAACGTGCCTAAAAATCTACACTATGCCCAGCTACATCTCAACCACAAATCATAAACATTCGATGATCCTTTTAAAACCAGTCCAATTGGAGTGTCGCGACCCACAACATCAACTATCTATTTCCCTCCACAGATGCTGCCTCACCCACTGAGGTCCTCCAGCACCTTGTTTGTTGCTACACATTCCAGCGTCTGCTGTCTCTTATGTCTTCAAGAATCCTGCATACCCATCTTATCTACTTTCACTCCCACTTTAAGATCCCTTATAGAAATTTTTGAAGAAAAGCAAGAGAATTCTCCTCTGAAGTCTCTCACCAATAACAAAGGAAACACATTATCCACATGGTTATTTGTAGAATAATGCTGTTGTTATGAGCCCAGGTTGCTACCTGATGAGTGTCCCTTTAAGATGACTTAAGATGTGTGGCTTTATCTGACTACTGTGAGAGAGAGAGAGAGAGAGAGAGAGAGAGAGAGAGAGAGATGGTAGCACTGACTGCCAGTCTCTGTATCTATGGATGAAGAACAATCGTTGCAACTGTCACTTTAAAATCCATGTACGGATTTTTGGAGTAAGCTGTGGAGTCCACTTTGTCGTTAACCTGTAATGGAAAGTAGGTATATCTGTGGGCGGCCACGTATCGAGTGCCCTCGGTGTGGCAGATACTTCGGAGCTAAACAATAGAGATCATCGGTGATTGAGGCGTCGTATTGGTTCCATCGTGGAACTTGTGGAATTCGTAAACACCTTCTCTCTACATTCTCTCTACATCCTAATGTGGTTTTCAAAAGCCTTTGCTCATCGTTTTGCTTCATGACTTGCTGAACTGAACTTTGAGAACTGTTCTTAGACTTGGGGTTTGGGAACTCGCCACACACACACTTCGGGTTATTTTGGGGCCAATGTCTGATATCTAACGTTTTTATTTTCTCTGATTATTATAAGTAGTTATTAATAAATAGATTTTAACGTGGAAACCTGGCTCATGTTTCTGTTGTTGCTGGTACGTAACACTGTGAGCAAATTTTGGATCAAACTGATGAAAGGACTTCGACCTGAGATGTTGTCAGTTTTTTTCCACAGATGCAGCCTGACCTGCTGATTATTTCCAGCATTCTTCTGCTTTTATTTCTGATTTATGAAAGACTCTATATAAATGGAAATTCTCTTTTTATAACCATGTGGGAGTCCAAAACAGAATCTGCGTGGTCGGTTTGCAAATGTAAAACCAGCAACAGTACAAGAGAAGCAGGCTGTAACTGGTAGAAAACAGCTGGTGCTTTGGCAACTTATGAAGAGTTAGCCTTGGCTCAGCTGTAGCAATGATGCTTTTAAAAACTCTGTTATTCTGAGTTTAAGAAATCAATGCCTAGAAAACATGTCAGAACTAAATAATTGTGGTTTTACCACACTGAATGGACCATGATCGTTGTACAAATATACAATGCGTTTCACCAAAGCAACACTTCTGAGCAGAGCAGTGCAATGGTCTTAACACCGACGTCGCAGCAGCTGCCAGTAGTTAGCTGTGCAATAAACATGTCGGGCTTCAGACCTTAAAGGGACACACTTGCGAGCAGCACCAACATCCAGCAGAGAGGGGAGAGAGGCAGGGGAGCTTCTTACACTGGCCCTGCCCCCCATCCCTGTTTTACAGACAGGGATAAGCAGACATTAATAGATGAGATACACAGTCAGAGGGGGTCCTTGTGTGCAGGGGACACTCAATGGCAGTCATCGAGGAGCTGGCTGAAATTCCGAGCTCCAGGAGCGACAGGCTGAGGGATATGGAGCAAGGTTGGGAAAAAACTGTGACCTCATATGTAAAGGTGAAAGTTTCAGCATCTCCTCCTCAAAGAAGTTGCCTTCAGCACCTTCCCCTCCCTACACTCCTCCGTCCCGATCCACATACCCCCACCAGCCCCTCCCTCATGGTTAAAGCCCCATGTACCCTCTCAGTCACCCATATTAACCCACCTATCACCCCCACAATTACTGACCCACTCATCACAGGCGCAGTAGTGTAGCGGTTAGTGTAACGCTGTTACAGCACCAGCGACCTGGGTTCAATTCTGGCTGGTCTGTAAGGAGTTTCTATGTTCTCCCCATAACTGCGTGGGTTTCCTCCGGGATTCCTCCCACATTCCAAAGACGTATGGATTAGGAAGTTGTGGGCATGCTACGTTGGCGCCGGAAGCGTGGTGACACTTGCGGGCTGCCCCCAGAACACTGCGCAAAAGATGCATTTCACTGTGTGCTTCAATGTACATGTGACCAATAAAGATCTGATCTGATCTTATCTTATCTTATCTTATCACATCACTCCCACCCACAGTCACCCCCTCCTCCACTGTTATTGACCCACAACACCCCCCCCAACTCAGTCAACGCCACATCTCCCCCCACCAAACCCCAAACATGCAGCCATTGATCTGGATCTGTAATTGCTCACAATAAATGGATGCCTTTCAGTTCCAGGTCAGGGAAACTGCATCTCATAAACTGCAGACAGCATCCTCTGCTTCACAGATGTAAGGGCAGCCCAAGCCTAGGCTGAGGAGGCTACAAAGCTCTCTGGTAAAACAAGTCTTTTATATGCCTTCTTCATATGGAGGACCCCAATCAATCTTTATCAGTGCACGTGTCGTGGACTCCTGCAGCTGCACAGTGCACATAGCTTCCCTCTGCCTCTCAAGTTATTTCTCATTTTCAGTATATCCTAAGATCTGTGACCCCACTCCGAGTTCACTCACTGGCACAGGAAGAGAATAAGATATCTTTATTAGTCACATGTACATCGAAACACACAGTGAAATGTATCTTTTGCGTAGAGCGTTCTGGGGGGCAGCCCATAAGTGTCGCCACGCTTTTGGCGCCAACATAGCACGCCCACAACTTCCTAACCCGTATGGTTTTGGAATGTGGGAGGAAACCGGAGCATCTGGAGGAAACCCACGCGACACGGGGAGAATGTAGAAACTCTTTACAGACAACGGCCGGAATTGAACCCGGGTCGCTGGCGCTGTAATAGTGTCATGCTAACTGCTACACTACCGTACCTCAAGCAGAAGGAATGGGATGACATCATTGATAATGAAGTGGTGAAAGAGTACACTGTTGTCTGAACCTGCACAACCCTACTGACTGCGATGCTGCTTCAAGTAAGTTTTTCATTGTACCTGTACCTCACCGTACTTGTGCAAATGACAATAAACTTGACTTGACTTGTACGATGCACCTGACGTCAGTCGGCACCACCTTTCAGTTCTGGTCTAAAAGCACTGAATACTCAGCAGTTCAGGCAGCATCTAGGGGAGGAAAACAGAGTTAATGTTTCAGGCTGATGATTTTTCATCAGAACTAGAAAAAAGTTAGAAAGAAGTTGCCGGCACTAAGAGCTACTTCGTTTAGGGGGCGTGATGGATGGGAAGAGAGACCTGGCTCCAGTGGGCTGTCCTCAGGAGAAGTCAGGGAATCTGATGTGGCCACTCCGTGGAGGAGTGCTTACATATGTGCTGCTTCAGAGGAGACAGAGGGGGACTACCAAAGGGAGGCGCAAGAGACTGCAAATGCTGGAATTTGGAGGAACAAACAAAATGATGGAGGAACTCAGCAGGTCAGGCAGCATCAGTGGGGCGGGGGGGGGGGGGATGGACAGTTTGCATTTCAGGTCGAGACCCTTCATCTGGACTGAAAGATAGAGGGGAGATAGTAGGTATAGGGGAGGGGAGGGGAGGGGCTGGAACAAGAGCTGGCAAGCGATAGGTGGATCCAGGTGAGGAGGGGTGATGGGCAGGTGGAGGAGGGGGGAGTGGAGATAGTGACAGAGGCTCGGAGGTGTGAGGTGGCAGCAGCAAAAAGCATTTATGAGAAGGCTGCCGGGTCATGGTCTGATGTGGTCAATGCCTTGACAGACCGGTCTGACTGAGTGTAGGAGATGGCAAGGAGTGTGGATGTATCCACCTCCCTCCTCTCATGAGGTTGCGCAGGACCAAGGAGCAGTCTTCCACTCTGGAGCTGACACACCATTACTTGCAAAGATCCGGCAGTAATCCCATTACACGGAGGCTATGCAGTAAATTGGTATGGAGGCACAGATGGATCCCATCTGGAGTCCCAGTGCCAGGCTGACCCAAGTAAAGCTGCGAGCAGTTTGCTGTTCTCCAGAACAGAGAGACGCCACCTGTGAATTCATCTCTCTTGCCCATTCCCCTAGGGTGTGGCTGGTCTCCATTGGAAGCAATTTGCTGTTTAGCTGAAGCAGGGAGCTGACTCACAGGAGTATTCTGAAGAAAAAATATCAGGCAGCAGACAGCTGGGATGTGGGACATGTTAGTCAGACCTGGCCAAGTCCGGAGGGTGAAATGATCGGAGTGCATTTTGGATCAAAGCAGATCAGAACAGTATTGTCTCCGCAATCCCCTGAGAGGTCTGTTGGCGTTGTGGAGCTTGACAATTCTCTCATCCCTCAGGAATTTAGATTTGCTCCTCCCTCCACTGGCTCTCAGGCAATATGCACACTCCAGGGATGAACATAACATAAATTTCAAACCAGTACAGTCATACCAGTTCATGCATTTCTACTGAACGCTTCCATCTCTGTTTAATGGATAGACCACCACAGCCCATTGCAGTTTACTTACACCCTTGGCTTACTCTCAGCATACAGCCAGACATCCAGACTGTGGTTCCATGTAGCATACTATTGCAGTCTGATGTCATCACGGACAACAGGTAATCCTGATCATCTGTCTTGAACATTACAGACCCGTCCAAGTGAAGGGAAGAGGTAGTCCACCAGCAACCTGGCTGCAACCATCTGTGTGAGTGTCGGCAAGAGGAGAGGGGTGGTAGAGAGTGCTGGCTAAGCTGTGGGGCACTCACACAGGGCAGGCACTAGATTGTAAATTAACAAATACTGTACACTCAGAAAACTTCCTTTCCATCTCCAATGTTTATTGTCATGCTAATTAAAAATTATATTGCTTTTATTCTACTTAGATAAGGCTAGGAAGGTTTTGTTCACAGTAATGATATGGTAACCAGGACATTATCCAGCAGCACCCCAGAAAAACATGTTCTCCGTTTGTTGAGATATTTCCTTCAATAAAAAGATTAACACTAGATGACTGTCAAAGGCTCTCTAACCTGAAACATTGACTCTATTTCTCTTTCCACAGATGCTGCCTGACCTGCTGAGTGTTTCTGGCATTTTGGTCTTTGATTTCAGATTTCTAGTATCTGCAGTTTTTGTTTCGATTTTCATCCTAGATTACAGAAAGGGGGGGGGGGGGTCTGGTGCCGCATTCCCTTATTAATATAAAAAATTAAAGAGACAAATGCTCCTGTCTTGCAGAAGAATCAACCATTCCTAGTAACCTCTGTGATGGAAGCCCCTATAACTGATCATCGTAGGTCATATCCTGGTGGACTCTATGAATTATGTGACGACTATTTGTACTCATGCTGCTGACCAGTTGTTGCTGAGAAATATTGCTATTGGAGGTATCCTCATGATTGATCACTGGTTGTTCATGTTTATATTGTTGTAGAATGGTGGGATGTAATTTGGAAATACATTTGCACGGTAACAATATCAATCTGCTCTTGAGTCACAGAGACTTACAGCATGGGAACAGGCTCTTTGATCCACTGAGCCCTCAACAACCTTCATGCACCCTTTGCTTTTACACTAATCCTATCCTAATCAACTCCCCCTGTTTCCTACCACTCACCTGCACACTGGGGACAATTTACAGCAGCCAACTAACCCTCCAACCCGCACGTCCTTGGGATGTGGAAGGAAACCAGAGACAACCCACGCCGTCATAGGGAGAACGTGCAAACTCCATGTAGACAGCTCCGGAGGTCAGGATTGAACCCAGGTCACTGGAGCTGTGAGGCAGCAGCTCTACCGGCTGTGCCGTTGTGCTGTCCCCAACCTTCGAACCATGAAGGGGGCTTCAGACTGCTGCATTCCAACGTGTGGTCTATTCGTCAAGGTTCTCTGAAGACATTCCCATTGATGGTCAATAGCAGTGTTCAACTATGTAAGACCCAATATATGACGATTCACTGGGAATTCTTCCACTTTACTAACGTCTCATCCACCAGAAAGGTCACAATGAAGGTGACATTATCCTTAAAGCACAGCAGGGGCTGTCTATTAATGCCACCCTTTCCAGAGCGTGTTTACGTAGTGAACGATGCGTCATGAGTGTTGTTGACCTTCATCTCTTGTCGTGGCCCAGCTGGAACCTGTATCTGTGAGAGCTGCATTGTAGTGAATCCACTAATCAAAATGTTCTAATCTACAGAGCATCATTTTCCCAAGGAATCACTGCACAGCCGATTAATTGGTGGGAAAATGTAATCATTGCCAAGAATGGTCTTTAGGATTGATCGATTGCTTCCCAATTATGCTGTCAGATAGCACTAAATAGAGGCTTTCCTACAAAAGAATCATATGACTAACCACTTTCTAATCTTTCATCCAAAAGATAGCACCTGCATCAGTGCAGGACAGCATAGAACTTCACTGAGATGTCAGCCCGGTACTGAATGCATCTGGAACCCACTGATTGTTGGCTTTGTGTAGAGTGATACCACTGTGCCAAGACATTAATAACCATTGCATATTTTCTTCAATGATGAGTACCTCAGGACATCATCAGTGGAATTAATATTGAATAGCAGATGGTGGTGAGTGAAGCAATTGTGTTTGTTCTAAGGATATCTTATCAAGGGTAATCGAGGGTACCTTATCAACAGAATAAGGATTTTTCATTCCATAAACTCACTCTGCTTTATTTATTAAATGACTTATTACAAAGTAGTTTCCCACATACCTTTATTGACCTTGACTTTTACTTTCAATCGCTGATTCAAGCTGCATTGTGGCTGCTGGTTGCAGGCATCTGTCCAGTTCCTCATCTGATCTGTGATCTAAGATTGCGAACACCCACGGGCTTTGTGGCTATGGTAACACACAGTGGGCACAATCCTGTCTTCACTAACACCCACTGGATTGGCACAAGGATCATGAATTCTGGTAGGATTTCACCACTCCATCTGCACTGCGCCTACCACATCAGTCCTGAGCGTCGGTGAGTTACTTGTTCATGGTTAAGTAACCCTGTCCTTGGACACATCGCGTAGGTGAACTCACTGTGCTGCCCTGTGGTTTCTGCTCTCATCACACAGGCCACTAGAACTTCATACATGTTGGTCAATGCTCCAAATAATGCTTCTGAATCCCCATGCTTATCTCACCTGTAGACACATCCTCCTGTCCCTCCTGACTGACTGACCAATTTTACAGTCCTGCCATGGTTCAAGAAGGCAGCTCACCACCGCCTTCTCAAGGGCAACTAGGGACGGACTATTAAACGCTGGCTCATCTATGTCCTTGAATAAATGCATCAAAGAAATCAGAGGAGTGTGATTGCCTCTTGGAACAGGACCATACGCAGGTAACTTTCCCCCTTCCCGATGCAATGCTGTGCCCGAATCTCAGACTCAAGCTCATCAACTCTGAGATGAAGTTCCTTGAGCTGCAGACACTTACTGGATATGTAATCACAAAATATTCTAACGGTTTCCACCAACCCCCACGTTCCATAGCTACCACACTTCTGGACCTGGTGATTATATATAGGACATCCTATTCTCTATGACTTTGTGTGACATCACTATGTGCCTTCAATCACTAAATTATCGGGACTTCAAAATAAAAGCTTTTCTTTAGTCTTCACTGCTAAGGTCAGCATTTATCCTTAATGGCTGGCCAAACTGTTTCACGAGACGGCTGAGAGTCAATCACATGGCATGAGTCTGGAGTCACATATAGGATAACATGGGTAAACCTACCACTTCTCAGCTTATTACATCTTCTCCCCCTCCCCCACCCACCTACCTTCCCCCTCTCACCTGGACTCGCCCATCACCTGAACTCACCTCTCTCCCGCCTGCGCGTGCTCCTCCCCGTCCCCCCACCTTCTTATTTTGGCTTCTGTCCTCCCAGTCCTGATGAACGGTCTCGGCCCGAAACGTCAACTGTTTATTTCCCTCCGTGGATGCTGCCTGACCTGCTGAGTTCCTCCAGCACTTTTTGTGTATTGCTCCAGATTCCAGCATCTGCAGAATTTCTTGTGTCATGGGTAAACACGACACTCTTTCTAAAGGATGTTGGACAAACAAATGTAATGTTGAAGTAAATGTGGGGATATATCTTCTGAATATTTCATCTTTTCCAATTGAAGCAAATGTTTTCAGCACAAAATGAAGGTAACTAAAAAATCAATTTACACCAAGCTGTATTGAAGGGCACAAACAGGGTATTTTTCGGAGTTTCACAACAAGCTGTCCCCTGGGCACCAGAACAGCAGATGATGTAAGAAAGGAAAAGAAATCAGCCAAAGCAACAGAAATTAAACGTCCAGGGAGAGGAAGACAAAGATAGAAAAAAATTAAAACAAACAGCTCATCCCTGGAGCTCACTTCCTATGAGATTACTTTTCTACCTTGCTCTGAGATTGCCCACCTAGGAGCTGGAAATAAGATTTTTAAATGGTACAATTGGAATTATTTTTGTACATCCAGGGAATGGATGCCTGCTTCAGTAGAGGCCCTGCAGTGCAGAGAGGATGTGGCATTGTTTAAATGTGAAAAGCAAAAATATGGTAGGAGTGCCCAACACAAGGGTTTAGTGTAGATGAAGGCTTGATGGTTAGCATAGACATAGTGGGCCCAAGGGTTGCATGGCACTATAATTCTATAATATCCAGTACTAAATGAAAGGTAAGTCCAAAAGATGTGACCTTGATCTTCCAAATGATTGTACCTTAGAGCAACCCCAAAGTAGACAGATGTATAAAAACACACTCACCACTTGCAGACCTCCAATAACTGAGGAGAGAGTCTAGTGAGTCCAAATCTGATACCCCCAATAACACAAAGCATGAAAGCAGCATACTGTCTGCTCATTATAATGACTTGTGTGTCTAGCCAGGGTGAACCGTGCTGTTGATGGCTACAGAAGGCTGCGAGAAGCATCGTTTGCTGCACCGGATGAATCCAGGCTGCACTTCCTAAAGCTGGCCTGCACCTTGGAAGGTGCATTGTGGTAGCAGCAGGTCTTGGCTGTCAGGCGGGGAGTGAACCTCACATGAAAACAATAAGAATGCAAGCTCCAGTACATCAGAGCCTGGCAGGAGGGACGACACAGGAGCAGAAGTGAGCTGTTTAACTATTTAAGGCTGTTCCTGCATTCAGTGACACTACGGCTGAACTGTGATCTAAGTACCTTTGCCTCCATATCTCTTAATACCCAGAATTAACAAAAACTTTTCAATCTTAGATTTAAAATAAACAAATGTCCTCACATCAGCTGCCATTTTTAGAAGAGCATTCCAAACTCCTGCCCTTTTGGGTCTAAAAGGGAGTCCTAACTTCACTTCTGAAAGGACTGGTCTGAAATGTAGACTGCTCCTTGGTCCAGATGTCCCAGCCAATAGAAATAGGGTAGATAAAGTGAAGCTATCAGTTCCCCTTAACACAGTGAAAACATTGATCAAATCACTTCCTCACGTTCGATTAAATTGAACTATTCGGCAGAAATTTGTGAAATCTCAAGTCGTAATTTAGCCTGTGAAGCTCTGGAAGTGAGAAGCAAGAGAAGTTGACCGGGAAACCCTTGAGACACATGCTCAAAAGGCAGTGGGAGTAAATGGGAAGAACTTGGTCTCAAGGACCTGACCTGGATGCATTCTAAATCCAATGACATGAGAGTGGTCAAGGTCAGTGATTGCATCTTTGATGCCAACTCTTACCAACCAAACCTCAACACTGCACAATTCACCTCTCATTATTCACATAGCAATAATTTCAATCAATCAGGATTCATACCAAACATTCTCCCCTGTATTTGTACGCACTTAACACAAACATCATACCCATATCTCATTGCCTGCCCATACCGTTGGTTATTCCATCATGACAGTACATCACTCAAATGTCCGATGCACATTCCTCTCCCTTGCAGGACAAGGTGGTGCACAACTGTAAGTAGCAGGAGATGCCCCCTAGTGGGAGAGATGCACCTACACCACAGAGAAGGAGGTGCTGGCAGTCATTAGTGAGTGGGACTGAAACTTTCAAAGATTGTGGCCTCCTCATAGCTAGCTCTACCTCTCATACCCAACCTTGTCCTCATCCCATGACCTCTTCTGACGCCAAAGCTACAGATGGAGGAAGCACGTACTGCTCATTTTTTCCTGCGTTCACCTCACTACAACCTCACAATTGCACATTTCTTCTTCCGTTCCAACAGGTGAAGCCTCGGCAGCAAGTGGCTGAAGAACAAGGAGACAGTGGAGATGAGAAGAATTGTTTTGACCCATCCGCCGGTGGATCTGCTCTCCCCTCCTCCCCCGCACCTGCCCATCACTGTCTCTTACCTGCATCGACCTATCACCACCCTGTGCCCACCCCGCCTCCCCTCTTTTGTCCACCTATCGCTGCTCTGCTTTTCCCTCCTATATATCGGGCTTCCCCTCTTCCTATCTTCAGTCCTGAAGAAGGGTCCTGACCCGAAACGTTGACCGCCTGCTTTTCTCCACGGATGCTGCCTGGCCTGCTGAGTTCCTCCAGCATCATTGTGTTTTTCATCTGGATTCCAGCATCTGCGGTCCTTTGTTTCTCTCCTCATTTAAGGTCGACCTTAAAACTTCTCTTTGACTGTCTTAATATCTCCTTAAGTGGTTGGATATCAATACGTTGTTTATTAACACTCTTGTGAAGCAACTTTACATTTTGCTACATTAAAGGCACTTTATAAAGACAGGTGGTTGTTGCTGTTGTAACTTGAATAGCTACAACATTGATCCGCCTCATAATTATCTTCTTCTGTCTAACAATATATACTCAGGGGAGGAACCTTCCTACTGAAAGCTCCTGAGGCCAACACATGCTAATAAACTCACCGAAAAGGCACAGGTGCCATGGGGAATGGAATGGAAGTTTCTGCATTTGCCTCACAAATCCACTAGAATTCTTTCAGGAGGAAATTATTAATAGAAGGTATATTTGGACTTCCAGAAGGCCATTGATAGGAAGTGGGGAATGAAGGGGGGCAACGATCTCACCGTGCATCAAAACATCTTCAATCTATCACATTATGGACCATAGCCCACCTAGCTCATCTCCCAGGGGAGAGTTCTGCATTAGAGTCCCTAATGCACAGAGGTAATTAGGCAAAACTCCAGAAGATTCATCCATTTCCACCACTGAATGCCGGTCGGCCTTACCTTGAGCTAAACACCTGCCCTGCCCTTGTTGTTCATCCACGTGGGGTCCATTGTCAAATGAAGTTAAGTCTGAGCAATGTAAAATGTTATGTTTTTGGTAGGGAGTGTTACGTACCAGCAACAACAGAAACACACCGAGTCATGTACGTGTTAAAAACTATTTTATTAATAACGCCTTGTAATAATAAGAAAAGTAAAAACGTTAGATATCAAACATAATCTCCAAAACTAATAAACTCAAAGTGTGTGTGTGTGGCAAATTCCCAAACTCTAACTCCAGGAATAGTTCTCAAAGTTCAGTTCAGCAAGTCATAAGGTGAAACGTGAGCAAAGGCTTTTGCAAAACCACCACTGACTGAAGACAAAACGTAGAGAGAATATAGAGAGAAATTACGAAATCCACATGTTCCACGATGGAACCCATACGACACCTCAATCTCCGATGATCTCCATTGCTTTGTTCTGAAGTATCTGCCACCCCGAAGGCATTCGATACGTGGCTGCCCACAGAGATACCTGTTTCCCACTACAGGTTAACGACAAAGTGGACTCCACTTGTTTGCTCCAAAAATCCATACATGGATTGTAGTGACAGACACAGCTATTGTTCTTCATCCATTGTTTCGGAGACCAGCAGTCAGTCTCTCTCTCTCTCTCTCTCCTCGACTCACTTCGATTCACTGAGCAAAACTATCAGCATGTTGTTATCTTCTTGCTGTCGTGACGACACCACACACACACACACACACACACACACACACACACACACACACACACACACACACACACACACACTACTACTCTACTGTCCAGGTGCCTTAAAGGGACATTCACCAAATAGCAACCTGACTCGTAACAGGAGGAAAGAGAAGAAGGAATATAAATGGGATGGCACAGTTCTGAATGGGGTACAAGAACAGAGGGTACAGGGGCTCCCCGGATTATTCATGACCTGACTTATGGAAATCTGACTTCATGTGAATTCTCTCACATATTTTTAAAGCATTTTCCAAGCCAGTAGTAATAATAATAAAATGTTTCATGGTATTCATTAATGATGGGATACAGTAGATATTCCATTAGTTTAATTATGGGTAGTGTTATTCAATGATTATTCAATGAAATGAAAACATGGGAAGCGTAAGTAGAGGTGACACAATATGGGTAGAGATAGACAATGGACATTTCTGACTTGCAGATAAATTGGCTTACACAATCTTCGGGAATGGAACCCTTCCATAACCCGGGGGCTGCTTGTAAATGTGCTTAGTTTGTCGAATGGAAGTACAGGTTGAAAAAGTAGTTTTATGAAAGCATATGGGATCCTGAGCCTTATAAAATGAGGCACAGTGTACATGAGCAAGGAAGCCATGGTGAACCTTCGTGACACACCGGCCTGGCCACAACTGGAGGAGCGCGCCCAGTTCTGTGTGCCACATTTTAGGGAAGGTGTAAAGGCTTTACAGAGAGGGTGCAGAAGACTTTTATTTATTCCAGGGATTGGGGACTTCAGTTCTGTGGAATCCATATCTCTTAAATTGAATAAAAAGAGCAAAGTGAGAGATGGAGAACAAAGAGATTGTGAACCATCCTTATTCAGTCCAATACTCTGAAGAGTTGGCCTACTGACATTGACCACTACATGTAGATGAAGAGTGGCCCCACTCACTTTGACTGCTCCATTTCTCACTCACACTGACTATTGCATTACCTGTCACTCTTAACAGTTGGTCTCACTCACACTGACTGCTCCAATGGTAGAACTCCGCTCCACATTGTCTGCTCCATTACACTGAATGGTGGGCCCCACCTCGGTTGCCTCCTCTCATGTTGCACCTTCTGTTTATTTAAAACTCTTCACATTGTTACTGGACTAGGCTCAAAAATGGCAGGAATCCAAAAGAAGGACCCAAATAATCCATCTGACCACCATGTGGGACAACGCAGTTGATATCAATACTATCCTCACTCCAGTTCTTCTCTGGCTGGCCCCTGGCCTGTGACTAGTAGCGATGCCCCTGAGTAATGTTCAGGAGACCAATTGTAGTTGCCCACTCTGAGCTAAGCTAACTTGGCACAGACCTGGGATCAAACTTAATATCTCTCTGCTCTGATCAACTCAGTAGCACTTTGGAAAGTCACAGTACCATTGAGGCAACAAGGGAGGCATGAGTGTTGAGGCGGGTGGATGGGTGTAGAAACAACAATGATGATATCTGAATCATGGATTCCCTTGCGGCTTAACAGTACCATGAACAGTCTGCATCTCGTACGTAGGGTCCAGAATATGGATAAAATTATCAGACAAGGCTTTGCAGTCAAATGTAATCACACAGGAGTCAACCGACAAAATAGGAAGCTGGCCAACTGGCAGGAGATGTGGGATTTGGGGAAAAATAACTCCATAACATGGCATTAGATGAAGACTCTCTTACAAGTGTACTTAATGCAATCCACATGTAGACTTCACACTGCCAAAATGGGATGTAGATTTGGTTGACATTTGTGTTCAATTATGTGTAACGCTCATTACAGGGGAGTGGGTTTTGCAGAGAGGTTATCTAACTTTCAGCATTCACTCCCTTTGTCAGTGGCCCTTAATCTCTTTGGTTGGCTACATTGAGCAGAACAGATTGGATGAAATTTTAACCCTTCCCATGTAGTGGGTAGGAGAAGCTAGAAATGACAAACTTCCAGCTTAATTTCAATGGGGAAGTCGGAGTAACCCATTACGTAGAGACAAGTCTGCAATTAGATATGAAGAGATATGTTCAGCTCTAGGCTGTCATTCCAAGCTAAATTGTCTGTATGAATTTCCCAGTGTATTGGTATTAGTTTATTGTTGTCATGTGTACCAAAATACAGAGAAAAGCTTTCGTTTGCATGCTATCCAGATAGATCATTCAATCCATAAGTATATCGAGGTAGCAAAAAGGAAAATAGAATGGAGAATTAAGTGTTACAGTTACAGAGAAAGACCTGGGAACTAATGAGAGAAAGGAGCAGGTAGCTCATGCAGGTGGATGTTTTTAGATCACTACCTTGTGCTGGGAGGTGCAGCAGAGCTTCCCCAACTACTCAAAGCAAACCCACCGCCCGATCTCCTCCCTCCCCACACTCCCTCCACTATTTGCCCCAGATGCAACCTTTCACCATCTCTGTCTGGCAACTGGTCAGCAATTGGAAATGTGCGTCACCAGCAATCCTAGGTTCTGTGCTCCCCGCAAAAATATTTTGTAAATATTGTCTTCTATCCCAAATTATTTCTTCCAATAATTAAAAGAAACAGCAAATCAACAAAAGGAGTTCTAACACAGCTGCAAGTCGAGTATGCACAAACCTTTGGTCGATTCACTGAGTCAGATGAATGCCTAACTTTGTACCTCCTGCATGAGGAGTTCCGAGGGCAGACTGACATTTGTTTCAGCTCCAGTGATCTTCATTGCTCTAGGATGGTGGAAGCACGGGTAGAATCCATTAAGGTTCTTGCACCTGATCACTATCCATTGTCCATCGACTCGTGCTGATACCTGTATGGGGTAATGATGGAAAGCATCTTATCCGCATTCTATCCGGGTGTATCACGACTCGGTACGGCAGCTGCTCTGCCCAGGACCGCAAAAAACTGCAGAGAGTTGTGGACACAGCCCAGTCCATCATGAAAACCAGCCTCCCATCCATGGACTCTGTCTACACTTCTTGCTGCCTCGGTAAAGCAGCCAACATAATCAAAGACCCCTCCCACCCCAGACATTCTCTCTTCTCCCCCCTTCCATCAGGCAGAAGATACAAGAGCCTGAAAGCACGTGCCACCAGGCTCAAGGACAGCTTCTATCCAGCTGTTATAAGACTATTGAACAGACCTCTTTTACGATAAGATGGACTCTTGACCTCACAATCTACCTCATCATGACCTTACACCTTACTGTCTGCCTGCACTGCACTTCCTCTGTAACTGTAACACTATGTTCTGCATTCTGTTATTGCTTTACCTTGTGCTACCTCAATGTACTGATGTGATGAAATGATCTGTATGGATGGCACGCAAAGCAAAGTTTTTCATTGTACCTCGGCTCACGTGACAACAATAAACCAATTACCAATTTAACTGGGCAATCATGTAAAATGGACGATGTCAATCAGTTTGTCCTTCCACATCTCCCCCGACGTTGCCATCAATGGAAATGATAGTTGGAAGAGAGTTCCTGGCAGTTATCCAACTTGGGCCCTTTTAAAAGGCCAAAACGGGCAATAATTAAAACCACTGGGGTGAAGACAACGTTGAGCTAACTTTGTTGCTGTTTCGGTTGGTAGTCACCATTTTGTTTCTAAGGTACCAAATGTGTGTGCTTCCTGACAAAGGACGCTCAGAAAGAGTGAGAGCGTTGGGGAGAGATGGGGAACATGTAGGAAAAGAATTTGTTTCTCGGGATGTTCCAAATGGTACCCAGCTATGGAAGTATTTCAAGGTATTGTCACTGTTATAATGGGCACTCAAATTACACTCATTCTCGCAAACGGCAATGACAGTGGCTGGGTAAGGTATGCTGGTGATTTAGACCAAAGTATAAACATTGGTTGGGATACTGGTAGAAACCCTCCCTTGATCTTCTTCAAATTCTCTGCTGAGAGCTTTTGAATTCACCTGAAAGGGCACTTCTGATAATGCAGCTCTCCCCAGGCACTGCAACGAATGCTTGCTGGAGCTACGTAGAACGTGATGAAATCAGTGTAATTCTGTAGTCAGTTCTATTTTGGAAAGTCTTTATAATGTTAACCCAACCATGGAAATTTGACTTCTTCATTCACTGTCTCCATCTAAAGCTAAAACAGGTCCTATTTCATAATGGAAAGCGTCATAAGACTCTTGAACAGACCTCTCGTACAATAAAGATGAACTCTTGACCTCACAATTTACCTTGTCGTGGCCATTGCACCTTATTGTCTACCCGCACTGCACTTTCTCTTTAACTGTAACACTATATTCTGCATTCTGTTCTTGCTTTTCATTTGTACTACCTCAGTGTACTGTATTGTGAAATAATCTGTATGGATGGCATGCAAAATGTTTTTCACTGTACCTCGGTACATGTGACAATAATAAACCAATTACCAATTTGTGGCAGTCGGACCAACACCGTACCCTGGAACCAATCAAACTTCTTCACCTTCAATTGGCTATTCTGTTCTACTGCAGGATCAGGAAAGGAGGGGGAAATGGAAGGAGCTTATCTTGAAGTAAATATGTAAACTAGTCAAGCATGTATGTGATGTAATGACATTATCTGCGTGACATTGGTATGGCATTATATGAGTAACATAAACACATAGAACACTACAGCACAATACAGGCCTTTTGGCCCACAATGTTGTGCCGACCTTTTATCCTGCTCTAAGATCTATCTAACCCTTCCCTCCCACATAGTCGCCCATTTCTCTATCATTCATGTGTCTATCTAAGAGTCTCTTAAATGTCCCTAATGTATCTGCCCCCACAACCTCTGCTGGCAGTGCGTTCCACGCACCCACCACTCTCTGACATCCCCCTTATACCTTCCTCCAATCACCTTAAAATTATATCCCCTCGTGGTAGTTGTTGTTAGTCTGTACCAACTCCTGGAGTCTCCTGAGATTATTCAGGGCATTACTCAGCAGTTCTACAAAAGTAGCTGTTGGACCACTTCCAGCATTCATCGCCCATCCCTAACTGAGGAGGTGGTGATGCCGTCCTTCTGGTGAAGTTGCTCACACATTGCTGTTGGGTAGAGAGTCCCAGGGTTTAGGGTGCACAGTGAGTCTAGTGCTCAGGCAGAGGCTGAGTGAGTGATACTGTGAAGGGCACAAAGATACCAACAGCAGGAGACTCGACCTGAAGTCCAGCAGTGCTGCACTGGAAAAGGTACAAAATGGCTGCTGAATTGCAGACAGGGTGTGTGGGCAACTGAGTATGTACAATCAAGAAGTAGGAAGGCAATTCTTTTGACACAGATTGACTCTGAGACATTGCATGCTTACAAAACTGGTAGCCCCACAGAAAGCCATTCACAGTAGTGCAGAGATTGTAAGGATTAGTCCAACCACCAGTCATCTCAGACAACAAGTGGAGTCAAAGATTGGAAGAATTAGTCAGCAACTACATTGCAGCATTAAAGGATTTATCCACAAATTGCAAAGTTGGTGAATTCCCAAACCTTGCACTGTGAGATTAGTTTGTGTGTGGCTTAAATTAAAAACAGATTCGGCCCAGACTGTTAGACATGCAGCATCTTATTTTTGACCTAGATTGCAAGCTCGCAGCCTCAATGGGAATGGCAGGGAATTTCATCCAACACTAGGCACAAACACGGCGGTAACTTCGAGTCAGAATCAGCAGTAAGAGTGCGTTCCGGAAAGATGCACGCAGGTTTCTTCCTGATTAGTCCTGATGCAGGGTTTCATTTCAAAACGCCGACAGTTTCTTTCCTCCCACAGATGCTGCTCGACCCGCTGAGTTCCTCCAGCAGATTGTTTGTTGCCCCAGATTCCAGCATCTGCAGCCTCTTGTGTCTCCAAAGTGTTGTACGCGTCAGAAAAAGGGAAAGATTGCAATGGCAGGTAAATCCAAATCCAAAACAACTGACCAGAGAAGCTGCCAACACCACCCCTTCACAGAGAGGAAATTTATTCAACAAGAAAATACAGAGAGGGAGTTTTCTTAACACTGAGGGTGATTGGGACAGAGTGGACATAAACTTGTATAGCTTCTACACCACTGGTGGAAGAGGCAGCAAGGTTTCAAGTTAAAAGTACAGATCAGTCAGTAGAAATGCATACAGATGATATAGTTATAGCAGCAGATTGAATCATTGTCATAGAGTCATAGAACTATACAGCACGGAAAGAGGCCCTTTGGCCCAACTCATCCATGCAGACCAAGGTGCCTACCTGAGTTACTACCATTTGCCTTCATTGACCCATATCCCTCTAAACCTTTCCTATCCATGTAAGAGCTGGTCATTGACTTCAGGAAAGGGGGCGGTGTACATACACCTGTCTACATCAACTGTGCTGAGGTCGAGCGGGTTGAGACCTCCAAGTTCCTGGGAGTGAACATCACCAACAGCTTGTTCTGGTCAAATCACGTAGATGCCACGGCCAAGAAAGCTCATTGGTGCCTCTACTTCCTCAGGAGGCTAAAGAAATTTGGTTTGTCCTCTTTGACTCTCACCAACTTTTACCGATGCACCATAGAAAGCATCCTATCTGGATGTATCACGGCTTGGTACGGCAACTGCTCTGCCCAGGACCGCAAGAAACTGCAGAGAGTTGTGGACACAGCCCAGTGCATCACGGAAACCAGCCTCCCCTCCTTGGACTCTGTCTTTACCTTTCGTTATCTTGGTGAAGCAGCCAGCATAATCAAAGGCCCCACCCACCCGGGTCATTCTCTCTTCTCTCCTCTTCCATTGGGTAGAAGATACAGGAGCCTGAGGCCATGTACACCCAGACTTAAGGACAGCTTCTACCCCACTGTGATAAGACTATTGAACCGTTCCCTTATACGATGAGATGGACTATGACCTCACGATCTACCTTATGGTGACCTTGCACCTTATTGCACTGCACTTTCTCTGTAGCCGTGACACTTTACTCTGTACTGTTATTGTTTTTACCTGTACTACATCAATGCAATCTGTACTAACCCAATGTAACTGCACTGTGTAATGAATTGACCTGTACGATCGGTATGCAAGATAAGTTTTTCACTGTACCTCGGTACAAGTGACAATAATAAACCAATACCAATACCAAATGTCTTTTAAACGCTGTAATTGTACTCACCTCCGGCAGCTTGGTCCACATACCCATCACCATCTGTGTGAGAAAGTTGCCCCTCAGGTTCCCTTTAAATCTATCCCCTCTCACCTTAAATATATGCCCTCTAATGCCTTCAAGATTGTTCTATGACGGGTAGAGGTTCCTACACCCACCTTTGACAGGAAGTACAGTTAATTTCAAGACATACTCTGGTGCAGTTCTGAGTGTACCGGGTCAAATACAAACCATCATACAATGCACCGTGCATTATAACAGCCAACCATTAGGATCATCAGTAGTCATAGCTGACCTCACAGAGTGCTAATGTTATTGGGCAAGCAGAGTGAAAGATAACTGGAGACTGATTGGGCAGGTGAATTTACGGTTCATGCAGTTGCTTAATCCAGGCTAACACACAAACTGTGGTACAGTGAAGCAGTGTGTAGAGCTTCTGCCCTACAGCTCCAGCGATCAGAGTTCAATTCTGCCCTCAAGCACTGCCTGTGTGGAGTTTGTATGTTCACACTATGCATGGGTTTTCTCTGGGCATCCCACATCCCACAGACGTGCAGGTTGGTATGTTAACTGGCTGCTGTATATTGCCCCTATTGTGTAGGTGAGCAGAAGAATCTAGGGGGAGTTGATGGAAATGTGGGGAGAATAATGTGGGATTAGAGTAGGATTGGTATAAGTGGGTACTAGTTGGTCTGTTTCCATGACAATGATTTTGGTGTACGGGAACATGTTTTTCTTTTACCCTGCAGTGGACGACATCTTTCAGAAATCACTGATACAACACAGAAGAACATATTCCTGAAATGAGTCCATATGTACACTCAAGCATTAGACCAATCAGCTAACTTTACAAATGTGGATATGCAACTGTTTTACAACTGATGATTTAAAATGTCTTCTGAGCAACAAGGTCTGAAGAGGGGGTATGGAACAGTCTTCCCCGCTGTCTTGACAAGGCAGACCTTAGAAGAAATGCACTTTGAACACAGCATTGTAAACATGAAAGCTAATGCCTGAAGCTTCATACAATGGTCAGGTACTGTCAAAGATCTTGAAGGTTTTTGTGTCAATGCATACTGAGCAGACAAGGCTATCACAGACATCCCTAAGGATATAGAAATTGTTGACAAGACTACTTCAGAGAGTTTGATTGCTTTTCGTCACTAAAGCAATAATAACTTTATCGTCCTTCGTGATAGTCATTCTAATTGAAGTTCGATGTGTGGGATTATATACATCAATGGAATGTACAACTGAGGGGCCCCAGATTGACTTTTGCAAAACAGGTATTCCTGAAAAATTGGTTTTGGAGAACAGATCTCGACCCATGTTCCATGTCTGAACACTTCACAAGGTGAAATAGTATCAAGCATTCGTTGATTCCTCTGTCTTGTGTAGCTCTTAATGGTGCTGCCAAGGTCTGCAGACATTCTAAAGGAAACATCAGACAAATTTTCCAAGGTTGTTCAAGTTTAACCATGAATCATTGTTTTGCTAATTTTCCATTCGAGAGCTGAACAATCCCACATCCTAACTGTTGATGTGAGGCAGACTTCAAATGCACTCGTTCACTCCAGCCCAGCTCAGAGGAGAGGGTGGAGGGGTGGCAGTTGAAACAAAACCAAAATTATGATTGGCATCCCAACAGCTCACTGGGGAGAGGCAAAGAGAAGCAGTTCAGGCCGCATGAGAAAGCCAGAGTATGAAGGTCAATGAACAAGTATGGCAAGCAGAGGTGGGCTCTTGGTGGGGCAGTCAGAGTGCAGCACCAAATAATACCCTGCTGCAATTGGAGGAAAGGTCAGAAAGGTTCACCATTACACATTTCTTCAACATGTTCTGGTACGGCAGTGAGAGACATATCGAAACATATTGAAGAAATATGTGATGGTGAACTTATTCCAGAATAAATGAAAATTAAAAAACTGCAGATGCTGGGAACCTGAAGACCTCACAAAAGGTCTTCAGTCTGAAATGCCAACGGTTTCTCCTTCCACAGATACTGCCTGATCTGTTGAGTGTTTTTGATTTC
This sequence comes from Pristis pectinata, assembly GCF_009764475.1. Lineage (NCBI taxonomy): Eukaryota > Metazoa > Chordata > Chondrichthyes > Rhinopristiformes > Pristidae > Pristis > Pristis pectinata. The sequence continues at coordinate 28,606,870 of NC_067429.1, read as the reverse complement.
CTGTTTTTATGACTTATTCCACACTATGGGCACACATCTCTCAAATGAATTTCAGCTGCCTCTTGTCTGCCATTCAGCCAGCTTATCCATGTCCTCTTGCAGTTTACTCCTCTTTACTGCTTACCACACTTCCAAGCTCGGTGTCTGCAAACGTCAAAATTGTACATCACAGCACCTACATCTATCATTAAGTTATATTAATAAAACCTGTGATCCCAGCATTAACCCTTCATGGACAGCATTGCCAAACATTCACCAGTCTGAAAAACAATCTCATGTCACTTCTCTCTGCTTGCTGAATGTGATTTGATTATTTTTATCTATGTTGCCACTGACCTCTCTATTCCATGGGCCTCATTTTCAGATTTTGTCAAACACCTTTTGAAAATCCATGTAGATAACATCTACTACATATCCTTCATCAACCTTCTTCACTACCTTATCAACAGGTCCAATCAGAGAAGTCGAACACAACTTGCCTTTACCAAATCCATGCTGGCTTTCCTTTGTCAGCTCAGAACTACATTATTTTGTTCTTCCCTTGTTCAGAATCAGAATCAGGTTTATTATCACTGACATATGTCTGAAATTTATTGTTTTGTGGCAACAGTACAGTGTAAGACATAGATGTAAAATTACTATAAGTTACAAAAATAAATAGACAGTGCAAAAGAGGAATAACGAGGCAGTGTTCATGGATTCATGGACCGTTCAGAAATATGATGGCGGAGGGGAAGAAACTGTTTCTGAAACATTGAGTGTGGGTCTTCAGTCTCCTGTACCTTCTCCCCGATGGTAGTAACATGAAGAGGGCATCTCCCGGGTGGTGAGAATGATGGATGCTGCCTTCCTGAGGCACCGCCTCTTGAAGATGTCCTCGATGGTGGGGAGGGTTGTGCCCATGACGGAGCTGGCTGAGTCTACAACCCTCTGCAGCCTCTTTTGATCCTGTGCATTGGAGCCTCCATACCAGGCGGTGATGCAACCAGTCAGAATAATCTCCACCGTACGTCTGTACAAATTTCATACAGTCATACAGCACTGAAACAGACCCTTTGGCCCATTTAGTCTGTGCCGGCCATCCAGCTCCCATTTACACTAATCTCATTTTATTCTGCCTGCATTCCTATCAATTCATTCCAGATTCTACCAGTCACCTGCACACGAGGGTCAATGTACTACCAACCACATGCCTCTAGGATGTGGGGGGAAACCAGAGCACCAGGTGGAAACCCATGTGATCACAGGGAGAACGTGCAAACTCCACACAGACAGCAGCGGAGGTCAGGATCGAACCCAAGCTGCTGGAGTTGTGAAGCAGGAGCACTACCAACTGCAACTTGAACAAAGTTGTTTATAGATGTCATCCAGTGCTCTGGCACCTTGCCTGTGTGCATTGAGGGTGGAAGATTACAGCAAGCCCTCTGCAACCTTCATCCTCAGCTCCCTCAGCAACCCAGGACACACCTCCTCTGTAGACAGCTACAGTACAATTCCGTTAATCTGCCATGCTCGGGACTTCTGTTGTGATGGACTAGCAGATTTTCTGGACTATTGGATGTTATTCCTATTAACAATACAACTTTAAATCACTTTTTTATTTAGATGCCGCATAGTAGAATAATAAATATTCCAGCAAACCCGATATGTTTAACGAGAATGTGGGGAGACAAAGCCAAAATAAGTTGAAAGGGAACATTGGAACTGGGGTCCTGGTGAGGGGAAAGGGATGTGGGAACTGGGGCCTCGGTGTGGGAAAGGGAGCGGGAGAATTGGCACCCGGTGAGCCAGATGACAAACATTGACAAGTTCGCAAGTAGGTTAGATGGGGCAGAACTTGTGAGGTGCGTTCAAGATAGTTTTTTGAGACAGTATGTAGGGAGTGCGACCGGAGAAGGGGTTGCAACTTGACCTTATCTTAGGAAACAAAACCAGACAGGTGGTGGAAGTGTTGGTGGGGGAGCACTTTGGGAACAGTGACCACAATTCTGTAAGTTTCAAAGTAGTTGTGGAACAACAATATGAAGTGGTCTGCAAGTTAAGGTCTTGAACTGGCGAACTGCTGAAAGTATCCTGACTGGTTGCATCATGGTCTGGGACGGCAATTCGAATGTGCAGGAACATAAGAAGCTGCAAAGAGTAGTGGACTCAGCCCAATACATCACGGGCACGTCCCTCCCCACCATCGGGAGTATCTACAGGAGGCGCTGCCTCAAGAAGGCAACGTCCATCATCAAAGATCCCCACCATCTGACCCATGCCAGCTTCTCGTAGCCACCATCGGGAAGGAGGTACAGAAGCCTGAAGTCCCACACCATCAGGTTCAAGAACAGCTACTTCCCTTCAACCATTTGGTTCTTGAACCAACCGGCACAACCCTCATCACTAGAGTTTAGCAACACCAACCACTTTGCACTGAAATGAACTTTTTTCTTGCTCTAATTGTGTATTCTTGTGAAAATTGTGTTCACAAGAAAATTATTCTTGTGAAATGGAGATTGATGATGGCAGGCTGGTGGATATTGTCTTTATGGACTTTAGTAGGGCATCTGACAACGTCTCACATGGTGGCTGGTCCAGAAGGTTAAGGCATGTGGGATTCAAGGCAAACTGGCTAATTGGACCCACAGTTGGCTTGGTAATAGGAGGCAGACAGCGGTGGTGGAAGGGTGGTTTTTTGATTGGATGCCTTTGACTTGTGATGTACTGCACGGATTAGTGCTGGGACCTTTGTTATTTCTGAAACATGTTGTTGACTTGAGTGTGAGTGTAGGAGGTACTTTAGACTTTATTTATAAAGCACGGTAACAGGCCCTTCTGGCTCAATGAGTCCACACCTCCCATTTAAACCCATGTTAACCTACCCTTACGTCTTTGCAATGTGGGAGGAAACCGGAGCACCCGGAGGAAACCCATGCAGACATGCGGAGAACGTACAAACTCCTTACAGACAGCGACGGCGATTGAACCCCGATTTCTGGTGCTGCAATAGCGTCGTGCTAACCGCTACGCATGAAAAGGTGGTGCTGTGGTTAGCAAGAAGGGTTTTCTGAGTCCACAGCAGGACGCAGATCAGATGGAAAGTTGGACGAAGCGGTGGCAGGTGGAATTTAATCCCAACAAGTGTGACGTAATACATTTTGGAAAGTTAAATTTGGGGTAGGCTGTGTGCAGTAAATGGTAGGGCATAAATGAATGTGGGTGAACAGAGGGACCTCGGGGTCCACGTTCATAGCTCCCTGAAAGTGGCCACACATGTGGTGAAGAAGGTACATGGACATGCATGCCTTCATAGGTCGGGTGTAGCAAATAAGAGTTGGGGTGTTGCAACTTTAAAAACGTTGGTCAGGCCACACTTGGAGTGGGTCCAGTTCTGGTTGTATGATGTGGTCGCACTGGAGAGGTGAGATTCACCAGGGTGTCACCTGGATTGGAGGTCTTTAGGTCTGAGGAGAGATTGAATAGGCTGGGTTTGTTTTCCCTGGAGCGAAGGAGGCTGAGGGGTGACCTGATAGAAGTATGTAAGATTATGAGCGGCATAGATAGGGTGGGTAGCCAAAATCTATTTCCAATGGTAGGGGTATCAAAAACAAGAGGGCATAGGTTTAAGGTGAGAGGAAGGAGTTCTAAAGAGGATCCGAGGGGCAGGTGTTTTACACAGAGGGTGGTTGATACCTGGAACATGCAGCCCAAGGAGACGGTGGAATCAGATACGGTTACTAGGTTTAAGAGGCATTTAGACAGACACTTAAAAAGGGAAGGCACAGAAGGATACCGTCCTAATGCAGGCAAATGGTGCAGATCGGCAGAAGGGTCGGCATGGATTGGTGGGCCGAAGAGCCTGTTTCTGTGCTGTACGATTCTATGATTTCCGAATAGTTGGTGAGCAGATTATTGGAATTTTACTGTATTAGGGCAGCACAGTGGTGCTCAGGGAAAGATAGCTAAGTAAAAATCCCATTGCACCATGATGTAAAGCACCAGTGTTCCCCTGGTACCCGACCCAATATCTGTGCCTCAAGTAACACCCAGAACAAGTTCTCACACAGCCGTTCATATCACTTTGTTTTGCCCAGATTGGTTTAAACACAGTAACAAATTAGAATAAATACAGACTTTCCATCAAGGAGTGGGATGGTACAGTCTCTGATTGTCTCGATAGGAAAAGCTACAACGCTCTGGAAGCTCCACACCATCCAGGACAAAGCAGCTCCTGATTAGTCCATCTCCCTAAGACACCCAGCATCAGTGCACCATCACCTGTACTACACACATTAACTTCCCAAAACTACATCCAAGAGGACAAGGGCAGCAGACATGGGTCCCAATCTGGTCTCATCCTTTCAGATATTCCATTTGTTCCCGTCCAAGTGACGCACCATCCTGGCTTAGGATCAGAGAATCTGCACAGCTGGAAGGCAACTTGGCCCACAGAGTCCACCAGTCCTTATCGCCAGCATTCTGTCACAGCCCTGAAGTTATTTCTTCCTCACACATCTATCTAATCCCCATTCTATTAGCAAGGATGTAATCTGCTTTGCCCACCCTCCCAGACAGAGAGCTCGAGACCACCGCCTCTCACCACATGAGGGAGTTTTCCTCAAGTCACTCCAGTCCTTCTGTCAGTCACCTGGAATCTGCCCCCTCTGGTGCACTTCCTTCTGCCGATAGGAAGCATCTCCTTAAAATTATCATTTTTTCTCTTTTCCGGTCTGTCAAGGGATCTGTGACCTGAAGCGTTAACTGTTTCTCTTTCCACAGATGCTGCCTGGGCTGCTGAGTGTTTCCAGCACTTCATATTTTTATTTTCAAATTCTCTTTCCTAACTTTGTCAAGACTTGTCATAATTTTGAATAGAAACCTGTCAAAACATGTCTTGGATTTGGAAATATATACTGATCTTTCACTGTCATTGGCTTGACAGATGCAATATAACCTTGAATTACTTGGATTCAGAAACTTAATATGATTCATTTCAAATTTTTGAATTGAAGTAATTGATTAAAATTAGAGTTGCAATGAACCCAACGGGGGTGTCAATAGGGTCTTAGCCTTTAGCTCTAGACTTACCATCAGCCCGACAGGGATCCTCCAACTGCAATACGTGCAATACCTGTCCTTTGGCTTCTTCCCTTCCCACCATCCAGGGCCCCAACAGTCTTTCCATATGAAGCAGCGATTTATTGTACTTCTTCCAATCCAGTATCCTGCACTCAGTGTTCACAACGTGGCCTCCCCTACACTGGAGAAACCAAACACAGATTGGGTGACCACTTTGCAGAGCATCTGCATTCAACCCACAGGGACAACTTTGAACTTGCCATCGCTTGCCACTCTAATTCATCACTCCACTCCCACACTGACCTATCAGTCTGTGGCCTCCTGCACTGTCACAATTAGACCCATTGCAAGCTTGAGGAACAGCACCTCATCTTCTGTCTGGGCATGTTGCAGCCTGCAGGACTCAATATTGAGTTCAAGAAGTTTCAGAAACTTGGCCTTTCTTTCTGCCTATCATCATTTTAGGTCTGTTTTACATTTTCGTATTGTCTAGCCTGCTGGGCATGTCCCACAGCTGTACCATTAGCAACACATTACAGAGACAATAACGCATAAGCTGCCACTTTAAGTCTTCTGGTCTCACCCTATCAGAGATATTCCCTTTGTTGTACCCAGCCATTCCCCTACCTAAAACTAACTTGTTTTCTGTCTTTCCCTGTTCTAATGAAGGGCTCCATTAATGAAACATTAACTGTTTCTCTTTCCACAGGTGACATGTTTAGCATTTTCTGATTTTATTTCAGATTTCCAGCATCTCCAGTTTATTTATCGGGGGCCTCTAACAATTGTCTCCTTATTTTCACCAGCTTCCTATCCATTCCCAAGCAGACTCTGAATCCTGATATTTATTCTTAGTAAATAATGTGATATAGAAAATCATGTTATTTTACATGTGCAAAATGTTCACTAACAATATGATCTATATAATAGAGCTTACATGGGTAAGTACGTGGAACTATGATGTGGTGGCCATTACAGACACTTGGATGTCGCAAGGGCAGGAATGGCTGCTGGATATTCCGGGATTTAGATGTTTCAAAAGGGACAGGGACGGAGGTAAAAGAGATGGGGGAGTAGCTTTGCTGATCAAGGACGGTGTCTCAGCTGTAGAAAGGGAGGATGTCCTGGAGGGATCATCCACTGAGTCAGTGTGGGTGGAAGTCAGAAACAGGAAGGGAGTGATCACTCTATTGGGAGTATTCTACAGACCCCTCAGTAGCGGTAGAGACACTGAGGAGCAGATCAGGAGGCAGATTTTGGAAAGGGGCAAAAATAACAGGGTTGTTGTCATGGGTGATTTCAACTTCCCTAACATTGATTGGCAGGTCCTTAGTGTAAAGGGGATAGATGGGGTGGAGTTTGTCAGGTGTGTCCAGGAAGGATTCCTGACACAGTATGTGGACAGACCGACTAGAGGGGAGGCCATACTGGAACTGGCACTAGGCAATGAGCCTGATCAGGTTTCAGATCTCTCAGTGGGAGAGCATTTTAGAGATGTGACCATAATTCCTTGACCTTTACCATAGCCTTGGAGAGGGATAGGAGCAGACGATCTCGGAAAGTATCTAACTGGGGGAGGGGGAATTAGGATGCTATTAGGCAGGAACTTGGGAGCATAAAGTGGGAACAGATGTTCTTGGGGAAGTGCACAGCGGAAATGTGGTTGTTTGCATGGGGTTCTGGATAGGTTTGTGAAGATGGTACAGTGAAGGAACCGTGGTTGACAAGAGATGTAGAATATCTTGTCAAGAGGAAGAAAGAAGCCTACCTGAGGTTTAGAAAGCATGGATCAGACAGGGCTCTGGAGAGTTACAAGATAGCCAGGAGGGAGCTTAAGAACTAACTTATTAGAATTGGTATTGGTTTATTATTGTCATTTGTACTGAGGTACAGTGAAAAACTTGTCTTGCATACTGATCATACAGGTCAATTCATTACACAGTGCAGTTACATTGCATTAGTACAGAGTGCATTGAGGTAGTACAGGTAAAAACAATAACAGTACAGAATAAAGTGTCACAGCTACAGAGAAAGTGCAGTGCAGGTAGACAATAAGGTGCAAGGTCACAACAAGGTAGGTTGTGAGGTCAGAGTCCATCTCATCGTATAAGGGAACCGTTCAATAGTCTTATCACAATGGGATAGAAGCTGTCCTTGAGCCTGGTGGTACATGCCCTCAGGGTCCTGTACCTTCTGCATGATGGGAGAGGAGAGAAGAGAGAATGTCCCTGGTGGGTGGGGTCTTTGATTATGCTGGCTGCTTCACCAAGGCTGCGAGAGGTACAGACAGAGTTCAAGGAGGGGAGGCTGGTGTCCATGATGTGCTGGGCTGTGTCCACAACTCTCTGCAGTTTCTTCTGGTCCTGGGCAAAGCAGTTGCCATACCAAGCTGTGATGCATCCAGAGCTAGAAGGGGGCATGAGAAGTCCTTGGCGAGTAGGATCAAGGAAAACCCCAAGGCACTCTACACCTATGTGAAGAATAGGATCATGACTAGAGTGAGTGTTGGACCAATCAGCGGTAAAAGAGGAAACGTGCCTGGAGTCAGAAGAGGTAGGGGAGGTCCTTAATGAATACTTTGCTTCAGTATTCACCAGAGAGAGAGACCTTGGTGTTTGTGAGGATGGTGTACGACAGGCTGATATGCTAGGGCATGTCGACGTGAGGACAGAGGATGTGCTGGAATTTTTGAAAAACATTAGGATAGATAAGTCACCAGGGCCGGACGGGATATATCCAACGCTATTACAGGAAGCGAGGGAAGAGATTGCTGTGCCTTTGGTGATGATCTTTGCATCCTCACTGGCCACAAGAGTAGTGCCAGATGATTGGAGGTTGGCAAATGTTATTCCTTTGTTTAGGAAAGGGAGTAGGGATAACCCTGGGAATTACAGGCCAGTGAGTCTTACTTCAGTGGTGGGCAAATTACTGGAGAAGATTCTTAGAGACAGGATTTATGGGCATTTGGAGAAGCATAGGCCGATTAGGGACAGTCAGCATGGCTTTGTGAGGGGCAGGTCATGCCTCACGAGCCTGATTGAATTCTTTGAGGATGTGACAAAGCACATTGATGAAGGTAGACCAGTGGATGTGGTGTACATGGATTTTAGTAAGGCATTTGATAAGGTTCCTCATGGAAGGCTCATTCAGAAAGTCAGGAGGCACGGGATCCAGGGAAACTTGGCTGTGTGGATTCAGAATTGGCTCACCCATAGAAGACAGATGGTGGTATTAGATGGAACATATCCTGCCTGGAGGTCGGTGACCAGTGGTGTTCCGTACGGATCTGTTCTTGGACCCCCGCTCTTTGTGATTTTTATAAATGACTTGGATTAGGATGTGGAAGGGTGGGTTAGTAAGTTTGCTGATGATACAAAGGTTGCTGCAGATTACAACAGGATGTTGATAGGATGTAGAGCTGGGCTGAGAAGTGGCAGATGGAGTTCAACCTGGAAAAATATGAAGTGATATTCTTCGGGAGATCGAATTTGAAGGCAGAATACAAGGTTAATGGCAGCACTCTTAGCAGTGTGGAGGAACAGAAGGATCTTGGGGTCCACGTCCATAGATCCCTCAAGGTTTCCGCACAGGTCTTAACACAGTGTTGTTAAGAAGGCGTATGGTATGTTGGCCTTCATTAGTTGGGGTATTGAGTTCAAGAGCCCTGAGTTAATGTTGCAGCTCTATAGAACTCTGGTTAGACCCCATTTGGAGTATTGTGTTCAGTTCTGGTCACTTCATTATAGGAAGGATGTGGAAGTTTTGGAGAGGGTGCAGAGGAGATTTACCAGGATGCTGCCTGGATTGGAGAGCATGTCTTATGAGGATAGGTTGAGTGAGCTAGGGCTTTTCTCTTTAGAAAAGGAGGATGAGAGGTGACTTGATAGAGGTGTACAAGATGATAAGAGGCATAGATCGAGTGGACATTCAGAGACTTCTTCCCATGGCGACAATGGCAAATGCAAGGGGACATAACTTTAAGGTGATTGGAGGAAGATATAAGGGGGATGTCAGGGGTAAGTTCTTTTACACAGAGCGGTGGGTGCGTGAGATGCACTGCCGGCAGATGTTGTGGGGGCAGATACATTAGGGACATTTAAGAGACTCTTAGATAAACAGATGAATGATAGAGAAATGGGCGGCTATGTGGGAGGGAAGGGTTAGATAGATTTTAGAGCAGGATAAAATATTGGCATAACAATGAAGGGCCTGTACTGTGCTGTAATGTTCTAACAGAGTACTTTACAGAGTAACACCGTTTGATATAGAGCAAGAGCATTATACACACTAATATATGCATTTAAGGTGAGAGGGGGTTGGTTCAGAACAGACGTGAGGGGTACATTTTTTTTACTGAGTGGTGGATGCCTGGAATGCGTTGCCTGATAGGATGGTGGAGGCAAACTCACTGGGGGCTTTCAAGGAGGGCTTGGATGGGCACATGAATGAGAGGAAAATAGAGGGATATGGGCACTCTGTAGGTAGGAGGGAATAGCTATGTCAGCACAACATTGTGGGCCGAAGGGCTTGTTCTGTGCTGTACTGTTCTATGTTCTATATAACATATTCTATGTTTTATATTTAATGAAAATACCACATTATATTACTCATTCCCTAGATCTGGTTGCCACTGGCAACATGGAATTTATTGCCCAGTACTCTGAGGGTGTTGGTGAGCTATCTTGCTTGCATCATTGTAACCCATATGTAGAAGGTGCATTCATATGGCAGTTACTGTGCCACCAGTCCGAACTGCTGTTGAGCTTCAGGTATTGTTGGAGATGTTGCAAAAAGCAAACTGCTGGAGAAACTCAATGGGTCGGGCAGCATCTGTGGAGGGAAATGGACAGTTGATGTCTCGGGTCGAGACCCTTCATCTGGACTGAAAGATAGAGGGGAGATGGCCAGTATAGAGGTGAGGGGAAGGGGTGAAGCAAGAGCTGGCAGGCGATAGGTGGATCCAGGAGAGGAGGGGTGATAGGCAGACAGAGGAATGGAAGTAGAAATTGAGGCTGGGAGGTGAGAGGTGGAGGCGACAGAGGGCTGCAGAAGATGGACTCTGATAGCAAGGGAAGGTGGAGCATGGAACTAAATAAGGGAGGTGGGGAGGACTGTTGTGGGAAAAGGGTCTCTGGGGTCTCAAAGGTAGAGGACTCTGGACACAGTCTTTGGATTTTAAGAAAGGAATTTATTTACGCAGACAAACGTGGGAACAGAATGAACGGGAACGGATGCACACTCACACTTGGGTGATCGCGAAACATGAGGGGAGTCGCAACAGGGGTGAAGTGCGCGCGCGCACACACACACACACACACACACACACACACACACACACACACACACACAGAGTGAACTAGTTACAACCGATCAGGGAAAACGCAATATGATGCCTGAACCCCCTGACTCTGGACAAGCATCGGCTCTACGCGACCGGGAATCTACTTAGGACGCTCCTAAACCCCTGTGGAAGTGTACGTTCTTACCAGTGATCCCTCACCATGGTTTCGACTCTGGCAGCAATCAAAAGAGAGCCATGCACATGTGGCATTCTTTATAGTGCTGGAGAGCCGGGTGGAGCTAGCTCAGGTAATTCAACAGGTCCAATAGGTCATGGCCAGGTACAAGAGGTGTGCACGGGAACCAATGGTCAACAGTGTGTGCTAATGGGTGGGTGGAGCCAGACCTTGACTGACAGTGTTGTCGCTTTCGACCAGTACTCGATGGTGTCACATGACAGCCATGACCTTTCACACTACAAGGGCAGATGGGAACAGTGGGGGAGAGGACCCAGTGGGAGGGGTGTGTTGGTGACGGGCAGATGGAGCGGGTAGAGGAGGGGGAAGAAACTGGGTGACGGGGGGCTGGGGTGGGTGTAGGAGGAACTGGGTAGAGGATCAGGAGAGAGAAAAGGGTCAGAGGGGGAGTAGGTTACCTGAAACTGCAGAATTCAATGTTCTAGTTGTAGGCCACCCAAGCAGAATACGAGGCATTGTTCCTCTAGTTTGCGTTTAGCCGCACCCTTGCAGTGGAGGAGGCCGAGGACAGACAGATCGGTGTGGGAATGGGGAGGGGAATTAAAACGACTGACAACTGGGAGCTCCAGAAGACCAGAGCAGATACTCTGAAAAGAGATGAGTTGTTAGCCACAAGGCTCTGATCTACTCTGGTAGCTATGGCACCTACTTGCATAGTCTGGTCACTGACAATTCCCGCTTGGATACAGATGGGAAGTCTGGTGATCACAATGCCATTAAAGGTTACGAAACAGTCAGAGGCAATGGTAACAACCAGAACAGGTAGGCATCACCTACAGTAACTGAGGAACTGAAGAACCGAAGAACCTGTGGTCAAAAAGTAGAGAAGCTGGAAGCTCGAAAGCTGATAAATCCCAAGAACCTGATAATCTATATCCCAGAATTTAATGAGGTGGCTTTAAAGATGATCGATGCTCTGTCTGTCATCCTCGAGTTCTCCAGTGTGTGGAACTGTTTCCAGTGGTTTCGAGGGCCCTACTAATTGAGAAAGGAGGGAGCTGTTCACCAAATGTAGATAGTGGGGAAAATGCTGGAAATCAACATTGATTTATAAAAGGTAACTAGTATTTGACTAATTAACTGGAGCTGGTAGACTAGGGGAAATCAGTGGATGCGTTGCATTTAGATTTTGGAAAGGCTTTCAGTAAAGTCCCGTACAGGTCATTGGTCAACAAGGTTAGAGCACATGGAATTCGAGGTAATATACTGCCATGGATTGGGAATTGGTAATCAGACAAAATAAATGGGAATAAAGGGATCTTTCTCAGCCCGTGATTTCTGGCGTGCTCAGGGAGCTGGTACCTGGGCCCCAGCTACTCACAATCTATATCAATGATTTAGCCAAGTGGACCAAATGTTACATCTTTGAGTTTGCAGACTATACTGGACGAGGTGAGATGGTGAGTATGGGGGAGGATTTAGAGGCTTGGATCGGGGGGGGGGGGGGGGGTGGGGGCGGTGTGGAAGAGCTGAGTGAGTGGGCAGAACATGGTAGATGCAATGCAATGTTGAAGAAGGTGAGGCTGTCCAATATGAAAAGCAGAGTACCTGTTAAATAAACTCTCACCAACTTTTACAGATGCACCATAGGAAGCATCCTATCTGGATGTATCACGGCTTGGTACGGCAACTGCTCCGCCCAGGACCACAAGAAACTGCAGAGTTGTGGACACAGCCCAGTGCATCACGGACACCAGCCTCCCCTCCTTGGACTCTGTCTTCACCTCTCGTTGTCTTGGTGAAGCAGCCAGCATAATCAAAGACCTCACCCACCCAGGACATTCTCTCTTCTCTCCTTTTCCATCGGGTAGAAGATACAGGAGCCTGAGGGCACGTACCACCAGACTTAAGGACAGCTTCTACCCCACTGTGATAAGACTATTGAACGGTTCCCTTATACAATGAGATGGACTATGACCTCACGATCCATCTTGTTGTGACCTTGCACCTTATTGCACTGCACTTTCTCTGTAGCTGTGACACTTTACTCTGTACTGTTATTGTTTTTACCTGTACTACCTCAATGCACTCTGTACTAACTCAGTGTAACTGCACTGTGTAATGAATTGACCTGTACGATCGGTTTGTAAGACAGGTTTTTCACTGTACCTCGGTACAAGTGACAATAATAAACCAATACCAATACCAAATGGTGAGAGATTGGGTCGTGTTGATGTCCAGAGACCAGAGTGTGGTTGTACACAAGTTAATGCAGGTCAACGGGCAACACTGATGTGAGAGGCAGGTGGCTCAGCAGTTGGATCTGCCTCCCCACAGCTGCAGGGCCCCAGGCTCCACCCTGCCCTGGGCTCCTGTCCTTGTGCTGTTGGCACAGTCTCCCCCCGGTCACGTGGCTTCCTCCGGGTGCTCTGCTTTTGTTCCCCAACCCAAAGGTATGCCGGCGGGTTAACTATCCACTATAAGCTGCCTTTAGTGCAGTTTGGTCAAAAAGGGGAAGTTGGTGAGTACGTGAGAACGAGACAAGGGGAAAGGGTTTGATGGGATTACTCTGTAGGAAGCTGGCATAACTCAATGGGCCGAATGGCCTCCTTCCACGCCGTATTGTTTGTTCAAAAGTGCAACAGGCACTTACTGGTACGTTAGTCATAATAGGGCTTGATTACAGGAGTGAGGAAGACTTATTGCAATTGTACAAGTCCTTGGCGAGAGGTCACCTGAAGCATTGCGTACAGTTTTTACTTCCTCACCCAAGCGGTGAGGAAACTGCCGTGGTACCTGCCATGGAGGGAATGCAGCGAGGATGCTCTGGACTGGTTCCAGGTTTGTCAGATTTATCCCATGAGGAGTGTTTGAGTAACATAAGATATCTTTTTATTAGTTATATGTACATCGAAACACACAGTGAAATGCATCTTTTTGCGTTGTGCGCTCTGGGGGCAGCCCGCAAGTGTCGCCACACTTCCGGTGCCAACATAGCACGCCTGCAACTTCCTAACCTGTATGCCGTTGGAATGTGGGAGGAAACCGGAGCACCCGGAGGAAGCCCACGCAAACGCGGGGAGAACGTACAAACTCCTTACAGACAACGGCAGGAATTGAACCCGGGTCGCTGGCGCTGTAATAGTGTTACGCTAACCGCTACACTACTGTGTCTGCCCCTAAATATTTAACTGTTAGGAGTAGATTAGAGTTAAGAAGAATAAGGGATCTTATAGAATCTTAGAAAATTGTTAAAGGGTTTGACTTGCTGGATGTGGGATGTTCCCTCCGATTCAGGATTCATGGAACGAGGGTGCACAGTTTGAGAATCAGGGGTGGACAAACGAGGAAGATTCTGATCCCAAGGGTGATGAACCTCTGGAATTCTACAATTCAGACGGCTTTGGAAGCTCAATCATTTTGTTCATTCCAGATTTTTGGATATTAAGGGAATCGAGGGATATGGTGATAGCACCGGGAACGACACAGAGGAGGAAGATCAGCCATAAATTTGATGAGCAGTGGAGATGGCACAAAGGGCCAGATGACATGCTCCTGCTCGTTTCTCACTCAGATCACTGGATAACAAGAGGATTATACAAATTAAATGTTTATTAAATCCATTAAAAACACTAACAATACATTTAAACCTCTTGCCTTTGTTCTTGAACCTTCACTCTTATAGTACACGAGATGTCTGTGCCACTTGTACAACAGCATTGCTGGGAGAGGATCTGGGGATGCACTGGCAGCGTCTGAATACACTACATTGTGTGCCATCCTTTTCCAACAGTCAGCCGTCCCCTCCTGCAATTTGAGGCATTGTTACACAGCGCATGATTCCCCGTTTTGCCAGTTCCCAGTGGCGGGGTGATCTGGTCCTGGTGCCTCTGAAACAGATTAGTGGCAGGTGTGCAAGTAGGCAACATGACTTGTTATTGAAGTCTCAACTGTCAACCCCACTGTAGTGAGGGGGTAATGCTGCTACTGTCCACAGTGAACAGTTAATACAGACCCTTTCCATTAGGAGCAGATAACATTGTGAAAGTGGTTTAACATACGGAATTAGAAAAGTAGAACAGACCAGTGGGTAGAGAATTAGCTTTACCATAACTGGCTTCTATTCCCGAATAAAAGTCTGAAGAGTGTTTGGATCCAAATATCCAAAATGATATAAAGGTTGATTCAGATAACCTTTTACATGCTGCTGGGTGTAATTAAGAATAAGTGGGAACAACCTTAAAATTAAGGTTAGCCAATTTAGGAGTAAAAGTATTTCTGCACTCAGAAGGTTGTAGAAATCTGGATCTCTCTGCTCCAGAACTTCCAATTAAGGTTAGCCAATTTAGGAGTAAAAGTAAAGTATTTCTGCACTCAGAAGGTTGTAGAAATCTGGATCTCTCTGCTCCAGAACGTCCTGGATGCTGGGATAATTGGAACTTTCAAAATATTTTAAAGGGACCTTTGTTAGCTTTGAGTATCAAGGGATAATGAAGCAATGGTTGGTAACTGGGATTGAGGTAAAGATCAGCTATGATATAATTGAATGGAAGAGCAGCTTGATGGCAGATCAAGTTGAGGAGTTGAATTTACGTAGTTGCTGTTCCACACTCCGTGGGGAGAGTAGGGAAATAAAAGTGAACAGATGTTAATGGCTGACAGAAGGTGGAGGAGAGGGGAGATGAAGCTTGTGAAGCCTACAGATCAGTTCAACACTCCGATCAGTGAGAATGATCACTGCACCCTCCAGGGTATTGAAAGTAAACTGCTGTGCTTCGGGACTTTAGCTGTGGAGTAGGAGGTTCACTTCACATCAGCTCAGCTGGATCAACCAGAGAGATTGGCCAAGATCCCAATTCGGTTCAGTCATCCTGCCCATCAGTGCGAGAACATTTCTTCTCCTCCCGGGAGGGGTTTGCGATACTTGCACTGAATCCAGACCCGATACATGGTCAGTTGCTTCCCTCGGTTGACCTGCAGACGTCGATCCACCAGGTTCTGGACCTTCTTTAAGCCAGCAGATGTGAACAGTTCATCCAGTTCTCCTGCGCGATTACAGTGGCACCCATTAGGTGAGCGGATGTTTTTCAGACAACATTTTAAGCAAGTTCCAGTTACTGACAAATCTTCCAAACGTTACACACAATAACTTAGAAATTTACAACACCAGATAAGTCATTCAGATCAATGTCTTAGAATAACTCAAAACAAACCCTCTGATTTGTTCTATCCACTGTGGATAGTGTCCAAATATTTATCACCTTTCCCTTAAGTGCAAGTATCCGTCTCATCTTTTACAGAACACATTCCCACTGCTTAAAGCATTTCTCTTAACTACACTCCTCACTTTCTACATATACTTTAACCTGAAGAATCCTTGTCTGCTGAATCAGAGGAAAGAGCTTTTCCCTGTTTACCCTCGTAAGACCCACCAGTTCTTCAAAAAAAAATACTAACCCTCTTTTTGCTAGTATGGCAAATATAAAAGAAAATACTTGCATTTACAGAGCACCTTTCAAACACAGGACTGTATGACCCAAGGCATTTCACAGCTAATGAAGTACATTCTGATGCACAATGGCTGTGTAATATGGGAGATGTGATGTCTTGGATTCAGGTGGTTATGGGAATAGTTTATTAGTGGAAGAAACGCAAGGGAAAAACAGATAGAATACAAAATGGCATGCCCAGTCCATCAGGCAAACCAGCCTCCCCTCCATTGACCCTGTCTACACTTCCTACTGCCTTGGGAAAGCAGCCAACATAACCAAAGACTCCTCCAATCCTGGTCATTCTCTCTTCTCCCCTCCCCCCTATACAAAAGCATGTACTACCAAACTCAAGGACAGCTTCTATCCCACTGTTGTCAGACTCTTGAACGGACATCTCATATGCTAAAAGGTGAACTCTTGATCTACCTCGACATGGTCCTTGCACTTTGTCTACCTGCACAGTAGTTTCTTTGTAACCGTAACACTATTCTGCATTCTGATTTTCTTTTTACTACCTTGATGTACTTCTGTATGGCATGATCTATCTGGATGGCACTCAATCAAATGCTTTTCAGTGCATCTCAGTACATGCGACTATAATAAACTGATGCCAAAAGTAAAATCCAAGAAATAAATGGACAGATGTGTTCGAGTGATGTTGGCTGAGCGATATATATCGTCCAGAAAGCCAAGGATCTCACAGCACCATTGTCAGGGAGCACAGGGGAATTCTCCCAGTACCCTAGATGATACTTTACCCTCGATCAACATCTAGAAACAGATTATCTGGTCATTATAATATTGGTGATCATGAGACCCTACTGTGTGTAAATTGACTGCTGTGCTTCCTATAACAGTTGCTACATTTTAATACAAAAGTACTTGATCAGCTATAAACACTTTAGCCTGTCCTGAGGAAGTCTTGACTGATTTCCTTTTATGACTGCAGTAACTCAATATGCAAGCTGCTTATTATATGCAGAACTAACAATGGTAGGAAGAGATCAGTCCAATCAAACAGGATTTTAGCACACTAAATATAATAAAGGTCAGCACAACAGGAACTGCAGGTCAAATCACTGGAGATATCATGCAACTAAAGGCCCAGACTTCTTTTTTAGAAAGCTGCAAATCAAACTGAAAACATCGCACGTGTACCTGATGTGAAAAAATAAACTCTTGTCCCATCTCCTCGAACGTAGAAATTTTCAGATAGGCAACGACCTATAATTAGGGAAGGAACAATAGCATTTTGAGAGATAGGTTAGGGGCTCAGGAAGCAAAATTAATTTACTCTTACGCCCACTATGTTTCACTGGTGTTACCTAGAGAACCTGCAGCTCCTTATTGATGGCATCCACTCCACAGTGATGAGTTTATGTGGAGGAGAAGACATCAGGGAAGAACAAAAGGGCACAGAACGGAATGCAAAACTCTGCTGCTATGCTGCAGTTTCATTTTTGGGGCCATCCAGATGGTGGGAGTAAAAGAAATCTTACTCGTCCAGCATCAGAGGCAGTGTTTATTCTGCTCTGGGACAGCCAGAGCCAGGGACCAGCATGGAGTCGGACTCGAGAGCCGGTGACCACAGCATAAGCAGGAGTTGGACAAGAAGGGGGTGAGGAGCCACGAGGGAGGCAATGGGCAAGGCCTGAGCCCACGTGTGTACGAGCGAGCCAGTGTGCAGATGGTGGGCAGTACCAGCACCTGCCCACCAATGTGTGAGCATTAATGCCCATACAGCACAGACTTCCTTGCCACCGAATCAAGACTTTGCTCTCTGAAGCCTGTGTGATAGCTGGCACCCAACAATGAACCACATTAAAAGAAAGCATGCACAGGAAACTTTACTCCATGAGATATATTCTGCTCCAACAAGGTGCCTCCTCCAATCTCTAAACTCTGGGCAAACATTCCACCGTTACATTGCAAGACGTCTGTCTATGGGATTAAGTCATTGAGAGGTGTAGCACTCCTCCCTCTAAGAACCAGACCCAGGTTGTCAGCAGACAGATGTACATTACCTCTCACCAGTCTGGACTGGATTCAAATGCAGGTCCCAGAGCTCAAAGGCCTTTGTCTCCAGCCCCCTGTCCTCGTCTGGATGTCTCCTCGTGTTTGCCTGCCCGCACCTACCAACCCCTCCCACGTCCACCACCGTGCCCACCCCCCCTTGTCTGTCTCCACCCCCCCTCTTCATCCAGACGTCTCCCCATATCTGCCTCCCCACGCCCATCCGTCTGCCTCCCCGCTGCCCACCACCCCGCCCCCCCACCTCCCCCCGTCTCTCCCTCTCCCATGTCCGTCTCCCCGCGCCAGCCCATTCTTTGTTCAGAATTTTGAAGCAGGTGTCCAGGACTGTTCAGTAAACACACAAGAAAAACTCTGTCGTGTTTGAACCCATACACTCTCCCGATCTCTCAGAAACCAGAAGCTTTCGATGTGGATTGATATAGTGACCAGCTCAGCCTTCGCTCAGTGACAGAAAAGCTTATCACTTACCACACAGAAATAACTCTCTTCATCACTGCCAAGGACTCCGAAGAGGGCTGGAAGGAGCAGTGTGCACCTTGTGGTGCCTGATTCACCATGAGCCCCATTACCGCTCTTTCACCCAGCACCATCACCTCTGCCTCATTTAATCCTTCTGGCCCTTTCCCCTATCAAAGAGCTTCCCTTTGGTTTTCCGTTCTCACACCTTTACATCCGAAAGCCTGCTTGTCTCTAACTTTTCCAGATCTGATGATGTCATTGACCTGAAACTTTCCACAGATGGTGCCTGATCCAAGGACTCTTGACCCGAAACGTTGACTGTTTATTTCCCTCCATAGATGCTGCCTGACCGGCCGAGTTCCTCCAGCATGTTGAGTGTGTTGCTCCAGATTTCAGCACCGTGCAGAACCGTGTGTCTCCGTTGTGCTTTCAGTGGTTCCCGGCTTTATGCCTGATTTCCAGCATCTGCAGCATTTTGCTGTGTTGGAGCCGCTCGCTCGGAGGATGCAGCACCACCTCTGGAGAATGTGAGAATTACAGGGCCCTCCGCAGTTACCAGGACCAACTCTGGACAAAGCCTGGTGTAATGTCTTTGGAGGCCACTCTATGCAGCTAATAGCCAGGGTGTCGACCTGCTAATATTCTGGGATGAGTAACTTGCATGAAGAGTACACACTACTAGTATCTCTTGAAGAATAGCTCCCACATCTGCTGATCATGAGAAAAATGGCATCTTTGCCAAGGTATTGACAATGATTAACCCTGAAATATTCACAGCCATCATTTAGAACAGAGAACAGTAACAGGCCTATCAGCCCATGATGTCTGTACTGAACACGATGCCAAATTAAACTAATCCCTTCTGTCAATACATGATCCATATCCTTCCATTCCCTACATATTCATGTGTCTATCTGAAAGCCTCTTAAGTGCCTCTAGCATATCTGCTTCCACCATTACCCCTGGCAGCACATTCCAGGCAGCCACCACTCCCTGTGTAAAAAGATTTGCCCTAAACACTTTCTTTAAACTTTCCCCCTCTCACCTTAAAGCTATGTCTTCTGGTGTTTGACATTTTTACCCTGGGAAAAAGATACTGGCTGTCTACCCTATCTACAACTCTCATAATTTGATAAACTTTTATCAGGTCTCCTCTCTGCCTCCGATGCTGCAGAGAAAACAATCCAAGTTTGCCCAACCTCTCCTCATAGCCAATATCCTCTAATCCAGGCAGCATCCCAATAAATCTCTTCAGAACCCTCTCTAAAGCCTCCACGTCCTTCCCGTAATGGGGCGACCATAACTGCACACAATACATGTGGCATAACCAAAGCTTTATGGAGAACTATTATGGCTTCAATCTGGACTTGTTCAGGTCCTGATCAAGCACTGTATATTAGTTTCATGACATGCAGAGTCACAACAATTTCACCACTCTGGGTTAGTTCCAAACTTCTGAAGTCACAAAGAGAAACTGTTTCAGTGGAGACACAAGAAGATTCAGCAGTCCAAATGAAGGGTCTCGACCAGAAACGTCGGCTATCCATTTCCCTCCATAGATGCTGCCTGACCCGCTGAGTTCCTCCAGCTTTTTGTGTGTTGCTTTAGGAACTGTTTCAATTTCATTTCAAACAGGAGCCTATAGCAACGTGGTCTAACATCGGATCATGAAGAGAATCAGCTCAGAGCACTTACCTTTCTTAAATCGAAGCTGTGCCATGTCATAACGCCCATAGTCCCTGAAGAGGATCATTCCTCCTGGTTTTAGAAGTTGACTCAGCCTCTTAATGACAGCTTGCATTCTGCAGAGAAGGGGAATGAGGAAGAGTGTTGATGGGGGAAAAGGAACCACAAGGGATTGAGGTATGGACAGTGACAGAGCAATGGGGCCGGGGCGAATGCGTGGTGAAAGGAGGGAGGGGAAACAAGGGCAGTTGGGAGCAGGTAAATGAGCAGGAAAATAAAAGGAAGAGAAAGAAAGGAAAACAAAAAGGGTCAGTGA
Source organism: Pristis pectinata (assembly GCF_009764475.1). Taxonomy (NCBI): domain Eukaryota; kingdom Metazoa; phylum Chordata; class Chondrichthyes; order Rhinopristiformes; family Pristidae; genus Pristis; species Pristis pectinata. The sequence goes on along the minus strand of NC_067429.1, from coordinate 28,586,345 downwards.
GTGTGAGAGAAAGATGAAAGGGGCAAAACTGTGAGAGATTAGAAACATTATTTGGCCAATTCACTCAGTTAGTGACGTGGTCTAGGACTCTTGATGTGGTCCATGACTACAATGCTACATATTAGACATGGTCCAAGACACTGGCACCATACACACAGTCAAAGTTTACAGTACTATTTTGTAAAAATGGTTGGGACATGATTACTTTACAAGGTTAAGGATAATGTACTTACTTATCTGGATGTATTGCTGAGAGTACAAATATGAGGATAATGATGTCCAGGCTTTGGTCTGGCATTGGGTAGCTGGCCTCTGTATCACACAGATCATGGACAAATGCGAAACATCGAGAGTTGTCATAACCAGAGTTCAGCTAGAAACAGAACAAGAGTCTTAATGCTGCTTGTACACTGGTGCAGGGCACCAGATCCCAGTCAAGTGACTTAGTTTATCTTTGTTAAATTATGAGGTACATAAACTTAAAGGATAATGATGTCACGTGACTTAGAGCTTATACTGGCTTTTTATAGAAGCAGGCCAGTCCTCATTTTGCAAGGATTTATCCATTTAGCCCACTTCCTCTGTGACCATCATTGAATCTGTATCCACCATCCTTGTAGACAATGCATTCTAAATCCCAGTCTTGGTCCATAAAACATTTTCTACTTTTCATCTATGCTTCTTTTACTAATCAACTGAAGTCTGTATCCTCTGGTGACCAACTCTTAAACCACTGAAAAGTTTCTCTCGTTGAAAACGTTAAATGATTTTAAACACTTCTATTAAATCGCTGCTCCAAGCAGATTCATCCCAGCTTCGCCAGTATATCCTGTGAGGCTGTGAAAGTAAATCTCTTCTGCTCCCTCTTCAACGTTTTCAATCCTTCCTAAGATGTGGTGCCCAGATTTCTGCAGAAAACTACAGTTGGAGCCAAACCAATGTTTTAGAAAGGTTTTACATTACTCGTGTATTCTTTGCCGCCTGTTTAACAAGCCCAGGATTCCGTGTGTTTAACAACTTTGGTAAACTGCGCAAAGATTTGTGCACAAACTTTCCATTTTTTTCCTTCTTTCCACTCCCTTTAAAATTGTTCCAATTATTATCGTTTGCCTTGTCTCATTTTTCACACTGTGATGTACCCGTAGTTCTGCTTATAAAGTGCTTTTCCATAACGCAGACTGGAATCAGAATATAATGCCATCGATGAATTAGGGAAAACTATTTGTATTACACGGACCACATTGGTTGTAACGCGATTTCGATCAGAAACTAGAGACCACTGGAGTTACTTTGGAAAATGACAAGCATTAAAAAAAGCTGCCTTGGGGGAAAATAACATTTCCACGTAACTTCCCTGTAGTAGTCAGACACCATCGTCTCTTAAGAACACAGGCTGCTAGGTCACCATAGGAGACCATTGGAAATTGACTTCTATTGATACTTGCGCAATGATACTGGATTAAACAATCCTTTCTATGATAGAGTATTAGCAGATATAATACTCTATTGTATAGTTTCTGCAGCCTTTAGTTTTTTTTAGCCTGCAGTAACAGAATAAACTTCTAGCTATTAAAAATATTTTTGCAAATCTTGTGGGAAAAATAACCTTGTTATTGCGAGTCTGAAACACTCTAGTCTCTAACACCCTTTTTCCCACTGACACAATTGTTTTATATTGTGAGTATAACTGCATCATAGTAGAACTACCTGTATCTGGGATTTTTCCCTGTTAAAATTCCTTCCAACGTGTCCAACCATATCACAAACTTTATACTTTATCATTTTTCTTATTGTTTACTACAATTCCAAGATTAATTTCACCCGTAAATTGAAATTACACTCCAAGTGAGCAGTGATCCGAGAAAGCCTTTTGTAAACCGTCCTGCAATCTAAGAAACAATTGCCAGAACTTTACTCTTCACTTAATTCTGTAGTTGTTGTCACTGAACTCCTCATTGCATGGGGTTCATTTCTGGTAGCAAGACTAATACAGAGCATTTTATCATATGCCCTTTGTACAAATGTCTGCTCAAAATTAGCTGCATTGCTATCTTCCATCCTTATTCTTACCTTAACAACAAAATCAACCAAGTTAGTACAATTTGATATGTCTTTCATAGCAGTATACTGGAAGAACAAGACAGTGGGAGTAATTAGATGGCCTTTTCAATGCCATGAAGGGCTTCTCTGTGTTGTGCATTTCTATGATTACAAATGATCAGTCATGTGAAACTGTCAGCAAATATTTCTTTACTTTATCTCCCTTCAAAAGGTTCCAGCCCCTTGGCCGCACTCCATCCATCACTTGTATTGATTTTAAGTCAACCCTTGCCTCAGTCTGCCAAAAGGTCGTGTACAAAATAAGGTCACATACAGTGACCTTAACTGCACCCTAACAACAAGATCTGGTAATTATGTCTGTCAATTGTGCCTGAAAGAGGCTGAACTGATATTAAGCACAATTTATGTTACATAAACACCGACTCACTGCATTTTGCTGGAGAAATAATAATTCTTCTATTGGGAGACTTTACTGCAACTATATCTGTAAACCGTTGTAGTTCATAGAACTCTTAATTAGAGACAGTTTGATGAGTTAAATAGGCTCTGCTTTAAGTCATGATATCACCTAATGAGACAAAGTCATGGCATTAAAATACCGAGGGCTTAAAACACCAAGGACTTGTCCACCTCAATGAAGAGACCAACAGAATTTCATGCAGTGAAATATTGCAACAGCAGATTCAAAGGGTGGTTTAAAACAGTAAGCTGAGATAAAGCCCTCATTTTTGCCATCTTGGTTCCATATAATACTTGAACAGTAAAGGTATGGAGGAACTAGGAAGGTGAATTATATCATTGATCATCGTACAATCATGAACATTTATGCAACGATTCCCCACTGAAGCAGTAACACATGCTTTGGAAGTGGTGGGCTTACTATACTTAGATTACTGGAAGACATTTTGCTTGTAATGCTACAACAAAAGAGACTGTGGCTGAAATTTCAAGCTCTGTACCAACCCCTCACCCATTTGAGACAACATGCATTGTCAGAGAGACAGACACAACTTCTTGGAAGTTTTCCATCCTTTAGGGTGCTCCACTGGTCTTTAGAACGGTGAAGCAAGATTGCAGGGCTGATGTGTTACAGCCGAAGTACAAAAGCCCCAGTACGGTCTTCATTTGTGCTGAAAGCCTGCCTTCCCCCAGTCCCAACTATCGCAGCCAGGTGAACTGGAGGAGTAGCAAGAAACCATGATGATAAAAGACGGCACGTTTCTGGCATCCAGCTGCTGCCCCGTTCCTATTCAGGGCAAGGACAACGCAACCAATGGACTATGTAGATTCGACTGTTGTCAGCTTCTCCTTTCGTCATTTTCAATGCAGTGTAAATGCTGCTTCCTTCCCGGAGATGGTGCTGTTGCACAGGTAGCCCAGTCTTCAAAAATGCATCTGCAGCCTTGGCTCAGAAAGGGAAGAAGTCAGCCACTAATGACCACTGTCCAGCGGTCCCTACACCAAAAGGCAAGTGATGCTCTGTGACCCAAAGCTTGTGACCTTCAACCGTGGTCACCCAGATCATACCTGCACCTTCATCATGGGCTGAAGAACCTGTTCCTATGCTGTACTGTTCCATGCTCTGTTTACAAAGGTCAGCTTTGTGCGATGAATGTATGTACCGCCAGCCAGCTCCAGTGACAGCTGTATTCTCCAGGTCATCCCATACAGTATCCCAGCAACAGAATCAGACAATCAAAAGGAAAGTTTAATTTCCGCACACATAACCAGGATCATCTTGCTACGTATTTAATTATGTGCATCAAATGGATTTTTAGTACCGACAGATTCTAAGAGAGATCTGGTGAGCACTTTAACTGTGGTGTGATGCATGCAGTGAAAGACTTAAAGGTGTAATCATACCCAGAGGGACTGCAAACTGTATCAACGTTAACACAGGGCCTGTGTAAACTATCCTTAACCAAACCCTCACCCCAGGTCAGTACCATGTTGTAAAGGTCAGGCATCTTCATGGATTGCTGATAGTCTTTATTTGCCACACCAATTTTGACAGGACATTTTCTCCAAACTGCTCAAATACCTGCTCAGCCACAGCCTCAGTGTTCAGCTGACACATCTTCCCTTTATGATGCAGTGGCCAGTTTAATCATATACCAGCACCAAAAGTCAGAGATGCACCCCATTGCTGTGGTGAATCTATTGTGAAGTCAGACGAATTTCCAATAATTAGTAAGAGGCATTTATTTGAAGGTTACGCTAAGACGACTACCACTAGTATGAATGAATGCCCTTGGATGCACTCGGCTCAGAAAGACAGACATACAGACGAAACTGAAAGCACAATCTCACCTTAACAAGTTCAACAGCAGTTGAGGAAAAGTCACAGCAGTACACAAACAACCCTGGATCACTGCAAACATACAAGAAGAGAATTAGTCATTGGCACTAATCTCCACTCAGAAATCTGATCAGCCTGAGACATGCATTCTTACCTCTGCTGGTTCCTGTTACAGGAACAATGCTTAAAATTTTGGGTATTTTCTCTCCTCTCCCAAATTTATTGTTGCTAACTTGGTGATGGAACCCTGTTAGTTATTTTCTCTATTTTACCTCAGGATTTGGGCAGTGGGGAGAGGGTCCATCTGGGTGATCTGGGGGCCGCCATATACAGACTGAATTGCGTTTATATTGCCTCAGACTTATTTCATTTGGAAAGGTTAGACTTCCGGAGTAAGGGAAACAAATTTATTGTTTGTCCGTTTTCCCAGTGCTTTTGTTCAGGATAGAAAACGTAATGAACCTCAGGAATGAGATGATGTGTCACCTCCATGCATCACATATGCAAGGTTCAACTGACATCTTCACAGATAATGGGTACACTGCAGCTATCTGAGCACAGGAAAAGAACCGTGTAATCAGATTTACTTGTGTGGTTTTGCAAATAGAAATTTTTTGTAGACTAATTTTTAGCATTGGTATTAGAAGTGATAGGATTCACACTTACAACCTTCAATGCAAGAAAAAAATAATAAAAAAATTATGTACAGGAAGTCTGATATGATCTTTGTGGCACACACAGAAAGCTAGTTATGGTTAAATGTTTAATACTAAAACAGTTCTGTTGAAATACAATTGATCCGAAACATTAGGAGCTTCTCTCTCCATAGATACTGTCTGACCTGAATACTTCCAATGTTCTCTTTTACAGTAAAACTTCAATAATTCGACACCCCCAGGACTTTGGTGGTGCCAGACTAGCAGATTTTCTGGACTACTGGATGTTATTCCGACTAGTACACAACACACTTTAAAAAAAAGTTACACAGTGGTATAATAAATGTTCCAGCGTACCCTAAATTTACAGGGAACATGAGAAATGGGCCTCCCATGAGTTGAAAGATTGCAGGAAATGGGGCCCCAGTGCGTTTAAAGGGAGTACAGGAAACAGGACCCTAGTGTGTTTGAAGGGAGCACAGGAAATGGGACCCTGGTGTGCTTAACGAAAGCATGGGAAACGGGGTCTTGATGTGTTTAAAGGAGGGAAAGATCACCTCGTGAACTAGATGTCAAATCATCAGGATCCCTGAACAATCAGATAGCGGATTATCAGAGTTTTAATGTATTTTAATTTTCCAGTGGCCACAGTATTTTTCTTCTTTTACATTTTAGCTCAGTTTGTCATCCAATTTTTCATCCAATTGCATTTTGGTAGGTGCAAAAGAGAGACAGTGCCGTTCAGAAGAATACAGCATAACATAATATTGCTTATTTAAAATAGAAAAAGGAATAAGAAACAATTGTACAGCACCAAATCACCTTATGGCATTACAACCAATATTTTACCTCTGAGCAGCTTTAATTACTGTCATGTAGGCAAGTGCAGCGGTTAGTTTGCACTCAGTAATGTCTCAAACGTTTATGAATGAGATACAGGATAGAACAATATGGAACAACGACCAACAAAAATCCCCCATTCTTTTTCGAATTAGACACTGGTTTTCTTAACATCCACCTGAGCACATAAAACCACTCTTAATGGCTCTTCAGAAAGACTATCCTTCTGAAAATGCAGTAGCCTTTCATTTGGTATCGAGTTGTCAGCCTGGAATATGTGATACAAGAACAGAAATGTTGGAAGAACTTAGCCAGTCAAGCAAACAAAAAGAGAAAACAATTAATGTCTCATTATAGACATGATCGAGGTGTACAAAATATTAATAGACGGAGTGGACAGCCAGCACCTCCTTCCCAGGGCACCAATGCTCAATACAAGAGGGCATGGCTTTAAAGTAATTGGTGGGAAGTTCAAGGGAGATATCAGAGGAAGGTTTTTTAGCCAGAGAGTGGTTGGGGCATGGAATGCGCTGCCTGGGGTGGTGGAGGCGGGTAAATTGGTCAAATTCAAGAGATTACTAGATAAGCATATAGAGGAATTTAAAATAGAGGATATGTGGAAGGAAGGGGTTAGATAGTCTTAGACGAATTTTAAAGGTCGGCACAACATTGTGGGCCGAAGGGCCTGTATTGTACTGTATTGTTCTATGTTCTATGTCTCAGGTCAAAGACACTTCATCAGAACCCGTGATCTGTGATAACTCTGCAATGGGGCTTGAACCCACAATCTCATGATTCAGGTGCAATTACAAATAAGCCTAATACAGAGATACCACTCGGCACAGCTCAGTGAATGATGCAACATGGTATAAATAGACTTACTTGTTCGTTTGTAGAATGGGGAACACAGTATTTCCAACTCCACAGCCAACCTAGTGAAGAGAGAAATAAAGAAATATTTGGCACCCGTTTGGAAAAGTATGCATTGATGGCACCTGTGTTGTGGGGAGGGCACGTTAATGAACTTGAGGGACATTTATGTGAAGTGCTTTGTTTTAGCTTCACAATCAGCTTCTGTTATTGTAAGACATACAATGTAAATCTAATGAACAGCCTAGTATGTACTCCGATAGACATCAAAAAACTATTCAATGATGCAGTGAATCGTGGCTGATCTTTATACAGGGACATAGATGGGAGTAGCAATAAGCCATCCTGGGATGGAGGAGGAAACCAGAGCACCCAGAGCAAACCTAGGTGGTAAAGTACAAACTCCACACAGACAATGCCCGGGGTCAGGATTGAACCCGGTCACAGCAGCTCTACCAGCTGCACCAATGTGGCTCTCAGCCAAATCAGTGACGTAGATTTTGAAAAGCTGGGGCCCCAAACACTAATACCTGTGGTATTTCACAAGACACAGCCTGCCAACCTGAGATGCGTCTGTTTACACCCAATTATCCACGTTATGTTACTCCAGATTTCATATGCTTTAACCTTGCTGAACCTTGGGACTACACATATTGTGGAGGGCCGTGGCTGTCACGTGACAGCACTGCCCATTACCTGGTCGAAAGACACACCACTGTCAATCAAGGTTTGGCTCCACCCCACCCATCAGTGCACACCTGACCATTGGTCCCTTTAAGCACCTTTGTACTTGGCCTCGGGCCATTGGCCTTTTTGAACAACCTGGGCGGGACCCCCCAGCCCTCCAGCACTATAAAGAGTGTCACATGTGCCTAGTTCACTCTCTTTGATTGCTCCGAGGGATTCACCCTGCTTCATCCCAGACCGAGGAACCGTGGAACGGCACTGGAGAGATCGTTGGTAAGGTGTGGACTTCAATAGGGTTAGGAGCGTTCTAGTTGGTATTCCCGGTAGTGTAGAGCCATGCCTGCACTGAGCCAAGGGGTGGCAGGTATTGTATTGCTTTTCCTTGATTGTCTGTACCTAGTTCGTTGTGTGAGCGTGTGGGTATTTTACCCTTGTTGCAATTTTCCCACGCTCGCTATCACTGATGCGTGTGTGTTGCCCCGTTACCTTTTCTCTGCGTTTTTCTTTGTAAATAAATCATTTATCTCTAAGACTGTGTTCAGAGTCCTTGTCCTTCAAGACCTTGAATCTGTTTCATAAAACTACACTAAAAGCCTTCTGAAATGCACCAGACTTACTAGTTGTCACTTATCTTTTCCACTTGTCATATCCTCAAAGAACTCCAGTAGGTTAGTTAACTATAATTTTTTTCTCATAAATCCATGTTGACTCTACTCAATTATTTTTTTTCAAGGTACATCTTTCATTATAGATTCCAGTAATTTCTCCACCGACAGTAATCATGAAGACTTAGTAACAGTGTGGGAATTTAAACCATACTTCCTTACGATAGAGTAGGAGGCTATTCAGCCCATCAAGTTCATGCTGCCTCACAGAGCAATCCCACAAATTTCCCTGAAACCTTTTCTTTCTCACGTGCTCATCAATTCACTGGTTCCAGTAGCACCCACCTATGCAAGAGACAATTTACAGCAGCCCACTAACCTACCAGCACATCTTTGAATGTGGGAGGAAACTGGAACAGCCGGGGGAAAACCCATATGGTCACAAGGAGAGAGTGTCAACTTCACACAGACGCCATCCAAGATTAGGATCAAACCTGGGCCTCTGAGCTGTGTGGCAGCAGTTCTTGCTGCTGCACTATTATGTCACACCGCATAATCAGATCAACACCTCATCATGTATTTTACAAGCATCCACTGCTATATAAGGTATACTTACTTGATGCTATTACTTCCATTAATTTACAATTTCCTCCAGTTTCCTCTCCAATTTGTATCACTGTTTATTCTTTACTAAATAAACGCGTTGCTCTTCATTTGAGATAGGACTAATTTCCTTTCTTGGAAGCTTGTTTCAGATATTTGCCATTATAAACTGGGGAAAAAAATCTCATTCTGCAGTGCCCACTAAACCTCCAAAGAAATATTTACTTCTATTTCTTACCATCAGGACCTGCAGTAAATTTATATGTAGTGGTGGGTACTTACATTAAAAAATCTAATTTTTATGAAGCAAAACATAGTTGTAAGTTATTGTGAATTAATTTCAAATTTTGGGAAGTACTTATGTGCAGTTAGCTGACAGAAAAGGCTGTTTTATAGATGTTAATTTGCTTTGTTAGGTTCCTTTTCAACCAGTGGAGTGTCTGACGACAAAGGAACGAGAGCTTTCAAATCAAGTCAATGAGGGGGGGAAAAATATCACAAACTTGAATATCTTCTGCTTACCTGATGTGCAAGCCTTGGAGTCTTTTCAAATTACAAGCATATTTACAAAAGCTAAATGCTCTAGATGCTGGGAGATTAAAAATGAAAGCAGTAAATGCTTGAAGCACTCTTCAAGTCAGCAGCACCCATGGAGAGAGAAACTTCATTAATGATTCAGGTCAATGAACTTCTGATGAACATCACTGCTTGGTACGGCAACTGCTCTACCCAGGACCGCAAGAAACTGCAGAGATTTGTGGACACAGCTCAGCACATCACTGAAACCAGCCTCCCCTCCATGGACTCTGTCTATACCTCTCGCTGCCTTGGTAAAGCAGCCAACATAATCAAAGACCCCACCCATCCGGGGCATTCTCTCTTCTCCCCCTTCCTGTCAGGCAGAAGATACAAAAGCCTGAAAGCATGTACCACCAGACTCAAGGACAGCTTCTATCCTGCTGTTATAAGACTATTGAACGCTTCCCTAGTAAAATAAGATGGACTCTTGACCTCACAATCTACCTCGTTATGACCTTGCACCTTATTGTCTGCCTGCATTGCACTCCCTCTGTTGCTGTGAGACTTTATTCATTCTGTATTGTTTTACCTTGTACTACTTCAATTCATTGTGTACTGAATTGATCTGTATGAATGGTATGCAAGAAAAGATTTTCACTTGTACCTCAGTACAAGTGACAATAATAATAAACCAATTCTAAACTGTGTTCCTTCCTCCACGGATGCTGTGACCCAACAAGTGCAATGAAAGCCAGTGTGGCTTAATACCTAGAACCTCTAAGTTTCTGGGAGGAAAAGTTTGTGTAACAAATATCTTATTTGCTGGAAAATAGATGACAGTCAATGCTGAATTACTAGTCAACCCACTGATGACAAGATATTAATTCATACACCAGCAAAGTTAACTGACATGTTGAAAGTTCATCTGATATCAGACAGCAATCAACAAAAATTGAGCACTTTGTGAAGAATATAATACATGCAGTGGTGGTTTTGGAGCTGATTAGATGGCTGGTATTTAGAGATTCTGATCTCTTTACATTCCTGTGAGGTTGAGGTCCTATGTGTAGGCATCACAGCACAAGCTCAGTGTTTGTTGTTTTAATGCCTCCCCTGGAAGATAACAACACATCAGGGTGTGTTTTTTGCACTGTATCTCAGCAGACAGTCACCTATACACTTGTGGCCTGGACAGTGCATATTTCCATCCTATGTTTATGCAATACAAATATTTTTCCAACAGAAATCACTTAATTATAGACAGGAACCTTTCCCAACTCTCCTTGACCGAGGACAAAGCTACAAATGTAGCACCTAAGCTATTATTCTATTTCAGTCCAGCTAACTCAGTACCACACAGGAGCATAGGATCTATACACCATTGTATCTCATCCTGGTTATTAGGAAATATAACCAGTAAATCTTATGAAGCCTATTTGGCCCACGGTGCCTTAATTGAATCTTTGGAACAGCAGTCTCATGTCCTCATTTTTTTGTGTAATCCTGCAAATTTCTCAAACAGCACTCTACAATTTATTTTTAAAATTATTTATCCTATCAGTTCTATCTGCTCAGATCCTGAGAAATCTGAATGAAAACATTTCTTTTCATTCCTCCTCTCAATCTCTTACTAATGATGTTAAATCCATGACCTCCGATCTTTGACCAGTTGTCAGAAGGGTGGAATGTTATCCAATCTTTCCTGGTAACTTCCTCAGTCCCAAGGAGAACAATTCAAACTTTTTCAATTTTTTCGTAACTGAATAACTCAAGTCCTTCATCCTTGGATAGCAGCCTCACAAACTTCCTCTGCACTCTTTAAACAGCAGTTACATAGACCCTGAAGTGTGGTGCCCTAATTTTCCAGCCCTCCAGCGTTGATCAAAACAATGATTTTTAGAGTTTTAGGGTGAGCTCTTTCCTCTTATCTTTTCTTCCTCTAGTTATTAAACCCATAAACATAAATATCTTCATCAATATCTACTACTTTGCCAAGTTTTGCAATATCTGCATACTTGATAATACTTCTTCCAACACTACAGTCTAGGTCACATATAAAAAATGTGAGTAATAAACCCAAAACTGACTTGTAGAAATTCCTCTGCAAAGCACCTCTCAGTCTCAGTAACCTTTCTGTTTTGTATTCATTTTTTGTTCCTTAATTCAAGGACTTCCATCTTCTTAAGCTTCCTGAATGCACTTTGTTCAATATCTTCCAAAGTAGATAAATATATAAAACATCTACTATATCACCATGGAGGCACAAGAGACTGCAGATGCTGGAATCTGGAGCAAAAAACAAACTGCTGGAGGAACTCAGCAGGTCAGGCAGCACCTGTAGGGGAAAGGAATTGTCAATGTTTTGGGTCAAGACCCTGCATTAGAACTGAGAGTGGAGAGGGAAGATAGCTGGCATGAAGAGGCTATACTGGCTGCCTTCCCTCTACACTCACTCCTGATGCAGAGTCTTGACTGAAATTCCTTTCCCTCCCACACATGCTGCTTGGCCATTTTTTTTCTACTACATTACCATAATCATCCATCTGTAACCAAACTAAAGAACTCAAACAAGTTGGCCCTCTTTATGAAATGACAATACATCAACCCTCCAATCCGATATCAACTGCCGAGTCCAAATTTAATGCTCATCCTTAATTGTCTTTGAACTGCTGTCTTTGTCGTGAAGGGATCCCCATGATGGTGAAGGGTGAGAAATTCCAAGATTCTGCCCCAGTGATAACAAAGAACGGCAGGTTGGGATGGTGCGTGACTTGCAGGGGGTGGTATTCCCAACACGTTGCTCTTGCCCTTCTACGTGGCAAAGGTCACAGGTTTGGGGTCAATGCCTCAGTCATTTCTACTTCTGCTTCATTGAACCACTTCTGGCACATTCCACCCAGGCCAGCTGACCAGTATTGTTGCTCTTTTTATTATCTCTTCAATCGATTCCTACCTTGTTCATTACTTACTTTGCCAATTTTAGTATACTGGAGGAACAGCACCTCATTTTCCATCTTGGAATCTTGCAGCCTAACGGCATGAACATTGAATTCTCCCACTCTCCCACTTCAGGTAATAACCTCCCCCACCACAATTCTTCTCTTCTTCCCCTTCCTCACTTTTTTTTCTACCTTTATTTCCTTTCTCTCCTTACCTTTGACCCATCCCCCAGTGGATCTGCTCTCCCCTCCTCCCCCGCACCTGCCCATCACGATTTCTTACCCGCATCTACCTATTAGCACCCTGTGCCCACCCCACCTCCCCTCTTTTGTCCACCTATCAACTGCTCTGCTTTTCCCTCCTATATATTGGGCTTCCCCTTTTCCTATCTTCAGTCCTGAAGAAGGGTCCTGTCCCGAAACGTTGACCGCCTGCTTTTCTTCACGGATGCTGCCTGGCCTGCTGAGTTCCTCCAGCATCATCATGTTTTTCATCTAGATTCCAGCATCTGCAGTCCTTTGCTTCTTTAGTATAACCTGCCCATCTTTCTTTGTGAAGACAGATACAAATTATAATTCTTGCGAGATCTTATGCCAACTCTCTGATTGATGCAATCAGTCTATCCAGTTTCCTCGGAAAGTCTGTTCACCAGGTCTCTGCATATTGCTGTTAAATCCAGTCTTCACATTCCCTCTTCTAAAGGTTAACTTTGTAACTATGTATTTTGAGACCCATGGAAACTTTAAACATATATTCTTGAATTCTTCAATATGGTAAGAAAGCACTCGTATTTGTATTGTGCTTTTCACCTCAGGATAAACCAAAAGATTTCCTTGTCACTGTCATAATGCTGGAAAATACTGCAAAAGATGGTAATTTGAAATATAAACAGAAGATTACAAAAAAAAAACTCAGATCAAGCAGCATCTGGGAAGAATGGAAGAGAGTTAGTGTTTCAAGACAATGAAAATTCTAATGAACGTTCAGTACCTTGAAACATTCTGACTGAGAGTCTATAACAAGTGGTGTACTGCAGGGATTGGCGCTGAGACCTATATATACACAAGGACGATGAGAATGTAGGTGGTCTGATTAGTAAGTTTGCTGATGACATGAAAATTATAAGGAGAGATTGGATAGGATGGGTGTATTCTAACTGGAAGGCAAGATGCTGAGGGATGACCCTCGAGGTTGATAAGATTATGAGGGGCATAAATAGAATAGATAGAGTCTTTTTCCCGGGGTAGAGGATTCTAGAGCAAGAGGGCACATTTTGTGGGATTGTCTTTTACAGATTTCTGAATGCAATGTTTATGCTTTGATCAGCCTTTATTACACATGGTCCAAATGGCAATGCCAGAAACCAGAAACTTAAGATAGGAGCTTCAACTGCATCTTTAACCAAAAGGAGCTTTTCATGTCACTTGTGTTGATATTGATGGGTCAGCCACTAGAGTTAATGAAATTATATACATCTTCAGTCTTCAAACTAGCTTAAATAAATTATTTCCAAGAAAAATAGTTAATAGCAAATGGTTAAAACCTAGATCTGGGATATGCCACACAACAAAGCATCTGTTTTTGGTCCAGTAAGGGGGCTGAACTCTCATCATCAAAGAGGACCTTAGTAATCCCATCTTCTGCCAAGCACGGGTTAGAAAAGGTTTTCTCCTAATAGTTATACCTCTAACAGACAAAAGGCCCTCTTAAGATGCATACGTATTTCCTTGTGTCTCTGAAATTACATTTAAAAGTAAGGTACAAAAAATGTCCGTTTAATGTGGGAAGAAAACTGTGCTCTCAGTTAACGTCAAACTAAACTAAAGCCCTTTTAGCTGGTACAGTATTATACTACAGCCATCCACTAATTTGAAGAAATCTGCTGTACATTTAACAGAGAATCCTCTAAATCAACGAAACTTCCCATATTACCTCTAGTATATTGAATGTTGTTGAAGTTTCTGTGTAGCTGGTATCTGGTAATTGCTTCTCACTCATTTTTGTCTGTGTTGTATTCCCTGAAGTTACATCCACAAGTCTCTCCGTCCTTTCACCATCCTTTAAATTGAGAGTGTCAACCTGAAAATTTTCCCGCTCCTGTGTACAGTTCGCTGGCTCTCCTGCAGTTTGCTGGGGGGAGCGACAAACATTCTCAGAGTTCCCGTCAAAGCAGTTTCTGGAGTCATTGTTGCTATGATCACCTGACACTGTGGTGGCTCTGGACTGATCCAACAGGGAAGATTTAGAATTGGGAACCAGCTCAGGGAATTCTGTAAAAAGCCAGTGACGGTCTTTGAAAAATCTGTTCTCGTGGATTTTGTAGAAGTCATTCCAGTAGTCATTAGCTCTGTTCTCATATTCCGCTGTTTGCAAAACAAGCCATACATGAAAAAAATTCGAGTCAATAGAGTCTCTGCAGCAGACACTACCACACAATTAACTTTATACATTAACTTATATGTGAGATTAAAAATAAATGTGCTACATTTCTGTAAAGTTGTTTGAAAACAGTACTAAACCTGAATTTGTAAATTTAGTAAGTTGATAGAGAGAGACTAAGAAAAAACAGGAGTTCCAGAGCTTACAGATACTGGGAGAGAATAGATACATGCAGTAGACTGGTTGCCAAGTCTTCTTAGCACAATAGTTTGAGGACGAACAGAGGAACTCTAACAACTCTAAAATACAATGGTTAAATTAAAAAGAAAGAGAGAGAGGGAGAGGTGAGCAAACCCATTAAATCAGTAAGACCATTAAAAAGGTGTTCCTTTAAAGATAGCACTGGTCAATAGTCATGAACTGTGAATAGCATTGGGAAAGGAAAGCTGATGTGATTTACTTACCTCCTTTTTCTGAAGACAGAACTTCAGTACAGTTTTCTTCAACTTTCTTCCTGGCTGCTGCTTCCTGTTCTTCACTCCATTGCACATTATCCCTATGGGAGAAGAGAAATAAAATAATTAACGTCTGCACTCTGATCTCAGTCAGGTGGAGCCAGAATGCAAATATTATTAAATGTTCATGAACAATAAGGCATCCGATGTATTTACAGGAGCATTAACAGGCAGGATATACCAAGGGGTGGACTGTGCTTTGAACTGGTGTTCCGGGAGTGGGGGGGCAATGGTGGGGGGGGGGGGGAAGAGGAGATGGGAGGTGGGCGGAAGGACATGTGGGGGGGGGAAGGACGTGGGGGGGGGGGAAGGACGTGGGGGGGATCCTCGCCGTCCCCATCCCTCTCGTCCTCCCTCACCCCTCACTCCCCTCCCCCCTCCACTCCCTCCCCTCTCCTCCTCCTCTCTCTTCCCCCCTCCCCCTCATCCCCTCCCTCACCCTCCCCATTCCCTCCCCCTCTCTCCCTCCCCCTCTCTCCCTTCCTCTCCCCCTACCCTCCCACTCTCCACTCCCCCCGCCCCCCCTCCACTCCCCCTCCCCTACTCCCCTCCCTCCCTCCTCCTCCCCCTCTCTCCCTTCTCCCTCCCCCCTCCCTCTAGCTCTCTCTCCCCTCCTCCCCACTCACCCCCCCGCACCCCCTCCCTCTCCCTCACCCCCCCGCTCCCCCCTCCCTCCCCACTCCCCCCTCCCTCACCCCCCTGCTCCCCCCCTCCCTCCCCCCCGCTCCCCCCTCCCTCCCCCCTCCCTCCCTCCCCCCCGCTCCCCCCTCCCTACCACCCCCCCGCTCCCCCCTCCCTCACCCCCCCGCTCCCCCCTCCCTCCCTCCCCCCCGCTCCCTCCCCCCCGCTCCCCCCTCCCGCTCCCCCCTCCCTCACCCCCCCGCTCCCTCAGCCCCCCCTCCCTCCCTCCCTCAGCCCTCCCTCCCTCAGCCCCCCCTCCCTCCCTCCCTCAGCCCCCCCTCCCCCTCCCTCACCACGCTCCCCCCGCTCCCCCCTCCCTCACCACGCACTGTGCAGGAAGACCCTCCCCGGGTCGGTCAGGAACCGGGTCCCGAACCGCGGCCGCCGAGCGGGATCGCTCTCTGTGGGCGCCGCCATGACACAGCAATGAAGCATTTCGGGAGGGTGGAGGACTGAGAGGTCCTCCGGGCTTGGCACTGACGCATGCCGGGACAGGAGGCGGGTGGTCCTCCAGCTCGGGCAGGTGGCAGAGGGCGCTGTAGGGGGGAACGAGCAGCGTCTCCCGGGCTCAGTTTAACCCTTTCAGAACCGGAGGCAAATTTAAAGCTGCAGCTCACAGTCCATCTGCAGAATAAAAACCCTTAACTGAAAATGTGGGTAAATAATACAGTAATAAGCTAAAAATAAAAAAAAAGAACTGTGCATGCTGGAAATTTGAAATATCAACACAAAATATTGGAAATACTCAGCAGTGCAGTCAGCATCTGTGGAGAGATAAAGGGGATTAATGTTTCAGTGCAAAGATCCTTCATCCATCAATCTCACTTTCACCAAATGCCTGATGCATCCCTGAGGGGCCAGCATGCTCCTAATTTATATGGTTGTCTGTATGTCCTTGAACTTCCATTGAGCTTCACTGGAAGAGTGCAGGAGGTTGAAGACATAGAGACCAGGGTGGGAGAGACACCAAGAATCCAGCAAGCTCACACTTTAAGCTCTCAGTCTGGCTCTCATTCTGACCTCAGGGAATTGTCTGACGCAGATAATTCTCACTCCTCCTTGATCCACATATCACCCACTGGCACGTCTCACCACTCCCCCTCTCTACATTGGCTATCTTCCCTCTCCACTCTCAGTCCTGATGCAGGGTCTTGACCTGAAACATCTGCAATTCATTTCCCTCCACAGATTCTGCTTGACCCCCTTAGTTCCTCCAGCAGTTTATTCTTTGCTCCAGATTCCAGCATCTGCAGTCTCTTGTGTCTCCAGATAATTCTCAACTTGTATTTGACAAAGAGCTGAGTTTTCATCCATCAAAGAGTTCAGTGGTTCAAAACCTTTTCTGAAGAGAATCCCCACTTGTGCTCCTGGTAAAAGAGATGCTCCCAACCCACGTGCTATAATCAGAAAATGTTGGAAACTCTCAGCAGGTTCAAAACCCTTCAAACATCAGCTCTATTTCTCCTTCCATGGATGCTGCCTGACCTGCTGAGTGGTTCTGGGGCATTATCCTTCTTTTATTTCTGATTTCCAGCAGTTTTTTTTATTTTCTCCTCCTGTGATGACCATGAACTTCTTTAACTGAACTGGGGCTGTCCCAGAATTCCCAACAGCCCTCCAGCTGAGGTAACTAGTGTTTCCTTTTCATGAACTTTCTAAGTTATTTCAATGTTATTGAAGCCTCATGAATCCCCCCTGTAATCTTTGGCAACCTTCCAGAACGTTATGCACTCCTGGTTGGGAACCACTGAGATAGGTTATCTATTCTCACCCCGACAACATTGCCCAGTTGTGTTCCTACCTCAGCTGGTTTGCTGCAGGAGCGTTCATCCCTGCTATTACAATGCTCACCTGCTCACCTCTATCTTCTAGTCCACGTGAGCCTCTGCTCATCCTAAACGCTGTTGCCAGAGTACATATTTCACAGTTTACATTTCCTTACAACAGAGAAGGAGGCCTTTCAGCCCATCAAGTCCATACCAGTATATAGATTAATCTCACTTCCCCCCAGTAATTTCCCCTCCGCGGACTCTATTCTCCCTAAATCCCCATCAATTCCCCCCCAGGTTCTGCCACTCACCTACACGAGGGGTACCTTACAGTGACAATTAACCCATTAACCTGCATGGCTTTGCACCTCCCTGGGTGAGTACACTTTCAACACACTCAAGAAGCTCAGCACTATCCAGGACAAAGCAGGCCACTTGTTTGGCACCCCATCCACTACCTGAAGTATTCACCACCTTCACCGCTGGCACACAGCATGTACCATCTACAAAATGCACTGGAGTTACTCACCCAGGCCGCTCGGATAGCACCTCCCAAACCTGCGACCTCTAGTCTCAAGTAGGACAAGAGCTGCAGGTGCATGGGAAACCACCAACAGATTCTGCTCCATTTCCAAGTAATGATGATGTGCAACTTGGAGGGAAAGTGTAATTGGTGATATTATTTCAACTTCAAAGAGAGTTGTGGACACAGCTCAGCACATCACGGAAACCAACCTCCCCTCCAGGGACTCTGTCTACATTTCTCGCTGCCTTGGTAAAGCAACCAGCATCATCAAAGACCCCACCCACCTGGGACATTCTCCCTTCTCCCCTCTTCCATCAGGCAAAAGATACAAAAGCCTGAAAGCACGTACCACCAGGCTCAAGGACAGCTTGTATCCTGCTGTTATAAGACTATTGAACGGTCCCCTAGAACAATAAGATGGACTCTTGACCTCACAATCTACCTCATTAAGACATTGCACCTTATTGTCTGCCTGCACTGCACTTCTCTGTAACTGAACACTTTATTCTGCATTCTGTTATTGTTTACCCTTGTAGTACCTCAATGCACTGTATAATGAATTGATCTGTATGAACGGTATGCAAGGCAAGTTTTTCACTGTACCGGTACATGTGACAATAATAAACCAATTTACCAATTTTTACTTCACTGTGCCTAAATTCTGGAACTCCTTGGTCATCACACTGAGAGTACCTTCAGCATGACTCCAGCTCACCACCACCTTCTCAAGGATAATAAGGGTTGGGCAATAAGTACTGGCCCTACCTGTGAAGCCTCTGTAATGTAAATCGATAAAAAAATGTCTCTGGCAACTAGGACAGAATAGAGGTTGTTTATTATGCAATGAATGAATCATTTGACAACTCTCCAGAGCCCATCCACCAGTTACAAGACAAAAGCCAGGAGTATGATAAGATAAGATAGCTTTATTAGTCATATGTACGTCTAAACACACAGTGAAATGCACCATTGCGTTGAGTGTTCTGGGGGCAGCCCGCAAGTGTCGCCGCGCTTCCGGAGCCAACGTAGCACGCCCACAACTTCCTAACCTGTACGTCTTTGGAATGTGGGAGGAAACCGGAGCGCCCGGAGGAAACCCACGCACACACGGGGAGAACGTCCAAACTCCTCACAGACTCTTCACTAGCCTGGCTAAATGCAGCTCCACCAACACTCAAGAAGCTCAACACTCTTCGGGAGAAAGCAGCCCAGTGGCGGTGATGGGATGGGGCGACGTGCAGGTTGTGGTGCTCTCCTTGTTCTTCTGGGTGGCAGAGGCTGCATGCGTGGGAGCTGCTGCCCTTGGGCAATGGCTGCAGTGCTCCTTGCCGTTGGTACAGACCATAGCCGTGATGCGCTGATGGCAGTGGGAGTGGGTATCTGAGCTGTTAGATAGGCTGCCGATCAAGTAGGCTTTCCTTGAAGGGTTGTGTGCGTTCTGGGTGATGTACACTCCACTTGTCCACAGATTATATCACAGGGTGCTGCTTATTTCTGTTACTCAGATGGGGTACTTTCTGGAACGAAACATGGTCACAAACTTTCCCCGCTGTTTCACAAGAGAACAGCAGGAGGAGACCAAAAGGGATCTCAAACATGCCCCACCATTCAATATGATCGGGCTGATCCATGCTGGCTTCAAACCCTCTTCTGTGCCATTTCCTCCCAACCCTCAATTCCTCGCTCTACCTCCACCTTAAATATATCCAATGATCCGGCCTCCACCAGTGGACTATTGAATGGTTCCCTTATACGATGAGATGGACTCTTGACCTCACAATCTACCTTGTTATGACCTTGCACCTTATTGTCTACCTGCACTGCACTTCCTCTGTAGCTGTGACACTTTCTGTTATTGTTTTTACCCTGTACTACCTCAATGCACTGTGAATTGAATTGATCTGTATGAACAGTATGCAAGACAAGTTTTTCGCCGTGCCTCTGTACAAGTGACAATAATAAACCAAAACCAATGCCACCCTCAGGGCAGAGAATTCCGAAGTTCACCACTCTCTGGGAGAACGAGATTCTACACACCTCAGTTTTAAATGACCAGCCCATCATCTTGTAACTACGTCCCCTAGTTCTTAACTTTCCCATGAGTGAAAACATCACATACATCTACCCTGTCAAGCTCCCTGAGGATCTTATATACAGTATATGAATATGATATATTTATTTATATATTTGAATACCCCACATTCTTTTAAACTCCAAGGAAAACAGACTTAATCTGTCCAGACTCTCTTGATAGGACAACTCTCTAATCCCAGGAATTACCCTGGTGAACCTCCTTTGCACTGCCTCCAATGTTAGTCTATCTTTATTTTTGGTAAGGTGACCAAAACTGGGTGCAGTATTCCAGGTGTGGCCTCACCAACACCCTGTACAACTGTAAAAAAATCTCCTTATTCTTAAACTCCATATCCTTCACAATAAAGGCCGACATGTTGTTGGCCTTCTTAACTAGAGCGAGATATTCCTCTGGTTGTTCACTCACACCAGACTCCATGTTCGTTCAAAGTTCTCTTTGCTTGAAGCACGTGCCCCATAAGTCATGTCTTGTTTTAATTTCCAGTGACGTGAAAACTTTTTGGGTGTCATCCGGTCCAAGGTTTCTCGTCCGGTGACACTGAGATGAACGTCTCGGCAACACAGTGTTTCAGATATTGGGTAGCTTCTTCTGTGACACATCACACAAAACTAAAGTCTGAGGCTTGGCAGAGAATTCTGGTTTAATCTGGGATTTTAACAAGTCTCATCGCTACACATGCTGTGCTCAAGTGAGTGTTCCAAACTGCTTAAATTTGCACATGTACAGAAATAATAAAATGAGTATTTTTATTGTGTAATAATAGTAATAAAATAGAAGGTTAAAATCCCCAGAAGATTGAAATGAACTGCCCCGTGTTTGTCAAAAGTTCAAGTTCAGAGCCATTGCCTCTCTGACCCACACGGAGTCAACAGGCTGAATGGCCTTCATCAGTGAAGTGATGGAAGAAGCCATTGACGGTGTAATTAAGAGGACCGCTCATCAATAACCTGCTTACTATGTTTGCATTGAGTTCTGCTGGGACCACTTGGCTCCAGATGTCATCTCAGCCTTGGTCAACACATGGACCAAGGAGCTGCGTTCCAGAGGCGAGGTGAGAGTGACTGCCCTCAGCAACAACACTGCACTGCCTGAGTGTGGCACCGCCGTGTGGGAAGTTGGGGAAAGGATGGAATCACACTTCACCCAGTGGAAGGCCGTGGTTGTTGGAGGTCAGTCATCCCAATGGTAGGACGTCACTGCAGGAGTTCAAGGGAACTGAGCATTTGAAGTTGGAGACTAACCAGGGGTACATTCCGAAGGACCTTGCCTACATTCAGTTACTGCAAGCTCATTGTTTGCACAATCCATGTCACCCAACAGACGCCATCTTCCCCAGTCCGGGCTGAGAGACTCGTTTCACCAGTAGGGGCGATTTAGTGAGGAGCTTGAAGTGGTGCTGATTAGACAAATGGGGGCCAGTTAACCAGGTATCTGTTTCCCACCCACTCATCCATCCAGTAGCTTCTCTGAACTGTCCCCATGTTGCACGAAGCCCATTTTGTTCTTGTACCTTGGCCTCGAAATTCACCCGTAGAGCAGTGTTTTGTTGTAGCATTATGTGATTGAAAGTCACACTTCCCAGAATTAAAGATGATAGCGACCATTGGCAAAAGATTACATATCGCTCTGGGAATTTAATCGGAAACCTGATGTGAACCTCTCACTGAATTCCACATCATTGGTGTTGGTTTATTATTGTCACATGTAAAATACAGTGATAGAAGCCATTCATACCAATCATTTCAAAACATAAGTACGTTGAGGCAGTACAAGGGAAAAACAGTAACAGAATGCAGAATATAGTGTTACGGTTTCAGTTACAGAGAAAGTACAGGTAGACAATAAGGTGCAAGGGTTGTGAGGTCAAAGGTTCATCTTTATTGTACAAGAGGTCTGTTCAAGAGATTTATAACAGCAGGATAGAAGCTGTCCTTGAGCCTGGTGGTACATGCTTTCAGGCATTTGTATCTTCTGCCCGATGGCAGGGGGGAGAAGAGAGAATACTCGGGGTGGGTGGGGTCTTTGATTATGCTGGCAGCTTTCCCAAGGCTGCGAGAAGTGTAGACCATGGAGGAGAGGCTGGTTTCTGTGATGCGCTGGGCTGTGTCCACAACTCTCTGCAGTTTCATGTGGTCTCGGGCAGAGCAGTTGCCATACCAAGCCGTGATGCATCTAGATAGGATGCTTTCTATGGTGCATCGATAAAGATTGGTGAGGGTCAATGGAGTGATGACACTTTCTACACTGAGATCCTTTTATATCATTGTGGGGAACTTAGACCAGGTTACCCTGGGAGAGACCATCACTGGCCCTTCCCAGAGCAGCCGTGTTTTACTAATGTTGCAGTGGATGTCTTTTACGTACCGTTGATCCTTTTACCCCATCCCAATACTGCACCAATTTCTCCCGACCCCCAATCCTACAACTCCACTCCAATGTCTTAACTCCTGACGAGGACACTTGTCAAAGGCTGAGACGCAAGAGACCGCAGATGCTGGAATCTGGAGCAAGACACAATCTGCCGGAGAAACTCAGTGGGTCGAGCAGCAGGCTGGTCATTGTTACAAATGCGGAACTGAAGCACGGCTGTTGTTTGGTACCCTGGAATCCTGTCAATAAAACCGCGCCCGCAAATATTCAGAGCACTACTTCTCAAACATAGTTTAAGAATTTTAAAACATAGCCTTCTGCAGTACCCAGTTCTGGTCAGAAGGAGGCAGGATCCACCAACTTGACAGGTTGAATTATTGTCATACCAGGACATTCTTCTGATTAGGAAGTGTGTGTTTTCCTCTTAAAATAAGTTGCTCCCCTGTCTCTCTTCCCCTCCCTCCTTCCATGACATTATCTTAGGGGTCTGCCCTCTCAGGGGAATATAAAAGATCACGTTATACCACTTGTAGGTGAGTGGAGGAGTCCTCTCGGATGGCACAGTGTTGCAGCTAGTTGAGCTGCTATCTCACAGTTCCAGAGACCTGGGTTCAATCCTGACCTCAGGTGCTGTCTGTGTGGAGTTTGCACGTTCTCCCTGTGACTCCCACCACCCCACACCACACCCCCCCCTCCCCCCACCAACATAGCAGTTGGCGGGTTGTTAGATTAATTGGCCACTGTAAATTGCTCCTCATCTGTTGGTAGGTGGAGGCAGTCCATTCAGTGCTTTGTTTAGAATATCTGTCCACCAACCACCAACATCAGTTAGTGACTCAGCACAATATCCTTGTGGTGAATCACTGACTGCCCAAATACTCCAAGGTCCACATGAAATTCCCTGTAATTTCTGGAGAGGTGAGCAGGTGGGTGGGGCCTCATTCTGATTCAGCAGTCCCTGGGCCCGGTGGTAATCCACATCCTGTTGGGGTGGGGTGTTAGACAGGCACCAGCTTCCGTCAATTGTTGCACTCCAGGTGCACTCGGTTTCCCGTGGTTACACAATCACTGTCTGTTCTCAGTATCATTGAAGGCAGACGATGATAACCCTCTGAATCCACACCCACAAGGCAGCAGCGCACACTGGCATTTAGTGTGCCGACTTCTGAATCCCAGCCAATGTACTCGCTAGAGTTTATCTGTAGAAATGTGATGCCTACCTTTGATTCTAATCCCTGTCCCAACGAGAAACTGCAGCCAATACTTGCTCACTGACACCAAGAACCTCTACTCAATGAGATTCAGGGAGTGTGACACAAAAGTAAATGGAGAGACTGCAAGTCAGTGAAGGTCAGAGGGATTGAAGTGTTATAGTGCACTAATCACAATAAGTTAGCAGGGAGATGGACCCTTGACTCTGTCGCCTCACATTGGGTGTATTTATAGAGTATTTCCACACAGACATTTCTGCAAAAGACAGAGAATAAAAACAAACTTTTTATCTTGGAAGTCTTACACTTCCCAGGTGTTGAATTGCCGTGAGTTTCACTTGGTGACTCGTGATAGGAATTGGTGGGTGATAACAAACTGCTCTCTGACAGCTGTAAGCCTGCCTGTCCTGTCGCACATTGAACAGGGAATTATTGACCAACCAACCTCTATCCAAAAGCAGAAACAAAACGGCAGCTGCTAGAAATCTGAAACAAAAGCAGACGATGCTGGAAACGCACAGCAGGTCAGGCGGCATCTGTGGAGAGTGAAGCAGTTTAGTACGACATTTTGTCAGAATTGGAGGCTGATGCGAGACCTGATAGAAGCGTATAAAATTATGAGAGGCAGAGACACAGGGTAGACATTCATTTTCCCAGGGTGGAAATGTCAAATACTGGAGGACAAAGGTTTAAGGTGAGAGTGGGGCGGGGGCAAGTTTTATACCCAGAGGGCGGTAGGTGCCTGGAATGTGCTGCCAGGGGTGGTGGTGGAAGCAGATATGACAGTGATGTTTAAGAGGCATTTACCCAGAACATGAACGTGCAGGGAACGGAGGGATACGGACCGTGTGCAGGCTGATGGGATTAGTTTAATTTGGCATCATGGTCAGCACAGACAAGGTTGGCCGAAGGGCCTGTTCCTGCAGTGTACTGTTCTCCGTTCTAAACAAAATTGGAAAACAAGCGTGTTTGAAGTTGCCGGGGAGGGTGAAGAGAATGCGGAAGGATGTCTGTGGGAGGGCGGTGGCTGAGAGAGAGTGTGACACAAATTGTGGTGACGTCAGTGAGAGAGGGTGGTGAAAGGCGGCTAGCTGCAGCCGATCCGTCTGGAGGAGGCGTAAGTGGAAGGAGTAGGACGAGGGGGAAGAGGAATAACAACAGGGCTGCAACCGTGAGAGACAGAACACTGCAGCCGTGGGAAATCTGGAATAAAGGAGAATGCTTGAAATACCCAGCAGGTCAGGCAGCATCCGCAGAAAGAGAAAAACTCAGCTGATGACCTTTCATCAAAACTGGCTGGGTCTGACGGGAACTGGAGTACCCACGAGCTGTGGCAGGGAGCTTTTGGGAACCACAGAACTAAACTAACCAGCACTCAAGCTGGCTACATACCGCACACTGTGATTTACATTTGACTGAACAGAACATAGAACAACACAGGGACAGGCCCTTCGGCCCACCATGTCTGCACTGAACATGATACTGAATTAAACTCAATCTCTTCTGCTTGTACATGACCCATATCCCTCTGGTTCCCTGCGTTTTCATGTGTCTGACAGTCTCTTCAACACCACTATCATTTATACTTCCACCAGTCCCCCCAGTAGCCTGTTCGAGGCACCCACCACTCTCTGTGTAAAAGAATCAACTTGCTCCGCACAACTTTCCCCCTCTCACGTTAAACACATGCCTTCTAGTACTTGACATTTCTACCCCGGGAAAAAATGCTGTCTACCCTATTTGTGCCTTCCATTACCTTATAAACTTCCATCAGGTCTCCCCTCAGCCTTCAACAGTCCAGAGAAAATAACCCAAGTTTGGCCAACCTCTCCTCATAGCTCATACCCTCCAATCCAGGCAGCATCCTGTTGAACCTCTTCTGCACCCTTTCCAAAACCTCCACATCCTTCTTGTAATGGGGCAACCAGAATTGCACGTTGTACCTGAGCTGTACACGCTCCTGGGGGAGTATGTTCCATAGATCTGACTGCCTAACAAATCTCTTCAACATTGGTGACAAATGAACAACTTAACCTGAGGAGAAAAATCAGTGCAAGTAACACAAGCATGGTCCTCTGATGCATCTGGGCCGCACATTCCCAGAATTTCCTCTCTCAAACCCCTCTACTTTAGTTTGCTTGTTGAAACCTGTTTTCTTGACCAAGCTCTTGTACAACCTTCCTGACATTGCTGTCTTCAGCTGTGTGTTCTGTTCTCTTTTGGGATCTGACCATTACTGGTTTGCCCATCCCAAATTTTCCCTTGAATTGAATGTCTAGGTTAGCCAGTACAGAGAGAACCTGGAGTCAGCCACATTGGTGGACCAGAGTCACACCTGGACTAGACTAAGTACTGATGGCAGATTTTCTCCCCTGAAGAACATTACTTTGTATTTCTATGATAATTTGGTTGTTTTGTGCTCATCATTTCTCCCACTCACATTTTTGTGGACCTGAGTCAAGTTTGTCTGCATCCAAGACACCACACACTCCTCCCCCTGTGTCCCCTCCCCCTACTGTTCCCACCTGCCCACCTTACTTCCCTTATTTGGTTCCGTGCCCCACCTTCCTCTCCTATCAGATTCCATCATCTTCAGCCCTTGTCACCTCCACCCGTCACCTCCCAGCCTCTGTCGCTACCTCCACTCCCCCCTCCTCCATCTGCCAATCACCCCCTCCTCACCTAGATCCACCTATCGCCTGCCAGCTCTTGCCTCACCCCTCCCCCTCACCTCTTTATACCGGCCATCTCCCCTCTATCTTTCAGTCCAGATGAAGGGTCTCGACCCAAAACGTTGTCTGTCCATTTCCCTCCGCAGATGCTGCCCGACCCGCTGAGATCCTCCAGCATCTTGTTTCTTTGCTCACTTTTGTCTGCGTCCAAGACGTCATGTAAATGCAACTCAATATTGTAGGCTAGCTTTGTGTTCTTCCCACGCACAGTTGTGGCCAGCAGAATCGAACAGTGCTGAGGGAATCTGAGGTGAGTGATCTTTGGTTTATGCTCAGTGCATACATGGTCAGATGAATCAGCAGTACTCCTTCCACACTCCCAAATGATTAAAAGGCTTACTATACAGACACAAACATTTTAATGGCATTTTACACAGCAGTCAATAACTAGGAATTAAAATAAATGCTAATATATTCCAGAACCTGCTCACATTTGTTTCCAGTTTTAACCTCTCTCTGTTTCTACATCAGCACATCTGGATTTAGCAAGCGGGAGCCTCGGAAGGTCACTGGAACTGAGAATTCTCTGCTCTTCCCACCTTCAACCTGGTTGACCAAGGGAGGGGGTGCCAATTGCAGTGGTCGGACCCCAGCACAGCTCTCCCCCACCCGGGGGCAGTGCCCTCTGCCCCTGAGCCCCCAACAGGAGGGATGTGAATGGAGCACGGTTCAACCAATTACATACTGTGTTGCGCAACCTTCCTGGGTGTAGCCCAATGGTCTCCAGCGTTTGGAAAACAGATTACAAGAGACTCAGTCAAATGGGAGTGAAGTTCTGGTACCTACAATGGTGAAGTGTGGAGTTCCCAATGTATCTGCACAACGTGGTCAATCTGGGAGGAACTTGGAATAAGAAATTATTCCAGATTCCAGAGCCTTAAAGACCCATCACTCCCCTTGGTTTCTAAAGTTGGCAACCTTTGGGGAGATCAGGCTCCACAGGCTAAGAATCCTCCTCATCCTCTGTCAGATGATCAAAAACAGTGAACCGACAGTCCAGTTCTCCTGACAGGGCGGCATACTGGAGCTCAGTTCTGTCCTTGGCACAGTCAATCCCCAAACACAGCCACATCCAGCAGCAGCAATGAGATGGTGGCTGGGAATGGAGACAGTCTTGTTCCCACTCCTCCCTAAACCTGGCACCTCTGAAGCCCGGTTGGGAAATCCAAATAGGTCTGCCAAACTCAACACTTAGCAATGAGTGGGGGGACCCTCCGGTCTGTACACAAAATTAAGGGACTTCACTGTAACACGGGTGATTCAACCCATTACATCTGTGCTGTTCCCTTTGAAAGTATAATCAGATTGGCCCCACATCACTGCTCTTTCCTTAAAACCCTGCAAAATTTCCTTCATCGAAAAATATATACATCCAATTCCCCTATTGAAAATTATTATTGAATCTAGCTCCACCACCTATTGAATCTAGCTCCACCACCTATACAGATTACTTGTAAAACTAATTCTTAATGTCTGATTCATTTATCAACGATCTTAAATGTATGGAATGATCTGTCTGGCTGGCAGGCAAACAAAAAGCTCTTCACCGTATCTTAGTATATGTGATATTAATAAATCAATTACCAAATACCACCCTCCTGCCCGTGGACGACGCTTCCCTCTGTCCTGCCTAACCTTCTGTAAAGCAGAGCGTGCTAAAGTGCATTTATAAATAATAGAGGCAATATTTAGGTATCTCCAAACCTCTCAACCAGTCCTGAGTTAAGTGCTTAAGGCAATGGTTACAAAGGCTCCAAGACCTCCTGGCAAAGGAGACCAGGCTCAGTGTAGTTTCAAAGTCCAGTGCGCTGGGTAGGTGGGTTTTACAGGTGAAATTGTTGCTGCGTGTAGTTCATCACAGGACAGTGAAGCAATGCCATCACATTAAAAAAGAAATTCCCAAGCCCCTTGGTTTTGTGCTCAGCGTAACCCAATTGAAGCTGTCCAGTGTCCCCTTTCGACGAGGTCTCCTTCAATCCGCCTTGCCGCTGTAGGTTAGGTTTGTAAAGGTTGACGTTGGCCCTTTATACAGAGGGTTGTTGGCCTGAAATGAGACAGGTTCAAGAACATGGTGAGTTTTTACCTCCGTATCACAGGACTCACTGACAGAGGTGTGGCCCAGTCACGCTCCATACTGGGCACCGGTCTGACGGAACAACTGCGCTGACTTGGTGCAGGAACTGTGGTATTGCCGGTGCAAGCTGACTGACTCACTGCAGCAGCAGGACACCCTGGCTGGGCCTCAGCTACCAACAGACACTAAAGCACTGCAGATGCTGAAAAACTGAGCTAAAAACAGACCGGAAACATTAGCTCTGTTTCTCTGCTCCAGGTGCTGACTGACCTGTTGGGTGTTTCCACATTCTTTGTTTCTACTTCAGCGGCCAATGGCTGAATAGTGAGTGAAACTGTTCACAACACAAACTTCTGAAGTTCGCAATGGATGCCATAATCCTGCTGGACATTATTTCCTAAACACTAAATCAGAACAGAAAATGCTGGAGAGTGTCAGCAGGTCAGGCAGCATCTGTGGATGGAGGATCAGTGACAGCTGAAATCTCTCCACAGATGTTGTCTGACAATGAGTGTTTCCAGCATTTTCTGTTTTAATTTCAGATTTCCAGCATCTGCAGTTTTATTGATTTTCATTTCCAAAGAATTGGTTTGCTCGTGCAGTGCTCTGTCATACTGTGACAGTCCCTGCAGAACATCAAAGCAATCTTCTTTAATGTTTGGAAATGCATTGGCTTTTAACTGAAAGGCTAAGCCTCACCATCATTGTTTCATGGGCACTGTGAGCTTATGCATGATCACAGTCAGAGAGCTTGGCTTTCCCTGGTCACACAACAATGTGGATTCAGCAGGACAGCTGAGAGTATCCTCTCGCACCAGCAGGGACTGTTACACACTGGTTTCTGCAGTAGATCAGGGATGTAGAAGTTTTTATAGCAATAGAGGTTTGAGGGAAGCATGTTTTGTGTTGAACACCAACATAGATCCTGACAGGTTCTATGCAATGCATGCAATCCCTATGCAACCTGTTCTGATACAGCAACTTTACAGAACAGATCATCCTAACTGCTTTACTGCAGCATATTCTAACAAAATCTGACATAAAGCACTAAAATTCTGTGTTAAAGGGGCCTGGTTTATGGAATTCTCTAAAATGGTGCAGAGAGCTTACAGGGGGGAACTCAGGACCCAGAAAAATGTAGGCACATCCCTTACTGAATGATTGAAGTCAGGCAGTTCAAGAGGTCAGATTGGAAGGTGCAGGTATCTTGGAGGGTTGTACAGTTGGAGGTTACAACAACAGGGAAGGGTGAGGTCATGAAAGGATTTGAAAACAAGGATAAGACTTTTAAGCTTTGAAGCACTGTGTAACTGGGAATCTGTGTTGGTCAACATTCACTGAATGATGAGTGGACTGGAGTTGTTGTGAGCTACGAGATGGCAGTAGAATCAGGGAAGTGGAATACCTGGGTTCCGTAGTACATGAGCCAGATGCAGAGTAGGCAATAGTCCCGTAGTCATCTCATCCTCAGATAAAACCAACACTACGAACAGCCTGGTTCAGGTTAGGGCTGTTGTCAGGGAGGGGGTTGGAGTTTGTGGATAGAGCCCAGAGCTTGGGATCAAACACAGTCTTTATCCTCCCATTATTTATCTGGAGGATAATTTGCTCATCTGGCATTAGAAACTGGGCAACTGCCCTGGCAATTCAAAGGCACTGAAGGGATCTGGAGATCCCTCACAACCGACGAATATTTCACAATCACTACTGCACTTCTGAACTGCAGTCACTTGCAGGAACTGCGGCAGCTGAGGGGACCTGCAGAAGTTCACATTGTGCCAGACTCGGTTGTGTTGGTCATTGGAGAAGTTCTCCGTCTGCTTATGATTGAATGTTGCTCAGGCAACATGGCAGCTCCTGCACCAGTTCGCCCCAATGTTGTATCATTGCACCGTCCGCAGTGTGATGTGGCCCCAGTTAGCAGGTCTAAACCCTTCCTTACCATCTCCCATTTCGCCTTGGCCCGTTCTGCCTCAAACCTTGCAAACTCCTTGCGATCATGGACGGTGACCAGCAGCTTCCAAATCAGCAATGCAATCAGGCCCAGGAGGAGGATGGCAGCCATCAAAGGCAGGATAATGATCAGCAGGTTCAACGGGGGTGGGCATTCTGGGAAAAAAATTATACGTTATCTTCTGCAGACTCTGGATGCCTACTTCTCAGTATTTTAAGCTCAATAAAAGGTAAAGACAACCAGAGAAAGTAGTGGGCAGAAGCAAGACCAGAAAAATATCAACCGGGTGTAAAATCAAATATAACTCTAAAGTCACAGAGGCCAGTCTGAAGTAACAAAGGATCCATTAAACCATATTTACATTAGTATCTGTTATGTAAATAGTAAGATCAGTTGTAACTTCATAAAACTCTAGTTAGGCTGCAACTGGAGTATTGCAATCATTTCTGGTTACCCCATTATAGGAAGCACGTGAAAGCTTTGCAGGGGTTGCAGAAGAGGTTCACCAGGATGCTGTGTGGATTAGAGGGCATGTGCTGTAAGGAGAGGTTGGATAAATTTGGGTTGTTTTCTCTGAAGTGGTGGAGGCTGAGGGGAGACCTGATAGAAGCTTATAAGATTGTAAGAGGCATAGACAAAATAGACAGCTGGTATCTTTTTCCCAGGGTCGAGATGTCTAATACTAGAGGGCATGGATTTTAGGTGAGAGGGGGAAAGTTCAAAGGAGATGTGTGGGGCAAGTTTTTTACCCAGAGAGTGGTGGGTGCCTGGAATGTGCTGCCAGGGGTGGTGGTGGAGGCAGATACGATAGAGGCATTTAAGAGGCTCTTAGATAGGCCCATGAATGTGCAGAGAATGGAGGGATATGCACATTGTGTAGGCAGAAGGGAATAGTTTAGTTGCGCATTTAATTACCCGTTAAATTAGTTCAGCACGACATTGTGGGCTGAAGGGCCTTTTCCTGTGCTGTACTGTTCTATGTTCTTTGTGTTCTAGTTGTGAACTGCAGGCAGATGCTGCCACAAAAGATTACAGCATGGTTCAAAACAGGCCAAAGATCGTCTCTTGATATCTCTCTCTGCTGAGTACAAGTTGCAACTCTCAGGTCCAGCATTCTATGGTCCTGTATGTTTTGAATCTGTAGCACAGAAGTGAACTAATTAACTAATTCTAACTAAGATCTAAAATTAATTAAGATCTGTACTAATCTGTAGCTAATTAACCTACCAGTGAAACTTTTACAAACTCAGCCAACAGCGTTACAGACCTACAGAAACCTCAGGTTATGGACAGTCCTCGGACCCCTATGTAACCTGGGCAGTGTCTAAAATAACAATGTTAAAAAGAGCAGGTCTCCTGCTTGGAGGAAGGAGATCAAGCGGCAATTTCTGTGGTCTGGCACCGGTCAGATCCCAAGGGTGCCGGACTAGAGAGTTTCAACCTGTATTTAGAATGATGGGGGAAGAAAACAAGGAGGCAATATTGATTAAGGATGATGTTCTAAATACGAAAGGAAATACTGTTAAGCACCAGGGCTGAATTGTTTGACTGTTGCTACATTGTTGAGTGTTTGTTATATATGTATAAATGGTGTAATAGAAATAGATGGAACATTTTAAACTGGAACGTAAATGGAGTAATAGTAGGAAAAGACTTTAATTTTGTTGATATAGGCTGAGGGAAACGTTATGTTCACAGTAGGAGAAAGAGGGATTTCTGAAATGTGTACAGGACATCCTTCTCAAGCACTATGACTTCAGTCCAGCTAGGAAGGAAATAGTTCTGGTAAATAAAGTTTGCTAATTGTAGGGTGTTACAGGAACCAAGACTGGCTGCAACACAATTTGGTTTCGAGTAATTACACAATGAACTGAGAAAACATCCAAGGTATCGACCTGGAGAAGAGCTACAGCAAATGATTAAAGACATCCAGGAGAGGTAAACCAAGTTAGTAATAAAAGGGCAAGACGTTGAGGAAGAGATAGTTCAGGTACGAGCTAAACTAATTCCTTTGTGGGAAGAAGGCGGAAGCTCTAAACAAAATATAAAACAGAAAAGGGGGACTTAATGATGAATGTCTGTTAATACAATGAAAAATATAGAAAGTAGAGGTGAGAAACAAAAATTAAAATGCAGTAGAAAAGTAAAGATTATGAGAAAAGACAAGCATGCAACCTTAACTGGACCCTAAAACATTTTATGGACATGTAAAGTAGAAAGGTTAGCTATCAGGAACTTAAAAGGAAGGAGGCAGATAAAGATAGGCTAAGGGAAGAGGTTGATGCCTCAATGAGAGGACAAGTTATAGATAGGAAGATAATGGATTGAGGTGAGGAATAAAAGATTGCGGTACAGAAAAGTTGCATGCAACCTGATCCAAGTAGACTGCATTCTAGATTGTTGGAAGAAGCCAATACAGAAATAACAAAGGTATTGGGCACTGTTGTCGATTCTTCATTATATACAGGGGCAGTAGACGTGGACATCAGGGTTGCTAATGTTATACCGAAACAACAGGGAGTAGACTCAACTCTCTCCTGCCATCCTGACATGTGACCATCAAGGAGACCTGCCGCTCTGGGCACTTCTGGGACTCAACAAGATGCTGCTGGAGCTGGGCTTCAGTCTGGCTCCAATTCTTTCTTTCTTCTGCAAGAGGAGATACTCAGAAAGTAGGAATATCCCAGAATCTGTTTGGGAAAGGAAAGGCCCTTTTCAGACCTAAGCTTGGGGCAAAATCATGGGCCCACACTCTCTATTCTTGTCCCAAGTTTTCAGGTGCCCAGAGTTAGGTGGTTCAGATAGAAACAAGGTGCTTATCTCCATAGGAGACTGTCACCACAAACCTCCTACTGAGTTATGCGAAGAGACCAGAAAACCTGAGATTGTTCCAGCAGAGCCCAGAGGTCAATGAAACTCCTGGAAGGTCTCGGTGGTGTCAACCTGGTGGTGGCATGGTGGTGCCGCGGGTAGTGCAGCTGCCTTAGTGCTCCATTGACCCAGGTTTGATCCTGACCTTGGGTGCTGTCTGTGTACGGTTTGCAAATTCTCCCCATGACTGTGTGGGTTTCCTCCCATAACCCTGGTAATTGGCTACTGTAAATGACTACTTTGAGTGGGTAAGTGGCAAAAGAATCATCGGAGAGTTGATGGGGAGAACGAGGTGAAGAGGGGAAGGGCTGCAGGGGGAAAGGGTAATGGGACTGATGGGATTGCTCTGTGAGGAGCCACCACAGACCTATGGGCTGAATAGCCTCTCTGTATTCCATAATAAGTAAGTAAAGCTCCCAGTGGCAGGAAGGTCAGTAAACAGAGAATAAAAGTTGAACTTAACTGAAGAGGGAAGAAGAGGTGGTACCAAGAAAATGTATTAAGCAATGAATTGTTCATGTGCCTGGGAAAGTATTGGAATCAGATTTAACAGTAATCTTGAAACAGGAACTGGTTATATGTATATTGTCTTTATAAATAGATAGATACATGTGAAATGGCAAGAATTAGAGAATTACTGAGAAAGAGCAAGGGAGTGGTACATAGCTCTTTTTAGTTGCAGAATCATAACATCCTGAAAACTGTAAGATTTAGGGATTCTGTGATGCATCCATTTTGTATTAATTACCAACAAGACCAAGAAAATACAACTAACTAAACAGGTAAAGCACGGCAATGCAGCTCAAAGAATAATTGCTTTTCACACCTGGTTCTTGAATAACGGACAGAATGGATTTTCCATTTGTTTCTTCGTGGTAACCAAAGTGAACGATGCAGCCATTCTCGTCTTTGTAGCTACAGGTAACAGCATCCTTGGCTTTTATTTCTACCAAATGAAAAGCACAAACTAAAGTCAGACCGTGCAACTCAGAGTGAAACTGTAAGCAAACAAATCCACCTGCACAATTGCTCATTGGTCAGTGTCCCTGTACACTTGTGTTCACTTTGCCCCTGCCGAGAGCTCTGAGCCCAGTTATCAACTTAACACTGAATTTGTTAATCACATTTTTAATTTAAGGGTTAAATAAAATAAATGCAGTGTCACGAACCAGCAACAAAAGAAACACACTGAGCATGATTCAGTGTTAAAAACTATTTTATTAATCACTACTTATGATAATACGTAAAATAAAAGTAAAAATGTTAGTATGTTAGAATTCAAAAATGTTAAACCTTGAACGTTAACCCCAAAACTAAACTCGTCGTGTGTGTGTGGCGAAGTCCAAAACTCCCAGTTCAGGAATGGTTCTTAAAGTTCAGTTCCGCAAGCCATAAGGTGAAACATGAGCAAGGGCTTCTTCAACAACCACCGTTGTCTGAAGATAAGACGTAGACGTAGAGAAACATAGAGAGAGTAAATACAAACTCCAAATGTTCCACGATGGAACCCAAACGACACTCCAGTGTTTACTCGGTAGTGACTTCCTCACCCTGAAAAGCATCCGAACCGTGGTCGTCCACACACAAATACCTGTTTCCTTCTACAGGTCAGCAACAAAGTGAACTCCACCGGATTACTTCCAACTTCCATACATGGATTTCAGTGGCAGACACAGTTATTGTTTCTCATCCATCGATAGAGAAAACTAGCAGGCTGGTGTCTCTCTCCCTTCTCTCTCTCTCTCCTTCTTCTTCTTCTTCTGACTTCTTCAACAACGTCATTACGTCCTTTATTTTCTATCGACGTAAGCACACCCCACACACACAAACACACACACTCTCTATCTTAAAAGGACTTTCACTGAGTCTGTAACAGCAGTGAGATTAACCGATAGGAATAGATATAAGACCATCTATCACTGGTGCACTAAAATGTATTTTGCACATGACCTCAGTCAAAAATAGCTTTAAAACAACATTAGGATGTTTAACACCCAGAAGGAACGTTTACAGCATGTTGCACGTAGTTCCTGATGGGACCAAGGTAACTTCAGAGCAGCTGCTGAGATGTTACTGCTCACCAGTCAGAGAAGAGTATTAACCCTTAAAGACATCTTTTCCATTACGGACAGGCAGCAGGAATACATATTTTGGCTGCCTTGGAGAGAGAAATATAGAGAAATAGAGAGAGAGAAAGGGAGAAAAAGAAGAGAGGGAGAGGAGGAGAGAGAGAGGGAGAGAGGGCAAGCAAAGTCTTCATAAGTCATCATTACAGGAGCAAGGTCCTGTGTACTGGGGTTACAGGAACCCTGACAGGACCAATATAACAGGAGAGATTGGCAAGAGCTAGTTTAACTAATTTCTGCAGGAGTGAGAATCCCTGGCACTGGTTATCTGATCAATGGTCAATAGAGCAATAGTAGACAAAATTTCATGATCTCACAAGGGATGAAAAGGTGAAATACTGCTCTCCCAAATGGATACTCGTATCCAGATTCACAGGCATGTGCAAGCTTAATCCCAAACTGTTATCCATCTGCAAACTTCACCCTTTCCTGCACCACCCACCTCCTCACCCTTGACCATCTGGCCCTTCCATCCCCCGTGGTAGTTGAGGTCACAGGGAGTTAGAGATCTCAGTGAGGACAAAGAATACAGTTTCAATGTTTGCCCTTTGAACAGCATGGTTTGAGAGACGGGTTAATAAAAGCAGGTGGCACTGTGGGTAAATAAGAACTTTTGTTTTTCCAGACCACTCAGATTGAGAATCTTCCTGCAGATGAATTTTGAATTTTGCACTGTAGTTAATTGGTAATTGGTTTATTATTGTCACATGTACCAAGATACAGTGAAAAGCTATAGTGGAGGAAGTTTAGCACTGGAGAAAAAATTCCAGGGAGAAGGAAGTTGTTGTTGAAAAATTAGGAATGGATTTCCCAATTGGCACTTTGGCACTGGAAATGTCTGGAAAATCTCTCCACTCTGGATTAGCCTGAATTTGAGGACACAACATTATTTTTTGTTTGGAACCATCCAAATGAATTTCCAGTCCTGGTGTGTTGGCATGGACCATGACCAGGAAGGAACAAGAGACAGTTTGACCCCTTGAACTGCTCCACCAGTTACAACATCGTGGCTGATCCAGTCTTGGTCTCAGCACCGCTGTTCACCCTCTTCCCGTGCCCCTTGACTCAAATGCCTATCTCCACATTGAATATATTCAATGATTCCATCTCCACATCTCTCTGGGGTAGAGAATTCTGAAGATTCATAATGAGAAGAGAAATTCCTTCATCTCTGCCTGAAATGGACAATCCCTTATTCTGAAACTACACCCCTTTTTTTAGATACCTCTACTAGGGGAAACATCCTATTAGTACCCACTGTGTCAATCCCACTCAGAATCATATATTTTCAATATCATCTCTCATTCTTCTAAACTTCAAAGAGTATGGGCCTGAGCTACACAACAGCTATTCACATCAACCTCCTTATCCCAGGGATCAACCTGGTGAACCTTCACTGCGCTGTGTTCAAGTGCCCCATCCAGTTTTGGGCTTGGCTTGATTTCCACCTGGAAAATCATCCAGGGAAAATGACTTTGCATTGTGTAGGACCACAGCACCGTGCAGTCCAACTTACAGGCATGTTATTTATGGCTTGGGTGCTCAGCCTTTGTCCTTGGAGGGAGACTTTCAGGGTGGGGTTTGCAGATCACGGGCTGGAATTGTTGTGGTGTACGTGAACATGTAATGTGGTGCGGACAGATTATCGGGGCAGTAATGTCAGCAGTTGTAAACTGCTCACCTGCCCTCACCAATGCAGCATCCCACTGTGTATTTGAGCCTTTAAGGACACCGAGGCCAGTTTTAACTGGAACGTTAAGGACTTCTTC
This sequence comes from Pristis pectinata, assembly GCF_009764475.1. Taxonomy (NCBI): domain Eukaryota; kingdom Metazoa; phylum Chordata; class Chondrichthyes; order Rhinopristiformes; family Pristidae; genus Pristis; species Pristis pectinata. The sequence continues at coordinate 28,549,193 of NC_067429.1, read as the reverse complement.
GTGTTAGTTAAAGGGGTCCAATACTAAACCTGCCTGAAAGTCTGAGCCTCCGACTTCCTCCAGTTGGGGTGCCTTCTTTAAGTACCCATCATTACTGATCACTCCCCCTCACTCCCAATGTCCTCAGCTCTCCTGACCCTCATCCCCTCACCCTCTCCCATAAAAACCCTTCCATTTGTCTAATTGATGCAACCCATTCATCTGCCTGACCCCTGCTCTTTCATTGACCCAATTTTCTCTCCCACTGACACCTCTGGGTGACCCCGCCCCAATTCACTTTCTCCGCAATTGCTGGAGACCTGAGGGGAAATTCTAATAGGCACAACCCCTTGGGACTTATGTGTGGTGAAATATCAGAAGCCTTTCAGCAAGCACGGGCTAGTTAGAGTGTCCTCGATTTGTACAATAACATTGCCAGGGACTCATTGAATGTAATATAGTTAGCCTGTTAACATGGTGAACTATTTCTTTGCAAAGTGATGTACTGCATTAACTACACTAATACACCAAACTCATTGAATGCAATGAAATGTAGATGTTGAATGAAATGCATTAATCCTGTTGAACATAATCTACTGTATCTATTCAATGCAGTGTGCTGTTTCCATTGAAAGTAGCATTGAACTCTTTGAACGTGATTGGACAAGGTTTATTAAACACTGAAAAAGGTGTTTTTAATCCAATTAACTTCAACCCCCAAGAGCGCTGTTACATTAATAAGTGTTGGCAGACTGACGAGGCCAATGGGAGGAAGGGTGGTGCTGGTGTGGGTGAATGGGTATTGTTGCAGTTATCAAGCTCAATAAATTCCTGACAGAGACAGAGAAAGTGCCAAGTGAAAACAGGTTGTATACTGGACTCTCTAACCAATTAATTTGATTATTTTATCACGGTTCACCTCTGAAATATACTTGCAACAACAAATGATTTTCCTTGCCTTCTTGAAAATCTGTTGTTTTAATTCCCCAGTGTTTTCCCATTGCCCACCCGACACACACAACACACACACCAGAGAACACTGTGCCCAAGGAGAGCAGTTACCAGGCAAAACCACGTGCCCAGAGAGAGGTGTCATTGGGTAAAATTGTGCCTGGGAGAAGGTTATTAAGTACGTTCAATGCTGGATACACCCAGCAGTCCAAACAGCATCTGCGGAGAGGGAAACTGAATCAATGTTTCAGGTCGACAACCCTTCCTCAGAACTGGGAACGAGAGGAAACAAGTTACAGTAAAGTTCTGATAATCTGGCACACTTGGGACTTTGGTGGTGACAGACTGGCAGATTTTCCACACTACTTGATGTTGTTTCTATTAATATCCCTACACATTTTTAAATTCACTTTTTTTAAGATCTTACACAATACTGTATTAAATTTCCTAGTAAACCCTTTACGCTTAAAGGGAGTGCAGGAATCAGGACACTGGTCAGTTTAAAGAGGAAAGAAGGCCCCGGTGAGTGGGAAGGGAATGTGGGAACCACGATCCTGGTGTTTCGGAAGAGATCCCGGGAACTGGGCCCCGGTGAGTGGAAGGGAAACATTATCTGATGAGCCAGGTGCTCAACCATTAGGATTTCCAAATGGTTGGATAACGGATTATTGGAATTGCAGATAGGGTGGGTAGATGTGGCCAAAACTAAGAAAGTCTCTCTGATAGGTTGAGGCCAGGGTTGCCTGGGTAGAGCTAATTCCATCCCAGTCCTACTCTGAGCTTTCTCTCTATGTTCTCCTGCACTGCTATAGTGAGGCTCAGTGTGAAATTGAGGAACAGAACCTTGTCTTCTGTCTGAATATGTTACAGTCTTCTGGACTCACTATTGAATTCTACAAATTCAGGTAACTTGCTTTCTTTACCTGCTTCAGAATGTGCTACCTTGGCTCAGTTTGCCTCCTGCTGCTCGCAGCTTGACCTGCCATGGATGTCCTACAGCCCTGCATTTCACAACTTTTATGTTCCTTTGTTTGTGTCCTCAGTCTCTGACTGCTTCCACTTCATAGCTTTTACATTCCTGGGTTTGGATTCCCTGTCTCTAACTGCTCCTCATTAACTCATCAATGGGATAACCTCATTTATGACTTATTTCCATGTCTACCCCTGATCTCACCCTACCAGAGGTATTACCCTAGTCTGATCCATCCCTTCCCTCACCCTCTCTGTAACCTAAATCCAACTCGTTTTCTCTCTTTCCCAGTTCCGATGAAAGGTCTTCAACCTGAAAAGTTAACCCTATTTCTCTCTCCACAGACGCTGCCTGACCTGCTGAGTGATTTACAGCACATTTTGTCCTTATTTCAGATTTGAAATATCTACAATTTTTTGCCTTTTTATTCCCAGGGACAAAGTATGTGGACAGCACGCTGGTGAGGGAGAGGAATTACTGGATAGCATTCCATCCAGGGGTGGTTAACAGAGCTGCAGCCACACAGCTCCAGTGACCCAGGTTCAATCCTGACCTCAGGTCCCGTCTGCGTGGAGTTTGCATGTTTTCTCTGTGATCTTATGGGTTTCTTCAATGTGGCCCATTCTGGTTGCCTCCCACATCCCAAAAAAGTGCTGGTTGATAGGTTAGTTGGCCCTGGTGTGTAGGTGAGAGGTAGAATCTAGGGGGCATCCATGATGGGAATGTGGGGAGAATAAAATGGGTTAGCGTGGGATTTGTGTAAAATTGGGCGGTTGAGGATTGACATGGGTGGTGGGTTGAAGTTTCTCTTTCCCTCTCTGACTCTGGGACATATATTTGGGTAATAAAGTTTCTGCATTGTTCACAGAGAATTATATATCCAGAGCAAATCAGGTTATACATCTGCAGGCTGACTGCTTTCAGAACATTTTCGGTTGTGTAGGTTTTGTTTGATGAATGGAGATAGATCTGGCTGGGGCAAGCGGGAACCTGACACCAGGTACATCCTACACCTCTCCCGACCAGCACGCGGCAGGGCTGAAACTCTGCACACTCACCCAACGTCTCCACGAATCGGATCTCGTCTCGGCACACCTTCTCACACTTGTCCTCTTCCTTCAGCTCTCCTGTGTTAAAAACCTTGCACTCCACACAGCCTCTGTGAGGGGAGGGAGGAGAGGGATCACAGAAAAACACATGCTTTACACTTCTAAACAAAAGAACAGGCTGAGTTTTAAGCCTATTCACAGATTCTTTCCTTTGGTCCTCGCTGGTTCTGGCTGTGATTGGGTGCAGATATTGAGCACAAGAAACATGGTGCCTGCAGGGTGCCTGGATATTCATTACCACATGAACTGGTTTTAACAGATAAGTTCCTTCACTTTATGTGTTTGGTCTGCATTTACATAGCGTTCCTTACACCTGAGGATGTGCCAGAGCAGGTTACAGCCAGTGGAGTGCAGCTGCTATTGTCAGGCAGGGAAGATGGCAGCTGGCTTGTGCACAGCAAGCTCCCACAAACAGGGGAGGGAGGGGAAGGGAAGGAGGGAAAGAGAGGGAGGGAAGGAGAGGGAGGGAAGGATGGGGTGGGGAGGAGGGTGAGGGCAGGGAGGAGTGGGTGGGGATGGGAGGGGACAGGTGAGGAGGGGAGGAAGAAGGGGCAGGAAGGAGGGGGTGGGGAGGAGGGGAGGGAGAGGGTGGGGGGACTGGGCGGAGAGGAGGGAGAGGGCGGGTGGGGAGTGGACAGGGAGGGAGGAAAGGGTGATCGGGGAGGGGGAGAGGGCGGACGGGGAGGAAGGAGGGTGGGGAGGGGGGAGAGGGTGGGCGGGGAGTGGGCGGGGAGGGGGTGGGTGGTGAGGTGGGTGGCACTGGGAAGACTTACTTTTTGAAGTTGCAGGCATCGGGACAGGTGGGACACTTCTCACACTGGTCGCCGTACGCCCCTCCTGTACACACGCACTTCCCGCATTTACACTCGCCTCGGGCGTGACACATGGGCCCCACGGGGGGCATGCAGTCATCTGTGCTGGTGCTGCAGTTGCAGTAACTGTCAGTCCAGCCGGGAAAGCAGCTGCACTCTCCACACTGGCATCGGCCGTTCCCTGTGTGAATGGAAGGCAGCAGTGAGACTCAGTAACATCCACCCGTGTGCACAGCTCATTTGCACTCCCTCAAACCCTCCCTGCACGGTAGTGTAGCGGTTAGCGTAACACTATTACAGCGTCAGTGACCCGGGTTCAAATCCAGCCGCTGTCCGTAAGGAGTTTGAACGTTCTCCCCGTGTTCGCGTGGGTTTTCTCCGGGTGCACCGGTTTCCTCCCACATTCCAAAGATGTACGGGTTAGGAAGTTGTGGACGTGCTATGTTGGCGCTGGAAGCGTGGCGACACTTGTGGGCTGCCCCCAGAACACTCTACGCAAAAGAAGCATTTCACTGTGTGTTTTGATGTACATGTGACTAATAAAGAAATCTTATCAAACTTGCCCCCTCCTCACTGCCTGCCCTCAACCCTTTTCATCCCCTTAACCTCACTCCCGTCTTTCAACCCTCACCCTCACTCCCTGCCCTCACCTCTCCTTCTCACTCCCTTCTTTGACCCCTCGTCATTTGACCCTGCCCTCCCTCTCTGCTTTTACCTCACTTTCACTCCTGCCTCCAGCTGAAGTTTTGAAATGTCTTGCTGATATAAGTATAAAGTCAAGGGTTATTTTTAGTTTGGATATATAGTTCCACAGAAATTGGATCATGTGGTGCCTTTTCATGAGATGTTAACTGCATAAATTCACTTTAGCCTGCAGTAGGTCACACAAGCCATCAACTCTGGGAGAACCCGTCCTAACTGTGGACTGGGACTGGGGTTCCATGCACGATCCATGTTAGTACACCTGAGCTTTTCCCAGCATTGGTTGTGCCCCTACAGATAATGAAGGGGCCTTTCTTTCTCCCCTCCTCACCTGTTCCTACCGTCTCCTCCCTGCCCTCACCCTCCTCCCCACCCTCACCCTCCTCCCTGCCCTCACCCTCCTCCCCACCCGCTCCGCCCCACCCTCACCCTCCTCCCCACCCGCTCCGCCCCATCCCCTCCTTTCTCCCCAGCCCGTTTTTCCCACCCTCCCCTTCCCTCCTCCCCTTCCCCTCCCTCCCCTGTTTGTGGGAGCTTGCTGTGCACAAGCCAGCTGCCATCTTTCCTGCCTGACAATAGTAGCTGCACTTCATTGTCTTCACTTAATGTCCATTTCTGCTTGGAGCAGAAATGACCGATGCTTCCTCGTTGTTGAGAGGGACACCTGGCTGAGATTGGGAGACCTGACTGGGCATCTCCTCAAACTGCAGGCTGCTGACACATCAGGTCCACAGACTGTGCTGCAAGAAACAGTGTGTACTTTCTCTGGGATTTAGCTGCTGAGATACTCAGTCAATGGGTGCCCATAGTGATACCACTTGTACTGCCCAGTACTGGAGATGTCAATACAAATAGAAAACTAGTGGTAAGGAATGGGAAATTCAACTAAATAACTAATAGATTCTCTAAGCTGGACAGGGAAGGAGTCACGAACTACAGGCAGTCGGAGACTTCAAACAGAACATTGGAGATCCTTTGAAGAAGTTGCCTATAGCAGCGTATCCTATGTACTTTAACAATAAAGATTGAAATGCAAAGTCAGTAGCACCTGAAGATATTCTGTAAACAATGTCACCCGGAGCGTGTTTTGTTCCATAATATCTGTCAGACATTCCAAACTACTGCAAGATGAATGATTGGAGATCATCCTAGCGAGTGAATGAGATGGGACTCAAGAGAGGGCAAGGGCCAACATTCCTAAAAAAGTGTCCTGCAGAATCAGTCACTCCCCATAAGGATCATCAACGAGTGAGTCAATCCAGTGTGGATAAATTTAAATGTGTTTTGGAACACTCTGTCTCTTTATGATAAGTGCCTTGTAACACACAAATTAAATATTGCCTTTGATGGAAATCTGCGATAAAGACAGGAAATACTGGAAATAGCAAATTACACAGTCTCTGTGGCAATAGAAACAGTTAAGATTTCAAGTCGTTGACCCAAAACATCAACTCACTCTCTCCTCAGAAGTTTCATGATCTGCCAAGTACTTCCAGATTTTCTGTTTTTATTTTAGTTCAGTGCAACTGTTTTAATTGTTAAATAAAGTGTTCTGTGGAAATTCCCTCACCAGTATGGTGTATTGTTGAATCTGTAGAAAATTCCCATAAATAAACTGGATCATTTTCATTTTGCTAACACCCCCCACCATCAAACCCTTGCCCTGATCCCTAACCCTCAATTCCTGCTCCCACCCCCCCCCCCACACATACCCCGAGACCCTTTCCACCCATGGACTGGGCAAAGACCTCCACTGGAGGCCCATGAAACTGAGAACTGGAAATCAGGCACAGAAGCCTGACCTTCAGACAACGTAGACTTTGAGATGAATAGAATGAGAAAGAAACTAGGTTAAAGGGAGAAGAAACAAAGGAGAAAAAAGGGAGAAATAGAGACAAAGAGGGATAGAAGGAATAACAAAGTAAGAAAACAAACGTGACATGAGCAAAGGAGTGTGAGAAAACGAAAGAGAGAGAACATAGTGAAGAGTAGATGATAAGAGACCAAGGCCCATCCAATTCACCTTCTACCTTGCTGGCACTTCCATTATACAAGTATAATGCTGGCACTGACTAATCAGTCCAATTAATCTTTGTTAATTAGTGACATTGGACCTAGACTTGAGAATGGTAGTGCAAAGCTTTAGGGATGATGGATCCCGTGACACTTGTTCCTCTTCAGCAAGCTACAACTATGACACAACAAATTACACATAGAACATTACAGCACAGTACAGGCCCTTCGGCCCACGATGTTGTGCCGACATTTTATCCTGCTCTAATATCTATCTAGCCCTTCCCTCCCACATAGCTCCCCATTTCTCTATCATTCATGTGTCTAAGAGCCTCTTAAATGTCCCTAATATATCTGCCCCCCACAACCTCTGCCAGCAGTGCGTTCCACACACCCACCACTCTCTGTGTAAAAAACTTACCTCTGATATCCCCCCTATACCTTCCTCCAATCACTTTAAAATTATACCCCCTCGTGTTAGCCATTTTCACCCTGGGAAAAAGTCTCTGTCTACTCGATCTATGCCTCTTATCATCTTGTAAATCTCTATCAAGTCCCCTCTCATCCTCCTTCTCTCCAAAGAGAAAAGCCCGAGCTCGCTCAACCTATCCTCATAAGACATGCTCTCCAATCCAGGCAACATCCTGGTAAATCTCCTCTGCACCCTCTCTGAAGCTTCCACAATTTTCCTACAATGATGCAATGTATTACTTGTATACAAGATGTTATCTTCAAACCAACATTCACCTAATGAAAAAGGAATAATAAGAGAGAATGAGGGTCCATTAGGTGAAGTGCTTCAGCACACTTGAGTGAATGATTAATCTTTCCTTCTGCATATGGATGGATAAGTTCAGTGAGCCTCTGCACCTCTTATCATCCATGTGCTCACATGGCACCAGATAACCCCGGGGGCTGCTGCTTCCAACCCACGGATGTGGTTGGAAATGGTGAGGAGGAGAAGGAATTGTTTTAATCATGGAATCTGGGTAATCCAAAACTCTTGCGTCACCTTGTTGTGACTAACTTCCTTGACTTTAATTAAGCAGGGTGTGCCTTCTCAGGGAGGAAGTGTGCACTCTTGATTGGGTATACAGAAACCCTACTGGTAAACACAGAGATGGGTTTAGCCACATTAGGCAGCTGGGCTGATCAACATTACGTGGTGTTCCAGACCCACCGTATTCTCCTTTTCCCCTTGTGCTAGCCATTTTTGCCCTGGGAAAAAGTGTCTGACTGTCCACTTGATCTATGCCTCTTATTGTCTTGTAGACCCTTATCAAGTCACCCGTCATCTTCCTTCTCTCCAAAGAGAAAAGCCCTAGTTCGCTCAACCTATCCTCATAAGACATGCTCTCCAATCCAGGCAGCATCCTGATAAATCTCCTGTGCACCCTCTCTCAAGCTTCCACATCCTTCCTATATTGAGGTGATATATTACTTGTATACAAGATGTTATCTTCAAAACAACATTCACCTAAAGAAATCTTCCTTTTAGTTATTCCTGTGAAACTGTTTTCCTTCCCAGTTCCACTGAAGATTTGCTACCTCAAACCAAACTTCCCTCTCTTTCTCTCTCTTCAGAATCTGCTTGAGTTGCTGTGGGCAACCAGAGAGTTGTATTTTGGAATTGCTGAGATTGAGATTGTGGCTTTGAATGTTCTGAAAACTGTTGGTGTTGCTTGACAGTTGGAGAACCACGGCAGTTTCATGCTATCTGGTTTGGATTTTTCAACCAAAAGAAAGCTTTTAGTAAATTCTCATTTTTTACTGGAAGTTGCAAGACTGCAGGACAATACAGCCTGGCTGCGTACAAGCCTGGTTTGCTTTCTCTTGAGAAGGCATAGAAGGATACAGTCCTACTGCGGGTAAATGGGATTAGTGCAGACGGACAAGAAGGTCAGCATGGATCTGGTGGGCTGAAGGGCCTGTTTCTGTGCTGTACAGCTCTAACTCCATAGAAGATGGAAACGTGGTCCAATTGAAGTACTTAAATGATAAAGCAGTAGATAAAGAGGAATATTTCTTCCTTTTATGGGAGCTCATATAAAGGCACATAATCTTAATATTCAGGAGAGAAATCAAATAGAACTTTTTTTCTCAGAAAGGGTCGTGGAAATTTGGAACGCTCTCCCCAAGTAACCATGGATGCCTGGGTTACTGAGATTTATAGGTCTGAGACTACTAGAAATTTTTAGCCCAAGGGATGTGTCATAAAGGAAGGGCATTCAGAAATACTGATCTGCAATAATCTGACCGGCTCAAGGGAATGAAAGGTGCTCTTCTATAGGCTTGTATGCGACAAGTAACCCTTGAACCATATCACAGATTACCAGTGGGTGGGAGGGGTACGAACATACAAGTGAGGAGCAGTAGGAGCCCCTCAACTTCTCCAGCCTGCTTCACCATTCAATAAGCTCATGGCCGTACCTCTGGCACGTCCTAACTCATAAAACATTTTGTCACCTCTCGCTGTAAAAATTACACACAGTCTGAAAGGGATGTTAAACTAGAGCTAAAAGTGGGTCTGAGACTAGGCTATAATACTGGTAATATTCTCCAACTCACTCTCACTGTTAGGGAGACCCTTCCCGGCAGGGCTGTAGCCCATGATGTTAGGGAGGACATGTAGCACATTCAGCCCCACCGGACTACGGTGGTGGCCTTGTCTGATGCCAGCTTCCATCCTCCAGCCTCCTCCCACCCCACCTGCATGGACTTCTTTCTCCCTCCATGTGTTCATCCACTCTCCCCTTCTCTTAGAGTGGTCGGTATTCTGAATCACTGTTTATCTAAATGTAGGGCTCCTCCCTCCTTACAGTTAAACCGAAGGGAAGAAAACAGAGAGTAAGAAAGTTGTCAAAATACAGCTGAAGGATATTTTCTGCTTCAGGGTTGAGTCAAAACCCAACGAGCTGTCTGCAGCCCTCATATTCCAATAATTAAGTCCAGCAGTGGCTCCATTCTGTGCAATGGACACCCGCCCTATTGATTCATGTGAGAGGTTTGGATAACCTCACAAAAGGATAACGCTCACGGGCCGTCCAGTCCAGTGGTCTGCCAGGTCCAAGTCACCTGGCCCAATGTGAGCTCCCAGCTCCCACAGAGTGAATGAAGTCTGGCAGTGCCCAGTAGATACATTGTGCAGGAAGAAGAAAACTCAAACTGATGGGCCCCCTTCAGGATGTCATAATGACAAAATGTCTGCCACTGATCAGGACGTCAACCATTGCCCCATAATTCAATCATCAGTACATCCTCAGTCAACATGGAGCAGACATACCTTTTCTCTTTTAAGGGGTACATACCAATTACTCTTAAAGTCCAAGTTGTGCAGGATGGAAACAGGCCATTTGGCCCACTGAGAACACATCAACTATCAATCACCCAATTCCCATTTTATTGTCTCCACATTCCCATCGACTCCCCCAAGATTCTCCTGTTTGCCTACACACTAGGAATAATGTACAGTGGCCAATTAACCTACCAACCTGGGATGTGGGAGGAAACCGGCGCACATAGGGAAACCCACAGGGTCACAGGGAGAATGTGAAAACTCCATACAGACAACACTGAGAGTTCAGGGTTGAACCTGGGTCTCCGAAGCTGTGAGGCAGCAGTTCCACTGGCTGCACCATTGCCACTGCCTCCTGATGAAGTCAAGGACTTGGGGTCCACCCACACATGGGAATATGCTTCCTACTGTTTGCCAATTCCTATCCATTTGACTGCTACCTTCCATCTTACAGCTGTAATTACTGTGTACAGAGTAATTGGTATGTACCCCTTAAAAGAGAAGAGGTATGTCTGCTCCATGTTGACTGAGGATGTACTGATGATTGAATTATGGGGCAATGGTTGACGTCCTGATCAGTGGCAGACATTTTGTCATTATGACATCCTCAAGGGGGCCCATCAGTCTTGAGTTTTCTTCTTCCTGCACAATGTATCTACTGGGCACTGCCAGACCTCATTCACTCTGTGGGAGCTGGGAGCTCACATTGGGCCAGGTGACTTGGACCTGGCAGACCCCTGGACTGGGCTGCCCATCAGTGTTGTCTTTTTCTGAGGTTATCCAAACCTCTCACATGAATCAATAGAGCGGATGTCCATTGCAGAGAATGGAGCCACTGCTGGATAATTATTGGAATATGAGGGCTGCAGACAGCTCCAACTGAAACTCGTTGGGTTTTGACTCAACCCCGAAGCAGAAAACATCCTTCAGCTGTATTTTGACAACTTTCTTACTCTACGTTCTGTTCTCTTCCTTTCGATTTAGCTGTAAGACGGGCAAATGGATGGGCAAGACTCCCAGTCTGCCTCTCTAGCACTCTCAGTTTGTGGATCAGTTATAAACAGTCTGGTGTAGCGGCAGGATTTGTAGGATGTGACTTGTTTCTGAGTTCCAATTGTCACACTGACCCCAGCAACATCAAGTTGTGTCTCAGCAAAGTAGATTAGCCCTGGGTAAAATGTTCTGCACATGAGTCGCTGTGTAAATAATTGGAGTGGGCATGAACCGAAAGCCTTCTGCCCTGCCCCCAGTGCTGTCCACTAATAGACTTCTCATGGTGTCCAACTGGGAGCACAGACTCCAGCATACTTCCCGCCTTCAATGGGAGGCTTGCATGTTAAATGTGTTCTTGGTTAAACGTGGAGCGAGCACAGCAACCCCATTCAAATGAATGGAAGAAATCAGCTCCCAGGAGCAAGGTTATATTTTTATTACTTATTAGCTCGTTTCAACATTTTTTATGTTTTTAGTGCTTTAAATGTTAAGAAAATGTTAAAATATTTTTAGTAACATCTATAATTTTTTTTTAGCAGTTACTGAACACTCGTGAATTTTAGAGGCCGTCACCGTTCATAAACATTCACTGCCCCGACCACACGGACATCTGGTGAGCCCAGGGATGGGGCCTCACTGGCTTGTCAAGGCTTTCTGTGAGTGTAGCAGGCTACCTGAGCTGAGACAGTCCTCGCACTACACTGGGTCATGTCCCAGTGCTTGGAGTTGTGTTTGCCGTGGGACACTGCACTGGGAACCACGATGGGAGAAATGGTGATGTCCAGGAGAAGGTGGTCAGTGATTTCAGGGCAACAGATGACCTCCTCCATATTTCTGGATGCTTTTCAGGTGGATTTTAGATGTGGATTTTGATAGAGAATTGTTCTCTAAACATGCTTTCCTCTTGGAACTTAAGGACTTGGGGGGAAAATAATATTTCAAAATGAGATCCCTAACCCAGAATGTATAAAATCTGAGAACTTAGCCAAGTAATTAATGAAATCTTTTTCTGTTGGCTCTACAGTTTTACTCAATCTCCCAGACTGGTGAGTGAGGCAGTGGGGGAAGGAATAACTCCAGTCTCAACAAGCCAAAGGAACTTAAGGAACTGACTACCTCATCTCTGCATTGCCGAGATGTTTTCTGAAACCATGAGCTATGGGATCTGATCTGTGGTGTATAATGACTCCAGAATCCTGGACCTTGATGAGCATTATGAAACACTAATTGTCTGCGACTGCTAATTAAAGCTATTTCACATGGAGGGGAAACCAATGTGTTGCACACGGTCCCAGCATGAAGCAACGGCAAACATTCCATTCGGAGCACAGCAGGAAGCACAGCTGTGCAATGCCCAGATATAACGTTCCATTAGTGGTTTTCCCACACAGTCTGACACAGCATTTTGCTGCATTCTGATATCTGGGGCAGGTTTAGTGAACCTATTATAGGTTGCTACCTATTGAGACAAGAGTGAAATATTTCCGGCTGGGACTATATTTTCCCCATGGACCACTTGTTTTTTGAATGAAAACTGGAACATATCAATGAATAGAAAGTAATTTCATTGTACAATAAAAGGCATTTACTGAGTTTGGTCTGGTACATTGCCGTGGTAATTCAGCAGTGGGTTGTTTAAGGCTACAACAGGATCTGGATCAACTGGGAAAGTGGGCAAAGGAATGGCAGTTGTAATTTAATTTGGACAAGTGTGAAATAATACATTTTGGGAAGTTAAACCAGGCAGGACATACATAGTGAATGACAGGGCCTTGAGGAGAGTTGTAGAACAGAGAGACCCAGGGATGCAAGTACATAGTTCCCTGAAAGTGGCGACACAGGTAGACAAGGTGGTGAAGAAGGCGTACATCGGCTTAAGCACTGAGCACAGGAGTTGGGACGTCATGTTATAGCTGTACAAGACATTGGTGAGATCGCACCTGGAATATTGGTACAGTTCTGGTCGCCATGCTACAGGAAGCATGTGATTAAACCGGAAAGTGTACAAATCAGATTTACAAGGATGTCACCAGGACTGGAGGGCTTGAGTTATAAGGAGAGACTGGACAGGCTGGGACTATTTTCCCTGGATTGAAGGAGGCTGAGGGGTGACCTCATGGAGTTCTATAAAATCATGAGGGGCAGAGATAAGGTGGACGGTCACAGTCTTTTCCCAGAAAAGGGGAGTTTAAAACTAGAGGGCATTGTTTTAAGATGAGAGAGGAAAAGATTTATAGGGGACCCGAGAGGCAAGTTTTTCACACAGAGGGTGGTCGGTATATGGAACGAACTGCCAGAGGAAGTGGTAGAGGTGGGGACAATTGCAACATTTAAGACATTTGGACAGATACAGGGATAGGAAAGGTTGAGAGGGATATAGGCCAAATGCAGGCAAATTAGACTAGATCAGGAAGACATCTTGGTTGGCAGGGATGAGTTGAGCTGAAGGGCCTGCTTCTGTGCTGTATGACTCTAGGACTCTAAAAACATCTCCTCACGGACACAAACTTGACAAATGGACTGGGGCCATTCCATTTATACTAATTCTTCTTGAGTTTCTGCAAAGTTACACCAGATTAGGAAACCCCGGAGTAAATTCCATTCACTAAAGACTCTCATAAAGGAAGGAATTTTTCTATTGCAGCTGCACCACATCCAACAATGCCCCAAAACAACTCAATTTGTGCTGCTGTTGGACACAAAATCAAGCAAAGAATTAAAAGTGAAGCCTTACATTAAATTTGACCCTCATTCCTGTATCTCCATGTACCCGCTGCTAAAAATTGTTCCCAATGCCTCCTCACCTTCCTGTAAAAACTGAAGGCTCAATGTAATTTTTTACCGTCAGGTTTGTTTTAGAAAGTGTTGATAAAAATGCTAAAACTTTAATTATTTGTGGCTCATAGAGACAAATGGCTTCTTTTCCTTACGCTTCACAGTATGGCTAAGCCAAAGATCTTGGCTAAGTTATATACGCCCTAATATTTGACCCATTTGCACGTCTATAGGTACCTATAGAATTTCTACAGAATATGTTTAAATTTAAAAAGGCTCAGGGTTAAATCTGTTTAAATTGAAAAAGATTCAATAACCAAAAAGAACATGTTTGCCAAAGGAAGACTTGCGTTAAAAAGATGCCTTTCAAGAACTCAGACAGCTGAGAAGTGTGGTAACTGCTGTAGAAAATGCAGTTGACCATCTGTGCACTGCAGGACGATATAAGCTCTGGGTTGAGAACTTGACTTCAGATTAGGGTTTTCTTGTTGAAGTGTCACTGACCATTAAATAAACTGATGTTGCCAAGGGATTGGAATTCACGGTCAGTGGGCGCTGAGTAGAATACAAATGACCAATTAGCTGACCTGCTAAAATATGGGAAATTGTGGAAAACGTATGCTTAAACAAAATTATTCAGTTTTATCCCAATCAAATGTGTTAACTGTAGACATTTTGATAACAGCTGCCTGCTGAGATCACATCTGTCGAGTCATTAAGACTCTGAAGAAACACGGGAAGAGAGTCAGAAAGAACTCTCTCTGTAACAGGCACGTACAGCTGTACAGGAGGCTGCCCTGGAGCTGAGGGAAAATGCTGGAACGAGGGAGGAGGATGGGGACATGCATGCATACATTTTTTCTGGTTCTCCCTTTGGGCCTCCATGATTACCTACGTGGATTGTATCCTGTGCTGTGAATGGCCTCAATCCACTGTGAGCCGTGGGCTCAGCATGCTGCCAGGAACCTCACACATATCTGCACGGTGAATCATGCATAAGGGAAACACTGTTAGAAACATGTAAATGGATATAAATGGAGGCTGGTAGATGCTACAGAGTACAGAGAAGGCCGAGGGCACATCAATTCACATCTCCTTGCTAATCCAATGCAGAGTCTGCTCCTTCCTTTTTACCAGTTGCAAACGCGGGTCATAGGTTACACCTTTAAAATATAATTTCTGCTGCTAATCCAGAAATGGATGCTGTGCATCGGGTGACATCATCAGATGCATGGCTGATACTGGGCTAATGTCAGCTCCACTAAGGGAAACTGTTGCTGGAAGTGTCCAGGCCAGTTTCCTTACAGTCAGTCATCAAAACTTAAATGTTCACTGGCGGGATCTACTGTATCTTTGAGTGGTATGTAAAAGATGTGCAAATGGGCCCAATTTCAGGGCATATATAACCTAGCCAAGATCTTTGGATTAGCCACAGGTGAAGCATAAGGAAAAGAAGCCAGTTGTCTCAGGGAAGACAAAAGCAGAGACACTTAACCGGCTCCTCCTCCGACAGACATACACTGAGATCGCCAGCAATTACTGTGGAGCAACTGTGTTACTTCACTCACCTGAGCACAATTTTCCCCTGTGGCGCCCACAGGAAAAGTCGTCACATTCACAAAACTCTCCGGATATGATCCCAAAGTCACTGCTGTGGCAGACACACTGTCCACAGATGCACTCCCCACGGTTATTGCAAATGGGGTCGCCTTTCCTTGGTGAGCAGGTATCCTGTGTGATAGTCAAGCCATCCCCTTCCTTGCACTCACAGAAAGGTCCAAAGCGGCCCGGGTGGCACTTGCACACTCCGCACTCGTAGGTTCCATTGCCATTGCTGCACACTGTGCTGTTCTCCACCGCTTCGCTCTCACAGTCGCAACCACAACTGAAATTGACGGTGATCTCCAAAGTATCCTTAAACAAAATCGGCTTCAGCGTAAATGTCTTCACCTTCTCATCTTTTGGACACTCCCTGGCCTCCAGTTTCACTGTAAAATTCACCTGGAGAGAGAGGGAGAAAGAATTCTGATGTACATAATGCTGAAGGTATGCTCGAAGTACTTTGTAGCTAATGGATTGCTGGTGAAGATGGGGTTAAATAATTCAGTCAGCAGCTGTAAGACGTATAACCAGTACTGTTTCTTGAAGAAAGAGATTAAGGACAGACACAACTCCCTACTTTTCTTCAAACTGTTTAAAACAAGACATATAATCATTAATAGACTTCTATACTCGGTTAGCTTGGTCTAATTCTAACTAATTTATCATTCTACATGCTAGGATTACTCTATGTACAGCACACCCTCCCGATTCAGAGGGGTTGAGCTCTGAGGAAAATTGTGATTTTCCGTAACGCAAACCCTTGACAAGAGTTGACAAAACGTGTTGCTTATTTCGTAATTTGTGATTATTTAGTTATTTTTTTCTTACGTAAATTCTGTAAGAGCAAATTTTTATTCCATATTTGAAATATTTTAGGAGTGATTTGTGAATTCCGTAAGGGTGAATCTCCATTGTACTTCCTGCTGTAACGCGGGGATACACCGTATCACTATTATACTGTGGGTTGCTTTCACTCTCAGGATTTACATTACTCAAGGGGGTGCTTCATTCTATGGCATGCTATCACTGATCTGAGTTACTATTTTACTATAAGGTGTTCTGAGTGGGTTCCTGTTAATCTATGAATTGCTGAAACTCTGTGGTCTACCATCATTTTATTGATTTCTCTTATATCTGTTCTAGAGAGTGACATTACTGTGTGGAGGTCCATTACTCTATCCAATGCACTACATTTCTGGACTGCAAGGTCTGTTACTATTTCTTGAGTTGCCATTACACCCATGGATCACTGGTACTCTAGATGATGCTATTCCTCCACAGGTCGATAGTTGTCTGCTCTGCTTTTACAGTCCGGGTTAGTAGTTCTCTGATCCTCTATTACAGTATAGTTTGATAAATTCCTGACCTGCCATTACAGTGTTGGTTGATAGTTCTCTGCTGTTATTATAGTACAGGTTGATATTTCTCTACTCAGTTATGGTGCAGATTGATAGTTCTCTGATCCTCTATTACAGTGCAGGTTGGTGGTTTTATACTCTGCTGTTAAAGCACAGTTCAGTAATTTTTTTTGCTGTGCTATTACCTGAAACTTAAACCCTACTTGAGTGTTCCAGTATTTGCTGTTTGGTTTTACATTGGAGCTTGGTGCCAACATGTAGTTCAGAACAAAGTGACAGAAGGTTTCTAAACTGGTGCCTTATCTCCATACAGAAGGCTTCTTAATTGCTTGCAGTAATGAAAATTAGTCAGCTGTGCAACAACCATTTTATCCCAGTTTTAAATTATTAGCAGAACTTAATGATGTGTGGTAGAAAAACTGGAAAAATACATATAGGAGTGTGTATTACTGAGGCAATTAAATGCTTCAATTTCATTGGGCATTGGTTGAGAATAGTGTACAGCATTCCTCTGCTTATTTAAGGAAGGATAAAAATGTATTGGAAACAGCTCAGAGAAAATTTACTGATCTAATACCTGGAATGAGTGAGGAAAGGTTGGATGGGCTAGTCTTGCATCCGCTGGAGGTTAGAAGAGTAAGGAGGGACCTGAATGAAACATAAGAAAACTGGGGGGCCTTGACAAGGTCGATGTGGAAAGGTCGTTTCGCCTTGTGCCAAACCTAGAATTAGGGGTTGCTGATTAAAGATAAAGGGTCATACATTTAAGATAGAAATGAGGTGATTTTATTTTTCTTTCAGCAGGTTGGGAGTCTTTGGAACTCTCTTCCTCAGAAGTTGGTGGAAGCAGAGCTGTTGAATATTTTGAAAGTAGAAGTCAATAGATAAACGAGAGAGAGAAAGGTTACTGGGCTGGATGGGAATGTGGAGCTGGGTTTACAATCTGAACAGCCATGATCTGATCAAGTGGTTGAACAATTCCTAAGTTTGTGTATAAATAAGGGAAGCAAATCACCCTGCAGCACCTAAGTCGGATTTTCCTTTGCTGCACTGCTCAAAGGCAGAGGAAAATCAGGCAAAGAGACCTGAAATTGGATCACCTTGTTCAGTTTGCCACATGCAAGTGAAACTACACTTTGAATGGAGTGATACACAATAACTGCTATTGGGATTGGTTTATTATTGGCACTTGTACCGAGGTACAGTGAAAAACTTGCATACCGTTTGTACAGGTCAATTCATTACACAGTGCAGTTACATTGAGTTAGCACAGAGTGCATTGATGTAGTACAGGTAAAACAATAACAGTACAGAGTAAAGTGTCACAGCTACAGGGAAGTGCATTGCAGGTAGACAATAAGTTGCAAGGTCTCAACAAGGTAGATTGTGAGGTCAAGAGTCCATCTCATCGTATAAGGGAACCATTCAATAGTCTTATCACCGTGGGATAGAAGCTGGGTATATAGTTCCAGGTTATTTCATGTCATTCTCGAAACTTGACAACATACTTACTGGTGTTTGTGATTTCAGTGTCAGGGATGCATCAGGTGATATCATTCTCTGTACAGTGCTCGTCCACATTGTCCATCAAGCAGCGCTCAGTCCCAGCATGACTGCTTTGAGTCATAGAGTCACACAGCATAGAAACAGGCCCTTCAGCCCAACTGGTCCATGCCGACCAAGTTTGCCCATCTAAGCTTGTCCCACTTTCCTGTGTTTGGCCCATAAACCTTCCCTATCCATTTACCTGTCTGGGTGCCTTTTAAATGTTATTATTGTACCTGCCTTGACCACTTCCCCTGGCAGCTCATTCCTTATACTGACCACCCTCTGGGTGAAAGAGTTACCCCTCAGGTTCTTATTAACTCTCTCCCCTCTCACCTTAAACCTATGCCTTCTGGTTTTTGATTCCCTGACTCTGGGAAGAAGACTGCGTGGATTCATCCTATCCATGACCCTCATGATTTTTCACACCTCTGTAAGATCAGTCCTCATTCTCCTATGCACCAATGAATAAAATCCTAGCCTGTTCAACGTCTCTCCTTATCTCAGTCCCTCGAGTCCTGGTAACATCCTCGTAAATCTCCTCTGCACTCTTTCCAGCTTAATGGCATCTTTCCTATGACAGGGTGGCCAAAACTGAAGACAAAATTCCAAATGCGGCCTCACCGGTGAGGCCGAGACATTGGATATTTTTAAGGCAGAAGTAGATATGCAGACAAACAAGGGAGTGAAGGTTACTGGGTTAGACAGGAATGTGGAGTTGGGTGTATAATCAGAACAGCCATGATCTTATTACATGGTTGAACAGGCTCTTGGGCCAAGTTCTTTCTTGGTGCTTCTTTGGTGAATGGAGTGCAGTGGTTCAGCTCCAGTGCCAACAGCCAGGGTCTTAGGCCATTGATCCAGACCACTTCCTGGGAGAGATTCAAGTGGAACTGTTCCATCCAGACACCACCTCCATTTGGCATACTGGCTCCCTGCCAACTCTCCCAATGCACTAAATTCACAAGGACTGATTAGCTGACATCATGTGCAAAAATGTGATAGATGATTTAATTCAAAATTAATTGGATTAACATAAAAGGATGAAGAATTGCTCTACTCAGCCTCTTATTCTGTGTGTAGCCACTGCTACACACAAAAGCTACAACATCTTAGGTTGTCAGTTGACGGCTACTCAATAAATGTGGTAAAATTGGTGAACTTTGCTGTTACTTCATCACTGAAACAGTCACTTTTGTAGTCAGGTGTCTTGGTGAAAATTAATTTGTCCAATCTTGCATCTTGTCCAATCGAGGACTGCATGAGGGGCTCATGTTTGCTAGCAATCTCTGGATTAGCAGCAGCATGCTTAGGTAAAGCAATTGACTGAAAACACAACATTTCCACCAACACCTGCAGACTGTACCAACCTAGGAACACAAGAAGATGGGAACAGGAGTAGGCTACAGCTCCTCAAGCCTACCCCTCATTCAATATGATTATGACTGATCTACCCTAGGCCTCAACTCCTCTTCTGAGCCAGATCCCCAGAGCCTCAATGCAATGATCATTCAAACATGCATCCACGTCCACTTTAAATGCCACCGGTGATCCAGCCTCCACAACTGTCTGCAGTTGAGAACTCCAGAGGCTCACTACCCTCTGCGAGAAGAGGTTCCTACATATATCATGTAGATGTGAACATCATGTTGTAACCTACAATTCTGTCCGTATCCTCATTCTGCTGCTGGTTCCTACCCTATTCCCAGCAGTGCCTTGTATCCCTTTGACTAACATGGTTTGATGGGGTGAAGAGGGAAAGTATTTCCTCTGGTGAGGGTTGTTGTGGTTCCAAATCCTGGAAGTAACCTTAAAATCTGAGTCAGACTGCTCAGTGGTGGTGTCAGGAACACTGAGTGAAAATCTACCCCACCCCCCTTCCCCTCCAAAATCCTGCTGTGACCAGGTCAATTGAAAACATCAAATCTGAGACAGCGATTGTTAGATTTTGTCACACAAAGGTGTTAAATGGCATGGAACAAGAAAGGTAAATGGAGTTGAGATACAGTTCAGTCGCTATCCACTCGAATGGCAGAGTACGGTCTGGAGACTGAATGGCTTTGTCCTATTTCCATGCTTTGATCTACCAGTCCAAATCAAAGATATCCAATCAAGGACGTCCCCACCCACACCCAGGGTCTGCTGCACTGACTGTAAGTGAGTCAGGAGGTGTTGAAATCCTAGTCTCTGAAACTTCCTCCCTCGACCTCTCAATACCTTCAAGATCTCAAATCCCACCTGACCACCCTCTCAATCATTTTAGCCAGACTCCAACTGTTCCATGACCATTTCTCCCATACATGTGTACCACAACGGGTGGGTGAAGTGAATGGCATTGACACATGTAAGGAGATCCTTGGAGGTACATAAAGGAGAAAAGAACCAAAGGCCAATCTAAATGGCATTAGTGGAAGAAAGGAAAGTGGGGAAATCCCATGGACCCTGAGTACCAGCATGAACATATTTGGCTGACTAGACTGTGTCAGTCTTCTAAGTACTTTACAATACTTTGTGGTGTTGTTGGTCAAATCAAAGCTAAGCCCTTAGGCTTAAAAAGCCTGGCACAGTAAGCTTTAAGATATGTTGTTAATCCTAATGGAATGAAGGTTGTGAAAACTTTGTGCCTTTTAATCACATTAGTTCATTAAGATCTCAGGCTCATGGGTACTGTTTTAATTAATCTCGTCTTGCAGCTTGGGAAATACTGCAATTGTGTCTCAAATAATTCCTTGTTGCAAAAGAATTAAGACTTGAATGCATTGTTTTTGTTGGTGTGTGATGTTGGAGCTGGTTGGACTTTGAGCTTCAGAATCAACTCCTCGAACCCAGAGAGATCAATGGTTGTAACTGTGTTTTTTGCTAAGATCAGTCAGAAATTGAGTTGCCTCAATTAATATTCCCCAGAGGTTAAGACCGAGTTTCCCAGGTCTAAGTTCCCCAAAGGCGAGCTTTTTAAAATAATTAATGGGTTTGACAGGGTAGATGCTTGGAAGGCCTCACCCCTGGATGTGGAATCCAGAACCAGTTGAAAATGAATGGGAGTGAAGAGGAATTTGGAGGGGGTGTTGAGAGTGAGGAGGGACCCAGACAAGGAGTCGGGAGTGAGGAGAGGGATCTAGGGGGCAAGACAGGACTGAGGACAGAGCTGAGGAGACTGGAGGGATCCCTGGGACAGATGTGGAAAGGACAAATGCTGTTCCTGAACAGCTGGGCTTCAGCTGTCCGCCTCAATTGGCATGAAGTCATGACTTAGGATGCTGCTGGTGCTGCTTCTGTGGGTATCGAGGCCCAGCTCTCTCCAGAAGGACTGAATTAATGAGGTTCGGTAATGCAAAATGCCACCTGGTACTGAGACAGAAATGAGGTGGTTAATGCTGTGGGTAGTTAACTTGGGAAATGTGACTATATCATGCTTCGAGATTCTGTGATATTAAGTTTTAGTCCATAAGGAAAGACCACAAAGGTACAGACTTACTGCATTCGAGCTATAACCCTCCAGAACAAATCCCAGAGGGTGGGTGTGGCAGTACCTTATCATCACAGTGAGATACCTTTGCTTCTGAGCCACCGGTCCAATGGTCCTTTGGGCTTTGAATGAAGGAAAACCATGGGCAGGTTTCTTTGCTAGCAAACCCGTGGCCACCTCGGCGCAACAAGATACCTTCATTGTACTTACTGTGTCTCCGATCTTAAGCCCTGTGCAAAATCTCTGTCCTGGAATTAACTTGCCATTCCCACAGAAAGCATCGAAGGACACTGACAGTTCTTTTGGCAGATTCAAAACTTCTAATTCCACCCGGGAACGGATTTGCTAAAGACGAGAAATAGAGAGCATGTAGTTTAGTTTAAATATATGTTCTGTTCTTATCTGCATGTCAGTTGTGACCTATTGTTCCTGTCTTGTTCTTCCTGTTTCCTTGGTCAAAGACTGCCTGGTCTAAGGTACTTTGACCAATAGCTGCCTGGTCTGAGGTACTTTGACCAATAGCTGCTTGGTCTGAGGTACTTTGACCAATAGCTGCCTGGTCTGAGGTACTTTGACCAATAGCTGCCTGGTCTGAGGTACTTTGACCAATAGCTGCTTGGTCTGAGGTACTTTGACCAAGAGCTGCCTGGTCTGAGGTACTTTGACCAATAGCTGCCTGGTCTGAGGTACCGTGGGCCATGAGTTCTTGGTTTGTAGGTCCCTGGACAGTATTCTCTATGCTATGAGTGCTGGGCCAACAGTTCCTTAGTCTGTGGTTCTCTGACCTACAGCTTCTTGATATGTAGTTTCCCGTCCCACGTTTCCCAGCCTTGCTTTTTCTCCGCCTGTTCCTCTGTCTTGAACAAGAGTATAACCATTCCCCACCCTCCAGGCCTTGGTAACGGTTTCCCCATTCCCAAACCTTTTTGGGAAGTTCTGGTTATCAGCTCCTCCCCATCCTCCTTCTGCAACCCACAGTGTTGGTCATTTGGGATGGAACTGAGCTGGGAAGGAGCAGGAGCTAAGTTTGGAACTGGTGTGGAGATCAGAACCGACATGGGTGCAGATGATAGGACCAAAGTCACAGTTCCTCAAGATAATAATGCCATCATTTCGAACAACTCTCCCAGCAATGGTCACGGTATTGTGGCTGTACCTACCTCATAAGCATCTATAATGAGTTGCAGGACATTACTTGAATCCCTGGAGACTGTCCCAACGGTGGTACCAGGAATCATTCTACTGTAATTCTGTGGAAGCAGCAAGATCAGTAAACATAATCCAGTGAATCCGAAACCTTCATCCAACTGACTATAGATCCAACTGTTCATATCAAGCTTTCTACATCGTCACTTTACTATTTGCTCACCAACCTCCAGGTTGCCCCTTGATACGATGTCTGATTTCAGGTTGTTATAAAGAGCTGCAACCATAATATTGTGAATGTTCAGAGACATCTCCTTACTTCAGGAAGCTTTGCACTTTCCCAGGAGCTTGAGTGTGTTGAGAGGGGACACCTGGCACTGGGCGAATGTCATTCCTGCAATGTTACAGTTTGTCTCTGTGTCCTTGAAAATCCAATGCTGAAAATGTTCTCGGAATTCTCAGCAACTGAAGATTAATCTGCTGCCAGGAACCCAACAGGGGAATTATTAGAGGGACACTTAAAAACCTGTGGGCCAAAGATTCCATTGTCTGGGACAAGTTAATACACCATGGAAATACATTTTACGCTAAAATAGAAACCTAGGTTAGAGTCATAGAAAGATAGAGAGATACGGCATGGAAACAGGCCATTCAGCCCATCAAGTCCGTGCTGACCATCAACCATTAACACTAAACTGACATTAATCCCTTTTTTTAATCTCACTATATTCCCTACACACTCGGGCCAATTTACAGTGGCCAGTTAACCAACCAACCTACACGCCTTTGGGATGTGGGAGGAAACCGGAGCACCCGGGGGAAATACATGCAGTCACAGGGAGAACATGCAAATTCCACACAGTCAGCACCGCAGGTCAGGATTGAACCTCAGTCTCTGGCACTAGGAGGCTCAAGGCCCAGCAATGACCATGCACACACACCGAAGGCAGCCTTAACTGAGAAGCTGAGGGCTGCTTCAGCTTTAGCCAAAAGTGATGGTACTTACCTGGATTCCTGGCAGGGAGTCTAAGGACACTGAAGACATTTGAGAATTTTTATCTAAGGATGGGAAACGGTGAAGGAGAATTAATGTGTGTGTAACTGAGTGGTAGAATCTGGGGGGAGTTGATGAGAATGTGGGGAGAATGAAACGGGATTAGTGGACGATTAGTGTAAATGCATGGTTGATGGTTAGAATGGAGTTGTATGTCAAAGGGCCTGTTTCCGTGCTCTGTCATGTTAAACCAGGATAAACCAATGTGAAAAGATCAAACTGGGACAATTTGCAAATTGGATTTGAAGACACAAGATGCTGGAATCTGGAGCAAAACAAAAGGCGCTGGAGGAACTCAGCGGGTCAGGCAGCATCTGTGGAGGGAAATGGACGGTCGACATTTCGTGTTGAGACCCTTCACCTCGACAACTTTCAGTTCTCTGGCCCTGACCACCTATAAGCCAGTCCAGATGAAGGGTCTCGACCCGAAATGTCGACCGTCCATTTCCCTCCATAGATGCTGCCCGACCCGCTGAGTTCCTCCAACGCCTTTTGTATTGTTACAGATTGGGTTTGACTGGATTCCTTGAGACTTGGAATTCATTTCAGAGCCAGCTCCTTCTCTGACCTGTCAGCCTTTCTTTCTGTGGTGGAAAACCGGGTTTTGAACCTGTTAAGAGGGCTGGTGGTGCAGTTGTAGCTCCACAGACCTCGAAGTGTGCTGGTTCTTGCTTATACCAAGCTCCTTCACCTCTCCAAAACCTACCTGGTATATTTCAGTGACTGGCTGGGTTACTGCAAAGATGAGGTAGATGTTATTTTCTGTGAGCTTTTCAGTCACCAGAGCAAGTGATGGGTAATCCTGAAAAAAAACAGTGAAAACAGAAGTAAAATATTTGTGCCCTGGAAATCCTGCCTAAATTAAAACTTAGTCCTGGCTCAATTAGAATTTAATCTTCATATTAAACCTTGAGTAACTGAAACAGAAAGTGATGGAAATGCTCAGCAGCATCTATGAAAAGAGAAACAGATCTGGAGGGTTATGGGCTGAACATGGGCAACTGGGACTAGCAGAGAGGATGCTGTGGTCAGCATGGACCAGTTGGGCCGAAGGTCCTGTTTCCGTGCTATGATTCTCTATGACTCCTAAACAGAGTTAATGTTTTAGGTCAGAGATCCTCTTCTGTTTTTATTTCGGATTTCCACCATCTGTAGTTCTTTTGATTTGCATTTACAGTTGTGAAACTGGAGGTCCAATTTATTACATCCAAGGAGCAAACAATGCGATAGGAATATAGGAAGAGTTTTGGAGTACTTTTGCCCTGGATGAGCCTGTGCTTGGCAGATTCTGGCCTGTTTGTGGATTCACAGAGTCATAGAGTTATACAGCTATGGAAATAGGCCCTTTGGCCCAACTCATCCATGCCAACCAAGAATACTATCCATGCTAATCCCTTTTGCCTACACTTGGTCCATATCCCTCTATATGCTTCCTATCTATGTACCTGTCCAAGTAACTTTTAAACAATGTAATTGTACCCACCTCTACCTCTTCCTCTGGCATCTCATTCCATATACCCACCACCCTGTGTGTGAAAAACTTGCCCTTTAAATCTTTCCCCCTCACCTTAAACCTATGCCCTCTAGTTTAAGACTCCCCGACCCTGAGAAAAAGACAGTGACCATTCAATTTATCTATGCGCCTCGTGATTTTATACACCTCTATAAGGTCAGCAGTTAGCGTAACGCTATTACAGCGCCAGCGACCCGGGTTCAATTCCAGCCACTGTCTGTAAGGAGTTTGTACGTTCTCCCCGTGTCTGCGTGGGTTTCCTCCGGGTGCACCGGTTTCCTCCCACATTCCAAAGACGTACGGGTTAGGAAGTTGTGGGCGCGCTATGTTGGCATCAGAAGCGTGGCGACACTTGTGGGCTGCCCCCCAGAACACTACGCAAAAGATGCATTTCACTGTGTGTTTCAATGTACATGTGACTGATAAAGAAATCTGATCTTATCACTCCAGGGAAAAAAGTCCCAGACTATCTGGTCTCTCCTTATAACTCAAGCCCTCTAGTCCTGGAAACATTTCTGTCAATCTTTTCCACACCCTCCCGAGCTTGGGTCAACGGGATTGATGTGACCCACTATTTCTAGTCCCATGCTGTCACGCCACCAGAACCACGGTCCCCTGCCAGCGTACCTGAATAGCTGAGGCATTGTACTCATGGTTTAGACCCATGTGGCAGTGCCCGTCGTTGGGGCGCACGATACCAGCCAGCCTTGCGTCCAGAGCCAAGTGTGAGGTGGCGTCAGTGACAAAGACCAGCATGTGGGTGGCCTCTTGGCGCCAACCAATCTCCTCCTGCAGCAAGAAGTGGTTCATTAGAGCTTTCCAAAGGAATGTTCTGTGAAACTCTGCAAGCACTTTGAGAAACACTGTGCTGTCACTGTTTCATTTCAGTAGATTCTGGACACTTTGTCATTGTAAAAGTAAAGCTCACAAAACCAAAATGGTAATTACAAAATGACACGCTACGGTCCAAACGGAGCCACTTAAAACAATCAGAACAAATCAACAGACTTTCATTTGACAAATGCGCCAAGGGGTGGGGACGGAGATTTAATGCACAGAACTGCTCTGATGTAAATGAATGGCAGAACAGAGTTGGTAATACATGGCCTGTTCACATCATTCTGTTTTAATGCCTTTGTTTCTCCTCATGTTTCTTTCGTCACCGTACCCTCCTGAGGACAGAGTATGAAGTAACCCTACTATCCCCATCACTAACTGTGATCAGGGGCACACATACAGTGATGCCATGAGAGGTCATGGTTAACTCTGGGATTATACTCGCTGGAATTCAGAAGAATGAGAGGGGATCTTATAAGAAATATATAAAGTTATGAAAGGGATGGATAAGACAGAGGGAGGAAGGTTGTTTCCACTGGTGGGTGAGACTAGAACTAGGGGACATAGCCTCAAGATTTGGGGGAATAGATTTAGGACGGAGATGAAGAGGAACTGCTTTTCCCAGAGAGTAGTGAATCTGTGGAATTCTCTGCCCAGGGAAGCAGTAGAGGCTACTTCATTAAATATATTTAAGACACAGTGAGATAGATTTTTGCATAGTAGGGGAATTAAGGGTGATGGGGAAAAGGCAGGTAGGTGGAGCTGAGTCCACGGTCAGATCAGCCATGATCTTATTGAATGGCGGAGCAGGCTTGGCAGGCCAGATGGCCTCCTCCTGCCCCTATTTCTTATGCTCTTATGTTCTCCTCAGATTTCCAAATCCCCCTCCCACCAGCTTCGCTGGGAACTGAAGAAATCCTGCGATCTGTGAGACTCACATTGGTTGTAATTGGTCACTGCTGCATTAGGACGGCACCACTTTAAGAATTAGAACATGGAACTGACTGCTCTTATTGTTAGTGTGGAAGGCTCCAGAGTCTGCCTGCCTCTGCGTAGAAAGCCTCAATAAGAAATAAACACCTTTGTTGGTTTGAATTGCTGGTTTGAATAGAGAGAGATACTCAGATATCCTGGATTCAGATCCAGCACTGGAGCTGAGCTTCTCTCCTCCACACTGGGAAGATGATGAACTTGGTCGGCGGTCTGCTGTGTAGATGTTTGGCTAAACAGAGACAATTGTTGTCTGACCGAAAAATGTACTGGATGGACCCCCATTGAGTAGATCTTGATCAGGGAGACCCTTGGCAGACCATGACTAATGGGAGATATTTGGTATATCTTTGCTAGGCAGCTACTTGCTTGTTGGGTTCTCACTGGGCAGATCCTCCCTGGATATAATCTAATAAAAAATCTTGAATGAACACATTATAACTTGGTTCCTGGGAGGATTGTGTTGGCTGTTGCTGCACCCCAGCAAGCATTAAATGAATACATTTAGAATTATAGTAAAATCTCTCTAGTGGTTGCCAACAGTACTCTGACAGGTTGGGGAATCTTACAATTCCCCTCTGCAATTTCTAACACTACAATAGTGACGAAGGGTTTTGGCATATCTTGAGATCCTGAGTGACACAATTAAATTATGCATCAGCCTTTCCTGCTGGGTAGAAATCAATAAGGAGTTTCCTGCTGTAGACTCCCAAGCATATATCCTGTCCACCAAGTCAATTTAAGTTCTTAACATTTATATGGTCATGTATTTAAAAGTTCATAAACAGTTAGAATTTCCATTGTCTTCCCACTGAAGGTTTATACTGTGCAACAACTTCCGTCTTATTTTGATTCCAATTTTTCTTCATGATCCATCTGAGCTCTCAATAACTTTCGGCTTCTGGGACAGAGAAACTACTTCACTTTGTTTCTTTGTGAATTATGTATAAAGGATTTTGTTTACAAGTTCTGGCCTCCTTGCTGGTGGATGGCAACTCTCCCCAGACTGAGGGGAAGCTGGTTAAATCCCTGCGTCTGGAAGTGGCTCACCTTGACCAGGTATGGCAGGTAGGCTGTCACCACTGGTCCCCTTGCTTTAGGACATTGAGAAGAAAACAAAGGAACTCCTGTGGCCGTTCCGATTGTACTTCAGTGGCCCATCTAGTTTAATGGATGTCAGCTGAAAATCTGGGTGACTGAGAAACTCTGTCTAATTCAGGGGTGCCAACACTGGTATAGCAACTGTCCAGGGTGCCAATAGATCGAGTGTGCAAACGTACAGGCAGCTGGGATTTCAATCAAAGCACATGTGGAGCATAAAGAGCAACAGAGAATCGTTGGGCTGAATGGCCTGTTTCCATGCTCTATTTCTTTCTACATGGGTGGCACACTGTTGCAGCAGGTAGTGCCGCTGCCTCACAGCTCCAGAGGCCCAGGTTCAATCCTGACCTCGGGTGCTGCCTGTATGGAGTTTGCACGTTCTCCCTGTGACCGTATGGGTTCCCTCCGTGTGCTCCGGTTTCCTCCCACGTCCAAAAGACTGCCAGTTAGCAGGTTAATTGACTGCCGTAAATTACCCCGGGTATGGGTGGGTTGTAGGTGGATCAGGGTGGAGTTGCTGGGCTTGTGAGGGAGAATAGGTTACAGGGAAATGGGTGGAGTGAGGGGTTTGATAGGATTGCCCTGTGAGCAGACATGGACTCAATAGGCCAAACAAACTCCTCCTCTACTGTAAGGAAGTATGAGATACATGTATACGACCTCCACTACTGGCCTGCCCCATTGAGTGAGGGTCTGAGCTACCCTGAGTGGTGAGTGGGATGAGTGAAGGCAGTGAAGTCAAGGCATGGCAGTCAGGGGGAAGAGGTGGTAACACCCACGGTAGGGGTGCGTGGGAGAGGGAGGGCCCAAGTACTCTGGGGGTGTAGACACTCCACTCCCAGCAGGCACTCCAGCAGGATGACCTCGCTCCACTCACCTTGCACACCGAGACCTGGAGCACGGCGTCCATCCCACCCTCTGGTGTGTCACGGTTTCGAGAAACCTGCTGTTTGGTCACTTCATCATTAAACCTGCTCACCTCTTCCGTGAGTTTCAGCACATGTTTAAATCCAAACACAGGGGTGCACGTACTACTAAAACTAGAAAACGAAAATCAGAATCATCTTAATCAGCTTGGATCATGACTTAAAACTCAGAATCAGAGTGTCGAAGCAGGCTTATGCACCTACCCATACCTGCTCTTTGAATATTCTCTACAGCCCTGCATATCTTTCCTTTTTAGGGCTACATCCAATTGCTTTTTACACATTATTACTGAATGAGCTTCCGTGTGTGTGTGTGTGTGTGTGTGTGTGTGTGTGTGTGTGTCTCTGTGTGTGTCTGTGTGTGTGTATGTTTCTTTGTGTGTGTGGGTGTGTGTTTTTGTGTGTGTGTGTGTGTGTCTCTGTGTGTGAGTGTGTGTCTCTGTGTGTGAGCGTGTGTGTGCGCGTGCGTGTGTGAGTGCTAGTGCAGTGGTTAAGTTACTGGAGTAGTAGCCGAAGTCTGGACCAGTATTCCAGAGGCATGAGTTCAAATCCCGTCTGGGGAGATGAGGAATTTTTTTCACCCAGATGGTGGTGGGGCTCTGGGACTCACTGCCTGAACAGCGGGCGGAGGCAGAAACCTTCGCCTCATTCAGACAGTACTTGGACATCATTAAGACCCACGACCTTGGTTGGAGAGCTCTTTTTTGACTAGCACAGTACATCTGTGTTGCAAATTTTGTAAGATTCTATATCAACTACACACCTCATAAATATTTCAATGATTGAAGAGTGCTTTGGCATGTCCTAAGCTGACATAAATACAAACTTTTCTTTCCTTACCTGACACAAGGGTTTTTCAGTTCTTCCTCTGTTGTCATGTAAATGTACGGAGAGACAGGTTTATCCACAAAAGCTCCAAAGCCCAGTTGCAGGTTGCTGGTCTTCTTGGCCATTTCTGCGGCCACCTTTGTGCCAAGTTGCTGGATGGTTTCCAAATCATCCTTCATGGAGAATGAGAGGTCCATCAAGTAGTAGATGTCGACAGGATAGTCTTCGACCTGACGTGCATGCACGGTGAACGACCTGGATTCCCCTGCAAGGAGTGGCAAAGGAAAAGGCCCTGTAAAGCACTGGAGTCAATATTCTGGAACAAATTGCAGTGCTGAGTATTCTCCAGCCAAACCTGCTGATGTTTTACAGATGGTTGGGAAAGATGTTATGGAGTCATAGAGAGATACAGCACGGAAACAGGCCCATTGAGTCCATGTGGACCATCGACCACCCATTTAAACTAATCCTACGTTAATCCCATTTTTTACTTCCCCACACCCCAATCAACTCCTCCCAGATTTTCCCACTCACCCACACACCAGGGGCAATTTACAGCAGCCAATTAATCTACTGACCGGCATACCTTTGGAATGTGGGAGGAAACCCATGTGGTCACAGGGAGAACGTGCAAACTCCACACAGGCAGCAGCAGAGCTCAGGATTGAACCGGGGTCTCTGGCACAGAGAATCAGCAGCTTTCCTGGCACTGTGTCACCAGACAGGCTATAAATAGGTTAAAGGAGTGGGCGAACATGTGGCAAATAGATTATATAGTGGGGAAGTGTGAGGTTATCCACATTGTTTGGGAGAATAATTTTCCTTCGGCCAATACCACCAACAAGGCGACCTGTTCATTTTAGGCATGGTATTCGTGTGACTTTGCTATGCATCCTTCAGAAGTGAGTTTCCTCCAGGTGCTCCGGTTTCCTCCCGTCTCGCAAAGACATGCACACTGGTAGGTTAATTAGCCGCTGTATATTGCCCCTAGTGTGGGGGTGACTGGTAGAATCTGGGGGGAGTTCACTGGAATGTCAGGAGAATAAAATGGCATGAGTGTAGGATTAATCTAGATGGATGCTTGATGAATAGCATAGACTCGATGGGCTGAAGGGCCCATTTCCACTGTATGACTCAGTGACTCTAAGTGTGGTTTATAAGCCACTTTGGGACATTTAGGGGTTGTCGAAGGTGCCAGATACATTCAGCATCACACAAAACCCAACAAGTTTCCACTAGTGAGTGGATCCCACACTGAACTGCTGCTATTAACAACTGGCATAGCTTATTACTTCATATAACTTTGAGGTAAGAACCACAAGTCATAAAAAAGTGAGCAGATTGCAGAACTGGTTAGTTGTAAGAACGTTGAGCAGCCAATGACGATTCAGCCTGCAACAAATGGCATTTCCAATGCAGGAAGCAAGTTGTTGCAATGATAACAGTTTTGTGTTTTTCCTGGTTAAACCTTTAAGCTGTGTTTAACTGTGGATAAAAAAACAAGCATTACTGAGCAGCCACTCTTCACGAGTACAATGTGCTTCTCTTTAGTTCTCTGGGTCTCAGGATTAACTGTAGCATATCCTCATTATTGGCTGGTTTGTACAAGCAGGAGGACTTAGAACTGAAGAAAGTAGGGGCAGGAGTAGACCATCCTAGTCCCTCATGCCTGCCCTGCTGTTCAGTGTGATCAGGGCAGATTTGTCGGAGTAAAGAAGATCAGTGCCTCAAAAGAACAAACTAGTTTCAACTCAATGATGTCACCTTGAACCCGTCCTCTCCAATCTGCTGCCTGGAGTGCTGTTCATTTACATACTACGATAAGATCACGTGACACAGATCTAATCTGAGTTTTAAATTTAGCTCCTTCCCCCTGTTTCTCTAAACTCTCCCAAAATTGGACTGGCAGATCAGATTGAAGGATCAATCATTTGAAATGTAGAGTGGACATCTAAAGGGATTCTTCCGGAGTACACAGACTAGATACAGTCCAACAAGAAAGAAACGTTTCCAGGGGAGAACCCACATCTGTAGTTAACCAAACGGGTGAAGATAGGGTTAAATCTAAAGGAAAAACACAAAGATGGGTGGTCAGTCTGAAGATGGATGGAGTTTAAAAAATAGCGAAGAGTGACTAAAAGATTAATTAGGAGTGAAAAATTAGAGTGCAAGATAAAACGAGCCCGAAATGTTAAAGCAAATGGTTCGAGCAGATTTCCAGAAGGCATTTGATAAAGGGCCACATCAAAGGTTATTGTGGAAAATGAAAGCTCATGGGGTAGAAGATAACATTTTGGCATGGCGAGAAGATTGAATGTCTAACAGGAAACAGAGTAGGTTTAAATGGTCTTCTTCCTCCTCCGGCTGGCACCAAGTTATGGGTGGAGTCATTTATATAAGTGACTCGGATGAAGACAAATTTGCCAAGGACGCCACAATAAGTCGGAAAGCAAGTTGAGAGGAGGATACCAGGAGCTAACAAGCACAAAAACAATGGAATAGTGCAAAGTACAGTATTGCAAACAGAGGTAGTGCAAAAGGAATGCTAACGTGACAATAAAAGGAAGAATTAAGGGTTTGAGGATGTGGCAGCACCACGGGGAAGGGGATGTGAAAGAGGCGGTTGGTTCAGAAGTCTGATAGCAGTGGGGAAGGAAGCTGTTCTTGAGTGTGGTCGTCTGGGCTTTCAGGCTCTCGTATCTTCTCCTAAAAGCTAGAAGATAGAAGGTAGAAGAATACAACTGGTGGGCGCTTATGTCAAGGCAGCGGTGAGCCCATATCTGGATTATTGTATGCATTGCTGTCTCCTTATTTAAGAAAAATTGTAAATATGTTGGACACAGATCAGAGAAGACTTATTGGACCAAAAACTGATGAGTTTTCTTCTGAGGAAAGATTAGATGGGCTGGGCTTGTATCTACTGGAATTTAGAAGATAGGAAAGTCATTTGGCTGAAACATAAAATGTCGGCACGACATTGTGGGCCGAAGGGCCTGTACTGTGCTGTAGTGTTCTATGTTCTATACAAGATCCAGAGGAGTATTGACAGGGAGGGCTTGGAGATAAGGATTCCTTGTGTGGGAGAACCTAGAATTAGGGATCACCATTTAAAAATGAGGGATGAAGCTATTTCTTTTCTCAGAGGATCCTGAACATTTGATATAGGGCAAGTAGAAGCAGATTTTTTGAATATTTTTAAATGAGACGTTGATAGTTTGTTGAAAAGCAATGGAGTCTTTATCCAACTCCTAGGTGTTAAGGAACAAAATTCAGACCGACCTGCAGTACTGAGGGTGTGCTGCACTGTTGTGGGTGCCACCTTTTGTATGAGAAGCTAAATCAAGGCCCTCACTGCACTGTCAGGTGGACACCAATTTTTTTTTTGCAGTATTTCCAAACAAGGTGGGAGAGTCAGTTTCCTGGCCAATATTTATCCTTTAACCAACATCATTTGACCAGATAGTGTGGTCATTTTGGGCATTGTGTTTTACACATTTTAGTGGTGTCTACACTTGGGTAAAATGTGCCTTAGGATGTCCAAGTCATGAAGGGTGCCAGCTTCTTTTCTTTGTGGATGTGGGTTGTTCCTCCAGTGCACCCTCCAGCTCTGATACAGCAACAAGTGTTGATGCAGTCTTTCAGGGACAGTTGACTGATTGTGACTACCACTTCATACAGCAAGGCAAAAATAAATTTGCAAATCCTACTCTGGTGTCAGCCTCCATGACACAGCGGTTAGTGCTGTTGCCTTACACTCGAGGGAACCGAGTTCGATCCAGGCCTATGGTGATGCCCGTGTGGAATTTGCATGCTCTCTCTGTCACCACGTGGGGTTTCTCCAGAGTACTACAGTTTCCTCCCAAAGACGTGCAGGTTTGTAGGCTAATCGACTACTGTAAATCACCCCTGGTACTCCTGGGTGTCAGAGCAATCAGGCGGGCGTTGATGGGCCCTTGAGAGAGAGAATGGGTTGCAGGGAAATAAGTAGGGAAGTGGGATTGACAGGAATGCTATGACCTAGTATAAGCTTGATGGGCTGAATGGACCCCTTCACTGTCTGAAAACATTGGGGCAAGTTTTTCTTTTACACAGAGAGACGTGGGTGCCTGGAATGAGCTGCCAAGGGAGGTGGTCGAGGCAGATATGACAGAGGTCTTGAAGAGGCTCTTAGACAGGCACATGAATATGCAGAGATATGGACCATGTGCAAGGAGAAGGGATTGGTTCAATTAGGCATCATTAGCTTAATTAGTTTGGAACAACATTGTGGGCCGAAGGGCCTGTTCTTGTGCAGTACTGTTCTATAAGATACTATGATATGATACACAAGACACAGGGGAAGAACCCTGTCTTTGGTTGATGGAGTTAAACACTTAATACATTAGTGGCTACATGATGAACTGCACTTCTGAAATTCAGTTCCATTTCTTTACAAGTTGCCAAGTGGTGTCCAGGGTTCTCTGGGGTTACTGGGGGTGAGAGGCTGAGGAGAGGCAGAGAGAGGAAGCCGGAGAACTTGAGACAGACGGCGTGTTCCATACCTCGGCGCAAATTGATGGCAATCTTTTGAGGCGAGAATTGCACA
Organism: Pristis pectinata; assembly: GCF_009764475.1. Lineage (NCBI taxonomy): Eukaryota > Metazoa > Chordata > Chondrichthyes > Rhinopristiformes > Pristidae > Pristis > Pristis pectinata. Next base: position 28,514,643 of record NC_067429.1, on the reverse strand, counting down.
GTTTTGTCTGGTTTATCACCGGACCCTTTGTCACTCAAAGGTATATCCTGAAGAATTTTGAAGGAGCCTTGTGGAAATTCAGTTGCATTCTCTCTGCAACCTTTTCGAATTAAGTTCTCCTTTAGGTCACATCTCGAAGCGCTGCTTCCTCCGAAATCCTGAAACAAATCACAAAACACCCTTTTTTTTCAATTAAGAACATTTCTCTCTGGGAGGTGAGGCTCTGTGGAAGGAACACTTCCAAGTAACGGTAGTTCTGGTTCAGATTACAGAGCCTGAAGATCATTACAATTAAGTCAAACCATGAGCATTGCTCCCAATACCTGCTCAGAGTGGACAGCACTGCTCCAAAGGAGAGGCTATCACTTTTAATTCTCCAGCATAGATTGGCCTTTCTTATTATTATCACTCTGGAGTGGACACTATTAAAAACACACCTTCAGAATAGTGGAAGATTAACAGTTGGAGCACCATTCAGACCATGCCATCTTCTCGCAGCTACCATCGGGAAGGAGGTACGGAAGCCTGAAGTCCCACACCACCAGGTTCAAGAACAGCTACATCCTTTCAACCATTCGGTTCTTGAACTAACCAGCACAACCCTAATCAGTATAGTTCAGCAACACTATGACAACTTTGATCACTTTGCACTAAAGTTGACTTTTTTTTTGGTTCTATTTGTGTTCTTTCTTGTAAAATTGTAGACAATTTATGTTTAATTTATGTTTTTCTTGTGAATGCTGCTTATCTGATGCTCTGTGCCTGTGATGCTGCTGCAAGTAAGTTTTTCATTGCACCTGTGCACACATGTACTTCTGCACATGACAATAAACTCCACTTTGACTTTGATCCTTATAGTGGAACATTATAATGGATCACCAGAAGGACCCATTAAAGCAGGTTCCAGCATAACAACCTTTCAATCTGGGAAATTATAAATGCCTTTTAGAGAGGTAGAACCATCATTCAATGATCTTTAGGATGGGCAATCATTATCAAGACCCAGAATAATTCATCAATCATTGGTATGCCTTTGGAGTGGTTGAACAGTCATTGAGACCAGCTTGTGCCTACAATACCTGTTCAAACCAGGCATTCCTTAAGACCTTCCGAGGCAACAATTTCCTCTCTGTCTTATTTTCACAAGAAAAGTGGGTTTTATTAAGCATAGCAAAGTCAGCTGTGAATAAATTAGCTAAAAGTCTTGGGTTCCCATCCAAGGAAAAGCGACCCGGCTGAAGGGTTTTGGCTTGCACTTTACTGGAATGATCTTTAGAATGTTTTACACTGACCCAGTAAGTATGACTATGATGTGGATCTCGTGCTTGGAAGCTATCAGCTGTGGTAGGATCTGCTAGTTTTTACCAATGAAACAGAGTGGAATTTCAAGACTCATTAGCAAAGACAAAGTCCCTCACTTCTGCTCAGCACTTTCCCCAACTCGGAACAACTGTATTCTTCTGCTGGGCTCCTCATCAAGTTCCAGCAGGAGAGCAAGAATCCCCAGAACTCCTGCTGGTGATGTACCCACCGTAACTGTGCCCTGTCAGTCAGGGGATTCATTGACCAACTGGAAGTTGTACAGAGTCTTTTTTAAAATTTTATTGTGTTGATTTAAATGTATTTAATTGGTTTCGGATGCTTCCTAGTGTTTCTAGGAGTTTTAATTTTATATTATTAGGTATTTTAATTATTTTAAAGTGCTTTTGAGTCCCTGGATGGTGGGAAGGGATGAGACGAAAGGGCAGGCGTTGAAACGCTGATGGTTGCAGCGGAAAGTGCTGTAAGATGGAGAGTGGTGGGTGGGGAGAGAAGCGCAGACCAGGGAGTTGGGAAGGGAACGGGCAGAGCAAGCTCCTGTAATCCTCACCTTACACCCCACCAGCCTATGCATTCAATGGATCAGCCTCTGTGAGTTCTGTCAGTCCAACATGATTCCACCACCAGATTTCCCTCCCCTCCCATTTCACCTCTTGATTCATGGATTTGCAGAGTTATTCAGCGGAGAAACAGGCCCTTCAGCCCAACTCATCCATGCTGACCAAAATGCCCATCGAAGCTAATGCCATTTGGCAGCATTTAACCCATATCTCTCTAAGCCTTTCCAGGCGTAGAGGGACATGCAAACTTTCCAGTAAGGAACAGTGCAAAAGGCCACAGTTGTGATGGGAACAGAGCCTTTAAAAGACATTTGGACAGGTACATGGATAGGAAAATTCCATGAATCAAGAGGTGAAATGGAATCGTGTTGGACTGACGGAACTCACAGAAGCTGATCCATTGAATGCAAAGGCTGGTGGGGTGTAAGGGGAGGATTAGAGGAGCTTGCTCTGCCCGTTCCCTTCCCAACACCCTGGTCTACCCTTCTCTCCCCACCCACCACTCGCCATATTACAGCACTTTCCGCTGCAACCATCGGCGTTTCAACGCCTGCCCTTTCGCCTCATCCCTTCCCGCCATCCAGGGACCCAAACGTTCTTTCCAGGTGAAACAATGATTCACCTGCACTTCTTCCAATCCAGTGCACTGCTTTCGGTGTTCACAACGTGGTCTCCTCTGCAACGGAGAAACCAAACGCTTTGTGGAACTTCTGCACTCAGTCCACAGGGGCGACCCTGAGTTTCCTGTTGAGTGCCACTTTTTTTCACCACTCCACTCCCACTCTGTGTCCTCCTGTACTGTTACAACAAGGCCCAACGCATGTTGAGGAACATCTTATCTTCCATCTGCAGAGCTCAGTACTAAATCCTCCAAATGTAGATAACTCACTTTCTTTACCTGTGTCAGAACTGGCCATTTCTGCTCCAAGTCATCCACCCGTGCCATTGGCTCAATCTTTCTCTCTCGTTAGTAAAGCCTGACCATTAGTAAGGCAAGTCTGATAACCTTGCTTTTAGCAGTGGGGTTTAGCAGTCAGACCCAGTTCTGACGGGCGCTTTGGAACCAACACAAATACCAAGAGGAGACACGAGAGACTGGAAATGCTAGAACTTGGAGCAACAAACAAGGTGCCAGAGGAACTCAGCAGGTCAGCTACCATCCGTGGGGGCAAATGGTCTCCACCGAAAACATCAACTGTCCATTGGATGTACCCAACTGAATATTGTGTTCAGTTTTGGTCACCCTGCCATAGGAAAGATGCCATTAAGCTGGAAAGAATGCAGGGGAGATTTACGGGGATGTTGCCGGGACTCAAGGGACTGAGCTATGGAGAGAGGTTGAGCAGGTTGGGACTTTTTCCACTGGAGAGTCGAAAAATGCAGGGTGATCCTATAGAGATGTATAAAATCATGAGGGGCATAGAGAGGGTGGATGCACACAGTCTTTTTCCCAGGGTTGGGGAATCAAGAACCAGAGGGCATAGGTTTAAGGTGAGAGGGGAGATATTTAATAGGAACCTGAGGGGTAAATTTTTCACCCAGAGAGTGGTCAGTATATGGAACGAGCTGCCAGAGGAAGTGGTTGAGGCAGGTACATTAACAACGTTTAAAAGGTAGTTGGACAGGTCCATGGAAAGGAAAGGTTTAGAGGGATATGAGCCAAACATGGGCAAATGGGAACAGCTTAGATGGGAAATTGGTCGGCATGGACCTGTTGGGCTGAATGGCCTGTTTCCTTGCTGTGTGACTCTATGACTCCATTGACTCTAAAGCTGCCCCTTCAACCCATTTGAACTTCTGTAGTTTGGGGACAAGAGGTGGACTTCCAAGGCACACAAATTTGTGGCTATCAAGCTGCAGACATATTGGTACATTATCTTCCCCACTGCTATCAGACTTCTGAACCAGTCGGCTCTTTCACACCCCCTTCCCGGTGGAGCTGCCACCGTCTCAAACCCTTAATTCTACCTCTTCCATTATTGTCACTTCAGCATTTCTTTTTGCACCTCCACAGTTTGCACCATTCTGTTGTTTTTGCACTCATCACTGTATTTATTATCACCATGTGTACTGTTTACTCTGTGAGCTTCACGCGAGCAATGAATTTCATTGCACCCTGCTGTATATTACAATAAACTAATCTAATCTGAATCCGTAATATGCTTTCTGAAGTATTTCAAAGCAACGTGGATAAAAAGAGATAATGCTGGAAGACTCAGCAGGTCAGGCAGCATCTGTGGAGAGAGAAAATAAAAATGGGATGAATGTAGAATTAGTGTCAATGTTGGCACGGACAGTGGGCTGAGGGGCCTGTTCCTCTGCTCTTTGTCTAGAACTATTGGGTCACTGCTACCGGTGGATGATCTGACATCAGAACAGGCTGGTCCTGACACAATTAAGATATCTTTATTAGTCACATGTACATCGAAACACACAGTGAAATGCATTGTTTTGCATAGAGTGTTCTGGGGGCAGCCCGCAAGTGTCACCACGCTTCCGGCGCCAACGTAGAATGCCCACAACTTCTTAACCCGTACATCTTTGGAAGGTGGGAGGAAACCGGAGCACCCGGAGGAAACCCACGCAGACACGGGGAGAACGTACAAACTCCTTACGAACAGTGGCCGGAATTGAACCTGGGTCACTGGCGCTGTAATAGCGTTATGCTAACCACTACACTACCTTGTCTGTCAATTAAGCAAGCAGCATCCCGACACTGGCAGCTTCAGGGCCAGAGCTCCAAGGTAGACTGTTTTTTGGTTGCTATTGGCAACACACAATACAGACAAAGAAGCATAATCACTACCTAACTGGCCTCATCAACTCATATGACCTGGTCTCACTCATTACAGGTATTCCCTCTGTCCTATCCTCCCTACCCACCACCCTCCTCTACCATTGTTGACCCTCTTACACTAGGAGTGCATTCGACAGCATCAGAGGGGACTGCTATTGTTTATTCCACCAACTACTCTCAGGTTTCCTCCCACGTTGCAAAGACGTATGGGTTGGGAAGTTGTGGCCATGCTATGTTCCAAAGACGTACGGGTTAGTAGGTTAACATGGCGGTGCGGGCTTGTTGGGACGGAAGGACCTGTTACCATGCTTTATAAAAAAAGTTTTAAAATTTTAAAAACTGTCAATGTCGATTCTAATTGTCCATCAATAAATATTTATTACCCAATGTTCAGTTTTACAGTCTGGTCGTTGAATTAGTTTGAAATTCTAAGATAACTATTTTACACACTAATACTGCTAATCTTTCACTGGGATAAATAACCAGCTCTAAAATGTATCACCTTTCCACATTGCCTCAACTCTGCCATTGCTGTGTTTGGGCACGCACAGATATTTCACCAATTTCCAAGCACATGTAAAATCTGCTGGGATTTTACGATTAATTCACTGTGGGTTGACGTTGATGGAAAGGTCCTGATTTGTTATTCACCCCTAGGTACTCCTGAGATTGTTGTCAGGGCAGGGTGGGGGTGGGTTGTTTCTTGGACTATGAAGCTACATGCAAAGTGCTCTAAAGTGAGGACTCTAATCCATTGATATCAAAGGGAAGCTGAAGGTGTGGCTTTAATAGCAAACAAGCATAAACAGATAACATATTCAGAGAGGATTGTTAGAAGTGCTGAAAATAAGTACAGCTTTCTGATATCACCCTAGTCTGTGAAACCTTTGCCAGCAGAACAATAAAGTTCAGACAATTTAGTGCCAACAGTGTTAATTATCTCTTCCAGATGGCTTACTCTGCTTTTATTACACGGAGATGTTAATTGATAGGTACTCCAGCTTATCTGCATGATACATTGGAAATAGTTCAATTTTACGATAGTAAAATCTTTATAGATGGGCAAGACCTTAAAATAGCCTGGACAACCCAATACTGTCTGAATATAAAACCTAATCATTCATGATTCTGCCTGAATATCTTCAGCAAACACCTTAGTTTAAAGGTCCCATTGCCCCTTTGCCATCTACACAGTTGACCCCCCTGGTGTTGTGATATGCAGAAGGTCCTTTAGCAAGTGGTGAACAACTCTAACTTCACTCACTCTCCCCACAGCCCAGCTGCAGTTCACTGCCCTCATCTGGAAGACACACAGTGTGTGGATGGACCACATGTCATGTGCTGAGCTTACAACTCTCTGCACCATGGTTACTGGTTCTGTTGGCCTGTACTTTGGTCTTTCCAGCCTCCACTTTGCTCTTATCCAGCATTATTTTCTCTTTTGTTCCACGCCCAAAAATATCATCAACCTGCTTGATCCTTAATAAACAACGTTTGCCACCTGTCGGCCTAATTCCCTTCTCATTACAAATCCCTGCATGTTTTCTGAAGTATGGAGGTACAAGCAAGTGTGATGACCAGATCATTATTTTAAGTGTGCGCCCTGTGGATTTGTGATGTTTTGCTCAAGGTATCCAGACTCTTCACCCACTCACAGATGTTTAAATGTCTGCGAGAGGCAGAAACCTAGGCGGAGACCACACTTAGGCAGTTGAAACTAATCCAGAAGACCAGCCTGCATCTCAAGTACATACAGGTGCCCTCTGCCCCTGGCAGAAGTAGGTCCACTTAGCAGTCAGCATTCACACCATGAGTTCCAAATCCAACTGAATAAACCTCGGTGCCCACTTCTATACACAGGGTGCGGGGAAGTCATTCAGTTGAACATTTTACACCAGTAAATTAATCAGACATTTGCAGCTGAACAACCATTAACATTTTTTGCAACAAAAACAGGAAATATTGGCAACATTCAGTCAGGCAGTATCTCTGGAAAGGGAACAGAGATAATATTTCAGGTCGAACTGTGTTAACTCTTTTTCCACAGATACTGCCTGACCTGCTGAGTGTTGTTGACATTTTCTGTTTTTGTTTCACCTGCAGCGTTTTGGTTTTCATTTATGGGTTCTTCATTGACAGTGACCACACGACCTACAGCTTAATGAAGAGTGAAATTATGCAGAGCTACAAAAAGCCGAGATGTCATCGTGTTCCTTGGGCTTACCTCCTGTGAACACCAGGCGCAGTACGGCTCTATTTCCAGACACTTTGCACATGTCAAAGCTCCTTTGCACTTATTGCTACCTGAGAAAAGGACAAGACATTTTCAACAGATACGCACATACAGACAGGCATATGTATACACATTATATGCATGAAAATAAATCTCTCCCTTTGAACTTATCCTGGGAAGAAAATGTACCAACTCCCACAGGCTGAAGTGACAACCACGGAAATCCCAGGTGCCAACTGATGTGTGCGATGAGCAACAGACTGTGTGCAGGGTCCGACCCCTGACCACCCGCACGACAAGGCCTGACCACTGACCCCATCACAAGGCCAGACCTTTGACCCCCACCACAAGGCCAGACCTCTGACCCCTGCCACATGGCCTGACTCCTGACTCCCATCACAAGGCCCAACCCCTGACCCCACTACAAGGCCCGACCCCTGACCCCACCTCAAGGCCTGACCTCTCACTCCCATCACAAGGCCTGAGACCGACCTCCACCACATGACCTGAGCTCTGACCCCCAGCCACAAGGCCCAATCTCTGTCCCCCACCACGTGACTCGACCTCTGACCCCCCCACCACATGACCCGACCTCTGACCACCCCCCCACCACAAGGCCCAATCTCTGATGGCCCACAGAAAGGCACAAACCTCTAATCACCTGAACCCCCTCTGTCCAATGAGTGATTTGAACCACTTCTATCACCAACCCTCATCCCCCAATAGCTAAACCAAGCCCACTCAGGATTCCAGTCACGGGTGGGTCCCACAAGATCCTCGGCCTCGGATGTGAGAGTGGGAACAGTGTAACCCTGGTTAAGTAGCACTTGAGGCCCAGAACCTTAGCAACTGCTGAAGTTTTCAGCGGTTCACCCATGACTGAGCAGTCGCTGGTCACCACTCAACAGCCATAGTGCGCACCTGTAGGGAGCAATACAACCTCTAGTCTAATACTGTCTGCACTTCTCACTGCCTTGGTAAAGTAGCCAGCATAATCAAAGACCCCTCCCACTCTGGACATTCTCTCTTCTCCCCCCTCAGCATTGGGTAGAAGATACAAAAGCCTGAAAGCATGTACCACCAGGCTCAAGGACAGCTTCTATCCCGCCGTTATAAGACTATTGAGTGGTTTCCTAGTACAATAAGATGGATTCTTGACCTCACAATCAACCTTGTTATGGCCTTGCACCTTATTGTCTGCCTGCACTGCACTTTCTCTGTAGCTGTAACACTTTATTCTGCATTCTATTATCGTTTTACCTTGTACTACCTCAATGCACTGTTGTAATGAATTGATCAGTATGAACGGTATGCAAGACGAGTTTTTCACGGTGCCTTGGTACATGTGACAATAATAAACCAATTTACCAATGTACTTTGCAAAGCCACAGGTTATTAATACAGAGTCTGGAATAAACCCAACTGAGAATTCAGGAGAAACCTCCTGCAGCTAGAGTGGGTGATTTAGCCAAAAGCCTTGAATTCAGATAAGGGCCTTGGAGGAGAAAGACATTCTGTGTAAACGTGTATATAGCCTTTCTGGTTTTACCAACCAAAGTATGTAGATAAGCAGTTCAAATAACTCGTCAACAGGTCTGGAAACCTCAATAAAAGTTCCAAGCCTGGTGTCAGTTGACCACTGCATGCTGTTCAGTCTCACCCCCCAGGCAGTTTGTCCAACGTTGCAAATGTTTATTGGTTGCTGATTGTTGACTTCAGGAAGGGGAAGGTGGGTGAATGTGCACCAGTCTACATTGGGGGATCGGTGGTGGAGAGGATCAGCAGCTTTAAGTTCCTGAGTGTTAACGTATCAGATGATCTGTCCTGGGCCCAGCACATAGATGCAATCATAAGGAAGGCGCGCCAGTGTCTTTACTTTCTTAGAAGGTTAAGGAGATTCGGCTTGTCACCAAACGCCCTACCAAACTTCTACAGATGCACTGTTGAAAGAATCCTGACTGGTTGCACCACTGTCTGGGACGGCAATTCGAATGCGCCGTAACGTAAGAAGCTGCAGAGAGCAGTGGACTCAGCCCAATACATCACGGGCACATCCCTCCCCACCATCGGCAGTATCCACATGAGGCGTTGCCTCAAGAAGGCACCTTCAGAATAGTGGAAGATTAACAGTGGGATCACTATCCGGGCTGTTCCGTCGGGCAGGAGGTACAGAAGCCTGGAGTCCCACATCACCAGGTTCAGGAACAGCTGCTTCCCTTCAACCATTCAGTTCTTGAACCAACCGGCACAACCCTAATCACTAGCATTCAGCAGCACTATGACCACTTTGATCACTTTGCACTAAAATGGACTTTGTTTTTTTTTGTTCTAATTATGTTCTTTCTTGTAAAAATTGTATATGATTTATGGTTAATTTATGTTTTTCTTGTGAATGTTGTGTATTTGATGCTCTGTGCCTGTGATGCTGCTGCAAGTAAGTTTTTCATTGCACCTGTGCACACATGGACTTGTGCACATGACAATAAACTTAACTTTGACTTTGGTAGAAACTGTACCACTTGATATAGCCCAGCAGGAAGATTTCTCACTTACCATAAGTTTAAAAAAAGTCTTGCTCAATCCTCGCATTCCCTCTGATCTAAGGTGACCATATAATGATGAATATTATAGTTCTGATGATCCCGTTCACAAGGTTAAGGCAGCCATGCCATGTTTTGTAGGGAACTGGAATATCTAGCTAGAGTTCATACAGATCAAACACTTCTACACTGAAGGCCACTTGATGATAAGTCTGAGGAATTTAATGGCAATTATTCAACATTTTTCTCTTTAGAAAACTCAGTTGACAGGTTAAAACATCCTAAACTCTTGCTCTTGTACACTTCACATGTTCCTGCATGCCTTCTGATAGCTACACCTGTATAATGCTTTGCACCTGGTAATCAGTGCTTGGCTTAACCCCTTTGTTGCCAGCGGAACCATGGAAGGTCCTGCCTGAGAGTTAACCTCTCTTGGAATAACATCGATCACTCTTGCAGTGATCTTCTTAGCATAGAACGTAGAACAATAGAACACAGGAACAGGCCCTTTGGCCCACAATGTTGTGCCGAACTAATTAAACGCCTAACTAAACTAATCCCTTCTGTCTGCTCAATGTCCACATCCCTCCATTCTCTGCACATTCAGTTGCTAATGTAAGAGCCTCTTAAACACCTCTATTGCATCTGCCTCCACCAGCACCCCTGGCAGAGCATTCCAGACACCCACCACTCTCTGCGTAAAAAACCTGCCCCGCATATCTCCTTTGAACTTATCTCCTCTCACCTTAAGTGCATGCCCTCACGTATTAGAAGTTTCGACCCTGGGAAAAAGATACTGGTTGTCTGTGTTGACCTCTCTCCCTCTGCTCCTTCTCTCTTGTGTTGGTCTCCTTCATTCTTCCCCAGTACTGCTCCCCACCCTCCAAAGCTGATTTATCCCTGTTATTCATCATCCTCTGGTTTAAAATCAGTAACTTTTTTTAGGATAACTCCAGTTATGAAAGTAGTCTACTCAATCCATGCCTCTCATAATCTTGTAAATCTCTATTAGGTTTCCCCTCAGCCTCTGCTGCTCCAGACAAAACAACCCAAGATTGTCCAACCTCTCCTCATAGCACCTGCCCTCTAATCCAGGCAGAATCCTGGCAAACCTCTTCTGCACCTTCTCCAAATCCTGCACATCCTTCCTATAATGGGGCGACCAGAACTGAATGCAATACCCCAGATGCGGCCTAACCAGAGTTTTATAGAGCTGCAACATAACTTCCTGATTCTTGAGCAAGTGCATTTCATATTTTCTTATGACACAGGAGGCCATTTGGCCCATCCGTTCGATGGTGGCTCTCAGAGCAATCCCATCAGCTCCATTCCCTCACTTAGCTCCCTGTAAGCCATCCACTCTCACGTGCCCATAAACCCATGTGGTCACGGGGAGAATGTGTAAACTCTACACAGGCAGTGCCCGAGATCAGGATCGAACCTGGGTCATTGGAGCTGTGAGGCAGCAACACTACCTGCTGCCCCCTTTGCCATCCCCAGTCCCTCCCACAGATGGTGGGCGGAGGAAGTTGGGAGCACAGAAATAATGATCCAATTGAACATCATCCAGAGACTCCGATTGATCCTCGCCTGGCACTCCCTGCCAACAACACTCCCAACTCACCTGAGAAGCAATGTGGTGGACAGATACTCAAACAGAGTGACTGAAGCAGAAAGCGTTCTTCCCCAGCACCTGGCTACCGAGAGACAAGGCTCTCTGATATGGGGAAGTAAACAGGATTTGTATTTGGAGCAACAAACAAGATGCTGGAGGAACTCAGCAGGTCGCAGAGTCATACAGCATGGAAATGGGCCCTTCAGCCCAACTGGTCCATGCCGACAAAGCTTCCTGTCTAAGCTGGTCCCATTTGCCTGCCTTTGGCCCATATCCTTCAAACCTTTCCTATCCATGTACCTGGCCAAGTACCTTTTAAATGTTGTTAATGCATCTGCCTCAACCACCTCCTCTGGCAGCTCATTCCATATACTGACCACTCTCTGTGAGAAAAAGTTGCCCCTCAGGTTCCTATTAAATCTCTCCCCTCTCACCTTAAACCTGTGCCCTCTGGTTCTTGATTCTCCAACCCTGGGAAACAGATTGTGAACATCCACCCTCTCTATGCCCCTCATGATTTTATACACCTCTATAAGATCACCCCTCATTCTTTGACTCTCCAATAAAATAGGTCCCAACCTGCTCAACCTCTCTCCATAACTCAGTCCCTCGAGTCCCGGTACATTCCTTGTAAATCTCCTCTGCACTCTTTCCAGCTTAATGGCATCTTTTCTATAGCAGTGTGACTAAAACTGAATACAATATTCAGTTGGGTACATCCAATGGACAGTTGACATTTTGGGTGGAGACCATTTCCTCCCACAGATGGTACCTGACCCGCTGAGTTCCCCTGGCACCTTGTTTGTTGCTCCAAGTTTCAGCATTTCCAGTCTCTTGTGTCTCCTCTTGGTATTTGTGCTGGTTCCAAAGCGTCCGTCAGAACTGGGTCACCTTCCCTGTTGGAGAAGGGAACTGCAAATCTCCCCTGTTGGTTTCAGGTCTCCCTGGATGCCACTGCCCTAACTGGGCTGGATATTCTTGAGTGACCAAGCAGCGGGAAAGTTCCTTCCATGTTCTGCTGTACACTGCAAACAATTCGTTGCTTAAAGTTCCTCATTCTTAACAACCCTCATTCTGGCAAAACTGCGTTAAGATTGAGGGCGGCACAACATGGTGGGCCGAAGGGCCTGCATTGCGCTGTATTGTTCTAAGATTCACACTGGCCACAATCAAAGGTGTTAAAAAAAGGATAACAGTAACAAGAAGGTGAGGAAGCTATAATATTTGTTAGTGAGTTACAATGAATGGCTTTATTGGGAGGGGATTAAGTACATTGCAATGACCCAGAGTTGCTTTGCTCAGTGAGTAATCTCCAAATTGGAAGGTTGCTAAAGGCACTTTCACGGGCATCCAGAGTGCGTGCCTGAGGAGGCATTAGGGTCCTTGCATTTGCATGTTGAGGGCAAAACTGAATGATCATCATTTCTGCTTCGCTGGTGAGTTGGTCGGAATTCTCGGGCTTAACAATTTGGCCAGACGTTCTTATAGGGTTCCAGGAGGCTGCCACTGAAAGCAAGTTTTAATTTTTCTTATCACAGAGTCAGGGGGAAACCTGGCGGGTCTCTGGCCAGTAAACACAAGCAGTCGCCAGCCATCACTGCCTCCCCATCCCCCCCTGGCCCAGTTGCCTCCACCTTCACCTGCAGCCTCTTCTGACCACCTTGGCTGAAGTGCCCGACGAAAAACCTTGGCATGTCCTGGGACGGCACCTTATTCCTGGGGCCTCGTCCGGTGCCAGCGGCTCACCAGTAATTAACAACCAGGGCCAGCGGACCAATCTGCCAAGGTGATGTCACTGGCTTCATTACCATGGGGATAATGTGTCCTGATTCAGGCCCCAGCCAATTTCCAGGCCTCTTTAAAATCCAAATGGGGACCATCGCAGTAAAGATGCTTTCTATAAAAGTCAGTGAGAGCTCTGTGAATGCCAGATTGTAAAATACATTACGATCAGGACCATATGTTCACAGAGACTGAATAAAGCCTTATTTGGTTTTTATTACACCACTATTTTACACGCTGAAATTCCCCATTTCACCATAACAACTGAAGATCAGTGGTGACAAGAATAGTTGACTTTAGCAGCCCGAAGGCTGATTAAATGGGTGTGGGCTTCGACAAAGTGCCCCTTAGTGATGGACAGGGAGAGAAGACAACGAAGGCCCAAGAGGAAGACAGCAAGTTTCCTGTCTCAGCAGTTAGGCCATCCATCATTACTGAAGGTACACTGACTGCAGGTTACATCTCGAGCTGACAGCTTCGTTAGACTGCCATATATTCACCTTCACAACATCCTCTGCTGTGCCCAACTCCATGTCACTTTGCCTGCCTTATACCATCGTCCTCAACCACTACACTACTCCTGTCAAAAGGACGTTGCCGTGTGTTGATTCTGCTGCTGCATTAATCAGGAGGAAGTGCACTGAAGTGTACAGAACTTCAGAATCTGGATCCCTTTTACCAAGAAAAAACACTTGGTGTCATGGTTCCGAGTGCTGGTTCTCAGTTCTGCCCCTTATCCCCATTGATGGTGCTTTGTTGTGCAGCACGTGGTTTCCATGCACTACTGTTTCCCTAATGACTCACACCTGAGTTCCATCAGGAGACTAGTATAAGTACCCTGGTTCCACAAATACTGGTTGCCAGATTACCGGTCTATTGCTGGGTATACTTTGGCTCCTGGCTGTTTTGAGCCATTAACTCTCCAGCAGTCCTGGTTTCTCCTAGAAACCCTGTTTCAGTGTCGGGACTCTGCCTCAGAGTCCTGAGGCAAGACTCCTTCTGTTTGTTGCTCTGTGCTCAGTACTGAGGAAGCATCCTGACTCCAGTCTTGTTCTGGTGTTCTGCATTTGGGTTCTTTGTGACCTTGCTCTTTGTGTGACATTGTGACAAAAGGTTCACTCTTTTGACATAGATGCTCCTTTTATCCTTAACAATTTCTTGCATAGAAGATTATCAAATGCTTTACAAAGATTTATGTCTAAAACATCCCAACCACTATGCTGGTGAAGTCAGCATAAATCTCCAATAGATTATTCAGAGATTACCCACCCTCTCAGATAAATCCTTGTAGAATGAGTTGTCTGTTTTAATTGATTGTGGACTTCAGGAAGGGGAAATCAGGTGTATCACTACCTGGGGCAAGTACTTAGCAAGCAATGGCCTTTTTCTCTACCTCCACACTGGCTATACGATTGTGTGATCGATATTCTCCCTGGAGCTCTGCTACCTACTAGTTGGTTATGTAACTTGTCCTGACCAGAGAGGGAAGCCATGGAGGGGTATAATCAATGAATTGCTCATGGCAGGCATTATTCATCCTCATTCAGGCATTCCATCAGAACCATCTGGACAAGCCCGGTGGGTTGCCTGGCGGCTCCTGTTTTGGGAGGGGGGTGGTGGTACTGTCATGGTTCTGAGTGCTGGTTTTTGGTTGATGGTGCCTTGTGTAGCATATGGTTTCCATGCACTACTGTTTCCCTAATGACTCACACCTGAGTTCTCTCGGGAGACTAGCATAAGTACCCTGGTTTCACAAACACTGGTTGGCAGATTATTGGTCTATCTCTGGGTATACTTTGGCTCCTGGCTGCTTAGAGCCGTTAACTCTAGAGCAGTCCCAGTTTCGTGGTTTCTCCTAGAACACCCTGTTTCAGTGTCAGGACTCTGTCTCAGAGTCCCGAGGCAAGATTCCTTCTGTTCGTTGTTCTGCGTTCGGTACTGAGGAAGCATCCTGGCTCCAGTCTCGTTCCGGTGTTCTGCAATTTGGGTTCTCCGTGACCTCGCTCTTTATGTGACATTGTGACACTTGGTGTTAGTAAAAGTAACTATTGTGAAAACCCAATATTGTCTGAAGGGGGTTAGTCAATGAGGTTTGGGCTGTCCAGTGTGTGACTCTCCCTCACCATTGAGGATGACTCCCTTCTGCCCTCTGAAGTGGCCTTCTGGTTGTAGGTTGTACCCAGCTCTATCCTACAGACTGCCACACAGTGGTTCAAAAAGGAAGCTGCCTCCACAGAGCAGCTGGACTTGGGCCACAAACAAGAGCCATGTCAAAGTGTGCCCAACCTGGAGTGAATGAAAACTCTCCCAGTCCACTGGTACACCCACACCTTAAAATTACAACAGTTCTTGACTTTTTCTACACCTACAATACCATAAAGTTGGGACCAAGGTGTCTATCAGAGGGCAAGGGCCATTGACAGCCAGTAACCAAGGGAAAAGTCAATGGTCAGACATCAAATGATCGTTGCTGAGTTCTCCGAATGAACGAGTTATTAAAGACAGACCAATGTCTTGTCAACCTTTGTCAGTGGTCCCACGAGCACTTGAGAAGAAAGTTGCTCTTGCTTAGCAGCCAATGATGATTGCTGTGAATAATCTGACTGTTCTTCTACTTAATGAAAATTAAAACAAAACCACAGATGCTCAAAATCTGAAACAAAAACCAAAAATACTGGAAACACTAAGGCAGCATCTGTGGGAAGAGAAATAAAATTTAAGTTTCAGATCCGAGCTGGGAGAGAGATAAGGAGGGTAACTTTAAGTTGCAGCAGCTGGGAGGGATGGTCAGAACAAAATGAGTAAGTATGATAGGGTGAGACCTGGTCAAATGGGTAAGTTAGAGGGTAATTATGCTTCTTCCTGTGTTGTGTTGCTAATGACAGGGCTGTGGGACATGTCTGGCATGTCAGACTGTTGGATTGAAGGATGAATCTGACAGGAAGTCTCTGCCAACCTGTGCCCTAGCAAGAAAACGGCTGACAAGTCCACTGCAGAAAAAAAAGTTAATGTTTCTGGTGTGGCTCCTTCGACTGGTGAAGAGACTGCCCAAGTTGTTTATTCTCTTCTGACTCACCAAAGCAGGATGTAGGGTCTGGTGCAACTGTAGAAGCCATGAATATACTCACAGGAAGGGAGATTAAACATAAGTCTTATAACGGTATCCAACATTATGAATGTTTTGGATAAAGAATAAGATACCGTTGGGTGAAGTGCCAGAACCAGAGATCCCAGATTGTTGGAAGAACCAGATAAGAGATGACATTTTACACAATTGTGAAAGTTGGCCCACGTTGTAATAAATCAGACAACAGCAGAACCAAAGGACGTACGATTAATGCTTTAATATTTTAACACTAGAGGGAGTGAGGGATACAGAGAAAGAACAAACAGTGTAACCCGAGCTCTGTACTGATCACCACTTGGAGATTTACTGGTTAGTGTCCCTACTTTTATACTTAATCCATGGGAAGCGTCTGTGGGAAGTTGCACAAACTAAGGCAGTTGCTTACAGCAAGCTTTTAGCAAAACAAGATACGTCTTAAAAACTTTTCTTTCTCACCAGCACCCGGACATTTTACAGTCATAACCGTAGTCACCCCATGATTGAGGCAATATCACACCATGGGAAGAATAGAAGCACACCATTAACCCTTATATTTCCAGTTATCTTTTACACAGTGAGTTATAATCTGGAAGTCACAGGCCAACAGAATGTTGAAGCAGATTTAATAATAACTTTCAGAAAAGGAATTTGGTCAATGTTTGAAAACTTTTATCTGTAGTTTGTGGCTGGGTTTGGGCACTGTGGTCGTTCAGCTGCCTCACAGCTCCAGCAACCAGGGGTTGTTTCAGACCTGTCTGTGTGGTGTTTGCACGTTCTTCCTGTGACTGCCCAGGTTTCCCCAGGGTTTTCCAGTCCCCTCCCTCATCACAATGTCACGCTGGTTGGTAGCCAAGCTGGCCACTGTAACTTGCCCCTGGTGCAGCTGGGTGGTAGGAGTTTCCAGTGGGAGATCATGGACATGAGAGAGAGAACAAGTTACAGGGAAGTACGTGGGGAAATGGGCTTGAGGGATTGCTCTGAGAGCTGCCACAGACTCAATGGGCCGAACGTCGTCCTCCTGTGTCATAAGGAAGTAGGAGGGATAATTTTCTTTTTCCTAGCATCTGTTACTGTAGACTGATGGTCACCACTTGGGTCTTTCAAACAGTGGAACTATGGCTAAAGTTAACTCCGTCCATATTTCCAGCCAGCCAAAAACTCCCTGCTTTTGTCACTCACCCAGCAAACAAAATATTATGACTCTAAATAATGTCATAATATATATTCAGGTATAAATATTGCCAAAATGGCACTTTTCGTATGATTGGAACAGAAGTTAGTATTGGCCAGATAATTGCGAACTGCAGGATATGCACAGCAGCTGACCATAAGCAATTCCAATGTCCTTTCTGCTTTAGCAGCTCTTTGGAGAGTTGAATGTGTGCGTTTCAATTCATGGGCCAAAGACTGGGCAACTGGGCTTAACTGATGGAATGGACTTCACTTTAAATGGGCTGGCACCAGTGTTATAGAGTTATACAATGCAGAAACTGGCCCTTCAGCCCAGCATGTCTATGCTGACCATCAATTACCTAGTTATACTAATCCCATTTACCAGCACTTGGTGCCTTGCCTTGAATAACCAGGGCTCTTAGGGTAAGGCTTTAGACTTAAAAGGGTTCAATGGTGTGGGTGAAATCTGGAGAAAGTAAATTTACAAAGGTAGTCAGAAAGATAAAACAATTCCACAGGGAAGCAAAATAAGTAAAGTCAGTCAGGAAGGGATGGAGCACACAAATAGTCAGGTCAAGGGGAAAGTGGTAAAAAGACAAAACTGAAGACTTGTTATCGGACAGCATGCCGCCTTTTGTAACAAGATGGGTAAACGATGACTTTCTGTTATCAGTACTAGGAGGAGCAGTTGGCCATCCAGATCTCTACGTTCACTTTGCTATCCATCACCGTCATGGCTCATCTGTTACCTTGGCGATATTTTCCTGTACTGTCTGCATATCCCACAATTTCCTTAATGTCCAGAAATCTGTCAGCCTCTGTTCTGAGTGAGGACAATGATTGAGCCTCCAGCAACCTCCAGTGTAGGGAATTCCAGAGGTTCATCACCCTCGGGGTGAAGGAATTTCTCCTCATCTCAGTCCTTGTTCCGAGACTGTGACCCCAAGTTCTAGACTCCTTAACTGGGGAAGTATTCTACCAGCATCCAGCCAGTCGAGCCCTGTAAGAGTGTCACTAAGACCCCTTCTCATTCTTCTAAACGGTACAAAATATGGGCCTAATCTACTCAACCTTGCTGCATACAGCAAACCGGCCATTCGATTTGTCTACCTAACTGCTATTCTCAGGTACTAATGCCAAGATGCTACAATTCTCTCACGTAGCTAACCACTGCGGCTGTAAGGTTTCAATGATACAAAGATGATTGTGCTATTAGAAATGATCTAAGTTAGTGAGTCAAAAACATGCCACAACAGGCTTCTGCATAATACTGAGGAAGCCAGAAACACAATTCAATCCATCCAGACACAGACAAAAAAAAAGAAACTGCTGGTTGGGCAGCATCTGTGGAGGCAGAGGGATAGTTGATATTTTGGGTCGTGACCCTACACCTACCCTCCCTTTGCCTCCACAGATGCTGATTGACTTGCTGAGTTCTCCAGCAGTTTGTTTTTTTGCTCCAGAATCAAGCATCTGCAGTCTCTCCTGTGTCTCTCATTCAGAAATAAATCTGCAGCTGGCAGTTGTCATCACTGCCTCAGAGCTTAACCACAGCTAAAATAACAACAATAACTGTTCATAACAGCAGCTAGCGGGGTATGAATTTGCTACGTTGTCTTATGATTTTGATCTGTGAAGATTTTATCATGAAAATTTAGACCTTTTTTTAAGCAATTGTTTCACAGAATTTCAACAACAAATGCTGATACTTTGATCATTGACAGACAAAGTGCTGGGGTTCAGGAAGAGTCAAGTACGAGGATAATGGAGAAGCAGAGGTTTAGAGCTCACAGCTCCAGCATCACAGGTTCAATCCTGACCTCTGTTGCTGCCTGTGTGGAGTTTTCACGTTCTCCCTGTGACCGTGTGGGTTGCCCCCAGATGCTCCGGTTTCCTCCCACATCTCAAAGACATGCTAGTTGGCAGGTTGCGGGGAAGAGAGGGGGGTGGGGACCGATGAGGAAGGAGGGGGTCGTGGCTGAAAGGAGATCACAGCTGGGAACGAAACATCCAAGGATACACATCCTATTGAAAAGACATGCAGGTGGGCAGAGGGGGTGGGGTGGCTCTGTTGGTACAAAATGAAATCAAATCCTTAGCAAGAAGTGACGTGGGATCAGAAGATGTAGAATCCTTGTGGCTAGAGTTAAGAAACTGCAAGGGTAAAATTCCCTGATGGGAGTTATATACAGGTCTCCAAATAGTAGCCAGGATGTGGGGTACAAATTACAACAGGAGATAGAAAAGGCATACAATAAAAAAAAAGGACAGTGTTACGGTGGTCATGGGGGGGGGGTTTCAATATGCAGGTAGATTGGGAAAATCAGGTTGGCACTGGATCCCAAGAGAAGGAATTTGTAGAATGCCTATGAGATGGCTTTTTAGAGCAGCTTGTGGTCGGGCCCACTAGGAAAAGGCAATTCTGGATTTGGTGTTGTGCAATGAACCAGATTTGATGAGGGAGCTTAAGGGAAAGGAACCCTGAGGAGGCAGTGATCATAATATGACAGAATTCACCCTGCAGTTTGAGAGGGAGAAGCTAAAATCAGATGTATTGGTATTACAGTTGAGTAAAGGTAACCACAGAGGCATGAGAGAGGAGCTGGCCAAAGTCGATTGGAAGGGGACCCTAGCAGAGATGACGATAGAGCAGCAATGGCAGGAGTTTCTGGGAGTAATTTGGAAGACACAGGATCAGTTCATCCCAAAGAAGAAGAAGCATTCTAAAGGGAGGATGAAGCAACCGTGGCTGACAAGGGAAGTCAAAGCATAAAAGCAAAAGAGAGGGTATAAAATATTGCAAAAATTAGTGGGAAGCTAGAGGATTGGGAACCTTTTAAAAACCAACAGAAGGCAACTAAAAAGCAATAAGGGGAGAAAATATGAAATATGAAGGTATGCTAGTCAATAATATAAAAGAGGATACCAAAAGATTTTTTCAGATATAGAAAGAGTAAAACAGAGGCAAGAGTGGACATTGGACCGCTGAAAAATGACGCTGGAGAAGTAGTAATGGGGAACAAAGAAATGGCGGACAAACTGAATAAGTATTGTGTGTCAGTCTTCACTGTGGAAGACACCAGCAACATGCCAGAAATTAGAGAGAGTCAGGGGGCAGAAGTGAGTGTAGTTGCTATTACTAGGGAGGAGGTGCTTGGGAAGCTGAAAGGTCTGAAGGCAGATAAATCACCTGGGCCGGATCGACTACAGCCCAGGGTTCTGAAGGAGGTAGCTGAAGAGATCGTGGAGACATCAGTGGTTCCAGAGGACTGGAAAATTGCAAATGTCACTCCACTCCTTAAGAAGGGAGGGAGGCAAAAGACAGGAAGTTATAGGCCGGTTAACCTGACTTTAGTTGTTGGTAAGATGTTAGAGTCCGTTATTAAGGATGAGGTTTTGGGGTACTTGGAAGCTCATGATAAAATAGCCCGAAGTCAGCACAGTTTCTTTAAGGGAGATCTTGCCTGAAAAATTTGTTGGAATTCTTTGAGGAAGTAACAGGCAGGATAGACAAAGGAGAGTCAGTGGATGTTGTTTACTTGGATTTTCAGAAGGCCTTTGACAAGATGCTGCATATGAGGCTGATAAACAAGATAGGAGCCCATGGTATTACAAGAAAGGTACTAGCATGGATAGAAGATTGGCTGACTGGCAGAAGGCAAAGACTGGGAGTAAAGGGGGCCTTTTTTGGTTGGCTGCCGTCGACTAGTGGTGTTCCGCAGGGGTCGGTGTTGGGTCCGCTACTTTTAACTTTATATGTTAATGATCTGGATAATGGAATTGATGGCTTTGTGGCCAAGTTTGCAGATGATACAAAGATAAGTGGAAGGGCAGGTTATGTTGAGGAAGCAGGGAGTCTGCAGAAGGACTTGGACAGGTTGGGAGAATGGGCAAAGAAGCGGCAGATGCAATACAGTGCAGGGAAGTGTATGGTCATGCACCTTGGTGAAAGGAATAAAGGTGCAGACTATTTTCTAAATGGAGAGAGAATTCAGAAATCAGAAGTGCAAAGGGACTTGGGAGTCCTAGTGCAGGATTCCCTAAAGCTTAACTTGCAGGTTGTGTCAGTAGTAAGGAAGGCAAATGCAATGTTAGCATTCATTTCAAGAGGACTAGAATATAAAAACAAGGATGTAATGGTGAGGCTTTATAATGTGTTGGTCAAACCACATTTAGAGTATTCTGAGCAGTTTAGGGCCCCACTTCTAAGGAAGGATGTGCTGGCATTGGAGAGGTTCCAGAAGAGGTTTACGAGAATGATCCCAGGGGTGAGAGGATTAATGTATGAGGAGTGTTTGATGGCTCTGGGCCTGTACTCACTGGAGTTTAGAAGGATGAGGGGGGATCTCATTGAAACCTACCGAATATTGGAAGGCCTGGATAGAATGGATGTGGAGACGATGTTTCCAGTTGTGGGAGAGTCTAGGACCAGAGGGCACAGCCTCAGAATAAAAAGGATGTCCCTTTAGAACAGAGATGAGGAGGAATTTCTTTAGCCAGAGGGTGGTGAATCTGCGGAATTCATTGCCACAGACAGCTGTGGAGGCCAAGTCACTGGGTATATTTAAAGTGGAGGTTGATAGGTTCTTGATTAGTAAGGGTGTCAAAGGTTATGGGGAGAGGGCAGGAGAATGGGGTTGAGAGGGAAAAGTAAATCAGCCATGATCGAATGGTGGAGCAACCTCAATGGGCTGAATGGCCTAATTCTGCTCCTATGTCTCATGGTCTTATGATGGGATTGCTCTGAGAACCATCAGAGACTGATTGGACCAAATGGCCACCTTCCATGTCATGAGAAGATATAGGATGAAGGACTGACCCACTTGAAGAGCAGCTCTGGGACAAGGAGAGAGTGGACACACAAAGGTTAGAGTCAGGATGATGAAGAGCTCGGGGCAGGCAGGGGCTGGATTGTTGTAGGGCTGGGTGGAGTTCCATCACCAGGCACAAGATCACACAGGGATTTCAACAGAAGGATTATCACTTTAAACTCACAATCACACTAGTCAGGACAGAACAAAAGTGCCAGAATATTTATGGATGTGGATGGGGGAGAGCGTGTCTGTAGGGTGGTTGGTGGGAGTGGCGATTGTGCGATTGGTTCTCAGAAACATATGGAAATACCACTTCCCTACCTTTCAAAGTACACCACAACAAGAAGACAAAGTCTAGCCATAGAGAGTCAGAGTAATACAGCATGGAAACAAGCCCTTCGGCCCAACTCGTCCATGGCGACCATGGTGCCTACTGAGTAGCCCCATTTGACCACGTTTGGCCCATGTCTCTCTAAACCCCTCCTATCCATGTACTTGTCCAAATTTCTTTTAAATATTGTTATTGTACCTGCCTCAACTCCTTCCTCTGGCAGCTCGTTCCATATATGCACCACCCTCTGTGTGAAGAAGATGCCCCTCAGGTCCCTTTTAAACCTTTCGCCTCTCACCTTAAACCTATGCCCCCATAGATTTTAGTTCCCCTTCCCTGGGAAAAAGACACGTGCATTCACCCTGTCTATGCCCCTCATGATTTTATGCACCTCTATAAGGTCACCCCTCAATCTCCTACAGTCCAAGGAATAAAGTCCTAGCCTGCCCGACCTCTCCCTGTAACCCAGGCCCTCGAGTCCTGGCAACATTCTCATAAATCTCCTCTGCACTCTTTCCGGTTTCATGATGTTTTTGAACACATTGTAACACTTAATATACAAGGACAGAGTTTTTCCCACACTACGTGTACTTCCTTCAGCAAACAATTGGGGCCAAGGGTCCAATGCACTCTCCTCATCTCCACCCCTGCGTTTGTCACAGCTGGTACAGATGCTGAGTCAATGGGGCTCAGCAACAGAATACAGGCAGCAGACTTATCACGCTTGAATTCTGTCCTTCTAATGCCATTGGAATTACAGTCTCGCATTGTATCCATGCATTGCAAGACACTTCATGTATTTCCACAGAAGCGTTACAAAAGTAATTTTTCATTTGCTACAAATTTTCCCTTTGCAAGCATCTAAACCGAGATCGACTGGAACAGGTAGTTACTCTAGGATAGCAAAATAAACTTCCCCACTACATTTGGAAGCAAGCGATGGTTGTGAGGTTACATTTTATGTCTTCTGTGTACCTTATTTACCATAGTTAAAGTAGTGCATAAATTGAAATGGGAAATTTGAAGATTATTTTCATAACTATTTTATTCTCTATTCTGCGTTGTTGAAACCTGCCAGAATTCAGACACTGCAACCCTGTTAAAATAGAATCACCTCCAGGAAATGAACACAGAGTGACTAACTCTCCCGTCTTACCACACCGAGAAAATTATCAGCTCCCATAAAGTTCTAGAACAGACTGAAATTTCAGAATGAGAATTCATCCAGCTCCTTGACTAAATACTTTGAAAGAGCAATCTGTTCAATCCTTAAATCCCTGCATTTTATTCTCTCAAATATTAATCCAATTCCCTTTTGAACATTGGTATTAAACTTGACTACTGTTATACCATAGACTGCATTTCAAACCTGTGAACTATTCTAGGAAATGTCTGCTACACCCTGTTCACGCTCTTTCCAGAATTTGACACTGTACTCTTCGCTGGGTTTGTCTTTTGTGCTCAGTGCTTCTTGTTTATAAAGCCCAGAATCCTGCACACTGAATAATTACTTCGGTAACCTGGACTGAGACATTCATCTATCACCCCTTTAAAATGGGCTATTTAGCAAGTATAATCTCTCCTGACTCTGCCCATTAAAATGCAGTGCAATACATTCTGCTGTGCTGAATCTCATCTGCTATGTGTTGGTCCACTCCCTTAGCCTTTCTATACTCTCTTGAACTATAATACAATCTTATTCAATTTCTAAACTTCCCTTGACTCCCTGTCATTTTAATTTCTGTAACTTTATGCTCCTCCAAACCTCTGCTATCCATTTCCTACTTGTACCAAGGCCCGGTTAAGTAACATCATGATTTTAAAATTCTTTGAAAGTCAAATGCTGAAAATCTGAAAAAAAAAGATGCTGGAAACCCTCAGCAGGTCAGGCAGCATCAGTTGAACAAGAAACAGCGTTGACCTGAGACAGTTATTCTGTTTCTCCCTCCATAGATGCTACCCAACCTGCTGAGTGTTTCCAGCACTCTTATTTAAATTCAGATGTTTATTGTCATATATTGTCACCAGTGTGCAATGAGATTCCTTGTTGGTGTGAAGCTCAGTGACGGTATACATGGTAATAACAAATGCAGCGATAAGCACAAAAGAGAATGGTGCAAAAATAGTCGTGCAGTCTGAAGTAGTGCAAAAAAAATGTTAAAGTGTGGATAACGGAATAATCAAGAGAGTTAGAATTAAGAGACTGAGAATGTGGCAGCGCTACTGGGAAGTAGGTATGAAAGAGGTGGTTGAATTTACAATTCTTTCCCGTGTTATCACCCCCTTCCATGTTCTCCCTCCTCCCCATCTCTGTGATCTTTTCCGTTGCTATAAACCTGAGATATCCATGCTCCTCCAACTCTGGCTTCTCGCATTTCCCGGAATTTAATCACTCCACCACGTCTTCCTATTCCCAGCTCCTAACTTCAGGAATTTTCTTCCCAAATGCTTCCCTGCCTTTCCAGCTCCCTAACCTCCTTAGAACCCACCTCACTGGCCAAACCTTTGGCCATTGATACAAATATCTCCTTAGCTGGCTCAGTTTTTAGATTCACGGAAATTCATGGGGTTACACAGCAGGGAAACAGTCCCTTCAGCCCCACTGCTGACCAAGATACCTAACTACCATGGTCCCATTTGTTTGTGTTTTGCAAATATCCCTCTAAACCCTTCCTATTAAACCTGTCCAAATTAAAGGCTCTCTTCCCATCACAACTGTGGCTTCTTGCACTGTTCCTTTTTGGAAAGGTTCCATGTCCCTCTATACCCCCAAACACTCAAAGGCACTTCTTCCCCTGAATCGTTCCTATCCATGTACCTTTTCTCTTAAACACTGCAGTCAGGTGTTGGAATATTTATAGTATGTTAACATTTCAATATCAATTCAGTTGTTGTTGTTCTATCTGAAATCATGTCATATAACCCGAACCCCAAGTTATGAATGTACTTTAAACAGCCGTGGTACTCGTGCCCACATTCTGTTGTTTTGCGCTGGTCGCTGTATTTATTGGATTTCGTTATTACCACGTACACTGTTAACTCTGTGAGCTGCAGGCGCGCACGGAACTTCATCGCGCCCCAGTGTACATGACAATAAACTAATCAATTTAATTTCAAAATATGCGCGTTTCTATTGATGCAACTGGTTCTTAAAAGTAAAAGCGACTGGTTCCTGATGTTAAATTCAGCAAAAACAAACGGCATCTTTAAACACAGCTCCCTCTGTAAATGTGGTTGCAATCTTTTTCATCAGTAGTCTCACTAAAATTATTCAACCACAGCTTAGATCAACCCGGGGCTTTCTATATTTACCCTTGGGCTCTCCCCTTATGTTACCCAGTGACCCCTGTCTTCACTCTCCCGTCCCTGGTCAGAACACACGGGACATCTTTACCTGAGCGACCCAACTTACCTCCAGGTAAAGAGACACCCATGCAAGAAACTCCCTCCTCTCCAAAGTTCCTACACACGTCCAGAGGTCTCTCTCTCCTTCGCCCTTAACCGTGGGGATCCCTGACACTACCCCAGTCCCGGGGACGCTTGCTGCCACCCTCCCCGCAGACGCCGGAGGGTATCTGAGACTTACCCCAGACAGCGGAGATACAGAGGAGAGCTGTCAGAGCGACCAGGCTCGCCCGCGGGCTGTGCACTCGCATCACTGCGCTTCTGGACAGTCAGACGCTCCCGGACCGAGTGAGGCAGCTTCTGAGTTCGGGATCTCCCAAACACTGAACACCTCGTCGGATGATTCACAAGTTGGGGCCCGACTCAGCCCCGCCTCAAGCGACCTAACAGCCGCGGGGAGCGCCGCCTGGGGACCGGTGCCACACACGGCTGGTGGGCACACGGTGAAGGTCCCCCCCCCCCCCCCCCCCCCCACACACACACACACACAGCTGGTGGGCACACACTGTGTACATGCACACACACACACACACACACACACACACACACACACACACACACAGCTGGTGGGCACACACTGTGCACATGCACACACAGACACACATTGGTGGGCACACACAGTGAAGGTACGTATACACACACACACACACACACACACACACACAGAGCTGGTGGGCACACACAGTGTGTCTGTTCGCTTGGTGACATCAGGGAAGGGCATGTGCACCTCTCCAAGGGCAGTGTCAATCAGCACATACAATCCCATCGTACAAACCCATATCCTGAGTGTGAGTGTGCAGGGAAATGTACAGAGCTAGTGTACACACGAGTGCATCTTTATATATAACTACACATACACATATGTTGTATAGAGCTAGCTTACACACATCTATATGTCAAGTGCAGACACATTCACTCATGAAACGAAGGTTCATTTGCAGAATATATTCAAGACAGATGCATAGAATTAGTGTTTTTTCTGTGCTGTAGTACATGCATGTGCATTGTAAACCAGTCTACGTTCATATCATTCCATGTCTCTATACATTAGCTGATGTACAATTAGTCTATATACATATACTGTACATATTGTTCCAAATGTGAGGCCTTCCTGTGTGGTGCCTCTGAGATGTCCTCCTCCTTCCTGCAACAAGACTTCCCCTCTGCCACGGTGGATGGAGCTCTCAACCACATTTCCTCTCTTTCCCTCGGGTCTGCTCTTCCCCGACAGAACAAAGGTTCTCCTGGTCCTCACCTTCCGCTCCACCAGCCTTCACGTTATCCTCCACAATGTCTGCCCGCTCCTATATGACCCCACCACCAGTCACATCTTCCCATTGCAACCAGAGGAGATGCAACGCCTATCCGTTCACCCCTTCCCTTCCCGCCAATCATTCCAGGGATCCACTCACGCTCCTTCCACCAGCCTACTACAGTCAGAGTTCACAATGTGACGTCCTCAGCACTGGAGAAATGAAACCCGGATTGGGTGACCACTCTGCGGGACACCTACGCTCAGTCCGCAGGGATGAAGCTGAGCCTCCTGTTGTGTCCCACTTTAGTTCTCAATCCCACTCCCCTTCTGACCTGTCTGTCTGCAGCCTCTTCCACTGCCACAGTGGACATAGAACATGGAACTCTACAGCACAGTACAGGCCCTTTGGCCCACAATGTCGTGCCAACATTTTATCCTGCTCTAAGATCTACCTAACCCTTCCCTTCCACATAGCCCCCAATTTCTCTGTCATTTATGTGTCTATTAAGAGTCTCTTAAATGCCCCTAATGTATCTGCCCCACAACCTCTGCCGGCAGTGCTTTCCACGCACCCACCACTCTCTGTGTAAAAAACTTGCCCCTGACATCCCCCTTATACCTTCCTCCAATCACCTTAAAATGATGTCCCCTCGTGTTAGCCATTGTCGCCCTGGGCCCAACGTAAACTAGAACAACATCTTATCTTCCATCAAGGCACTTTGCGGCCTCCTACGGATGCTGCTCGACCCATTGAGTTCCTCTAGCAGTTTGTTTGTTGATCCGTATCATCTTATCTGTCTTAATCTACTTCCTTTTGGTCTTCTGTCTCACACCTCACTCCTCCCCCCAGCTTTGTTTTGGAAATGATAACTCCTCCACTCTGTCTCCAGACCCAAGAAATGATCCCTGACCTGAAGCGTTGAATGGTTTCTCTTCCCACGGATGCTGTTTGACTGCCTGAGTTCTCCCAGAACTTCTGTTCTTGTTTCATAGAGATATATAGTCCTAATGTACACATTTATGAGGGCATGTGAAGTAGAAGCAGGAGCAGACTGTACAACTCCATGATGATCATGATTTATCAGCATGTTGCTGTTCAATCCCTATGTCCTCTGATGCCTTCAGCTTCCAAAGTGTGTTGGTCAGATGTGAATATATTGGAAGACTTCCCATCCAAAGCCCCCGTGTTGGAGGAGTTCCAAGATTTATAACCTCGGTGTACAGGAATTTCTCTTTACCTCATCCCTACAGATCTGAACCCTTATCCTGAGCATACAGTATGTCCTCCAATTCGAAGGTTTCCAACTTGGAGAAACAGTGTCAAGGCATCTCCCCTGTCAATCCCTCTCAGAATCCTCTATGTCCCAATGAGTAAACCCCTTCTTCTTCCAAATTCCAATGTACGCCAATCTTCCTCAATCTCTCTTCACAGGGCAATATGCCCAACCCCAGGAGTCAATCTAATGAATCCATGCTGCACTGATCCTAAGGCAAGTCTATGCTCCCCTTGATATGCAGACAACATGGATATATAGCCTGCTAGTGTACACTTGGATATAGAGCATGCGGATACAAACGTTTAGGCAGGATTCTGAACTGGAGGTGTTCAGCCATAATCCCACTTTGTACCATTGGCTCCTCAGCCAAGCATGAACACCAGATGTCCAAAGCTGTGGCTCCTCTCGTATTGAGCAGGATTACTACATACATAGGTACAGAGACAGATGTACAGTGCTAGAGTACACATATGCACACATACATAGAAGTAGAATTTTTTTTGTATATATAAAGTAAACTTTATTCATAATAAAAGACAAACTATATACAATTACAAAACAGTGCAAACCTTTACATTCTTGGACAAATCATTCATTGGTGTTACCTTTTTATATAGAAAACAGCACCGATGCCACACGTGTGGCTCCCTGGAAGCTACCCGGTCCCATATTTACGATATTTAGGGGCTTTCTCCCTGTCCCCACCCCTCCCTCTCCAGTGGCAGAAGAACCCTAAACTGTAGTCCTTCCCCACCGAGCCTTTGTGTTGGTTGCGCCCAGCTTCAGTGCGTCCCTCAGCACGTACGCCTGCAGCCTGGAATATGCCAGCCGGCAGCATTCCCCTACGGATATCTCGCAGTGCTGGAAGACCAACAAGTTTCGGGCAGACCAAAGGGCATCTTTCACAGAGTTGATGACCATAGAAATAGAACCCACGTACATATATATGAAGCTAGTATGTACATATGCAGGTTGAGTGTGCACATCTATGCGTACATACAGAACTGGTGCACAGGGAAGAGACAGAGACAAGTGAAAGAAGATTATCTTCATTCATTATCATCATTACCCCTTTTGACACTTTATCCCTGCTACCATCCACCCAATCACAGACCTTTCCTTTTATCCTCATCTCCCCTCATCCATTTTCTGCAAATTGGACTCACCTTTCCCTGCATCTTTTCCTAGTTTGGATGAAAGTTCATTGGCCTGAAACATTATTTCTGTTTCTTGCTCTCTCTCCACTGTCTAACTTGCTAACTTTTTCTGCGTATTTTATTTTATTTAGCCACATGTATACTGTGACTACAAGAGTCAGTGGGTGAGTATCGCACTGCAAGCACCAAAAGTTTTTCCACCCAATACAAGGCAGAAGCTGGGACTCTGATGGAATCTTCGTTACCTGCCTGGGTGAGTGCAGATCCAGCAACACTCAAATACCTCAACACCATTCAGGGTAAAGCAGCCGACACATTCACATCCTAAACATTCTCACCCTTCTCCACAGGCACACAAAGATTGCCAATGTTTCTTTGACGGCACCTTCCAAATTCATAATCCCTTCCACTTAGGACAAAAGGAGATGTATGCAAACAAGAGGTCCAGCCTCCCTCCTAAAGTACACGGGTCATGACTCAGAGTCACAGAGTCACATAGCACAGAAACAGGCTCTTCAGCCCATCATGTCCATGCTGACTATCAAGTACCCATCCATGCTAATCCAATTTTCCAGCACTTGGTTTGCAGCCTTCTATGCCTTGGCAATTAAGGTGCTTTTGTAGAGACTTAAATGTGGAGAGAGCCTTTGCTCCACCGTCCTCTCAGGCAGTGTGTTCTAGATAACCTCGTCATCTCCTCATTGACCAGCAACACAGGCATATCTCAGGGCTGTGTGCTTAGCCCCCTGCTCTACTCCCTCTATACCCACGACTGTGTGGCTAAGCATAGCTCTAACACCATCCACAAGTTCACCGATGACACCACTGCTGTCGGCAGAATCACAGATGGCGATGAGGCGGTGTACAGGAGTGAACGAGGTTAGCTGGTTGAGCGGTGTTGTGACATCCTTGTATTCAACGTCAGCAGAACCAAGGAACCGATTGTGGACCTTAGGATGGGTTAATCAGATGAACACGCACCTGTCCTTATTGAACGGTCTGCGGCAGAAAGGGTGAGCAGCTTCAATGTTCCTGGGTGTCAACATTTCGGAGGATCTATCCTGGGCTCAGCACATAGAGGCAACCATGAAGAAGGCATGCCGGTGTCTCTACTTTCTTAGAAGTTTAAGGAGGTTCAGCATGTCATCGAAGACACAGACAAATTTCTATAGATGTCCGGTAGAGAGCATTCTGACTGGTTGCATCACCACCTAGTACGGAGGCTCCAATGCACAGGAACGCAAAAGGCCACAGAGAGTGGCGGGACTCAGCCAGCTCCATCACGGGTACAGCTCTCCCCACCTTCGAGGACATCTACAAGTGGCGATGTCTCAGGAAGGCGACATCCATCATCAGGGACCCCCACCATCCGGGCCGTGCCCTCTTCTCGATGCTGCCATCAGGCAGGAGGTACAGGAGCCTGAAGACCCAGGCCTCAATGTTCAACAACAGCTTCTTCCCCACTGCCATCAGATTCTTGAACCGACTTGAAAAACCTTAACACTGCCTCGGACTGTATATTTTTTTCTCTCTCAATCATGCGCTAGTATTGTTATGTTTATGTATAATTTATGTTAATTTAAGTTTATGTTAACTTATGTTTGTCATGTTTGCAATGTACTGTACTGCTGCTGCAAAAAAATCTAATTTTCATGGTATTTATACCCTGTGTATGTATGCCTGTGACAATAAACTTGAACTAAAGGTTCAAGTTCAATAAATTCGAAACTCTGGATGAAAAGGTTCTTCCTCAGATGCATCCTAAACCTCCTACCCCTCACCTGAAGCCATTGCCCCCTGATTTTCGATGCCTCTGGTGTGAGGAAACATTTCCTACTATCTCCCCTATGGGTCTGTTATATATCAGTCTGGTCCCCCCTCTGCCTCCTCCACTTCAAGGAAAACAAAGCCAGCCTATCCCGTCTCTCCTCGTAACCGAGACGATGGATCCATAGGCAACATCCTGGTGAATCACTTCTGCACCTCTCGACGACTCATTCATTCATTGTTGCTGGGCAAGGTCTTTGTGTTTCCTGTTGAAGAGCATTGCTGTACAACTTTCATCGCGTGACTGCAGTTGTAGAAGGAGGTGGGTCACCATTACCTTCTCTGGAACGTTTTAGTTTGGGTGAGAAACGTTAGCATCACCACATCCTGTGAATAAAAATCAAACACCAAAACCCAGAAACAGAGAGATACGGCAATAGCAAGTCCTAGGAACAGAGAGGATCAGAAATCGAAAGAGAACAAGAGACAGAATCACGACCAGGAATAGAGAGAGATAGTAATGAGAGAGCCAGAAACAGCAGCTGTGATACAGCTGAAGGGAAATGTTATTACCAGCGCACTTAGGCTGCATTCGAATGTAAGACAAATTGCTAAGAACGGTATCAAGAAAAGATACTGCTAAAGTATAGAGAGGAAAGGCTGTAGTGTCTGGGGAAAATAGTGGAACAGTGGAAAAAAATCAGCAGAGTGTGAAAACAGCTTTTGTATCAAAAAAATCAACAAAACTGTAGATGCTGGAATTTGAAAATAAAAACAGAAAATGCTGGAAGTACTCAGTAGGTCAGCCTGCATCTGTGTGAAGAGAAATAGTTAATGTTACGGGACAAAGACTCTTTCTCATCCTTATTGGATGGTCTCTGTTCCCCAAGTGTACCTTTAGCTATTTCATAAATTGCTGTTCTTCAATTTCCTCTGCATATTTTGTTGCTCATATTTGCTCATGACATAGGAGGCCATTTGGTCTATCAATCTATGCTAGTCAAAGACCAATTCCACCAGTCCATTTTCCCACTTACTTTCCTGCAGCTGGTTCCCTCCGACGTAACCATCAACTGCACCCTGATCTCCCACCAATCCACCTGCACGTGGGGAAATTTACAGCAGCCAATTAACCTGCTAATTGGCATGTCTTTGGGATGTGAGAGGAAACTTACAGGGTGAGTGTGTGAACTTCACAGGGGTCAGGATCGAACCCAGGTCGCTGGAGCTGTGATGCAGTAGCACCAACTGTTGTGCCAGAATCCCACCCAACTGCCCTCACGTCTTGGCGCTTCCCTTTGTTCTCAACGTTGGTGTGGTTGATTTTATGCTTGCCCTGGGTGTTCCTTTGTGCAGCTCCTTGGCTATGACTGTCACTTTGTGAATGATCAGAGAGTGATAAGTGTCACAGCAGGTACCATGTCAATCTCCTGTGCTGACGGCAGGTCTCTGCTCCCAACAATAACAGGGTCTAGTTGGTACCAAGGGTCTGATCATGATCTTGCCATGACAGTGGACTCTGGTCCTTCCCAGGAAGATACAAGGTGGTAAGGTACCATTGACTTCAGGCTCAGAAAATGAAGGGTCTTTGACCATTTTCATTCATCTTGCTGATGCCAGAATGTCCTAGGCAATCAGAATCAGAATCAGGTTTATTATCACTGACTTAGATGACATGAAATTTGTTGTTTTGTGGCAGCAGTACAGTGCAAAGACATAAAATTCCTATAAGTTACAAAAATAAATACATAGCGCAAAATATAAAGGAATAATGAGGTAGTGTTCATGGGTTCATGGCCTGTTCAGAAATCTGATGGCGGAGGGGAAGAAGCTGTTTCTGAATCATTGAGTGTGGGTCTTCAGGCTCCTGTACCTTCTTCCGATGGTAGTAACGAGAAGAGGGCATGTCATGGATGGTGAGGGTCCTTAATGATGGATTCTGCCTTCTTGAGGCACCGCCTCTTGAGGATGTCCTCGATGGAGGGGAGGGTTGTGCCCATGATGGAGCCGGCTGAGTCTACAGCCCTCTGCAGCCTCTTGCGATCCTGTGCATTGGAGCCTCCATACCAGGCGGTGAAGCAACCAGTCAGAATGATCTCCACCGTACATCTGGTCAAGAGATATCATCTGCACCAGTTCTTGCATTATAATCTCCAAGGAGGAATGACCACTCAGCTAATGGCGGTCTTTTGATAACATGATGCACCTTGCTATAAAATCTTCTTCCTCAGGGCTGGAATCGAGTATTGGTGCATTAGTGCTGATGGTGTTCATACGTTCAATGTACATCTAAAATTGAAGTAAGATAATGCATTCTGACCTTCCAGAATGACCTTTCTCTTAGATTTTTTAAAAATGTTACTGACAATGAAAGTAAACTCTGACCTCATGATCTACCTTGTTGTGACCTTGTACCTTATTGCACTGCACTTTCTCTGTAGCTGTGACACTTTACTCTGTACTGTTATTGTTTTTACCTGTACTACCTCAATGCACTCCGTGCTAACTCAATGTAACTGCACTCTGTAATGAATTGATCTGTACTATCGGTATGCAAGACAAGTTTTTCACTGTACCTTGGTACAAGTGACAATAATAAACCAATACCAATACTTCAGCATCATTACCTTTCCAACTCAGGGTATAATTTAGCCTCCTGGATGGAATTGACATCTGCATCTTGTTTCTTGCAGAACTGCAGTATCATTGAGATTCTACAGGTCATGCCCATCAAAAGTGACTTCTGCATGGAAAAAGAAAATGTCATAAATATTCAGCAGAGCTGACCCTAATTCTGTTTCTCTCTGCAGATGCTGCCCGGCCTGCTGAATATTTTCGGACTTTCTGTTTCTATTTTGGGTTTTCAGCATGAGCAGTTTCTTGCTTTTGTTGACCTCTGTGTGTTGTGCATGGACTGTACTGTCCAGGACAATCAACAATCACACGTTCACACCAGACACTCAATGTCAAATGACAGGTTTTAGGCTCTTCGGAGGATGACTTTACCAAGCACAACAGCCAGGCTCAGAGACAATGTGCTGAGCAAATTAGATAGCGGTAGCATACCCAAGGCCATGCAATGCAGGGAACATCCCAAGCTTCACTATGAAGGTACTTGCAAGCCTGATCAGAAGGCACTTGTGATTGATCCTGATTGATGGCAAACTCTGGTGAATGATTGGAAGTGGCGTCATTGTCTGCAGCAAAGTATCAGCCAAGGACAGGAATTGGCTCCAACACTTGAAGAATCAAAAAGCTTCCAAGCTGTAACTATGGCACATACACACACAACCACCAGCATACATCATACTCCTTTAGGACGACTTGGTCACATGAGACTGCAAGCCTTCTACGTGCAATATCCACCTTAACTCACAGGTGAAAAGGTGCCAGATAAACACTGAGTAATAGTCATGGATGTCATAGCAAAGGCGGATAGAAAAGGAGCGATCACATGTCATTCCCTTGTCAGACTTTATGCCCTTGAATTCACTGGTATTTGCCTATGGTGGATGGATCAGCAGCCAGCAATAGTCCTGACAGATGCAATTCGAGCGAAATTCAGGTCAGAACAATGAAACTGTGGTGTGTCTCACCAACCAGCGTTTATTTCTCCTCCACATCTACCTTTGTGAAGGCGGTGGTGAGCATCTTCATGAACCACTGCAGACCTTCTAGGTAAGGTATTCCTATAATGCTGTTGAGGAGGATTTTCCAGAACTTAGACCAAGTGACAACGAAGGCATATTTCCAAGCGAGATGGTGTGTGATTGGAGTGGAAGCTGCAGGCAGTGGCGTCCCTTGCCTTCATTGATGGTATAAAGGTCACGGATGTGGGAGATGCTGAGTCTGTAGCCTTGGCGAGGGACTGTGGTGAATTTTGTAGTTGGTGCACACTATAACTACTGTGCACCAGTGGGGGGAATGACAGTTGAGGATAGTGGATGGCATGTCAATGAAGTGGGATGATTCACCGTACATGGTGTATGGAACTACAGTCACCTAGGCAAGTGGACAGCGTTCCATCACATGTAACACACAAGATGCTGGAGGAACTCAGCCAGTCAGGCAGCATCTATGGAGGGAAATGGACAGTTGAGATTCCTTTATGCCTGATCCACTGAGTTCCTCCAGCATCTTGTGTGTTGCTCCAGATTCCAGCATCTGCAGTCTCTTGTGTTTCCATTCCGTCACGTGCGTTTTCTAGATTGTTGAAAGGTCTGGGGCATCAGCTAATGAATCAGACACCAGACAATACCCAGCCTCCAACCTGCTCTTGGTGTCACGGCTTTTGTATGGTTGGTCACCAGGATGGCGATATCCTGGGATTGGGGTGATTGACCTCCAACTACCCCAATTACAATAGGGTGCAGTGGTGGTGCAATGGTTAAATTACCACACCAGTCATCCACATAACCTGGACTGACAGTCCAGAGAACTGAGTTCAAATCTCCCAACGACAGCTGTGGAATTTAAATTCAGTTAGTTCCCTGGAATTTGTGAAAAACATGACCACAAAAACCACCAGAGTGTCATAGCAAACCATCAGTTCACTAATGTCCTTTAGGAAAGGAAACTGGCTGTCCTTATCTGGTCTGGCCCATATGTAACTTCAAACCGACAACATCTAGTTGCTTTTGGAAATGACTGAGCAAGCCATTCAATTATACCAGTGTTGCTACGCTCAGAGAAAGAATAAAATTGGACAGCATTGATCTCGGCACGGAATTTCCACAGGCTAAAGTCCCTCCCCGTTCATTTAACCTAACAAAGTCCTCCTCACAAATAGCTAAATTGGGAGAGTGTCCCACACACTTGTCAAGCACTGTCTATAAGGTTTGATTCAGTGAGTACACTTATGTGCTAGACTCCTTTGTCAGAAACCCTGTCTCACCAGCAGGACAGACCACCAGAGTGGGCAGCTCAGTGGTGTACAGCATTGACTCTACACTGCATGGACTTTCATGGGCTTTCAGGTCAAACATGGGAACTACCTTCTGATTACCACCCACCGTATTCCCTCAGCTGATAAATCCCTGCTCCTCCTCATTGAACAACACTCAGATGAAGCACTGCAGGAAGCAAGGGCACAGGACCGTCTTTTGTCAGGATGTGCATGGGCAGTTTTCCACACTGTTGGGTAGCTGAGGTTGTAACTGTGCTGGCAAAGCTTGGCCAGAAATGTACCAATCCTGATGTGCATGCCTTCTGTAACTATAACTGGACATTGTCAGGTCCAATAGCCTTTTCTGTATTCAGTGCTTTCAGCTGTGGAGGGAACTGCATTGCCTGAGGACTGGCTTTTGTGATGGTGAGGATCTGTAGAGGAAGCCGAGGTGGATCTTGCATTCGGCACTCCTGGCTAAACCTGGTTGCAAATGTTTACCCATATCTATGGCACTCACTTGCTGGGCACTGCCACTGTTGAAGAGTGAGTGCTCTTGGAACCACCTCACCCCGTTGGCTGTTCCATTGTCCGAACCTGACCACACTTGCTATCATTGGTCAGAGCATCGAATACAAGAATTGGGACATCATGTTATAGCTGTACACGGCGTGGGTGAAGCCGCATTTGGAATCTGTGTGCAGTTCTGGTCACAAGCTACAGGAAGGATGTGAGTAAGTTGGAAAGGGTGCAGAAAAAATTCACAAGGATGTTACTAGGACTGGAGGGCGTGAGTTATAGGGAGACACTGGATAGGCTAGGGTGACTTTATAGAAGTGTACAACATTATGAGGGATATAGTCACAAGTCTTTTTCCCAGGGCAGGGAAGTCTAAAACTGGAAGACATAGGTTTAAGGTGAGAGAGGAAAGATTTAAAGGGGATCTGAGGGGCAAGTTTTTCACACAGAGGGTGGTGGGTACATGGAACGGGCTGCCAGAGGAAGTGGTAGAGGTGGGTACAGTTGCAATGTTTAAAAGACATTTGGACAGGTACATGGATAGGAAAGGTTTAGAGAGATATGGGTCAAACGCAGGCAAATGGGACTAGCTCAGGTAGGCAACTTGGTCAGCATGGATGAGTTGGGCCGGAGGGCCAGTTTCTGTGCTGCATAGCTCTATCACTCTATGATAAGGTGTAGTATGGAGGCTCAGTTTTGATCTTATCCATGGGTTTCAAGCTTGCTCAGCTCTGTGTATTGCATAGTGTTGCCAGTGTTAAACACATGTAGTTCCAGTTGGAGCTTTAGCTGGTTGGCACCTCATTTTTTGGTGCATCTGGTGCTGGTCCCAGCAATACCCTATTGCAACTGGCATTGAACCAGGGTTGATCCCCTGGCTTAATTGGAATGGTAGAGTGAGGGGTGTGCTGGGCAATGAGGTCATGGATTGTGGTGGCGGACATTTCTGCTGCTGCTGATGGTCCACAGCACCTCTTGGATGACCAGTTCAGAGTTGCCAGGTCTGTTCCCTTCTCATGCCAAATAACCTGATGCAGATTTCCTCAGTGTGAATACAGTACTTTGTCTCCACAGGGACTGTGCAGTGATCGGTCCTCCCAATGCTGTCCTGGACAGATGTATCTGCCTCAGGTTCAACATCTAGCCCTTGTTGGTTCACTCACTGTCTGCCACAGAGACTTAGTTTGACCATTAGGACTCAGCCAGTAATAATGCTACCAAGCCAGTCTTGATGATAGGCAGTGAAGTCCCACACCCTGTTACTCTTCCAAGTGGAGAAGCACCGGTTCATCTGCTGATGTAGGAAGAGAGGTGATAATCATGAGGAGGTTTCCTTGCCCACGTTTGACCTGTTGCTGTGATTCACCATGGGGTCTGGAATTAACGGTGAGATTCCCAGCCTGGCTTTCCCTCACCCGAATACCACTGTCCTGCCACTTCTGGTGGGGCTGCCCTGTTGGTGGGACAGGATAGCTCAGAATGAGCTGGTGAAGTCTGGGAGATTAGTTATAAGGGATCATTTTGTGAGTACAATTATGTCCGGCTCTCTCTCGTGGAACATCTCTCCCAACTTAAACTCCAGTCCCCAGATATTGGCAGGGAAGCAAATTTGCTATTTGAATTTGCATCCTAGGTCAATTGGTTGGTCCAGTTTATTCTTATTCTGGATTAAGGTAGTAGTTTTTATACAGATAGGCCACTTCAGAGGGCAGCTAAGTGTTCACCACATTACTGAGGGTCTGAAGTCACATACAGACCTGACTGGCTATCGAATGTACGGCAGATTAAGGATGTTGGTGAACCGCACGCATTTTCACAACAATTTCACGATCACCGTTACTGACACCAGTTTAAAAATTAAGTCCCAGGTTATTTTTTAAAAATTCACCAAGTGATGTGGCCAAATTTGAATTCACAGCTCTGGGTTGTTGTGTAACAATTACACAGAGAAGAGGAGGAAAATTTACCCAAGCATTGTACTGGCCATCCCCAGGTAATGCAGGGGCTCTGTTTATACAGGCATTTTTAAGTTGATTTTGCCCATAAGCCAGAGAATACACAAAAATCACTCGATATGGTAACTACACCTCCACAGTATTGTAATGAATGGCATCAAAAGCACATAACACTGACAAGAAAGAACAATTACTAAAAGCGAAGAGTGGAAGGCAACTAGTTCTGCCGTTTGTAGGAACAAATGTATGGACGTACGTCAGACTTTTGAATTTAATAATATTTTGGGAGCTTGTTCATCTGTATGGGTGCCCCTCTGTCAGGGGTTCATAAACCTGGTTGGCCTGTGT
The DNA here is from genome assembly GCF_009764475.1 of Pristis pectinata. Taxonomy (NCBI): domain Eukaryota; kingdom Metazoa; phylum Chordata; class Chondrichthyes; order Rhinopristiformes; family Pristidae; genus Pristis; species Pristis pectinata. The sequence goes on along the minus strand of NC_067429.1, from coordinate 28,475,804 downwards.
AAGTGGACAACCAATGTGAGGTAACGCCACTTCCAATGGCTTGGCCAAGGAACTGCAAGAACAATTTCCACCGGACTGCCTCTGGACTGGACACCTTCGTTCTGCCAGCAGCACGATATCACGTCCCACCTACCCCAGACTGAGACAGGTCTGGATAGAAACAACTGGGAAATAATGAGCGGAAATTAAACATCCAAAGCCAGCTCTTTCAAGTCAATGTGTTTCTCTGAGATAAAGAAGTTAACAAGGAACAGAAACAATGATTACCGACAATTAGAAGAGAAAAGGAAATCTAAAGTTTGTGACAGCTGCCAAGTTATCCGGGCAGAGCAGTCAGCCTCTGAGCAGGAAACATGCCTGGCATCCCGTGTTGCATCTGCTCTGTGAATTCAAGGAGCTGTTATCCACACTATGAAAGGATGAGATGGCAGGTATATTGAGAGCTAATCAATTGTGAAGAAGAACTGTAAGTACACTGTTATGAGTGAGATTGCTCCCATATAACAGCAACCCATTGAAGTCTACTAATGGGGCCATTCTTCATGTGTTGTCTGGGATAGTCAATGCCCATTCACGGGTAAAGACCACCAAAGCTGAGCTTGCTGCTGTCTGCACTCGAGGCACACACTTGCAATGATGCAAGAGCAAAATATTGCTGCTGCTAGAAGTGTGAATTAAAGACAGATACGACTGGAAATTCCTTGCAGATCCGGCAGCATTTGTGAAGACAGAAGACGGTTCCACAAGAGCCTTCTATCAGAACTGGGAAAAGTTAGAGGCAAAGCATGTTTCAGATACATTGAGAGACTGGGTCTGTTGGAGAGTTGGGGGCGCGTGTTGGGATGGGATGGGTTGGGGAAGAGATGGAAAGGGAAGAGTGGAGGGCAGGAGAGAAGGAGCAACCAAAGGCATGAAGGAGAGTGGTGAATAATGAAAGGCAGAACTTGAGGGGGTGCAACGAGAAGGCAGATGAATGCTAAACTATTAACTGAAAAGGAAAAAAAGAAAGAAAAATCTATGAATGTTGAAAATATCAGATACAAAGGCTGGAGTCACTGAGGCAACCAAGTTCTGTGTCATTGCTCCAATTATCTTCTCCTCACTGCAGTATCAAGCGAGTCACATTCAATAAGCTTTCTGTTGGAGTGGAGCTAATCCACAGGACATTTGGAAGGTTTTCGATTCACATTGCCTGCACTGCCGGACCAAGTTCATTCCAACCTCTGCCATCGAGCCGCAGTACGGAGAACGCTTGTGTCTGTGCACATTCGGAGGCCGAGCTCCAAGTCATCACTGACTCGGTTGTGAGAAAATGGGCCTTGTCCTAGACGTGGGAGACTGATCCCTTGGACTCAGAACCGTTTGACAAATTGGCTCAGAATTTGGCTTGGTAATGGGAAGCAGATGTGGACGGTTGCGGGTTCTTTTCCCATTGGGAAGCCTGGGTCCAGCAGTCTAGCTCAGGAATTAGAGCTGGAACTCAAACTCAGGAGCCAACATCTAGGATAGCAATGAGGGCCACAGGTTTCTCAGTCAGGAGCACATGGCAACCCAGCGAAAATGGCGGGAAGAGCTCAGCATTCCACACTCTCCCACCCACTCCATGTGTGGGGGTGTTCTTGGATCCCAGAAAAGCCACGTGAGCCACCTCCATGCCCACAGAATGGAGTGGAAGCAAATCCTCGACCCTGAGGAACTGCCAGTGAAGGGGAAGAGGAACGTGACTACTCATTCAGTCCTTCAGCTCGTTCTCACCATCAGTTGGTTGGAGAGTGAACTGTATGTTAACTACAATTCCACTCTTTTTCACATTCCATAAAAATAACACCAAGGAAATGCCAAACCCAATTTTGAAGATGTTAATTAACTGAATCTCTGCAATTCCTTCACTGGAGAATGTTTCAAACTTCCACCACCGTAGCTGTGAAGAGCCCTGCACTGCTTGTGGGGTCCCTGTACTGCCTGTGGGCTGCTCTACACTGTCTGAGGGATCCCCATGCCCTGCTGCTGTGAAGGATAGGCCTGGTCCCGTGGCCACACAACGTCCCAGTCAGCTGGACGCTGCCGCACTACCTGTCCTTCGTGGAAAAGTTCTTCCAGACCAACACCTTTGACCTCAAGTCCATCAGGCAGTGGTCAGCACGGAACATCCTGCAGGCACTGCAGGAGAAGGACTCAATGGATACTGTGGGGTGGTTCCCTGAGCAGACTGTCCAGACCATCTGGCAGAATGTCTCATCACCAGAACTCACCAACAAGCACCAAGACCTTGCTTGGCTGGCAGTGAGAGGGGCCCTCCCAGTCAGATCCTTCCTGTATGGTTGGAACCTCACTCCCAGCGCACGCTGCCCCCCGGAGGACTGCGCTGGGGACGAGACGGTCGCCCACCTCTTTGTGGGCTGTAGGTTTGCGAGGAGGGTGTGGTGAAAGATGCAAGGGTCCCTGTCACGGTTCATCCCCAGCAGCTGCATAACAGAGGATTCTCTGATCTACGGGCTGTTTCCGGGGACACACACAGAGACGGACATCAAATGCTGCTGGAAGGTCATCAACTCGGTGAAAGACGCCCTTTGGTCGGCCCGAAACTTGTTGGTCTTCCAGCACTGCGAGATGTCTGTAGGGGAATGCTGTTGGCTGGCACATTCCAGGCTGCAGGAGTATGCGCTAAGGGATGCACTGAAGCTGGGTGCAGCCAATGCAAAGGCTCGGTGGGGAAGGACTACAGTTTAGGGTTCTTCTGCCACTGGAGAGGGAGGGGCGGGGACAGGAGAGAAAGCCCCTAAATATTGTAAATACGGGACCGGGTAGCTTCCAGGGAGCCACACGTGTGGCAGCGGTGCTGTTTTTTTAGATAAAAAGGTAACACTAATGAATGATCTGTACAAGAATGTAAAGGCTTGCAATGTTTTATAATTGTATATAGTTTGTCTTTTATTATGAATAAAGTTTATTTTGATTAAAATTTTTAAAAAATCCCCATGCTGTCTGAGGGAGCTGCACACTGTCTGGGGAAGCCTGCAATGTCTGAGGGACCCCCGCGATGACTGAGGGTGCTCCACATTCTGAGGGATCTCCACACAGTCTGAGAGAGTCCTGTGAAGTCTGACGGAACTCCACACTGTCTGAGGGAGCTCCACACTCTGAGGGAGCCCTGTGCTGTCTGAGGGAACTCCACACTATCTGAGGGAGCCCCACGCTGACTGAGGAAGTCCCTTACTGTCTGAGGGAGCCCCATGATGTCTGATGGAGCCCCTTACTGTCTGAGAGAGCCCCATGATGCCTGAGGGAGTCCCGTGCTGTTTGTGAGAACCAGAAGCCCCACCAGGCCACACCAGCAGCCAGGACATTGTGGCCAGATAAGACCAGGCTAAATCTTTTGCCAGGAGACCCTTGACTGGGGATTGGCAGAAGTAGTTCCCCAAACCCAGGACCCCCATGGAGTCATGGTGGGATAAAATTACCCAGTCTGGCCTGTTCCTGATTCCCTCCACCGGGCAGATCATGCAGGACTGCAGGAGCATTTCTTTCAATAAAATCGGCAGGCTTTCCTTGTCCTGCTCTCGCCGGGTGCACTGTCCAATTTGGGACTCGAATCCTGTCCCACCCTCCTTTTATTCCCCACTCCCAGTAACTCACTCTCTCTTTGACTCTGCCATGGAACAGTTTCACCACCACCTCCCCCCCCACCCACCCCACCCCCCCCAGCCACAGCTCACTTCAGCTCCCACAGGATGGGCACTCAGGCAAAAAGCAGCAGATGCTGGAAATCGGAACTAAAATCAGAAAGTGCCGAAAATACTCAGCAGGTGATTCAGCATTTGTGGAGAGGGAAGAAGTTCAGGTCAACGCTGTTACATCAGAACTCATCGCTCTATCTCTACAGAAGCTCACTGATGTGTCGAGGATTTGCAGCATTCTCTGTTTTTATTTATACTTCCCAGTAAACTGTGGCCCAAAGCCGCCCCTTATCTCAGCCCAGCGCACAGAGAACCCAGATAACACCAGCCCTCTCCATGCAGCACACGTTATTTAAAGTAACAGGGCTCCAACCTGGCATTGAAATAGATGGACACATGAAGTCTTATCCCAGTCAGGGGAGGGAGGGGGAACAAGGGGAGGGAAGAGTGAAAGGGAGTGAGAGAGTGTGTGTGAGAGAGAGAGAGAGTGAGTATAAGAGGGAGTGTGAGAGAGAGTGTGAGAGAGTGTGAGAGAGAGTGTGTGAGAGAATGTGTGTGAGAGAGAGTGTGAGAGGGAGTGAGTGTGAGAGTGAGTGAGTATGAGAGACAAAGTATGAAAGAGTGTGTGTGAGTGTGTGAAAGAGAGTGTGAGTGTGTGGGAGTGAGTGAGAGAGTGTGTGAGTGTGAGAGAGTGTGTAAGGGAGTGTGAGAGAGAGAAAGTGTGAGTGTGTAAGAGAGTGCATGAGAGTGTGAAAGAGAGAGTAAGAGAAAGTGTGAGAGTGTGTGTGTGAGAGAGTGAGGGAGTGAGTGTGAGAGGGAGTGAGTGTGAGAGAGAGTGAGAGACTGTGAGTGTGAGAGTGTGTGTGAGAGTGTGTGAGAGTGAGTGTGAGAGAGTGAGAGAGACGGAAAGTGTGAGGGTGTGTGAGTGTGAGAGAGAGAGAAAGGGTGAGAGATTGTGTGAGAGTGAGAGTGTGTGTGAGAGTGAGTGTGAGTGAGAGAGAAAGTGTGAGAGTGAGTGTGTGAGAGAGAAAAATACAGGGAGGGCAAAGATGAGAAAAGCTAATACGAGGGGAAAGGGGGGAAATGAGAAGGAAGATTAACTTTTATAAAGTTGCATATCCGTTTATTCCTAAGCAGTGACAATGAAGTGATGTCCACAACTTATTCTTGTGGCATGTCCCTTTAAAATCCACGTAATTAAAATGTACATATATTCTGAGAAAACATAGCACATTCTCGCCGCTGTCTGTAAGGAGTTTGCACATTCTCCCCGCGACTGCGTGGGTTTCCTTCGGATGCTCTGGTTTCCTCCCACATTCCAAAGACGTACGAGTTAGGAAGTTGTGGGCATGCCATGTTGGTGCCAGAAGTGTGGCGACACTTGCGGGCTGCCCCCAGAACATTCTCAGTAACGCAAAAAGATGCATTTCACCGTGTGTTTTAACGTACATGTGACTAATAAATAAATATCTAAATATCTATATCTATATATCCATTAATGAGTTCTACAGTTATAAACTGAAATAAAACAGAAATGATCAACAGGTAAAGCAGCATCTACAAAAAGAGACACAGAGGTAATTCAGAGGATGGTGAATCTCTATACCCTGGAGGGTTTTGGAGGCTAGACCATTGAGAGAAGTTTAAAGAGGAAGGAAATGAGGTTTTGAAAGATCAGGGAATTGAGGGCTGTGGGGAACTGACACAGAGCGAGGTTGATTGGCCATGATCAATGTTGAGTGGCAGGCAGGCTAGGGGCTGAATGGCCTACTCCTGCTCCCTTGGGGTGGAAGGTGAGGATGAGGAGAATCCTGTCTGTTTTCTGGTTGAGGAGAGAGGGGCTGAGAGTAGAGATGTGAGAAACAGAGGAGGCGCGGTTGAGAGCCCTGTCAGCTACAGTGGCGGGAAAGCTGTGGCTGAGGAGTAGGGAAGCACTGGTGTGGAAAATCATGTCATTAGAACAAGGACTGTTCCCACAAAGAAACCGGCATAGCCTGGGCTCATGGGAGTTCTTGTAACTACACTTTTGTTGTGGGGAATTTGAGTTATTCAAAGATAGGGTTGAGGCAGGTGACTTAGGGAGTTAATGAAGGGGACTGGTGGGGCGTCTGCTCAAAATAGAAGCAAAGGTCCCTCACATCTTCCTGGTGTGGGATGAAGATACAGAAAGATTTGACATCTATAGTGAAAAAGGACCAATTGGGACCAAAAGGTGGAAACTGTCAAGGTGTAAATTAAAACCAGTCAACTGCATATGATCAAATTATGTCTCTGTGATAACAGCATCCTGACCTTATGACAAGGTCTCTGACAATGTTGATCTCCCTCCCTCACTACTGCTAAATCATGACCATAATGTTCAGGTAATGTCAAAAGTCGAAGTCAGAGTTTATTGTCACAAGCACAAGTCCATGTGTTGCACAGGTGCAATGAAAAACTTACTTGCAGCAGCATCACAGTCACAGTCATAAAGCAGCGTTCACAAGAAAAACATAAATTAAACATAAATTATACACAATTTTTACAAGAAAGAACACAATTAGAACAAAAAAAAGTCAATTTTAGTGCAAAGTGCAATTTTAATCCTTATCATTACAGTGTTGCTAAACTGTACTGATTAGGGTTTTGCCAGTTGGTTCAAGAACCAAATGGTTGCAGGGAAGTAGCTGTTCCTGATCCTGGTGGTGTGTCCCAACCCAGAACTCATACAATCCCCACCCCACCTGTATTCTCCTCAGAAGCAGCACCTCCCGTTGCCCTGCCCCAGCTCGGCCCATCCAAACTCATTCAGGCAAAAGTCTGGAAAACTCCTTGTGGTGATGAGACCGGCTCTGATAGGGTACCTAACATGCATGCAAAGTGACTTGCACCCCAGCAACACACAGTATGAACTCTGGTTTGAAGTGTCAGCTCAGATTAACTGCTCAAGTGTCAGAAGTGGGCTTTGAACCCATAACCTCATGACTCAGAGAGATGTCAAGCTGACAACTTTGCGTCGCACACTCAGAGCAGATAATGTGGCTGCAGTGTTATTAAGGGCTCATGCAGAGTGGGAATGCTGTCAGCAGGCATCAAAACTCCTTACTTACCCAGCTCCCTCCATGACTGAACAGTGTGCTACCTAAATCATAAGGCAGGGAGTCCTGGTGTCGGCAGGAGGTTGCTGATGAATGCACTGGCCTTACCTCAGCTGGCAGTTCGACTGTTGCAACATCTGCCAATTTGCAAGGACCTTATTATATCTCCTCCTACCAACATTTTACTGGCAAAGAAAGGTGACCACAGCCCTGTCTCTGCCCCCACCATATGCTTAAATCATACCTCAGGAAAAAAACCCTCAAGAACACAAGAAAATAGGAGCAGGAGTAGGCCACTTGGCACCTCAAACCAAGCCCATCACTCAATATGATCATGGCTGATCTGCTCCAGGCCTCGTCTCCTCTGTATGCCAGTTCCCTATCACCCTCAATTCCTCAATCTTTCAAAAACCTCCTCCTCTTTAAATACCTCCAATGACGTAGTCTCCACATCCCTCCGGGTTAGAGAATTCCAGAGATTCATCATCCTTTGTGAGAAGAAATTGCTATCAACTCAGTTTCAAATGACCTTGTAACTATGTCCCCTTGTTCGGGACTCCCCCACTTTTGGAAACGTCTTAACATCTAACCTGTCATGCCCCGAAAGATCTTATATGTTTCAATAAGATCACCCCTCATTCTTCCAAACTCCAAAGAATATAGATTCAACTTCTTTAGCTGTCTCTGTTCAGACAAACCGTCCCATTCCAGGAATTAGCTAAAGAAACTCTGGACTTCCTCCAATGTTCATATATTCTTTCTTAAATAAGGGAACCAAAACTGTGCATAGTACTCCAGGTGTGGCCTCACCAACTCCCTGTACAATGTAACAATATTTCCCTATTTCTAAAGTCCAATCCTCTTACAATAAAGGCCAATATTCAATTTGCCTTCTGGGTTCGATTTCGGCCGCTGCCTGTAAGGAGCTTGTACGTTCTCCCCGTGTCTGCGTGGGTTTGCTCCGGGTGCTCCGGTTTCCTCCTACATTCCAAAGGCGTACGGGTTAGGAAGTTGTGGGCATGCTATGTTGGTGCCGGAAGCGTGGCGACACTTGCGGGCTGCCCCCAGAACACCAAGCAAAAAGATGTATTTCACTGTGTGTTTCAATGTACATGTGACTAATAAAGATATCTTATCTTAACTACATGCCTGCTAACTTGTGATTCATGCACAAGAACATCTAGATCCCACTGTACTCATTTGCAATCTCTCACCATTTAGATAATAGTCTGCTTTTTGATTCCTCCTAAACAAAAATGCATGACCTCAAACTTTCCCAAATTAAACTTAATTTTTGAAGTCTTTAGCTCTATCCTGCTGAAATGTCCAAATATCCTGATCACAACATACTCTCCCACCTATCTTTGAGTCATCAGCAAACTTGGATATTTTTACACATTGTCTCCTCTCCACAAATTAAAATAGACAGTAAATAATTGAGTGCCAAGAACTGATTCTTGGGGCATATTACTAGTTACATCCTTCCATCCTGAAAAGGACCATTTATTCTGACTCTCTATGTGATAACCAGTCTTCAATCTGTGTTAGCACACCTCACTCGATACCATAAGGTCTTTTCTTATGCACCAGCTTTTTATGTGGCATTTTGTCACATGCCTTCTGGAAATCCAAGTACATCGACAGGTTCCCCTCTATTGACTTTGATTGTTATATCCTCAAAGCGCTCTAGTAACTTTGTCAAACATGGTTTTCTTTTCATAAAGCCATGTTGACTTGGGTTGATCAAATTAAGCTTCTCTAAATGACTGACTACTTCTTCCTTGATTGTAGAGTCCAGCATCCTAGTTTTGCCTTCTTCCCTTCTTGAACATTTGTGGTTTTCACAATCTACTGGTAGCCTCCCAGAACTCAGTGAAGTTTGAAAAACTTCAACCAATGGCTTTAAAATCTCTGTAGCCACTTTCCTTAAAAACCTTGGGTGCAGGCCATTGGGATCTGGAGACTGTGCATCTTTAGTTACATTAGTTTTTCTGATACCTTGTTCCTTGTAATGACAATTGTTACGAGGTCTTCCGTGCTATTTGAAGACAGCCCATCAGTTCTCTTTGGCATGATCGCACGACCCTCTACTGTGAAGACTGAGGCAAAGGTTTGAATTGGTTTAAATGATCTGCCGTTCTCCTGTTTCCCAGTCTCACCCTCCTGGGATCCCATGCTTACCTTAGCCACCCTCTTCCTTTTTCTCTATCCATAGATCTTGCTGTTTGTTTTGATATAACTTGCCAGTTTTTGCTCATCACCAATTTTCTTCCTCCTTATTAGTTTTTCTGTCCCTTGTTGCCAATTCCTAAGAATTCCCAGTCTTTTGGTCTGCCACTAGTTCTTGCCATTTTATATGCTTTAGCTTTGTTCTAGTATTTTCCATGAATTTCTTGGTTTAACAACACATGGTTCCTCTTACTCATTGTCCTCCTTTCTAATTCAGATAAATTTCTGCTGAGCGTTATGAAATAGCTGCTTGAATATCTGCCAATGCTCATCTACTGGCCATTCCTTTAGCCCATTTTCCCAGCCCACTCAGGACAACTCTACCTCTTTTCCTTGGTCATGTCCCATGTTTAAGTTGAGGACACGAGTTTTGGACCCGAGGAGTTCACCCTCAAACTGTATCTGGAATTCTACCAGGCTGTGATCATGTTCGGGAGATCCTTAAATACAAGATCTTTCATTAATCCTACCTTTTGCGATTCATGCATAAGCACTCCTGAGTCCCTCTGCACAATGGTATGCTGCAATCTTTCACCATTTAAATAATAATTTGATCTTCTATATTTCCTTCCAAAGTGGATGACCTCGCATTTACCAACATTGTACTCCATCTGCCAGACCCTTGCCCACTCACTTAACCTATCTATATCTCTCTGTAGACTCTCCGCATCCTCTGCTACATCTATTTCTTGGTTTATTGTCTGTTCCACTTTAATGTTATTATTTGGTGGCCTATAGACAACTCCCACCAGTTACTTCTTCCCTTTACTATTCCTAAGCGCAGGCACGGTAGTGTAGCGGTTAGTGTAACGCTATTACAGCACCAGAGACCCAGGTTCAATTCTGGCCACTGTCTGTAAGGAGTTTGTACGTTCTCCCCATGACTGTGTGGGTTTCCTCCGGGTGCTCCGGTTTCCTCCCACTTTCCAAAGGCGTACAGGTTAGGAAGTTGTGGGCGTGCTATGTTGGCGCCGGAAGCGCGGCGACACTTGTGGGCTGCCCCCAGAACACTCTACGTAAAAGATGCATTTCACTGTGTGTTTCAATGTACATGTGACTAGTAAAGGTATCTTGTCTTGTCATCACAAATCCAAAATAGCTTGCTCCTGGGTAGGTTCTGTAATATTTAAGTAACAATTCCTGCCACACTCCACTAATTCCTCTTCCATTGGACCCCTGCCAGTATGATTCATCCAATGAATATGCAGATTAAAATCACCAATGATGACTGCAAGTTCTATTCTTAGATGCCTTTAATATTCCCCCATTTATACTTTGTGCCATTGACAGGCAACATAGACCACCCACACCTGTGACCTCCCCTGCTAATGTTCATCCTAACCATTCCACTACATCTACATCACCACTCACCACTGCACCCGAACCTTCTTCAATTAACAACTCTACCCCATCCCCCTTTTCCTTTTCGTCTCCTGGTTTGGAACATTGAATACCCTGGAATATCGAGTTCCCAGTCCTGGTCACCCTGCAATCATATCTCTAGATTGGCTCTTAGATTGGCTACTTGTGCCATCGACTCACCATCTTGTTACAAATACTACGTGCATTCAGATAAAGGGATTAAGCTATGACTTTCCACAATTTTCACTTGCTCTGAATTAACTTTCTGCTGCACACCTCTGCTTCTATTTTTTGCCCCTTCCTGACACATTTTGATTTTCAATCTCCCCCTCACTATCCTGGCCCACTGCTTTCTCATTTCCTTTTGATTTATTAAAATTCCTGTCACCAGAACCCCCCTCCCTGCTAAATATTGTAGGGGTTTGTGGAATACACAGTGGGGTTCATCTGAGCTTCCCCTAGTTCACTTCACTGGGGATTAAAATGACAGAAGCTGAATAAAACAGTTTCATCCACCAAGTGCCAGCTATTTCAGTTTGCCTTTGTTTCCTTATCACTGCAACTGTACTTATCATTTATTATATTTTCAATCTTTTGTGTTATCTGCAACCTTGAAGCTAGTTTATACACATCCAGGTTATTATTAGAAACAGTGTTCCCAACAATGACCCTCAGGGGATGTGCCTTGATATTACCGTCTGGTCTGGAACAAAACCATTCACCAATACCATCTGCTTTCTGTCTCCGAGGCAATTTTATTCCCATGTATTTGTTTTTGTTTGACCGCCTCCCCCCCGTCCCGTGATCAGTTGTGACGAGTGTGTTGGGTCGACGAGCTGAGGTGAGACCAGAGTTGCCGCCTGTCACCACATCACCACTCCTGGCCAGAGCACAGCGAGTGGGTAACTTCCCCACTCACACCCCCCAACGCTGTAGGTGTCTGGGATTTATCCCTCACTCACCCTGCTTCGCTGGAGGAATCACCCTGATTTTACCAGGTGACAATGCTCCATCCTGTTCACTGACGATTGTAAGGATTTAACTGCGGCTGGGTTCTGGACACTCAGGGGTTGTACAAATGCACGAGTGTCCTTGCATGTGTAGTGATTATGGGGAGGGTCCTCCTTCTTGTTCCCACCTTGTGCACACCACTCTCATGCTCCACACTCATCGTCATGACTCTTGTCAGCGAACCAGTGCTCAGAGTGGCAGGGGACTTGCACCACATTGCATTGTGCATGCATGTGCAGGACCACTAGAGAGAGCTGCACAACTGTGAAGAGAGGCGATCTGAGATTGAAGCCAGGATTTCAGTGCCATACTGGGTACTGATCCTTGCCGATCGGCAGGATGAAGAGCAAGAGCCCCTGTGACTGCTGGAGCCACCATGACTACAGGAGGCCCACCCGGTGACAGGAGGAAGCCATGAGTGACACTGGGAAGATCACCAGTGAGAGCGGGAACGCCGGAGATGTACACAGCTCCCGGATCCTTGAATGCCATTGGTGCTACAAAGTATGCAGAATCAGAATTATTATTGCTGACTTAAATGATTTGAAAATTGTTGTTTTGCAGCAGCAGTACAGTGCAAAGACATAAAGTTATCATAAATTACAAAAATAAATAAATTGTGCAAAAAAAAGGAATAACGAGGTGGTGTTCATGGATTCATGGACCATTCAGAAATCTAACGGCAGAGGGAAAGAAGCTGTTCCTGAAGAAGGGTCCTGACCTGAAACGTTGACCGCCTGCTTTTCTCCACGGATGCTGCCTGGCCTGCTGAGTTCCTCCAACATCATTGTGTTTTTCATCTAGATTCCAGCATCTGCAGTCCTTTGCTTCCCTGTTCCTGAATCACTGAGTGTGGGTCTTCAGGCTCCTGTACCTCCTCCCGGATGGTAGTAACATGAAGAGGGCATGTCCCGGGTGGTGAGGGTCCTTGGTGATGGAGGACGCCTTCTTGAGGCACCTCTTCAAAATGTCCTCGATGGTGGGGAGGGTTGTGCCCGTGATGGAGATGGCTGAGTCTACAGCCCTCTGCAGCCTCTTGTGATCCTGTGCAAGGCCTGATGTATCGTGCAGGATGCCTCGACCCTTGTGTGCGATAGAATTTTACTGCCTCGAACTGAACTAGTGTCAGCTCCTCATGTCTCAGAATGTTAAAGAGAGTGGTAGCTGCAGGTGTCAAGGACATAACTGAGGTGAATCCAGTAAAAAGGAGAGATGGGGTCAATCGATATGGACTGAAGAGGAGTTCATTGAGTCAGATAAGAAATATAGAGATAAACAGAATATTACAAGGATGTTGCCTGGATTGGGGAGCATGCCTTATGAAAACAGGTTGAGTGAACTTAGCCTTTTCTCCTTGGAGCAACAGAGGATGAGAGGTGACCTAACAGAGGTGTATAAGATGATGAGAGGCATTGACTGTGTGGATAGTCAGAGGCTTTTCCCCAGGGCTGAAATGGTTGCCACAAGAGGACACAGGTTTAAGGTGCTGGGGAGTAGGAACAGAGGAGATGTCAGGGGTAAGTTTTTTATTCAGAGAGTGGTGAGTGCGTGGAATGGGCTGCCGGCAACGGTGGTGGAGGCGGATACGATAAGGTCTTTTAAGAGACTGTTGGATAGGTACATGGAGCTTAGAAAAATAGAGGGCTATGGGTAAGCCTAGTAATTTCTAGGGTAGGGACATGTTCAGCACAACTTTGTGGGCCGAAGGGCCTGTATTGTGTTGTAGGTTTTCTATGTTTCTATGAATATATTCATTGCAGAAGAATTAGCAACCAAGACCGACAAATGGATTTCCTTAATGTGCCTTTTCATGTGTGTTAGGACTTTCTGGCCCCCATAACACCTCCCACTATTCTCCCTAAAGCCATGTGACTGGAATCACAAGGTTACAGAACGCAATCTGGTGTTCACGTACTTTGGTTCCAAGCACAGCTTGACCCTGAGGGAGAAGGACATGATGGATCCTGTGTGATGGTTTCCTGAGCAGACTGTCGAAACCATTTGGCAGAATGCCTCTTCACCAGGACTCACCAACGAGAACCAAGACCTTGTTCGGCTGGCAGTGAGAGGGGCCCTCCTAGTCAGATCCTTCCTGTACAGATGAAATATCATCCCCAACGCATGCTGCCCTCAGGACAGCTGCAGTGGGGAAGAGACGGTCCCCCACCTCTTTGTGTACTGGGCATTTGCAAAGAAGGTCTAGGAAAGGACACAAGGGTCCTTGTTAAGGTTCATCCTGAGCAGTTGCATAACGGAGGACTCTCTGATCTATAGGTTGTTCCCAGAGACACATTGCGAGACAAAGATCAAATGCTGCTGGAAGATCGTCAATTTGGTGAAAGATAGACTTCAGTCTGCCCAAAACTTGTTGGTCTGCCAGTACAAGATGTCCGTAAGGGAAGCTGACAACTGGCACATTCCAGGCTGCAGGAGTACGTGGTGAGGGATGCACTGAAGCTCAGTGCAGACATCACAAAGACTTTGTGGGGAAGGACTGCAGTCTGAGGTCCTACCGCCACTGGGAACTGAGGGGTTAGGTCCTGCGCAACAGCCTCTCAAACACACGAAGGGTGTATTGTTTAAAGAGGGCAAAGGAGTGGGTTTGGTGCTTTGTAAATAGACTTTGATGACACTTCAAATGCATTGACTTGACAATACTACGAATGTAAAGAAAACCATGCACTGCATTGTATTCATAAAAATATATACATACAAGAAATAAAGTTTATTTTTGAAATAATAAAAGAAGTTACAGACCACAATCTGCAACCTCAAGGTTCGGCACAACCTTCGCTTGACCAAAACCATTGAGCCAGGGGATCCACCATGGTTAAGGAGGAGTACAGGAGGGGCATGAATGGAGTGGCAGGGGACTTGCACAACATCGCATTGTGCATGCATGTGCAGGACCACTAGAAAGAGCTGCACAACTGTGAGGAGAGGCGATCTGAGATTGCAGCTGGGATTTCAGTGCCATGAGCAGCATCTGGTTAACACAGGGTTACACGTGTGCTAAAAGCAGCATGCAATTGACGGGGCAGAGCTATCTCCAAACTAATGGAGTAGACTGAACCTCTGATGTCCTCCCACATCTCATCACGAACGGTGATGGGCAACCCAACAGTTAACAGGAGGAGCTCCACGATGCCAGGGGCCACCGTGTGAGTGCGATGGGAGAGGCCCATGCATTCGCAACCATGTTCAGCAGAAGTGGCAAGTGGGTGATCCACCTCAGCTTCCTCCTGTGCTCCCCACCATCATAGCAACCCACCTCCAGCCAGTTCCATTCACCGCAAGTGATGTCAGGAAATGGCTGAGAACACACTGCAAACAGCAAAGGCTTTGGGACCAGACAACATCCCAGTGGTGGTACTGAAGGCCTACGCTCCAGAATTAGCTGCCCTTCTAGCTGTGGTAGGGAATAGTGAAATGGCTCTGTTGCAATGTAGCTGAGAACGGGGGAGGGGGGGGCGGTGATCATGTAGCAGAAAGATAAAGGAGGGCTGTGCACGGTTGGTACCAGGCAGAGAAAGTCTGGAACCAGTTCAAACTGACCCGAACCACGAACTGCAGACTGAAGTGAACTATAGTAAACTCATGCCTGGTTACCAGCCTAACAACAATCCCACAAACTCCAGGACGAAAGCTTGCCATTGTACGCATAAGGTAAAGACGGAACGGCACACGGCTCACGTAGTACACGAGGTGCTCAAGCTTGACGGCTCATGTAGTGCAGAGGCACTGAAGCTTGACACTGCATAAGACTTATCCCACTCTGTGTATACACAGTGCATGCGGGGTAGGGGGAAAAGTAAGCAACAAATAGTACAAGAATGATGGAAACTTTGGATCGGGAAGCATTCGTTCCAGGACAAGTGACTCCCGCGTTGACGTCAGCTTGTAACAAAGAGAAAGTTTGTTCTGAAGGTAAAGACCGGACTCCATGTCAATTCTTTCCGTTTACATAGCCAAGCTGCTCCAGTGCCATTACAACACTTGCAATGACCTGATAATGTGGTAATTCCCCGGGTATGCCCTGTTCACAAAAGACATGATAACTCCAATCCAGCTAATCACCACCGATCAGTTTAAACTCAATCCTCGGCAAAGTGATGGAAGCCGTGATCAAGGGTGTGACCAAGTGGCACTGACTCACCAGTAACCTACTCGCCAATGCCCCCTGAATTTCATCTGGATCAATGAGCTGAATCCTAGCCTTGAGGTAGAGTGACTGCCTTTGATATAAAGGCAGCATTTGACTGAGTGTGGCATTGGAAGCCATGGTAAAACAATGGACGTCAAAGGAAAACACTCCAATGGTTGGAGTCATACTTTTCACAAGGAACGATGGTCGTGGTTGTTGCAGGTCTATCATCCTAGTCCCAGGACATCATTGCAAGAGTTTCCCAGGGGCAGTGTCTCAGGCACAACCATTTCAGCTGCCTCATCGATGACGCTTCTTCCATTATAAGGTCAGAAAGGGGAGGTTTGCTGTATTTAATTCCATTACAATTCCTTAGCAAATGAAGCAGCCCCTGGCTGGATGCAGGAAAACATTCAGGCATGGACTGATAAATGGTAAGTAACATTTGCATCACAAAAATACCAGACAATGACCATCTCCGACATGTGAGAACCTAACAAGTTACACTTGACATTTAATGCCTTTACAGAGCCATGTCCCCATCATCAATATCCCAGGGGTTGCTATAGACCAGAAACTCAACTGTATTAACTGTTAACAGCAGGTTATAGAGTAATAGAGTAAACAGCATGGAAACAGGCCCTTCGGCCCAACTCGTCCATGCCGACCATGGTGCCCACCAAGCTAGTCTCATTTGTCCACGTTTGACCCATATCTCTCTAAGCCCCTCCTATCCGTGTACTTATCCAAACACCTTCTAAATGTTGTTATTGTACCTTCCTCAACTACTTCCTCTGGCAGCTCGTTCCATATGTGCACCACCCTCTGGGTGAAGAAGTTGCCTTTCAGGTCCCTTTTAAATCTTTGTTACGGACTCGATGAATGTCCCTTTAAGATGGAGTTAGTAGTGTGTGTGTGTGTGTGTGTGTGTGTGTGTGTGTGTGTGTGTGTGTGTGTGTGTGTGTGTGTGTGTGTGTGTGTGTGTGTGTGTGTGTGTGTGTGTGGTGCTTATGTCAACCAAAGATAAAGGACGTAATGACTTTGTTGAAGAAGTCAGTTGAAGTCAGTCAGAGAGAGAGAGAGAGAGAGAGAGAGAGAGAAGAAAGGGAGAGAGACACCAGCCTGCTAGTTTCTCTATCGATGGATGAGAAACAATAACTGTGTCTGTCACGGCAATCCACGTATGGAAATTGGGAGTAATCCATTGGAGTTCACTTTGTTGCTGACCTGTAGAGGGAAACAGGTATTTGTGTGGACGGCCACGATTCGGATGCTTTTCGGGGTGAGGAAGTCACTACCGAGTAAACACTGAGGTGTCGTTTGGGTTCCATCGTGGAACATTTGGATTTCGTAATTACTCTCTCTATGTTCTCTCTACATCTACGTCTTATCTTCAGACAACGGTGGTTGTTGAAGCAGCCTTTGCTGATGTTTCACCTTACGGCTTGCGGAACTGAACTTTGAAAACTATTCCTGGACTTGGAGTTTGGGAGTTTGACACACACACATGACGAGTTTAGTTTTGGGGTTAACGTTCAAGGTTTAACATTTTTACTTCTGACATTCTAACATTTTTACTTTTATTTTTCTTATTATCATAAGTAGTGATTAATAAAATAGTTTTTAACACTGAGTCAAGACTCAGCGTGTTTCTTTCGTTGCCGGTTCGTGACATCTTTCACCTCTCACCTTAAACACATGCCCTCTAGTTTTTAGTTCCCCTTCCCTGGGAAAAAGACTATGTGCGTTCACCCTATCTATACCCCTCTTGATTTTATACGCCTCTATCAGGTCACCTCTCAATCTCCTACTCTCCAAGAAATAAAGTCTTAGCCTGCCTGACCTCTCCCTGTAACTCAGGCCCTGGAGCCCCGGCAGCATCCTCATAAATCTATAAGCTATATGAGCAGGTTAGAGGCTGGGTGTCTTTCATCTCTTGACACGCCAAGACCTTCCACCATCTACAACACATAAATCAGGAGTGTGATGGACAACTCCCATAACTTGCACGGAGTTCAACACCATCTCTGGCAATGCAGCCCATTTTGGCACCCCATTAATCATCCTAAGGGTTCATTCCCTCCACCACTGGTACCCAGTGGCTGCAGTGTGTACCATCTACAAAATACCTTGGAGTTACCCGCCCAGGCTACTCCAAAACACCACCCAGATCCGTGATGTCGAACAGCGAGTAGCAGGCACATGGGAGCACTGCCACCTGCTGGTGCCCCTCCACATTACACTCCACCTTGGAACTGTATCTCTGGTTCCTCTGGTTCGTCTTCATTTCGCTGGGTTTAAATCCTGGAGCTTCATCCCCGTCAGCACTGTGGGAAGTCTTCCCCCAGAACCACAGCGGTACAAGAAGAAGCCCCACCACCACCTTTTCAAGAACGATTCGGCCTGGACAATAAATACTGCCCTTGCTAGTGATACCCACATCCCAAAAACAAATATAACAAAATACCAACCAGAAATAACATGGCAGTAACTTTGCAATGAAGATTATTCATGATCTTTGCTGAAGGACAATTTTATCCAACAAGTAATAGATCTGATGTTCCATGCTCGTTATTTGCAGAAGTCCTGTTAAACCCATCGTATCCTTCAGTAATGAACAAGTCCATGAATGAAGTGACCCTGCAGACTCTTACTGATTTTGATCTTGTCTGCCCTGCTGTGAGGTGGCTACCTTACCTGAGAGCCTCAGATTTGATCATTCCTGGTTAGGGTCTATCAACAACTTTTACATGGATTTGTTGCTCAGTTGTAATTCAGCAGCATTTAGCTAATTGTGCACTGCTAAGTGCCAAAAACTCAGTGCAATAATGATTCAATAATCCATCGCAGGCAATAGGTGAAGCCTTGGATATTGTGCATAAGCCCCCTTGCTCTTCTTCCAAAGAGGCCAGTGGGACATTTTACCTGAAAAGTCTGATGGGTTTAAAGCTTCACCTGTAAGACCACTCTTTAACCGGACAACACTCCCTCAGTTACTACACACTGGCTTGTCACGCTAAGTGTGTGTTCCATGGCGACACAACCTTCTGACTCAGAAGCAGCTGTGAGGTGGAGTCACACCAAGCCTGGGGTGTGGTACCACAGCTGCCTGCTACACCAGCAGCTGTGGGGCTCCCGACATGGAAGGTCATTTAACTAACTTTTCCAAAAACAGTAAATAATTTGGTAATCTATTTTACCTTTTGCATTCTACTTACTGACTCTTGCTTTGGGTTTCTTATAGAATCATTGAGTTGTACAGCACAGAAACAGGCCCTTTGGCCCAATTGGTCCATGCCGACCAGGATGCCCCATCCAAGCTGGTCCCATTTGCCAGCGTTTGGCCCATAACCTTCTAAACCTTTCCTATCCATGTACCTGTCCCACTGTCTTTTAAATGTTGTTATTGTACCTGCCTCAACCACTTCCTCTGGCAGCTCGTTCCACATACACACCACCCTTTGTGTAAAAAGTTGCCCCTCAATCTATTAAAACTTTCCCCTCTCACCTTAAATTATGCCTTCTGGTTCTTGATTTCCCTACCCTGGGAAAAAGACTGAGTGCATTCACTCTATCTATGCCCCTCATGATTTGATACACCTCTATAAGATCACCCCTCAGTCTCCTACACTCCAAGGAATAAAGTCCTGGCCTGTCCAACCTTTCCCTATAACCCAGTCCCTCAAGTCCTGTCAAATTCCTTGTATATCTTTACTCCACTCTTTCCAGTTTAATAACATTTTTCCTATCGCAGGGCAACTAAAACTGAACACAATACTCCCAAGTGCGGCCTCACCAGTGTCCTGTACAACTGCACCATGACCTCCCAACTTTTATACTCAATGCCAGTGTGCCAAAAGCCTTCTTCACCATCCTGTGACTCCACTTTCAGTGAACCATGTACTTGTACTCCACGGTCTTGTCAGGTGTCAGTCCACCAGCAGCTTTTCTGTCCTCCTAACCTACCCTCACTAACACTGCAGCAGCTTTACAGGAGCAGGTATGACGTTCCTCATGAAGATAACCTTGCTTGCCACAACAGTGGCATGGGAGCAGCACTGCAGAATGCAGCAAAGTAGGTGCGGGATCTCAGCATGTGCCACCACAGAAGTCTTCTCTTCCGTGGAACATTGTCGACCATTGATGCCAGAATAATCAGGAGCAGGAGTAGGACACTTGGCGCCTCCATCCTGCCTCACTGTTCAACATGATCAGGGATAATCTGCCCGAGGCCTCAAATCCTCTCCACAGTCCTCAATACCCCAATCTTTCAAAACTTTATCTACCTCCACGTTAAATACTTCTAATGATTCTATACCCCACAGCTCTCTGGACCGAGAATTCCAGAAATTCACTACACTCTGTGAGAAGAAATGTCTACGTACCTCAATTTGAAATGACTGGCCCCTTATCTTGAACTATGTCCCCTCTCCCACTAGTGAAAACATCTTGACATCAAGTCTGGCATGCCCCCTTAAGATCTTATATGTTTCAATAAGATCACCCTTCATTCCTCCAAATTCCAAAGAAGCAGAGCCAACTTGTTTAGCCTTCTCTTGAGTACGACAACCCTCTCATCCCAGGAATGAGCCTGGTGAATCTCCCATGGACGGCCTCCAGTGCTACTTTTTTTAGGTAAGGGGATCAAAACTGCACAGTATTCCAGGTTGTGGCTTCACCAACACCCTGCACAACAGTAACAAAGTTTCCCTACTTCTAAGCTCCCGGCTCGTTGCAATAAAAACCTTCATAGGCCAGTTGCAACTAGGGGGCAGTCCTTCAACCACTCCCCATACAGCCACCTGGGCACACTGTTGCTCTACTTTGGCTCAATATGGCCATGTTGCTCCTTAACTCCTCAGCGAGGACTTCAGACCATAAGTAGTTTGTCCTTTTTTTCCTGTCAGACTTGAACCTCCATTGGTTGACATGCTGTTGTATTACTGAAGTGGTCTTTAACCTGGATTCCATTAGTGGCCAGTAGTTACCTTCTACTATGTTCTACACTTTTCTCCTCATGGCCACCTTAGGGCAGGTTGAGTTTGGGATTAAGGGACGAGTTAGCTCTCCTCTTGCTGCAACTAGTGCCATTGAATTAACACAGAAGGAGGTCACCTGACTCTTTTGCTTAGACAGAATCATGACAGTGTCATCTCATTCAGCACCCCACTTCCTCCAACTCTGTAATCAGTCCCAATGTCTCAGACATAACACAAAGCTGATGGAGTATTGGGTAGCAGTGATCTCTGCCCTCTTTATGCTTGGACTTGGACTACCTACAGCAGGCACCTCAAAGAAAAATACCACCAATTCTGTCTTGGCAAAACTAGGAGGGGTTTGGAGGGATATGGTCTGGGTGCAGGTAGAAGGGACTAGGCAGAAGATCAGGTCGGCATGGACTGGATGGGGCGAAGGGCCTGTTTCTGTGCTGTAGTACTCTACGACTCTATGAAAGTTCACGAGAAGGATGTGAAGCAACATCAGCATCCTTTCCAACATCGCCGGTACTGAGTCACTGGTTACACTCAGTCAGCTACGATGGGTGCACCATGTCAGTCGCTGAAAGAGACTCTCTATTCTGAGCTCTGTCATGGGAAGAGATTGGCGGGTGGACAGAGAAAAGGTTCCAGGACGTGCTGGAAAGCCTCAAGTTGAGTCAAGTCTAGTTTATAGTCATGTGCACAAGTACGCTGAGGTGCAGGTACAATGAAAAGCTTGCCTGCAGCCGCATCACTGGCACGTAGGTACAGACAACACACAGAGTATAAATTATATATAAATTATTACATAAATTATGCAAGACAGAGAAGAGAGATTAAAAAAACTGTGTAAAAACAAGGCACTAGTGCAAAAGAAAAGACACAATCTGAGGCAAGTCGATTGTAGTGCAAGAGGTAGTCTGCATTGTTCCATTGCTGAGGTAGGGTTAGGGGTTAGGAGAACTGCAACATTCCTCTGACTCCTGGGGGTCTCTGGCCCATGGCGTCTCGGTGTGGACGGGGAGCATTCAGGATGGCGTTGAGAACCTTGTGTTATGCACTGGGAGCACGCAGAGGCCCTGTGTAAGCAGTGGAAGGAGTGCGTCAGCTCACAAACTACCTACCACCTGCCCCATCCGTGGAGGACTCTACAGTTTCTACACTAACCTCATCAGGTACCTCAGAACACACAGAACCAGAGTGAATCTCAGTCCCCAGGGACTGCCTGGAGAAATGCCAGTCCTCACTCTCCCAGAAATTCTGCAATCAGTCCCACATCCAGCTGTATATTTTTATTATTTTCGTAATTTTCTATTGACATTGAAAGAGGCCATTTGATCCATCAAGTCTATGCCTGCACAAAGCAGTCCCATCAACCCCATCCCCTCACCTATTTTTCTCTAACCTATTCTTCTTCACACCTCCATCAACTCCCCCCGAGTCTTCTGCCACTGACCTACACCAGGGACAATCAACAGTGGCCAATTGACGCAGCAGTCAGCACGTCATTGAGATGTGAGGGGAGATCAGAGCACCTGAAGGAAATCCACTCAGGCACTGGGAGAGCATGCAAACTCCATGAAGACGGGACCGGAGGTCTGGATTGAAGGAGGGTCACTGGAGCTTGAGGCAGCAATGCTACGTGCTGTGTCACTGTGTCACCCAAAGTACCTGAACAGGTTCAAGCCCCAGTGACTCCCAATGCCTGGTTTACAGGACCAGAGCTATGAAGTCAAACACTTTCCTTTTAGCCTTGGAATCAGATCCACTCCCCACTATTGCCAAAGCAACCTGCTGTAATCCCACTCACCACTCTCCCTTTAACAATACAATGTTCCACCCTCCACTCTTTCCCTATAACCCTGTACCCAGAGCCTTGCCCATTCCCTCTGACTTTGGAGTCGGTCTCACCCCTGAGTCTTATCTTTCCCTATTTTTAAGGGATAGGAGGAGGCCATTTGGCCCATCGTGTTGAAAAACACGATGACGCTGGAGGAACCCAGCAGGCCAGGCAACATCCGTGGAGAAAAGCAGGCGGTCAACGTTTCGGGTCAGGACCCTTCTTCGGGACTGAAGATAGGAAAAGGGGAAGCCCGATATACAGGAGGGAAAAGCAGAGCGGTGATAGGTGGACAAAAGAGGGGAGGTGGGGTGGGCACAAGGTGGTGACAGGTAGATGCGGGTAAGAGATAGTGATGGGCAGGTGCGGGGGAGGAGGGGAGAGCAGATCCTCCGGGGGATGGGTCAAAGGGAAGGAGAGAGAGGAAAATAAAGATAGAAAAAAGAGAGATAGACTAGGAAAAGGAAGAAGAGAAGAAGCGTGGTGGGGGGTGGGGGGGGGTTTGTGGGGAAGGGGGGGGCGGGGATTACCTAAAGTGGGAGAATTCAATGTTCATGCTGTTAGGCTGCAAGGTTCCAAGATGGAAAACGAGGTGCTGTTCCTCCAGCTTGCGTTTGGAATCCTGGCAGTGGAGGAGGCCGAGGACTGACATCTCAGTGATAGTGTGGGAGGTCGAGTTGAAATGACTTTTCTCCACGGATGCTGCCTGGCCTGCTGAGTTCCTCCAGTTTTTCATCTAGATCCCAGCATCTGCCGTCCTTTGCTTCCCTGGCCCATCACGTTAATGCCAGCCCAGAGCAAGTCCGTCAATCCCACCCCTCAAAATTGTTCCCTGCAACTTATTTCCACCCACATCCCCAGCCGAGTTCTGCCATCGCCCACCTACACCAGGGGCAATTTACGGTAGCCATTTAACCCTTCAACCTAGGGATGTGGGTGCATCCATGAGAATGTGCAAACTCCACACAGTCAGCACCAAGAGTTCAGGATTGAACCTGGGTCGCTGGAGCTGAGATGCAGCTTCACTGCTTGTTGCACCACCGTGCCACCTTTAACATACAGGTCCCAGTGAGACTGGAACCCAGGCCCCCTACTGTACAAGGGCCTTAAGCCCTGAGCTACAAGCCAAGCCCTTTCCCTTTCATCCCACTCCCATTCCAGTGTGTTTCAAACAAGGAATATTCACGAAGCCAAAGGTGACACTAGAACAGGTAACAAACAGTTTGGTTCAAGGACTATAAGGGCTATTCCAAAGGAAGAGATGGATAAAGAAAGGTGAACAGGATGAGGAGGCTCCCTAGAGTTTGGGCCAGGAAACCTAAGGTCAGGATCTCCCCTATGGACTGAATGCAGTGCCCTGCAAACTGATCACCCATTGGATTCTCCAGTGTAGAGGGAACCACATTGTGAGCTCTGAATGCAGTAGATCGGAAGAAGTGCAAGTGAACCATTTGCACGTGAATTCTCTGATTCTCACTCCCACCTCCCTGTTTGTGGCCTCCTACAACAAGGCCCGAGACAAGCCTGAGGAACAACACCTCATCTTCCAGTATTTTGGATTCAATATTGAATTCAACAACTTTAGATAGCTCCCTCTTCCTTTCTGCCTGTACCAGAACTGGTCATTTCTGCCTGTTGTTATTTCAGCTCAGTTTTTCTTTCTCAAGTATTATAGTCTGACCAGCAGCGCATGTCCTACAGCCTCGCTATTGACAACAAGTTACACAGACAAAGAAGCTAAATACACTTCTAAATGCTACACCAGCCCAATTGGTCTCACTCTATCAGAGATATTTCCCTTCGCCTCACCCATTTCTCCGCACCTTCTCTGCAACTGAAAACTAACTTGTCTTCCCTCTTTCCCAGTTCTGATAAAGGGTCTCTGACCTAAAAATTTACTTGTTTCTCTCTCCACAGATGCTGCCTGACCTGCTGAGTGTTTCTAGCATTTTTTGGGTATTTCAAATTTTTTGTTTAGAAACGAAGAAAAAGTTCACTGATATGGCACTTGCCCAAAGGCACGTAATTATTTTTGAAGTGCTATTACTTGTTTACTATTCAAATAAAACTTCCAATTTGGACACAACACCAGCGGAATTAATAGCTTCAGTGAAAGAATAGATGTTGATAAGGACACGTCACCTGATCTTTTTGGAATTGCAGCTGTTGTATTATGCTGCTTATGGTTCTTTCTTTATCTCTCTCTCCCCCTCCCTCTGACTCTCTCTTTCTCTCTCCCTCCTCTCTTCCTCTCTCTCTCCTTTCTCACTCTCTCCTCTATCTCTCTCTACTCTCCTTCTCTGCTCTCTTTCTCCTCGCTTTTTCTACTCTCTTTCTCTCTCTCTCACTCTCCTCTCTCTCTCTCTCTCTCCTCTCTTTCTCTACTTCTCTCTCTCACTCTCTGTGTCCCTTTCTGTCTTTCTCTCCCTCCCTGTCCTTCTCTCCCTCTTCCTCTCTCATTCTTACTTTCTTTCTCTCCTCGTCACATTCTCTAGTTTCCTGATGGGCCACAATATAAAATTATTTCTCAGCTACTCACATGCCTGATATATGATTGTCCTCCATCTCGGTGACACACTCCAACCTGGAAATATTTGATGCTCCCAATTGCTACTTGCCATGAGACGGCGCTACTGTTCTTACTGCAGCATGGGATCTTTTGCAAGCACCTGAGCAGCAGACTCTGAACGGTAACTCTGATTGTGTGGCACAGAAGAGTGAATCTAGACCACAAACTCAAGTTCTGGAGTGGGACTTGAATCTCTGGCTTCTGGCTTGCATGTGAGAACTTAGTCATCGTGATACAACGTGCTAATGCACTATGATGGAACTTTCTGTGTGATAATCATTTAATGTTCAAGAAAAAGACAAAATATGTAAAGTTGGGAATTGGGTAAAGTAAGAGTTATTTACTTAGGAGGCCATTCAGCCCATCATGTCCATTCTGGCTCCCAGCAGAGTAATCCCATCAGTTCTCTCTTTATCTGCCTGTGGTCCTGCAACCTAATCTCTCCCTCATGTCCGTCAACTCCCCTTTGCTTCATTGCCACTTACCAACGCTGGGGCTAATCTCCAGTAGCCAATTAGCCTATCATCACGACTTTGGGATGTGGAAGGAAATCCCATGTGGACACAGGGAAACGTGCAAACTCCACACAAACAGCACCAGAGGTCAGGATCAAACCCAGGGTCCCTGGACCTGTGCCGCAGCGAAACTGACTGCCGCACCATGGGAACATGAGGGCATTGTAACATTAGGACCAGAAGCTGGGGTTTCCAACCCCCATTTAAATGCAGCATGCCTGACAGATACCTCAACACTGTTCAGCTATCTTTGCTTTAATTCGATAAAAGATCTGTTTTGAAAGGTCCAGTTGTCCTTGTGTTTCATACATCATGTGGTTCACTCTCATGAATGGTGGGGTAATGCATACTGATCATACCTTCATTCAGCAGAAGTGCTCTTTATCCTTCATCGTTCTAGTGAACGACCTGTTCTGCTGGATGCTGACCCATTCAAACAGGAGAACATCATTCAGTGATGGAACGTGCATTTGCCACAATACTCACATTACATTCAGAGTCTGACCACAACATCTGCAAAGGCTTTACAGTTTCTTATCTCTTCAAGTTACCTTTGCTCAGGCGATACACAAGGCCTGCAGCATCTCACCGATGAAGAGGTGACCAACCATAGATTTTTGTTAACTTAGTATTTGACCAAAGCCCCGGCAGAACTCAAAAACTACAGATGTTGGAAATTTGAAATAAAGACAGAAAATTCCTAAGCACTGACTCTTGTTCCCTTTCCAGGGATACTGCCCGACCTGCTAATTGTTTCCAGCGTTTTCTGGCTTTGTCACAGGAGAGTCAGAGAGTCACAGAGCACGGAAACTGGCCCTTCACCTCACTGAGCCCATGCTCACCATTCAGCACCCAGTTACTCTCCCCACATTCCCACCAACTCCCCATGGATCCTACCACTCACCTACACACTAGGGGCAATTTACAGTGACCAGTTAACCTAGCAAACTGCATGCCTTTTAGGATGTGGGTGGAAACCAGAGCGCCCCACTGTCACAGGGAGAACATGCAAACTACACAGTCAGCATTGGAGGTCCTGATTGTACCTGGGTTGCTGGAGCTACAAGGCAGCGCCTCTAGTAACTGTGCCACTGTTGCCATGTCCTATTGTACTGTATTAATACAATATAATAGAACATAGAACATATAGCATAGAACAGCACAGGAACAGTCCTGTCAGCCCACAATGTTCTGCTGAAGTAATTAAACTAATGACATCTAATCCATTCTGTCTGCACATGGTCCATATCCCTCCATTCTCTGCACGTTCATGCCTTAATGACTACCGACCAATGGCTCTGACATCCATCATCATGAAGTTCTTTGAGAGGCTCTGTACTGTTCTTGTTTTTACCCGTACTACATCAATGCACTCTGTACTAACTCAATGTAACTGCACTGTGTAATGAATTGACCTGTATGCAAGACAAGCTTTTCACTGTACCTCAGTACAAGTGACAATAATAAACCAATACCAATACCATTTACCTATCTAAAAGCCTCTTAAATACTTCTATTGTATCTGCTCCACCACCACCCCTGGCAGCACATTCCAGGCACCCACCATTCTCTGTGTAAAAAAACTTGCCCTGCACATCTCCTTTGAACTTTCCCCCTCATTAATCATTAATTATAATCATTCATTAATATCCAAATGAGGCAGAAGGCACCAGCCAGCTCTAGTTTCCCAGCAAAATCTCACTGCCTTAGTGTAACAAAATCAGAGAAAAGGAGTTGTATTTATGTTGACTCTTCCTTGTCCTCCATCTGTCCAAAGCTCCTTTGCAGCCGATTGTTATTGAACTGCAGTCACAATTTGAAGATGTCACAAAACAGCTCTGGACTGAACCTGCTGGCAACATGCCAAAGGGTCTGATCAGAATCTTTGGTTGTTGGACATCCAAGTGTCAAACGCAGAGGTCCTGGACTTAGTAACAGATCACTAAATTTGTCAATCGGCTGGAGATTGGTTGTTGTAAGAGTTGGGATCTCAGAAGGAAGCTGGTTTAATGTTCAGTTTAATGCATTTAATCAGTTATTAGGTACTAAATGTTAACTTTGCTGTTTTCTTTTTTAAATCATGGACTCACAGAACAGTTAAACCACAGAAGTAGTCCATCTGGCCCATCACGTCCATGTCAGCTCTCCACCAGAGCATCTTGTTATTTCCATCCACTGGCCCCTTTTCCATAGCATTGCACATTTATCTGCACCATACATCTATCTCCACCATACATTTATCCAGATTCCCCTTGAAGTCCACAATGGAGCCTGCCTCCACCTCATCTGCAGGAAATGTGCTCCAGATTCCCAAACATTTTCCTGATGTCACTCGTCATTATCTTCCCCTCTGTTTTCTACCTGTGACCTCTGGTCCTCGACCACTCCACCGATGGAAACACCCACTATCCACTTTTGATATATTTCTACCCCATCTCTCCTCAGCCTCCTCTTCGAAGAAAACCACCCCGGCCTCTGTCCTTGTAACTCTGGCCCCTTATCCCAGGAGCTTTCTTGTAAATGACCTCTGGACCCTCTCGAATGCCTCCATCACCACCCCCCCCCAAAAGAACCCAGTAGTGCAGTTGAGGCCAGCCTGATTTGTGCACACATGGGCAGGCACGGTAGTGTAGCAGTTAGCGTAACACTCTACAGCGCCAGCGACCCTGGTTCAATTCCCGCCACTGTCTGTAAGGAGTTTGTATGTTCTCCCCGTGACTGCGTGGGTTTCCTCCCACAATCCAAAGACGTACAGGTTAGGAAGTTGTGGGTGTGCTATGTTGGTGCCGGGAGCGTGGCGACACTTGCGGGCTGCCCCCAGAACACTCTACGCAGAAGATGCATTTCACTGTGTGTTTCGATGTACGTGTGACTAATAAAGATACCTTATCTTAACTGACCATTGTCCAGCAGTTAGCAAGTGGGTGTAAGTTTAGGGCGTTAGGTGGGAATGTGAATTGGGGCTGCAATTAGATCAGCTATGATCTTATGAAGTGGTAGAAGTGGCTGGAAGGGCCGTGGCCCAGCCATCTCCTGATGTGTAAGTGCTGTGGAAAGGAGGGGTGAGATGGGGCAGCTCTTGGCCACACCACACCTACTGACCGAGGCGAACAGAGAGAGAAGGTCAGATCTCCCGCAACAGCTCGAACTCCCAGCACAGAGTCCTGCAGGTGACGCGGCGCTCGGTGCGGGTCCGCGCAGACACCGCAAACAAAGGGCTGGTGTGTGGGGGGCTCCCGGAGCGAAGCCGGGGAGGCAGCGAAGTGTTCCCTGGACACCCTCGGCCAGCCCCGCACCCACGGAGATCACAGACGGGGTCGCGCCTTCCTGCAGACTGAAGATTTTTGCAGATTCCCAGAGCGTCTGGGAAACATTCGAAATGTCCAGAGAGAAACGGGATTCACTTAAAGCGCGGTGGTTCGATTGTTAAGGCGTTGTCTACCTAGGGAGATGTGTCTGTGCGTTTTGTACCCCCCCCCCCCCTCTCTCTCGGCAGGGAAGTGGGTGGACCGTATTCTGGGTGCGGAGAGAGTACTGGGTGGGTGCAGTGAGCGCCAGAACATTGACAAAAGGCAAAGGCAGCCGGTTGTACAGTTCCACCCGGCAGTTGCAAAAGCAAGACGGTCTGACCCCCGGGTGCCGTTGTGGTAAAAACGAAGGGGAGTAAACACCGAAATACCATAATGTGAACATCTCCAACGCATTCACCCCGGGATCCAGGCAGTGTTGGATTTCGGAAGTTTGTGTCTCCGGCTGCCTTGTGTTCTAGCTCCTGGGCGAGTCTCCTCCCTCTCGGCTGCCGGTGGTTGGCTCCCGGGATCCTTTATAAAGCGTGCATGGCTTTCGGTTGATGGACAATTGCTGGATGCGGGAGCAAGGCGGGCCACGCTGAGTGAGCAGAGTGTGTTCAGACCGAAACAACACACAAAAAAAGAAAATCCCCGCGAGGAACTCGGGGTCCGCGGAGAACGGAGGAACCCAAGACCCGGGACACCTCGATTCCTTCTGCAAGGACACGGGCTCAACTCGCGATGCAGGTCACCAGTTCTCACCGTTAGCATCTTGAAGACCGAACGCCCCCCTCCTCGTTTCCTCCACTCTCCTCCCGACGCCTTTTAAAGACGGGTTCTTGCCTTGCAAACAAAGAAATGAATTCTACTTATTTCAACCAGACTGTGGTAGAGGCAGATTTGTACTCCGCCAAGGGACACGGTCTGGGTACAGTCCTTGGGTGTTGCAACCAAAGCGCAGTGACTACTGACGGCTCCCTCAACCTTAACCAAGAGGAGCAGAAACTCTTTATTATGAGAGTGGTGCAGATCGCCGTACTCTGTGTGCTCTCGTTGACTGTTATCTTCGGTATTTTCTTTCTGGGTTGCAATTTAATGATCAAATCTGAGAGCATGATCAATTTCCTGGTGAAAGACAGGAGACCCTCCAAGGATGTAGAGGCTGTGATAGTTGGCTTGTATTAGGAGGAGCCCGCTTCACCTTTTTTTAAAAAAAAGATCAGTGAGCTAGTGCTGATTGTACACTGTCCGCTGAGAACCTCCCCGGTGCAGGGAGAGGTACCCGGGGCGGTGAGGTTAAAGGACGGGTCGGTGGGTTTAAACAAAGAGGGAAATGGAAACGCGTAAAATGGTTGCACGTGGCATAAAATCACATTTTCTTAAATCGAGTTTCTGGGGAATTGTTGGAATTTGCAGATGGATGTTTTGTGCCCTTGCTGAGCACGAGAGCATTATTTTGCATGCAGAACCGGTAATAATTAAACATTGCATGAAAAAAAATCACACGTATAAAAGGATCGGAATGTGAAACGGGCGATGGAGCGAGAGGACAGGGGAGATCTGACCGTTGGGGTTCTAGAAGCGAATATTGCATGTGAAGGTATCTGCCGATCATTGTTAAAATTTAACACGTAATGTACAGGAACCTGACTCCGAGCTGCGAACAAAAGAAAAATCCAGAACATTTTGTAATATATTTTCTCGAGGACGAGTTTTTAATCGCATGTTTTGTTTCCGCAAGTCGGTGCCTGTTTAATTCCTCAGTCCGTTTCCCCTGTCTGGGCTGGTTTGTTGGAATGACATTGTAGCATGGTGTCTATCGTTGTCTCAAAGAGCTCGTGGTCTCCACTCGATGTGACTTCGTTACACAGTACGACTTTTAAAGATGATTGTTTTTAACACTGTAATGCAAAGTATGATTGATAAAAATATTCCAAACACAACTTTAATGAGTGTTTTGATATTATCCATCCATTCTTGAGAGAAGGCTGTTTAAATTGGGTTGTACAGATGCATTAAAATAAAATCTGTCTGGGAAGATGAACAACGTAAAGATGAATTAAACTGATTAAATGCAGCAGATCTTAACTAGATTTCTTTTGACGCTGCGGTCAGATCAAACGCTGGGCAAAGTTTATGAAAGTTGGAAAAAACGCAGATACTGGAAATTTAAAATAGAAGAATGTGAGAAACACTCAGCAGGTCGGGCAGCATCCGGAGAACGACAGGTAATGTTTTCAAGTCGACGGGAAAGGTTAACCGCTTCCCTTTCTGCAGATGCTGCCTGACCTGCGGAGTGCTGTTATAACAGGGACAGTTATAAGTCATTCTTCTCCTATAAAGAGACCTGGTAGCTGCGTTAATTAAGTTAAAGTTAATGCTGTTCAGTTGCAAATCTCACATAACGTTAACGCACAAGGTCTGCTCCAGCACATTTCATTTGTAAAATCTCTGCTTCAGGTGGGCACCTCGCTGTGTGTGACACGGATTCCCAGGTGCCGGTCCAGTCTCAGAAGCGGTCACTGGGAGACGGTGCGCGGGGTGTCGGCGGTCCTGGATTCCCCAGACTGTGGCAAACCTGGCTTCAAAGTCAAGAGTTCACCACACAAGTGCGGCTGTGAACCGAAGGCACTTACACCCCCAAACGCTGAAACACTTCTGGTGCGCCCTCACTCAGCCCCTCGGTGGTTAAAGGGGTGCGAGGCAGAGTCCACAGGAGCTGACCCGGAACCCCCTCTCCCTCTGGCAGTCTTTAGGGAACAGGTGGTCCACTCCTTTCTGCTCGCCATCCTCCGTCAGCCCCCACACCCGGGGACCCTCTGCTTGGGACCCCGACTCCCCGCCGTAAGACGGTGCCAGCCCTCTGTTTGTCCTGGGATTTTGGGGATGGACTTTACCCCACTCGGGAATTTTATGAGTGGGGAAAAATCGAGATGAGGATGCTTGGGGAGGAGAGGGGTTGACGGGACGTGTCAACCTGCCGAGTGTAGGGACCGCTTGCTGTGGAGAGTGTGGGGGTGGCGGGGGAGGTGACAGTCGGCTGCGCTGCCGGTATCACCACCGCTGGGACCTCGCTCTACACCGTCCAGGCGCTTCCTCAATCTCAAAGTCTTTCCAATACACAGGGGAAGGTGTTGTTAACTCACAGTTTGTTCTTTTACTTTTGCTGCGCCTTGAAATCTCCAAGTAATGGATCCAGTCGTTCTAAACAAAATACAACGTTCTCTAACCAAGCAATCCGAGTTTGATCTTTGGGTCCTCTCTGCATTTCACCCCCGAGGAAGCATCAATAGGTGATTCCTGTGTCCGCTGTCCCGACCCCTTACTTTCTCTCTCTCCCAAACCCATCCCTCTGTTCAATGGACCGGGCTCTGTCCGGATTATCACCTGTCTCGTCCCGTCACTGAGATGCCGTCCCAAGGGACAAGATCTCTGGTGCTCTCTGGTCTCCACCCCGCCTGGGCCAGCTCTCTCACTCTGGGAGACCCGCAGCCACGGCCTCACAGTGTTCAATAGCCCTGAAGTTGAGAATGCATCACATCATTGTGTGAAATCCGAGAACGATGAATCTGTTTATTCACATTTCAGGACCTGACGGCCAGCGTTTATTCCCTAACCCTAACTACTCCCGACTAGATAGTTTGCTCATCCATTTCGGAGTCGATCACATTCTGGTGGGTCGGGAGTTACATATGTGTCGTATGGGGTAGGGACGGCTGTTTCTGTCCTGTGGGACATGAGTGAACCAGATGGTTTTACTTACAGCCACCCTGTACTGTTGTGGTCAGTAACTATTTAAATTCCTTCGCTGCCCTGGTAGGACTAGAACCCAGGTCCTTGGATTGTAACTGTGAGCCTCTCAGTTACTTGTCTGCTCACCGCCGTTGACACCGCGGTGTCCCCTGTTGGGAATACTCGGCAACTGGACACCCAGTCTGATCTCCTAACTGAATATTCGGAAGATTAAAGCTTCTGCCTCGTCACAAAACGTTCCTTTTGCTCTGGCCGGTCGTGTGTGCAAACATCTGCGTCCAGTTTCACACTGGCCTTTCCATTCCTTATTAAAACATGTTCTGCTTTAACGTAGTTATTAAATCCCTCACCGTTTAACCAACAGGGACCATTGGATATTAATAAATCATATTTCTTTATTAATACTTTGCAGCTTTCCAAAGTTTTACTTACTCTGATAGGTTTGGGGGGAGGGGGGAGGGTTCCGAGGAGGGGACAATTTTTGACTTCACGCCCTTTTTTCACACTCCCCCGGAGCATTAATTCGAGAGTGCATCTGGCGCACATTGGAGTCCTGGTGTGTGTTAGTGACCTCCTCTCCTGCCACCCTCCCTCTCTAACAGGCTATTAGGACGTGCAAAGGTTAACTTTCGGTATTTATTCGCAGCTCAGTTTTGTGCTTAAATGAAAGATGTTATTGCTCATATCGGGATGTCTTCTGGTTCAGGAGCCCAGCTTTAACATCAAGCAGTTAAAAGGAATGGAAATTGACTCCAATATCACAGTCAAAGGCACTGATGAATTTTAATGATGAGCAGTAGACAATGTTGATTAAAACTGACTGCTTCCACACAAAACTGACTGAAGCACACTCAAAGTCACAATCCATTTTAAAAGGGTTCAACGCTCCTGGTCACTTTACGGGAACATTGCACTGAATAGATACAGGAAGAGCCGTGATTCTTTCCATTATATTCACAGTATTTGGTGAAACGAGCACTTATCGGCCTTCCCTAATAGCTTGGTACAACTGAATGGCTCTGTTCATCACTTCAGATGAGGGTAAAGAGCCAACCAATTATGGGATTGGAGTCACATCAAGACCATTTCAGGTAAGGACAGTTTCCTTCACTAAAGAGGATAAATGGTCCATTTAAGCTTTTTTAACAATCCAACATATTTATGGATACTTTTGCGAATGGATTTTTTTACAAGAGAGTTCAAACTACCATGGTTTAAAATCAAATGTGTGGATTATCAACCCCAGAGTCTGGATTATAATCCAGTAACATAACCACAGCACTGCAGCACTGATTGAGTTGGTGTGGTCTCATCCTAATTCAGGGAATACAGGCTACATGTGACCCTTTTACTAAACGCCTGTAACAAGGATAGTTCACCTCTTCTAAACGTTCTTGATCTGCCTGCAGTCTATGGTGCCTCCAACACCTCTCCATTGTCATCCAGTCAGGAGGTTCCATTCTTATCTATTGTGGCCAGAATTATTTCCTCTATCTGTTTACAAACCATCTTTGGTGCCCCCAAAGATTATTTCTTGGTCACATCAGTCAAAAATACAACTTCTGTTTCCGACATACACTGCCAATATCCAGTTCTATCTCATTACTACCTCTGCTAGGCTCGACACAATGTCTGACTGCTTGTCCGATACCCAGTAATGAATGAGCTGCAGATCCTCCAACTAAATACTGGGAAGACTAATTCTTCTGTCCCATTCAGTTCCCTTCGCCACCAAGTTCGTTCTTCTCCATGACAACAATCTGAAACTGAACCGTGGTTTGGAACTTTTGGATCAGATTTGGGCTGTAATTGAACAGCTGCACATTAAGACACATTATCTGCACATCTGGAATGTCACCTGATTATTCCCCTGCTTTAGCACAGCTTCTGCTGAAATCCTCACCCTCAGGCTTGCTATCACCAAACCAGGCTATTCCAAAGTAATTCTGGTCCACATCTAGTCCACCTTCTATAAACTTGAGGTCATCCCAGACTCTGTTGACTACAACTGCATTCATTCATTACTCCTTTGCTCACTGACCTGCATTGGCTTCGAATGAAACAATGTTTGGATTTAAAAAATTTCATCTTTATTTTCAAGTACCCTCCAAAGCCTTTCCCCTCTCTGTCTCCAGAATCTCTTGCCGGGGTCAATGCAGTATTCCTGTTCCGGCATCTTAATTATCCCACAGACTAATGGCCTGGAGTTCCATTGCCAATGCCCTGAGCTGTGGTATTTTCACCCTGAAGGTCTCTGCCTTTCCATCTCTCTTTGCTCCTTAAAAGCACTTCTTAAAATCTGTCTGACCCAGCTTTTGGTCATTTATCCTTGACACTTCTTGATGTGTGAGTTGTCAATTGCTTTGAGAATGACTTGGGAAATTTTAGTTAAGCAAAAGGTTTTACGTAAGTACAAGCTGACGTGTCTGATTTATATCAGTTCTTTTAAAATACATTTCTTTTAGCAGTCAAACTCTTAAGTCTGTTACTTTTAGGGCAATAAACACAATTTATTTCTAGGCCAATGCTGCAGAGCCAAACTTGTAACATGACCATTTATGCTGCGGAAATGTCGAGAAATGAGTCCTATTGTGTAAGCACGTATGGGTCTCTTTTATCAGAACTTGAGATGGATGACTTCAGATAACATTAGCTTGGCTCAGTACTGTCAGTAGAAAATGCTGCAGTTTTTGTGTTCAGTAGATGGGAGTTCAGTGGAGTTGAATTGATTATTATACATAATGGATTAGATTGCCAACCTCTAAGATTGTTTTGCAGTCTCCAGGAATGAAAGATTCATATCTGGGACACTGCTGCTAGTGAACTTGGGAGAAACATCACAGGCACATTTCAAATGTTGTGTATTTATCTTTTGTTTTCTTTAAGTGCTTAGATTTTGAAAATTTTGGAGATCAAGAAAGGAATCTTTTGACAAGTGCTTGGGGGTTATGTGATTTGATGAAACCACTGGAAATATATCCAACCAGATCTGGGAAGGCTAATAATGGAACTTTGGAGCTCTTTCTTCAGGAGAGTTTCCAGTCTGCTCCCTCCTATAGCTCACCTTGTAAATATGGGCCTCAGCCACAGTGACCAGCTGATGTGTCCAGTGGGTATCAGTGTTGGGCACAGTGTTCTTACTCTGCACAGTTCAGTTACCCTCTGTTAAAGTGCTTTTGTGCAGAATCTGTAGGGCTAATGGGATGGCCTCTGAAAATGGGCACCAGGATGGTAGCGGGCAACCAACTTTCATTGACGAATCCCATTACAAGGCGAGAGCTCTCTTCATAGTTTACAAACACTGGTCTAAAAGGCTTGGTTCAAGAGATGAAGTGAAAAAGTGTTGTCCAATTAGGGACTGAGTGACCATCCATTCACGTATTCTAAAGGTAGTGAGGGATAAGGGCTGTAACATCATCCCAATGACCTCGATGCAGTGTTACTTGTGACTCACACATGGCCAGTATTAGCAAATGCATCTTCCAATGGTCAGCAAATGCACCAGTACTTCATCCATGGCTCTCACCCCAGCCCAATGCACCACCCAATTGTTACTCACCTGATAGAAACCTGTCACTCAGAGCTCATATCCAACATACGTAGGCTTCACCTCGTCCCACCCACTTAGCACATCTACCAAGCCTCACACTCACAGTTCATAGCTTGCACACCCTGTCAGCTTTTCAACATGACTGGCACTATACCCAATTACCTGGCATGATGCTCACTGCCACATTTCCCTCTCTTGCAGGACAAGGTGGTGCACAACTGTAAGAAGCGCCAGCTGAACCAAAGGAGGTAGGATCTACCATATCATCCTACTGCTGAGGAGGGGAGAGCAGTGGTCATAGTTCAGGTGGCTAGATCTGTGGTGGGGTGCGGGGAGGTGGAAACCAGAGAAGGTGAAGTGTCCTGTACCAAATCCTTTTCCGACAAGACTTCTATGAATCTTACGTCTTTCAGTAAGATTGTCTCTTATTCTTCCAGACTCCAACAAATATAGACTCAATCCGTCCAACCTTTCCTCATCAGACAAATGCTCCATGCCCAGAATCATCCTGGTGAACCTTCTTAAACTGCCTCCAATGATAACACAGCTTTCCTTAAATAAGAAGGCCAACACAACTGTGTCCTGTACAGTTGTAACAAGACTTGACAAACTTTTATACTTCATCCCCCTTGAAATAGCCAACATTCTGTTTGCTTTCCTAATACTTGCTGTAGCTGTATACTAACTCTCTGTATTTAATGTATGAAGACACCACGATCCCTCTGTCTGGCAACACTCTCACACTCTCTCCACTTAAACATGATTCTGCTTGTATATTCTTCCTATCAAACTGGATAAGCTCAAGTTTCTCCACATTATACTTCATCTGCCAAATCTTTGCCCATTCAATTAACATATCTATATCTCCTTGCAGGCTCTTTTTGTCCTCATAACTTACTTTTCTACTCATCTTTGTACCATTAGTACATCTGGCTACAGTACACGAGAGGACATGGCTTTAGGGTGAAGGGGGAAAGGTTTGGGGGAACATTACGGGGAACGTCTTCACTCAGAGAGTGGTGGGAGTGTGGAATGAGCTGCCAGCTGATGTGGTAAATGCGGGCTCACTCTTAAGTTTTAAGAATAAATTGGATAGATACATGGACAGGAGAGGTCTGGAGGGTTATGGACTGGGTGCAGGTAAATGGGACTAGTGGAATAAAGTTTTGGCACAGACTAGAAGGGCTGAATGGCCTGTTTTCTGTGCTGTGGTGTTCTATGGTTCTGCGGTTTTACACTCCGTCCCTTCATTTAAGTAATAGTCATAGAGTCATAGAGTAATCCTTAATTAGATTGGCAACAATTGAGACCCCAATGATGATCTCTGTGGCGTCCCACAGGTTACTCCTGGCCAACCTGAAATGACTCATTTATCCCTACGCTTTTTCTGTGAGTTATCAAATACCCTATCCATGCCAATGTCTAACCTTTTAACTTTATGCAGTCACCTTTCATATCGCAACTTTTTGAAAGCTCTTTGGAAGTTTGAATACACTACTCCCACTGGTTCCCCTTTAACCATAAGTTTGTTACATCCTTAAAGAATTCTAATAGAATTGTCAAATAAAGTTTCTCTGTCACGAAATGAGAGGCATACCTGAGGGGCAACTTTTTCGTGCAGAGGGTGGTGAGTATATGGAACGAGCTGCCAGAGGAAGTGGTTGAGGCAGATACAATAGTACCATTTAAGAAGCACTTGTATAGGTACATGGAGGGGTGGGGCTTGGAGGGATATGGGCCGAACGCAGGAAACTGGGACTAGCAGGGTGGGCACTGAGGTTGGCATGGATTGGTTGGGCTGAAGGGCCTGTATCTGTGCTGTATTGCTCTATGACACCTTATTGACTCTGCTTGATTGTTATAAGATTTTCTAAATATCCTGCTACTACTTTCTTAATAATTGATTCCAGCATTCTCCCAGTGATGGATGTCGGGCTACATGACCTCCAGTTTCCTCCTTTCTGCCTGCTCCATATCTTGAGCAGTAACATTACATTTGTGGTTTTCCAATCTGCTGAGACCTTTCCAGAATATGAGGAACATCTGAAGATCACACCCAACCTATTTACCATCTCTGCAGCCTCTCCTTTTAAGACCCTTGGATGCAGGCTTGAGAGATTGTCAGCCTTTAGTCCCATTAATTTGCCAAGTTATTTTTCTGTAGTGATAGAGATTGTTTTCAGTTCTTCCTGCTGTTAGCACTCTGACTTCATACATTAATTGGGCTACTTTTGGTATCCTCTAACATGAAGGCAGATGCCAGATACTTGTTTAAAGCCTCTGCCATCTCCTTGTTTCCCATAATTAATTCCCCACTTGTGTCCTCTGGACGATGGTCTATTTTAGCGACTCTCATCCTTTTTGTGTACTTATAGAAGGTTTTATTGCCTCCTTTTGTATTTCCTTTACTCTATTTACTCTCAAGATGTATTTTCTGACTCTTTTTTTTAAAGTCATCGTTTGCTGGCTTCTAAGATGTTCCCAGCCTTCCGGCTATGAAAATTTTGTTTCATTTTGATACCATCCTTAATTTCCCTGATTAGTTCCGGATGGTTCATGCTTCTCAGAGCGTCCTTAGATCTTTTTGGATTGTATCTTTGTTCAGATTTAAGAAATATCTCCTTAAATGTCTGTGGCTGCTTATCTACTTAATCAATGTTCCCGATCTAGCCAATTCTATTTTCATACTTTTTCAACTGCTTTTACTGAAGTTACAACACTAGTTTCAGATCTAAGCGTCTTACTCTCAAGTTGTACGTAAAATTTTATAATGAGATGATCACTCTTCCCCAGAGTATCATTTATTATGAAGTCATTAATTAATCTTGCTACAATTAATAAAAGTTTGTTCAATGTCTGGTTAACTTGTCCTACTGTGAGCCTCCCTTAGTCATTCTTACGTTGATGAAGGTCAGCTCTTGGACGTTATGACATCACCAAGAGTTCTTACAGATATCATAATAATACAGATCTGGGTACAACTGTTATGGTATGGTCCAGTCCATTATATCACAGCAC
Organism: Pristis pectinata; assembly: GCF_009764475.1. Classification (NCBI taxonomy): domain Eukaryota; kingdom Metazoa; phylum Chordata; class Chondrichthyes; order Rhinopristiformes; family Pristidae; genus Pristis; species Pristis pectinata. The sequence goes on along the minus strand of NC_067429.1, from coordinate 28,436,790 downwards.
CATTGCATCTTGACATAATGAATTGTAATTCTTTGTAAAAAAAAATCTTATTGCAGTAAGCGTATTCCAGATGATGTTACAAATTTTACCATCTCAGGATTAACATACAATGACAATATACAGTATATGTTTCAGAACTGTTATAGGAAGACAATGTTATAATATAATGCTATTATGGTATGATATCACATATGACTAATTATATTGTGATTACAGTGCAGAAATTTAAAATTATATCCAGTATAGTACATAAATGACATCATGATACCATTACGTTACCTGCACAGTATAGCAGTATTGTGATATTGTCATGTGGCATTATTACAGTGCCATGGTATTGCAGTATAGTGCTGTCATGCTGCTTCTGTTTTAACACAGCATTACTACATTGTAATGGTGTCACATTATTATAGTACAGTGGGGTGCTGCTACAAATATAAATCAAAATAAAAAAAACGGCAGATGCTAGAAATCTGAAACAAAAATGCTGGAAACACTCAGCAGGTCAGGCAGCATCTGTGGAAAGAGAAAGAGTTAACCCTGACAAAAGGTTGCTCTTTCCACAGATCTTGTTTGTCCAGCTGAATGGTTCCAGCATTTTCTGTTCTTGCTACAAACACAATGTTGCATCCTCCTACAGTAGAGTGCTGTTGCAGGCCATTGGTATTACCAAGAAGTGTAATTACAATGCACGTCCTCCCCAGGTTGCGAATGCCTGACTTATGGACACCTTGTACATACGGATGAGCATTTGGGAGACTGGTGGGACGGATTTACTGGCTGCCGCAGGGCACCATCTGCCAGGTGGGATGGGGGCTCTTTCACGTAACTATTCTCCCCACACCTCCCCACCACCCCCCGAGTCACAAAAACCAGGGACTGGGTGGAGCCGGCAGCACTGAGCAGACTCACCCGCTCACTCCCTGAGTCAGTGAGGCTGGCTGGCGGCCGCTTTTCTCGTGCCTGCTCGCTCTCCCATCTCAGCTGTTTCTGTGACCCTCTCCCATGCACCATTTCTGTTCATTTCCGACTTACAGACAGTTTAGGTTACAAACAGCTCTCGGGAATGGAGCCCTGTCATAGCCTGGGGATTGCCTATATGGTATATTACAGTCTGCCGCTACCGGTATATCAGAGTTGATAATGCCGAACAAATTACAGATGTGAGATATTGGGATGTGAAACATGGAATCAGAATGTCTGCTTGTGGCAAAACACAAACAGCATTGGAAGTAGCAATCACAGGTCAACAAGGTGAATATTCACATCCTCCCTTCTCTGCCTTTTTACTGTGATTATATGATTTTATTCTTTTCCATGAATCACCTTGTTGTGGTATTTGAGTTTCAGCTGTGTGTCAAAGAGAAGGTTATTTGATTTGCAAGTATAATTCAAACACAGGCTCATTTAATTTCACATTGACTCATGCCATCAAAGAATGGCAGTTGGATTTTTTGGGCAGCGGATGAATTAAAAACTCGGAGGTTTATTTAATCTTATTTCCTCAGGGAAACTGTACTTCAAAATGACTGAATGTTCAGTGTTGAATACATCACTCACTGTTTGGTTAATCGCTCATTAATTGTAACTAAGTAGCTGCAAGAACTTGAGAGCTTCTAAAGAACACAGACACACACACACACCCATGAAAAAATGAGAGGTTAATCCACAGGGAAGGTTTAAATGCTAAATGCTAAATGCTAATATTAGAAAATGTCAAATTGGAAATGTGCTGTAGCAGTGAGCTCGCCACAGCTTTGAAAGGAATGGAGTATGGCATGTTGTGCCTGGTTTCGATCTCCACCAAGATTCAGTGAGCGCCAATGTCAAGTGTCAAATGTGAGTCAGGAGCTAACTGGCTCCGTCCGTTCCTTTGATTCGAATGACACTCCTGGAAGCGACGGCTTACCAGTGGAGTTGTACTCGGCTCTGTGGGACTGGATGGGGCCGGACCTGCTGGAAGTGTACAATACTATGCTTCTGTCTGGCAGCATGTCAGAATCCATGAGGAAGGGCATCATTACCCTCATCTACAAGCAGAAGGGGGAGAGGGCGGACATCAGAAATTGGAGACCCATCTCACTGTTGAATGTGGATTATAAGATCCTGTCCAAGGCCATTCCCAACAGGGTCAAGTCTGCTCTGGGACAGGTGATCCACCCCGATCAAAGCTGTGCTGTACCTGGCAGGAAGATCTTTGACAGTCTCGTGCTGCTCAGGGACACCATCGCCTACGTGCAGGACAGAGGGGTGAACACCTGCCTGGTCAGCTTGGACCAGGAGAAGGCCTTCGACAGGATATCACACACGTACATGTCGGACGTGTTCTCCAAAATGGGCTTTGGGGAGGGAATCAGAAATTGGTCCCAACTGCTTTACACAGACATCTGTGGTACAGTCCAAATCAATGAGTGGGAAACAGACAGCTTTCCCATCAAGTCTGGAGTCAGGCAGGGCCGCCCTCTCTCTCCTGTCTTGTTTGTGTACTGCATAGAACCCTTTGCTGAATTCACAGGAAGGCCGAGAGCATCAGAGGGGTGACGTTGCGAGGCAGTGAGGTCACCCAGGTGAAAACCTCCCTGTATGTGGATGACGTCACCGTCTTCTGCTCGGAGCCGAGGTCAGTTCGCAGATTGATCAGCATCTGCGACCAGTTTGCGTTGGCATCAGGGGCCAGAGTCAACCGCGCGAAGAGCGAGGCCATGCTCTTCGGCAACTGGCCCGACCGATCCAACATCCCCTTCACTGTCAGGACTGACCATCTGAAGGTGCTGGGGATCTGGTTCGGAAGAGCTGGGCCATGCAACAAAAATTGGCGGGAGCGGATTGGGAAGGTGAAGCAGAAACTGGGACAATGGGAACGGCGCTCCCTGTCGATAACTGGGAAGAACTTGGTCATCAGGTGTGAGGCGCTCTCAGGGCTGCTGTACTTGGCGCACGTGTGGCCCGTCCCTCACTCCTCCGGTTTGGAAATCACCCGCGCCGTCTTCCGGTTCATCTGGGGATCCAAGATGGTGTGGGTCCGACAGGCCACCATGCACAAGTCCCTGGACAATGGGGGTGAAGGTGTCCCCAGTGTCGCTCTCATCCTGATGACCACCTTCGTCTGTGGCTGCATCAGGCTGTGTGTGGAACCCAAGTACATGGGCACCAAGTGTCACTACGTACCGAGGTTCTACCTGTCCCCGCTGTTGCGAAGGATGGACCTGGCCCAGTTGCTGTGCAACACCCCAGTCAGCTGGACGCTGCCGCGCTACCTGTCCTTTGTGGAAAAGTTCTTCCAGACCAACACCTTTGACCACAAGTCCATCAGGCAGTGGTTGGCAGGGAACATCCTGCAGGCACTGCAGGAGAAGGACTTGATGGATACTGTGGGGTGGTTCCCTGAGCAGACTGTCCAGATCACCTGGCAAAATGCCTCATCGCCAGAACTCACCAACAAGCACCAAGACCTCGCTTGACTGGCAGTGAGAGGGGCCCTCCCAGTCAGATCCTTCCTGTATGGTTGGAACCTCACTCCCAGCGCGCGCTGCCCCCAGGAGGACTGCGCTGGGGACGAGACGGTTGCCCACCTCTTTGCGGCTGTAGGTTTGCGAGGAGGGTGTGGCGAAAGATGCAGGGGTCCTTGTCACAGTTCATCCCCAGCAGCTGCGTAACAGAGGATTCTCTGATCTACGGGCTGTTTCCGGGGACACACACAGAGACGGACATCAAGTGCTGCTGGAAAGTCATCAACTCGGTGAAAGACGCCCTTTGGTCTGCCCGAAGCTTGTTGGTCTTCCAGCACTGCGAGATGTCCGTAGGGGAATGCTGTTGGCTGGCACATTCCAGGCTGCAGGAGTACGTGTTGAGGGGATACACTGAAGCTGGGAGCAGCCAGCGCAAGGGCTCGGTGGGGAAGGACTACAGTTTAGGGTTCTTCTGCCACTGGAGAGGGAGGGGCAGGGTCAGGCGAGAAAGCCCCTTAAATATTATAAATATGGGATTGGGGTATCACCCCAGGGAGCCACACGTGTGGCATCGGTGCTGTGGTTTTTATATAAAAAGGTAACACTAATGATGGATCCGTACACAAATGTAAAGGTTTGCACTGTTTTATTGTTGCATGTAGTTTGTTTTTTATGATGAATAAAGTTTATTTTTGAATTTAAAAAAAGTCGGGCTGAGCTGTGGTAGTTCTAGTGGCTGAATGACCTGCTCTTGCTCAGCTCATTCTTGAAGAGTATCCTCATGGTAATGATGTGGAGGGGTAGCCAAGGTGCCCAAGGTAAATCAGCACCAGAAGATGAGGGAGTTGTGAAGAGAAGAAACTGCCCACATGGAGTGGCACAAGGCACCCATGACGAGTTTGTCCTGCTCGGGTAATTGGTGGTGGCTCGGCAGCAACTTCCAGAATATCTTCTCTGTTGGACCTTGTCCTCCTTTTCCTTCCTGTCCCTTTCATTTCCTTCCCTTCTCTTCCCCTTCCCTCCCCCCGACTTCCTTCCTCTCCTTTTTCCTTCCCACACCTCCCTCCCCTCCCTTCCCCTCCCTCCCGCTCCCTCCCCTCCCTCCCCTCCCCTCCCTTCCCCTCCCTCCCGCTCCCTCCCCTCCCTCCCCTCCCCTCCCTCCCCTCCCTCCCCCTCCCTCCCCTCCCCTCCCTTCCCCTCCCTTCCCTCCCCCTCCCTCCCCTCCCTCCCCCTCCCTCCCCCTCCCTCCCCTCCCCTCCCTTCCCCTCCCTTCCCTCCCCCTCCCTCCCCTCCCTCCCTCCCCTCCCTCCCCTCCCCTCCCTTCCCCTCCCTTCCCTCCCTCCCCTCCCTCCCCCTCCCTCCCCTCCCTCCCCTCCCCTCCCTCCCCTCCCTTCCCCTCCCTCCCCTCCCCTCCCTTCCCCTCCCTTCCCTCCCCCTCCCTCCCCTCCCTCCCCTCCCTCCCCCTCCCTCCCCTCCCTCCCCTCCCCTCCCTCCCCTCCCTCCCTCCCCTCCCTCCCCTCCCTCCCTCCCCTCCCTTCCCCTCCCTTCCATTCCTCCCCTCCCTCCCCTCCCTCCCCCTCCCTCCCCTCCCTCGCCTCCCTCCCCCTCCCTCCCCCTCCCTCCCCTCCCCTCCCTTCCCCTCCCTTCCCTCCCCCTGCCTCCCCTCCCTCCCCTCCCTCCCTCCCCTCCCCTCCCTTCTCCTCCCTTCCCTCCCTCCCCTCCCTCCCCTCCCTCCCCTCCCCTCCCTTCCCCTCCTTCCCTTCCTCCCCCTCCCTCCCTCCCTCCCCCTCCCTCCCCCTCCCTCCCCTCCCTCCCCCCCTCCCTCCCCTCCCTCCCCTCCCTCCCTCCCCTCCCTCCCCCTCCCTCCCCCTCCCTCCCCCTCCCTCCCTTCCCTCCGCCTCCCTCCCCTCCCTCCCCTCCCTTCCCTTCCCTCCCTTCCCCTCCCTTCCCTCCCCTCCCTTCCCTTCCCCTCCCCTCCCCTCCCTTCCCTTCCCTCCCTCCCTCCGCCTCCCTCCCCTCCCTCCCTCCCTTCCCTTCCCTCCCCTCCCCTTCCCTCCCTCCCCTCCCTCCCCTCCCTTCCTCCCCTCCCCTCCCTTCCTCCCTTCCCTTCCCTCCCTTCCCTCCCTCCCCTCCCTCCCCCTCCCTCCTCTCCCTCCCCTCCCTTCCCTTCCCCTCCCTTCCCTCCCCTCCCCTCCCTTCCCTTCCCTCCCTTCCCTCCCTTCCCTTCCTTCCTTCCCTCCCTTCCCCTCCCTTCCCTCCCCTCCCTTCCCTTCCCCTCCCCTCCCCTCCCTTCCCTTCCCTCCCTTCCCTTCCCTCCCCCTCCCTCCTCCCCCTCCCCTCCCTTCCCTTCCCTTCCCTCCCCTCCCTTCCCTCCCCCTCCCTCCTCTCCCTCCCCTCCCTCCCCCTCCCTCCCCTCCCTTCCCTCCCCTCCCTCCTCTCCCTCCCCTCCCTTCCCTCCCCTCCCTTCCCCTCCCTTCCCTTCCCTCCCTTCCCCTCCTTCCCTCCCCTCCCTTCCCCTCCCTTCGCTTCTCTCCCTTCCCTTCCCCTCCCCTCCCCTCCCTTCCCTTCCCTCCCCTCCCTCCCCTCCCTTCCCTCCCCTCCCCTCCCTTCCCTCCCTTCCCTCCCTCCCCTCCCTCCCCCTCCCTCCTCTCCCTCCCCTCCCTTCCCTTCCCCTCCCTTCCCTCCCCTCCCTCCCTCCCCCTCCTCCCCCCCCTCCCCTCCCTTCCCTGCCCCTCCCTTCCCTCCCCTCACCTCCCTTCCCTTCCCTCCCTCCCCTCCCTCCCCCTCCCTCCTCTCCCTCCCCTCCCTTCCCCTCCCCTCCCTTCCCTTCCCTTCCCCCCCCTCCCTTCCCTTCCCTTCCCCTCCCTTCCCTTCCCTCCCTTCCCTTCCCCTCCCCTCCCCTCCCTTCCCTTCCTTCCCTTCCCCTCCCCTCCCCTCCCTTCCCTTCCCCTCCCCTCCCTTCCCTTCCCTTCCCTTTCTTTCCCTCCCCTCCCTTCCCTCCCCTCCTCTCCCTCCCCTCCCCTCCCCTTCTCTGCCCTCCTCTCCCCTCCCCTTCTGATGTGTAAATATCACCAACAATTTGCCCTGGTCCAATCATGTGGACGCTATGGCCAAGAGAGCACACCAGTTCCTCTGCTTCCTCAGAAGGCTCAAGGACAGCTTCTATCCCGCTGTTATAAGACTCTTGAACAGACCTCTTGTACAATAAAGATAAACTCTTGATCTCTCAATCTACTTTGTCATGGCCCTTGCACCTTATTGTCTGCCTGCACTGCACTTCCTCTGTCCTCTGCATCCTGTTATTGTTTTTCTTTTGTACTACCTCGAGATACTTATGCATGAAATGATCTGTCTGGATGGCACAGAAACAAAAGCTTTTCACTGTATCTCGGTACATGTGACAATAATAAACCGATTACAATCACAATCACCTTCCCTTGTTTGCACACGGTTCATACCAGAGTCTGATTCAGCAGGGGACGTGGGAGGACAGAGGAGAAGAGGAACTAAATTATCTAAAGGGGATCTACTTGAAGGTGGTTCACAGCCTAATGAAACACACAAGGTGACATGGCAGCACGTTGCCGACCTGCCATCTCAGACTAGTTGTGGGACAGACAGGGACATACAGGGGATTGGGATTCCCACTTTGCAGGGCTGGTGTGAGGAGTAGGGTGCAACACAGCCCCAGGAGATGTGGCTGTGATTGTTAAGCAGTGCTGATCTCAACCAGGGCAGCACTAATATGCTGCATTTGTCCCCAGTGCCCCACAGTAGTATCTCAATGTTTAGACCCCACATTGTTAACTGATGTCACTTCTCACGTAGGCAATTACACTTTGGGGTGTTGAGTGGTAAAGGGTCAGGTTCAGCTATGACAGTGTAATATAGTTGCACAGCTCCTTAGTTCACTCTCCAGAAAAAAAAATAGATGAACATAGTTCCAGATGGCAAGCAAATATCATGGACCTCTGTTTCTGTAGGCATCTGGAACTGTAGCCCACTGTAAGGGTGCATGAACCAAATGGAAGTCAGGGATAAGAAGGAAATGCCAACATGGGGATCTATCTTCTCATCCCTACTAGGGCTGGTTTGCATGAACTCAGCATGGTTGCAATGCACAGTTTGGGTGAAGTGGAAGACAGGACAGCGAAAGCATAAAGCACCAACCAAGGGCTTTAATTAACTGTTTGAGCCAACAAGTCCTGTCTCCAAAGCCATAAACCATTCATAGATAGTTTCAAGCACTGGACTTTAATAAGATGCATCATAGTGCTCTGGGGAACTTTAATTAAGTTCTTCGACTATTGGACTCTATCGGAGATTATTGTGAATTCAACAGTGAGTCATCCAGTTCTGTTTTAATAAACTATTAAACGTATTTCAGGACACTGTAGCTGTCAGTGTGCACAGGCAGAACAAAATAAACATTTTTATAATTGTATTATTCAGAGGAAGGAAATGCAGCTTCTTGAGTGATCTTTGAAACCGAGGAACACATCGACTGAAAATATTTGCGTGACAATTCTCTCTTCTGCTGAAGAAGCACACAGCCCCGGATCCCCGCTCCAGACTGAAACACAGGCACCTGCTGCACTGCTACAAAGGGGAATAAATCTCAGATGAGTTCCGTTTGTTTGGAGCTCCCTTCCTCAAGCCATACCAGACATCTTGGACTCCCTAATAATTGAGAATGAGGTTTACAGCTGAACATCAAAGACTTGTGTAAACTAGGAGACTAGACAGGAGGATGCAAACTGAAGATTCAATTTCTGTCTGAGGAGATGAGTTATTATGATCTGAAATAAACTATCCCACAGTAAGATGGAAACACATTCAATATTAATTTCCAGAGGGGAATTGGATAAAATGTTTGACAGGGTAAAGAATTGCAGGGCTCTGGGGAAGAGCAGGGCCTTGGGAATAATTTGATAGCATTTCAAAAGAGCTGGAACAGGTACCATGGTGTCCTTAGATTGTTAGATTTTGTGCTGTCATCTCATGGTGTCTTCCTTTTGGTGCTCCTGTTATATATAGTGTTGCACTGTGAAGGTGGCACTCTCAGAAGGACCCTAATTTCTAGGCGTCAGTAGCATTCTGGATGCATTGAGTTTTTTGGTTTAAACCGCTTCTTGGTACTGGATTAAAATAATCAAGGCAATAATTGCTGGCGTAAACTGTTGATAGGAGCATTGTTGTGTTTTTTGGTATTGGTATTGGTTTATTATTGTCACTTGTACTGAGGTACAGTGAAAAACTTGTCTTGCATACCGATCGTACAGGTTAATTCATGACACAGTGCAGATACATTGAGTTAGTACAGAGTGCATTGAAGTAGTACAGGTAAAAACAATAACAGAGTACAGAGTAAAGTGTCACAGCTACAGGGAAGTGCAGTGCAGGTAGACAGTAAGGTGCAAGGTCACAAAAATGTAGATTGTGAGGTCAAGAGTCCGTCTCATCGTGTAAGGGATGAGATGCTTCCTAATATGTAGTTTTACATTTTCAAATTGGAATTGAGGCCCACCTACTGCAAGATATTCCAGCTGGTAATTTAGTAACTCTCCATTACATCTTTAGGATATCAAGAGTGCCTCACAGTTACTGGAGTACCTTTAACTGCAACTAACGCTATGTCGATAATTACTGAAGGCAACTTGAAAGTAGCACAGGCATACCCTATTTTCATTTCTAAACCATCTCTTGTGTTCTGTGAAACATTTTTACCTTCAGTCGTATATTTTTGCCTCAAAGCTAGAAGTTCTCTGATCTGTCATTTCTCATTCCTTTGTGAGATCACACTGAAATCTGTTCTAATGAACACACAACCAACTACTCCTGTTTTCCTTTGCCGTCGTATTTCCTAGTATGAAGCAACATGAAATCACTGAATTCTTATGACATTCAAGGAGGCTATTTGCCCCTTTGTGTCTATTCCAGCTCCAAATAGAGCAATCCCATTTCTTCATGAATCTCAGCTGCACTTGAAAAGAAAAATGAACCATCTGACAACTGATACATTTAACTATGTAGCATCTGCTTAAGTTACAGTTTAAAATCACAATGGTGCTTGGACCCACAACCTTTTGACTTAAGATGTCCTCATGGTTTGGGGCATGCCCTCTTCTAGTTACTACCATTAGGGAGGAGGTACAGGAACCTGAAGACCCACACTCAGTGATTCAGAAACAGCATCTTCCCCTCCGCCATCAGATTTCTGAACGGTCCATGAACCAATGAACACTACCTTGTTATTCCTTTATTTTGCACTTTACTTTTATGATTTATAGTAATTTTTATGTTTTTGCACTGTACTGCTGCTGCAAAACAACACAGTTCACCGCATAGAAGTCAGTGATAATAAATCTGATTCTGTTTCTGATTCTGAATGCTTATCTGAATCAGTCTGACAGCCTAGAAATGTGCACGCAGTATACTTAGATTTCTCACGCAATGTTTTAGAGATTCGCCTGTGTGATGCAAAAAAAAATCACTGCTGTGAGGCTGAAAGTTATTGAGTGAAGCAACATTCACCCTTTTCCAGTGAAGCCTTCGTTTGCTCATTTTTGTGAGATTTTTTGTGTAAAAATGATCTCAAATCCCCAAGTGACACCAACAGTCGTGCAACACCTAACATTTGTCTTCAGTGAGATCTTCACCCTCATTCGTTTGAAAAGTGACTGTTGCTGCTCATTCACAGAAACAGCTTCACAAACTGAAGGCTGGGAAAAAAATGGCCACCCGCACTAAACCTGCAATCACAGCCAGACCGTCACTCATTAGTTACCGCTCAGTCTGCACACTGCTCACTTTTCACATCACTCACTCTTCACACTGCATGCTGTCCACAGTTCACATTTTTCAGTCTTCACACTGTTCACACTTCACACTTCTCACACTGTTCACACTTCACACTTCTCACACTGTTCACACTTCACACTACTCACTTCACACTCTTCAATTCACGCTGCTCATTGTGCACTCTGCTGTTCACTGCTCTGTTCACACTGATTACTCTTTGCACTGCTGTTCATGCTTCATTGCTCACTTTGCACACTGTTGCACACTAATTATTATTCACACTTCAGTATCACTACTATCTACAGGAGGCGCTGCCTCAGGAAGGCAACATCCATCATCAAAGATCCCCACCATCCGGGCCATGCCACCTTCTCACAGCTACCATCGGGCAGGAGGTACAGAAGCCTGAAGTCCCCACACCACCAGGTTCAGGAACAGCTACTTCCCTTCAACCATTCGATTCTTGAACCAACCAGCGCAACCCTAATCACCAGAGATTATCAACACTGTGATCACTTTGGTCACTGCACTAAAATGGACTTCTTTTTTGTTCTAACTGTGCTCTTGTAAAAATTGTGTATAATGTACTGTATGTTTAATTTACATTTTTCTTGTGAATGCTGCTTATCTGATGCTCTGTGCCTGTGATGCTGCTGCAAGTAAGTTTTTCATTGCACCTGTGCACACATGTACTTGCGTATGTGACAATAAACTCGACTTTGACTTTCAGTTGGGACTGGGGACTGAGATCAGGGGAATGGGAGCAGGATTGGGGAGTGGGGCTTTTGGTGCTGTGTGGGAGTAGGGGGCAGGATAAAAGGCAAGTAAGGGTCATATCTTGGCCCCAGTTTTTCACAGGTGCCCAACAATGGCTGGTCTTGGTTTAACAATGCTCCAAAGAGAATTTTCCATGAGAAACAATGCCACACCTACACAATTGGTGTGAATATCCTGTCCGGCACACAAAGGTGAACTGCACTCAGAGGTGTTCAGTCTGGAAGTGGTCCAGTCGTACTCTTTCAGTCATGTGACACTGGAAAAGCAATGTTGTATGTCTGAACTTCCAATAGGTCAACGGGCCAACATGACTGACCTACAGAGCATTGAGGAGAGTTCTGAGGCAGTTTCCTGGTTTCTCATTGGTCTGGCGAAACAGTGGATTCTTGAGTGCCAACCCTCTGCCAGCTGCTCTCAAAACACTTTGAGCTTTGTTGCCCTCCGACCTCTGCTGACTTCAGCTGGGAGCTAGAGAAGTGGGAGGCAGGGGCCGGCTCTCAGGAGCTGGAGTGTGAGGGGACGGAGTTGGTGAGAAATGGGAGCTGGAGGTTGGAGGTGTGGGAAGCGGGGCTGGAGGTGTGGGAAGCTCAGGGTTGGAGACGCTGTGAGTGGATGGTGGGGTGTCAGAGGTGGAAGCACTCAGGGAGTGGGGCAGGGGGTTGTTGAGGATAGCGAGCTATCCTCACACAGGATCAACCTCTCCCCTTGCTGAAAAAGATCTACATCTCTCCTGGCCTCAGCAACCGTGAGTGGGATATAAACACCAGCGGAGTCAGGAGTCTGGAGGAGGTGACAAGTGATCAGGGTAAGAGGCAGAAAATAAGCACCTGTGTCTTGGATAAAGCTGAATGAACGCGTAGGACTGGAACACATTACAGTGTTGTGTGCGGAGGAACACTGCCGGCAGGCTCGACTGCTGATGGAAGGCAGGGCTTCTCAGTCAGACTCCTACTGCTGTTGACTGGAGCTGCAGCGAGAGAGAGAAAGAGAGAGAGAGAGAGAGAGAGAGAAAAAGAAAGAGAGAGAGAAAGAAAGAGAGAGAGAAAGAAAGAGAGAGAGAAAAATAGAGAGAGAGAAAGAAAGAGAGAAGAGGGAAAAAAGAGAGGGAGAGAAAGAGCGATCATCCCCATGCTGTTGCGATACTGCCAGGCCGCACCTTCGTCTCTTAATGAGTCCCTCCAGAAATGGACAGAGTTGGAGTGGCCTGGAATACCACAGCTCAGAAACCAGGAATCCCCTCGCTAAACCTTCCTGGCTCTTGATCTCAAAGTCAAAAGTCGAGTTTATTGTCATCTGCACAGGTGCAATGAAAAACTCACTTGCAGCAGCATCACAGGCACAGAGCATCATATAAGCAGCATTCACAAGAAAAACATAAATTAAACATACATTATGCACAATTTTTACAAGAAAGAACACAATTAGAACAGAAAAAAGTGGTGGATTTTAGTGCAAAGTCATAGTGTTGCTAAACTGTACTGATTAGGGTTGTGCTGGTTGGTTCAAGAACCAAATGGTTGAAGGGAAGTAGCTGTTCTTGAACCTGGTGGTGTGGGGACTTCAGGCTTCTGTACCTCCTGCCCGATGGTAGCAGCGAGAAGATGTCACGGCCCGGATGGTGGGGATGTTTGATGATGGATGTTGCCTTCTTGAGGCGGCGCCTCCTATAGATACTATCAATGGTGGGGATGGATGTGCCCGTGATGTATTGGGCAGAGTCCACTAGGCTCTGCAGCTTCTTATGTTCCTGTGCATTCGAATTGCCGTACCAGACAGTGGTGCAACCAGTCAGGATACTTTCAACAGTACATCTGTAGAAGTTTGTCAGCATGTTCGGTGCTCTCAATACTGTTTATGTATCTGAAGGTATATTGTATCAACAAAAAAATACCTTCAGGTGCATAGAGTGTTGACAGCAGTTGATGAGGATTCAGGAGTTTGACAGTAGCAGCTGGACATGTGGGTCAGCAAGTGAAGAGAGAGATGTTGGTGAAATACTCAGGCAGAAGATGTCAAATACAGAAACATCTATAGACATTGAGAAACAGACTTGTAAAGCAAAAGCAAAGACTGGGTGAGGGCAGGGGGAAAGATGTTCCGAGCCCAAAGCTAATGAAAGACGATCCATTGTGAGCAGCCCAAGTCAAGAGTAGTGACTTGGTCATCTCAGAGCAATGGGACCAGCAGTCCATAATCTGAACAGCAGGAGGAAGTCTGTTCACGGATGCTTCGGCTGCACCATCACAATAACCCACGAACAAAATGAGAAGCAAAGACTTGAAAGATAAGCACTGTAGTGAATGAATATCAACTGAATCTGGCACAGGTACTACAGACAGAGATGAGTGCACTGGTTCTGGAGAAGAATTTCTGTTTACAAAACACTTATTGTGTACAGAATTGCTCAATTTCAGGTTGGGTTGTGTGCTTTAAGAGAGGACTCTCTCAAAGTATGGAGACACAAAGCTTTGAACATCTTATGCATGGTGCCGCAGTAAATATGAACTTAATAATGCCAGCCCAGACTACGGCAAGACTGAAAGCAGTCATGATCGAGTTGAAGGCATGGAGACAATTCAGAAAGGGAAAGTCAGAGGAGAAGACTTTGTGACAGGAAAGGGGAAAAAGTCCAGAGATTACAGGGAGTCAGAATGGAGTACAGGATGCAAGAAGAAGTGAAAGCAGAGGCAGAAAACTGAGAGGCTTAAACTGCAGACGAAGCCGATTGTTGTAACTGAGTTCATGCTATGTACATTAGTCATTGATAAGATTTATTAGCCCTATGTTAATTTTTTTGTGGACCATTTGATGTATACAGGTGGCAAAAGGAACACAGTGAACAAGACTAAGTATGACGATATGTTCACAGTTATGAATGCATTGACATTGAAGCAACTATTGCAGAACTGGATGTTAGATTCGATGTGTCTCTGGAGAAGTAATCCCCTGGAATTAACAGTGGAGGTTTCAAAGATGTCAAGTGCAGATAATAGTGAAGAGTTCAGTGAATTAAGGTTCCAACAGACCAAGTGAATTCATAGTCAGTTGTTTCTACCATTGTATATTGATGTAAACAGCTAACTGATAGTACAATTTTATTGATGGGTTGTTCAGCAATAGAATATTTTAAAGGGGAGGCAGTGTGGTGTGTACCTTTAAGAACTGGACATATCACTTGGTAAGATTTTGCTATTGCTGTCAGTTGAGAGTTCACTACCTACAGTACCGAAAGTTCTTTAGGAAACTCTACCTCTGTTATTTGCCTCAATAAACAGCAACACAGAGTCTACAGAGGCTGCACCAGTAACGGAGGAGTTGAGGAGGGGAGCCTCAACCAGCACCCACCTCTCAACGTCCAGGATTCTTGCTGGTGGTGCTGGTATCTGGCATCTGCTAGTTAGTTTCAGGACTGGCTCCTCTGATCAGAATCAGTGTTATCTAAAAGCTGAGGCACAGTTGAGCAAGCTGGAGATGTTTCCAGCACGCCACCAGTTTCCATGGCAACTCTTAAGCATCAAATCCTTTGCATCAGATTCCAGCACGAAAACAGGATCAGGAATATTAACATTTCTGTGTGCACACTGACCGTTAAAAACATAACATCGTGTTGTGATCATTGAAGTTGATATCTTTCATGAGGTTCATTCACCACTGAATCTGGATTGTATCTGACCCTAGTTACATCATCATGTCAAACCTTTTATTGAGTGGGAAATTACTTAAAAGATTAAGGCAAGTAAGACTTTGCAGGTGCCCTGCTTTAGGTGGGTGTTTGTTCAGTAATGTGAAGCTCCAAGGTGTCATTCTTGTTGGTTACAAACAACAGAAATCGATTAATAATAGAATAAAGACTGACTGCCACATCACAAATGATGCTGCTTCTGCCTTTGTCGACAACAAACTCGCTGTCCAGCTACCTAATGAGCTGCCCAACTGTGTAGCCTGCTGTCAAACTGTGTAACCAGCTGCTTGGTTTTGCTCAAAGCCTCCTTGAAGAAGTGCAACATCCCCACTGAGTCCTGGGAATCTCTGGCCCAAGACCGTTCAGAGAGCAGAAGGAGCATTAGGATGGTATCGAGAACCCTGAGTCCATGCATCAGAAGTGCTGCAAGAGGAATGGAAGGAGCAAACCATCTCACAACCTCTCCAGCAGCCTGCCCTGGCAGCTATGACTTTTGGCCCATCTGTGGAACACTCCGCCATTCTCACATCGGTCTTATGAGCCACCACAGAACCCTGAAAACTGGAGTGAAAGTGAGTCATCCTCAATCCCAAAGAACTGCCGTAAAGAATAAATCTGTGACCAGCTAACCAGTGGCTGGACTGAGCATCCAGATGAATGCCTGGCCGACTCTGCAACTAGCTAACCAGCTGCCTAATCATGTACCAAATTAACTAGCTCTGTTCAGTTATGTAACTAGCTAACCAGCTGCCTAATCATGTAACAAGTTAACTAGCGCTGTTCAATTATGTAACTAGCTGATCAGCTGCTAAACCAAGAGGCCATGTTCCAGTCTTTGTAACCAGTAACCATGGTAACCAGCCAACCAGTTGCCCAATCATGTATCAAACTGCTGGTGTCCCTGTCCAGTTGTGCTCAACCCCAGAAAAACCTTTTACCTTCCCAAATTAACTATTAAAGTTGCTTCCTTTTAACCCAGGAAGCCATGGGAGTGTGTCAGATTTTTGATGAACACTTCAGAGTTAAGCAGCGAGGGAGATGGAGAAGGAGGAACTGAAGGCTTCACTGCTCGGGCAGTCTGTAATTACTGGCAGATACCAGCTCTGCAAAGGAATTGGAGTGTGCACGAGGACTCGTCACCTCACCTGCAAACCTGTTATACAGCTGGCTGGTGTTCCTTATGGAGGTAACAAGTCATACTGGTGGCAGCTCCCTCACCAGCTACTTGGGGGTTAAGATGCCATTGATGTCAATTCAAAAGGATACCAGAGGGGTCTTTGCTCTTAAAAAGACCCTCTGAGTCATTTCAGGAGGCTTTCATTATGGTTCGACGGACACATGCAACACTTATGACAGAAATTCCGCACCTTGAGGAAGTGGATGGGAGGAGGAAGAAGCTCAGGTCATCAGCAGCCGCTCCCAGTGAAGACGATTTTCTTCCACCCGTCGTTTTCCAGCAGGAATGGAAAACGAATAAAACTGTGGATTCTGGAATCTGAACCAAAAGCAGGAAAATGCCACAAGGACTCAGCCAGTCAAGCAGCATCCATGGAAGGAGAAACCAGTCAGTAAGTAAATCGCTGCTGCACCTGGAATGGGAAGGGAAGAGGTGGATGCACAGGTGTTGCATCTCCTCCGGTTGCAATGGGAAGGTGCTGTGGGACAGGGAGTGGTGGGTGGGGATGGCAGACCGGACCAGGGAGTCACAGAGTGAGTGGTCCCTGCAATACAGAGGAAGGGGAAGATGTGACTGGTGGTGGGATCATGTTGGAGCTGGTGGAAATTGGGAAGAATAAGGCGTTGAATGCGGAGGCTGGTGGCGTGGAAGGTGAGGATCAGGGGAAGTCGACCTTTGCTCTGTCCGGGGGGAGAGGGGGTACCAGCAGACATGTGGGAAATAGAGGAGATTTGGTTCAATTTCCAACCTCTGGTGTAGCACTCTGTAGATACCCTGGGACACGCAAAGGCGCATGATAGACAGGTACTGAGAAAAGGTATAGTGGTGACTTGATGACACTTCCATGGAGTATGGCATGTTTTGCTTTAAAACATCAGTTTGGAATATATATTGAATATATATGGATGGCCAACTCCTCCTCCTATTTCTAATTGGACCAGGACAGGCTAATGGTGATGTTCACTCCTAGAAACTTGAAGCTCTCAACCCCCTCGACCTCAGCACCATTGATGTAGACAGGAGCATGTACACTGCCCCCTTTCCTGAAGTCAATGACCAGGTCTTTTGTTTTGTGACATTGAGGGAAAGGTTGTTGTCATGACACCATGTCACCAAGCTCTCTATCTCCTCCCTGTACTCCGACCCATCGTTACTTGAGATACGGTTCACTACAATGGTATCATCTGCAAACTTGTAGGTGGAATTAGAGCAGAATCTGGCCACTCAGTCATGAGTATATAGGGAGTAGGGTAGGGGGCTGAGGACACAGCCTTGTGGGGCACCAGTGTTGAGAATAATCGTGCTGGAGGTGTTGCTGCCTATCCTCACTGACTGCGGTCTGTTGGTCAGGAAGTCAAGGATCCAGTTGCAGAGGAGGTGTTGAGTCTCAGGTCTGAGTTTGGTGATGAGTTTGTTTGGAATGATAGTACTGAAGGTGGAGCTGTAGTCAATAAACAACAGTCTAACGTCGGTGTCTTTACTGTCCAGATGCTCCAGAGATAAGTGTAGGGCCAGGGAGATGGCATCCGTTGTAGCCCTTTTTTGGCAGTAGACAAATTGCAGTGGGTCAAGGTTTTCTGGGAGGCTGGAGTTGATACGTGCCATGACCAGCCTCTCGAGCACTTCATGATGGTGGATGTCAGAGCCACCGGGTGGTAGTCATTAAGGCACGTTACCTTGTTTTTCTTAGGTACAGGGATGATAGTGGTCTTCTTAAAGCAGGTGGGAACTTCAGCGAATGGAGCTTGAGTTTAATGCTTCATCTGAAAGGCCACACGTCCTCTGGTGGACCATTCCCTCAGTACTGTTGTAAAAGGCTTGGTTTGGACATTGTCCCAGGATGGTGGAGTTGGACACAAACTGATGATGTTTGACAGAGACAGGAGTGAGATCCATCGAATCACCACAGGTACAGAAGCTGTAGTGTTTGAAGCTGCTGTCACTGAGGACCCTGGGGCTGGACTGCTGATGTTGACTTCCATGATCTCCGCGGCTACCCACTGCCCTCTGAGCATCTGACTCAAAAGCCTCCTGGCTCCCTGTGAACGGATCCAACTTCTCCTGCAAAATGACAGTGGTGGGATACCTCTGCACCCTCTCCATCCTCTGATTGGCTGCGTCGTTTCCCTTCTACCTCTGACTGAGTTTGGCAACAACATCTGCCATACCCACAGAACATTTCCCCCTTTAAGAGGTGCAGGCTGTCACCAGCGTTAAGGGGTTACAAGCAAGCCTGATATTGGCCCCGTTACTGAGACATGTGGGTGGTGTGTGTGCTCATTGACACTGCACCATGGCAGTAAGCAGGCAGCACGGAGCTTCCTGCTGCTGAAACAGTAGCAATGGGCTAATATTGCAAAATATTCCTTGTGTCCCCATCTTACCTCTTCCACTGAAACCTTTCATCATTTTGACTGCCTCTACTAAATGTTTGTCCAGTTCCCCTACCCACCGACACTTATTGTTTTCAGTTATATAGTTCATTGGTGAGACTGCTTCTGGGGTGGCCAAGAAAGCTCACCAGTACCTGTACTTCCTCAGGAGGCTAAAGAAATTTGGTTTGTCCCCTTTGACTCTCACCAACTTTTACCGATGCACCATAGAAAGCATCCTATCTGGATGAATCAAGGCTTGGTACGACAACTGCTCTGCCCAGGACCGCAAGAAGCTGAAGAGAGTTGTGGACACAGCCCAGTGCATCACGGACACCAGCCTCCCCTCCTTGGACTCTTGTCTTTACCTCTCGTTGTCTTGGTGTAGCAGCCCAGCATAATCAAAGACCCCACCCACCGGGACATTCTCTCTTCTCTCCTCTTCCATTGGGTAGAAGATACAGGAGCCTGAGGGCACGTACCACCAGACTTAAGGACAACTTCTACCCCACTATGATAAGACTATTGAACGGTTCCCTTATACAATGAGATGGACTATGACCTCACGATCTACCTTGTTGTGACCTTACACCTTATTACAATGCACTTTCTCTGTAGCTGTGACACTTTACTCTGTACTGTTATTGTTTTTACCTGTACAACATCAATGCACTTTTTACTAACTCAATGTAACTGCACTGTGTGATGAATTGACCTGTACGATTGGTTTGTAAGACAAGTTTTTCACTGTACCTCGGTATAAGTGACAATAATAAACCAATACCAATACCAGGGCTTATTTAAGGAAGGATTGGGCAGCACAGTGGTGGAACTAATAGAGCGGCTGCCTCAGAACTCCAGAGACCAGGGTTCAATCCTAATCTCCAGTACTGTATGTGTGGAGTTTGCATGTTCTCCCTGTGACCACATGGACTTTACCCGGGGTGATCTGGTTTCATTCCCTATCCCAAAGATCCGTGGATTGGTTGGTTAATAGGTCACTGTAAATTGCCCCTGGTGTGGGCGGGTGGTAGAATTGATGGAATCGTGTGGAGAATAAGTTACAGGGAAAATTATCGGAGGAGTAGGATTTCTCTGTAAATCAGCATGGACTCAGTGGGTCATATGGCTTCCTCCTCCAGGTACGTGTGATTAAGGTAGAGAGGGTGCAGACAAGGTTCACTAACATGTTGCCGGGACTGGAGGGCTTGAATCATGAAGGGAGACCAGACAGACTGGGACTGTTTTCCCTGGAGCGTAGGAGGCTGCAGGGTGACCTTACAGAGGTTTATAAAATCGTGAGAGCATGGATAAAGTGGATGGTCACAGTAATCTTCCCCGGGTAGGGGATTCCAAACTAGAGGGCATAGGTTTAAGGTGAAGGATGTAAAGGGGACCTGAGGGGGAAATTTTCCACACAGAGGGCGGTGGGTATATGGAACGAGCTGCCAGAGGAAGTGGTAGAGGCAGGTACTATAACAACATTTAGAAGACATTTGGGCAGGTACATGGATAAGAAAGGTTTAGAAGGATATGGGCCAAACACAGGCAAATGGGACTAGCTCAGGTCAGCCTCTGGCTTGGATTGGATGAGTTCGACTGAAGGGCCTGTTCCCTTCCTGCATAACTCTATAACTACACGAGGTTGTAAGGAAATATGTAAAATATGGAAATATAGATAATGTGATGGAAACAGTTTCAAGAAGGTTTACTAGACCACAGCCTGGATGAGGAGGTTATCTCATGAGGAAAGGTTGGACAGGCTCGGCTTTTGTCCACAGGCGTTTAGTAGAATGAGAAGTGACTTGATTGAATCCTGACAGGTCTTGACGGGGTGGATGTGGAGAGCACGTTCCCTCTTGTGGGATAATCTAGAACTTGGGATCACTGTTTAAGAACAAGGGTTCCCCCGATAAAAGACATAAGGCAAATTTATTTCTCTCAGACAGCTGTGAGTTTTTGGAACTCCCTTCCTCAAAGGACAGTGGAAGCAGAGTCTTTGAATATTTTGTAGATGGAAATGATAAACCGAAGGATGAAAGATGACTGGAGGTAGGGGTGAATGCAGAGTTGAGGTTCCCACCAAATCACCCACTATCTTATTAAATAGTGGAGCGGGCTTGAGGGGCTGAAGGGCCTCGTTCTCTTCCTAATGCATATGTTTGTACATCAAGGATCATACATGATGGCTGTGGGCTTGCTGCAGCGTCAGCTGGCACCTGGTGCTGTAGAGACCAAGGTACGGTGACAATGCGTCGGGGTGGAGTGGGAAATTGCAGGGCTCAGAGAACAGATCACCGCTAAGTGGTGAAGCTCATTATGGAGCATGCATCAACCAGTAACAGAATCAAAAGAGGCTGCTAATTAGTGGGTGACATGAAGAATTTTCAAGTCTATTTGTCTGCAGTTCAGTAATTGCAAAACAGTGACGTGGTGGGGGAGAAACACTGATGCAAATTATTCTGCTGTACTGTGTGTGATATCCATTCATATTGTGCATGTTCTGATTTATGTAGAAATAAAGATGATAGTTCTTTCTTATGTTCAGACGATAAGTTGTGTTACTGTAGTAATAGAAACAGAAAATGCTGGGAATCCTCAGCAGGGCAGCCAGGCCCTGTTGTGAGAGTTATATTTCAGATTGATGATCTGTCATCAGATGAGGGAGTTGTTTCAACAAATGTATTTCAGCCAACACAGAGCTGGGGGTAAGGAGATCAGGCGAGGACAGGGGTTGGGTGAGGAATGAAGATGGGAGATTAAAGGACAAAAGGGATGATACTGCAGGTGGGGAATAAAGGTAGGTGATGGTGTGAGAGAGGAAACAAGTGATGGGTCTAGAGGAGAAATAGTTACAGCAGAACCACTATCAGCAGCTTCTGTCTAAAAAAAAATTACTCATGGTTCTGATGTAAAGTTGTTGACTGTAACCCCCATTCCTACATTTCCTTTCCTCCCCAGCCGAGCTTTTTTCCTGCCTTTATATTTGCTTAAAAACTGGGTAATATTTAGCTTCTTTTAGCTTTGATTGTGGTATATTTGGAGGTGGTCTGTGCATCAGTCTTGCAGTGCTGGTAAGTTCTAAATCTAAAAATATATACCAGAAACAAATATATACCTCAAAGACCCTGGGAGCTTCAGAACAAAGACGCGGACTTTATTGCAGACGAACAACAACTGGAAGGTTCGCTTGCTTCTCACTTATGATGATGACATTACATTACATACTCAAGGGGATTTTCTACCTTTCTACAGATAAGTATTCCACATTGCTTTTCCTCTTTGAATAAATGTGTGAAATACAATTTGTGTTTATACAGCAGATCCAGCTTTCTGTTGACTGGCTTTCTCAGAAGCTTGAGCCTTTGTGTTTGGGTCTTTGACACAGTTACTTCTTGATCTGGAGAACGGGTGACATCTCAATTCAGATCACTGTTGATGGATTTCCTCTTTAGTGATTGCATCTTTATCCACTCCTAAAACACATCTGTCATCACTTGGGGTGTTCAGGAATGTCTATCACTGCAATAATTGATCAACATGGACATTTCGGACCAAAAATCATTTCCGATCACAGATTTCCACACTCTCCAAAATATCCCCTTACTGTTTGTCACACTTGTTGACCTGTCATGACACTCGCATTTTTATTTGCTTCTCTTTGCCTCTTCCTGTTTGCGCTAGTTCTGATTGCCGTATCTCCACGTTTTCCTCCAATCTCAGCTGCAGTGAGCTCAACTGTGTATGAGGCGTGTGAAGCATGCATGGTTCTGCTGAAGTGAAACCTATGGGAGACATTGGCCCAGTACTACACATGAGAGAGAAGTTATCCAACTGATCAATCATTGTCAACTTGAGACATCTTTGGAAAAGGTGCTTCTTCAAGGCTTCCTTCAAAACATGTGCAGACCTTCCTGTGGTACTGTTAGAGACAAGGTGACGTGCTGAACTAGAGCACTCGATACTAATGCATCTCCTGAAGCAGTCAAAAAACTTATTACAACCTGTTGTACATTGTCTGAGCTAACCCCTCAGATATGCAAAGTTCATCTCAGCCCTTCAGTTGTATGTTCCACCAACATCCACGATCCCGTATGTCTAAATTCAATTCACTTTGAGTGAGAACCAGAAAGCTATCATTTGCCTTTCTGAAAAATGTGGCACTGACTCTCTGAACTGGTTGCATTGGACATCAGTGTGTCAGTAATAGTGAATTAGATAAGATAAGATATTTATTTATTAGTCACATATACATCGAAACATACAGTGAAATGCATCTTTTTGCAGTACTGAGGACATGCTGGGGGCAGCCGCAAATGTTGCCACTCTTCCGGCGCCAACATAGCATGCCCACAGTTCCTAACCTGTAGGTCTTTGCAATGTGGGAGGAAACCGGAGCACCCAGAGGAAACCCACGCAGACGTGGGGAGAACGTACAAACTCCTTACAGACGGCGGCGGAATTGAACCCAGTTCGCTGGCACTGTAACAGCATTACGCTAACCGTTACTTGTGTTCTGCATTCCTTGAAGACTACACACTGATAATAATTTTTCAAGAGCCTTATCTAAACCAGACTAATATGTGAAGGTGCCTCAATTAGCTTTCATCTTTATAATGCGAGGATGTTCTGTGTGTAAATCATACAAATTCTGTTTTCTCATTGAAGATAATTACACCACGTCTCCATTTCAATTGTCTCTGGTTGATGGACAAAGCAAATTTCCTGTTATAGAATGGCTGCTGATCTATATTTGGAGACTTACCCAAACTGGTCTACCCTCTGGGAGTGTGCTCACATACCCATTTGAAGAGTATGTCTGGCTGTGTTGCCTGAGCAACTTCTACAGCTGTGACTGGAACATTGTCATCGACGATGCAGTGTGAAAATAGTGCTTTCAGTGCCCACATCAGAATCTTACATGTGAGAGTTCGGATAGAGCACCAGCAATTGCCTCTTGTTCGGAAGACCAATACTCAATCATATAGTCATATTGAGGCACCAAACTGGTGAGATTTATTAACTTCAACAATGTATAGTTTTGTTTTCTATTGTTCAGAGTGTGAGACACAAATTCTATTGGTTTCTTTCGGTCATTCTTTATGACCTGACTGGTTACATGAGCTTCACTGTCCTCATCACAATATAGTAAACCAATAGGGACCCACTGCTTAAATCCTTTTTGTATGGATTTCTGTTGGACTTTGGTCACTTTCCATTTTTCTCAAGGAGCTGGTGCACTGGATTAAAACCATCGTTAGATTTGGAAAGATTTTGGAGTAATTTTGGATCATCTCCAAAGATCTGAGCTCTAACATATTCTTTGGTCTCTTTGTCTTCGTGATAGAATCATCTTTAATTGGTTGTCACCCATTAACTTCTGTCAGACAAGCGGCATGGTTTATTGGCTGCCATTATGTTTGTAACAAGAATGTGTGCCACTCACAGGGGTAGCTTAACCAGTGGAAAAAATCCACACAGAATCCACATGTGCCACTCAGTGCTTCAGGGGTACACCTTCCTCTGCTGCCTTTTGATGACAGACCACTCATTGTGTCCGGAGATGTGTGGCATTCTTTGGCATTTTTGCTGCCTTTCAAGTTGAGGTTGAAATCTTGCACGGCAGATCTAATACAATTTTCAGTGTGCCTAGGAATGTAGTGAGGATTCTTTTATCATTTAAACTACACAACTCTATTATATACCTGTCTCAAAACTCTCCAAATGTGCAATATCTTGCCAGTTCTTTCAGCCCAACCATACTTTCACTCACTGTTTCTCCTATTTACTGATTCCATATGCTAGGTTTATAGTCCTCCACTCAATCAAATGTCTGTGAGCTAGAATAGGATAAGATAAGATATCTTTATTAGTCACATGTATATCGAAACACACAGTGAAATGCATCTTTTGCGTAGAGTGTTCTGGGGGGCAGCCCGCAAGTGTCGCCATGCTTCTGGCGCCAACATAGCGTGCCCACAACTTCCTAACCCGTACGTCTTTGGAATGTGGGAGGAAACTGGAGCACCCAGAGGAAACCCATGCAGACACGGGGAGAACGCACAAACTCCTTGCAGACAGTGGCGGGAATTGAACCTGGGTCACTGGCGCTGTAATAGCGTTATGCTAACCGCTACACCACCATGCCTGCTAAAGTACCATTCCAACTTTGGTACAGTCTCTTGGGAAGAAAGACCCGTAACTTATGGCTACTGCAGTTGGCATTCCTATTCTGAGTAAAATCCAATTTCTCAGCACCTGCCTATTCGTAGGCCTCTTGCAATATAAATTCCCAATATAAACCACCTCGGATCCCTCTGAGGTCTTGCCTCACCAGCCACACCCCCTGACTCTCAGCTACCTTTCCTCCGGCTGCAGTGTTCCTTGTTTCTTGAGCTCACTGCCACAGGTACTGCTTTGATACCTAATCAGGGAACCCTCAAGATGGTGGAAATCGGAAAATGTACCTTTAAAGAAATAACTTGGATGGTTTTTGCCCCGTCAGCTGCATTAAAATGCGACCTGCATGATTCTCCACTGCAGCTGCCTGCAGAGGTGGTAGCTGCTGTGCCATTGCCACCAGGAATCATGGGAAGCAGGTCATAGCCTTCTCTCCATGGCAGCCAAAGTACAGCAGCAGAAAAGGGGGACACTGGTGTCCAATGTCCCCTCTGAGACTGTCCTCTCAGATTACTGTTGCATCAGTAATCCATTGCCGGGCATGGGCTCATTAATCAGGTAGAGATTCAGCACATCTGTACTGTGTGTGATTGTGAAAGTCTGCAATAAGCAATAATAATGAGTATGCGCATTGAAAACTTCAGCAGTCAGCAACATACCAAGGTCCCAGTGGGGACTGTTTAATTCACACTACCTGGCCCACTCACTGCGTTTGCTCCTTGTTTTACTCAGAGTTAGAAACAGAGTTAAAGGTCAAGGGCTGTGTGTTATTGCTCTGTTAGAGACATGCACGACACATGTACCACCAGATTCAAGGGCAGCTTCTATCCTGCTGCTATCAGACTCTTGAACGGACCTCTCCTACACCAAAGATCAATCCTTGATCTCCCAACCTACCTTGTCCTGGCCCTTGCACTTTGTTTGTCTACCTGTACTGCACTTTCTTTGTAACTGAAACACTATATTCTGCATTCTCTTTTCTTTTTACTACCTCAATATAATGACATATGGCATAATCTGTCTGGATAGCATGCAAAACAAAAGATTTTCACTGTATCTCAATACATGTGACAATAATATACCAATACCAATGTGAATGTCCATGGTGCCTGGTCAAATTTCCCTGCAGACAATTTATGTTTAAGAGAAAGAGAATCATACACTCCAGTTTCTAGACCTAGAGGTATATGACCACAGATGAATTAGGGTTGCAGGGAGGGGGATTCGTGCTATAAACCTACCAGTCTGAACTAAATAATACACACACACATCCATGGAACGTGCCTCTTAATCTGCAATATGGAGAATGTGCTTTCTTTGACACTTCTGTTTGGCATACAGTGATATGTCCAACGAGGATTGTCAACCCCACCTGCAACATGTTGAGAATGGTCAGTACATCTTGCCAAGTCACGATGTGGGCAAGTTAGCCCATTTTTCTGTGAATCTCTAATGAAGCTGAAGGTACAAGTTCCAAGCTTCCTGGAAGTTCGTGTTAGCCATCTGTTCCTGTGTGTGATCTAGGCAATATTCAAGCTACATCAATTAACTGCAAGCTGTTTAGTCACAATCTTTAGGGACTTTCCATTCTCATTGCTTGCAATTTATCATAAGCAAAGCAAACATAGTTTTAATCGATAACTGTATAACAAAAGAACCATTCAATCTGTATGGTTTTACTTCATTCAAAAAAAGTTGTGATTTACACTTCTTGTAGTCAGCCTGTAAAATAAACTCATTAGGGCTGTAGCAACAAGACCACACTCAGTATAAAGACTGTAAAATTGAAATTTGTGCACCAATACCCACTGTGACGACTTCATTGCGATGCACAGCCCAACCGAGCATCAGACTTTTCGTTTTCACTGCAATATTCTCTCTCAGAAGAAAGAAACTTCTAACCATGGACCAGTGAATTCTCTTGATCCATAAATATTTTGTTCCTCTTTTTGTACAGCAGCCCTGAATCCTGCTCTGTGCTTATTTCACTCTTCTAAGCATCTGAACCTCCAGGTCAGTACCATAAAGGTTACTCTTGTGAGATCAGATGGAGCAGAAGTTCTCAGCCAGACTCTACACAAGTGACGTGGGCACTCTTGCCCATAACTTGATTGCAGGCTCAAGTACCACTGCAGTGATCTTATGCTCATACCCCAGGCAGTAGCCAGGATGTACTGGGCAGGTAGAAGTGCTACCTTTCAGATGGGGCATTAATTGCAAGAGATCCCAGCCTTGAAATTCCTTCACATTCCTCTGAACGAAAGCAGCACTGTACAGTTGAATGTCAGCCTGACATGGAGCAGAGCAATTTTCTGTATTAGGTCCCCTGGTAGTTCAACACCAGTCTTTTTTGTTTCGTTTGTCGTGAAAATCAAAAAAAAATCGCAGATGCTGAAAATCTGAAATAAGAACAGAAAATGCTGGAACCATTCAGCAGGTCAGGCAGCATCTGTGGAGACAGAAACAGAGTTAATGTTTCAGGTGAAGACCGTTTGACAGGGTTAATTTTTTCTTTCCACAGATGCTGCTGGACCAACTGATTGCTTCCAGCATTTTCCTGTTCTTTATGTTTGTGTAAAACTCCTCCATTAGTAGTGCAACACACAAAGTTCATCTCCTGTGTGATTTCGACCTCATTAGTCTGAATAACTACATTTCTCATCAATTTGCAGAACAAGCCCAGGTTTTCCTGACCCTGTTTCCCCCGAGGCCAAGCTACTTAAAGGGCTGATGTTCAAACTTAATTCTTTATTCTTGGTGAGATCCGTGACCTGCTTCATCCTGACATGTGCCTGTCCTGCTTTGCTGATGGAGGTCAGGGTTAGAGTCATTCTCAACTTCCCAGCCTCAGGATCACCACAGGCTTCTGCTGCTGGTCTCTGCATCTCACGGCTTGCTGCTCACTGCTGTGTTATGGAGGTCACCCAGACGCCACAGTGAAGGGGGAGAGACTTCATGTACTTTTACACAGTGCACAGGATTTGCCTCAATAACACAAACCGCTGGGGACATTCAACAGACTGGGCAGCATCAGTGGAGTAAACTTGTTGTTTCCAGTATCTTCCACTCTTGTTTCAGATATCCTGCATTTGCAGTTTTTAGTTTTTGTTTACAGTCTGATTTCCCTGCAGTGCAGTTTCCCTCTGAAATGCAGGCATCCATCAAATGCACTTGTGAAATATTTCCCTCTATTGACATCTCTCTGGCAACCTCTTGCCAGGACTGTCCATTAGTAGGGATTTGTGGCCCTCCCCCTGCACAAACAACAAGCCTCTTGTGGACACTGTTCTTTACCAGCCTGTCAGGTCCCTCTGACTCACTGGGCGCGCTTTCTCAACCCCTCCCAGAATGGCAGCACCCATTCACTAAGTAGCAGCACTCTCCAGTAGTGGGAAGAGTGTTATCTGTATTGTGGTTTGTGTCCTTAAGGCCTGGTTTTCCAGGCTGGGGTTATGATGCTAAACACCAGCAGATGTGAAAACTTATAAAAGGTCAAAACAACGCAGGATGCTGACATCAACAGTGCACTTGGAGACACAAAAGATTCTGCAGATGCTGAGTTCCTCCAGCATTTTGTGTGTGTTCGTAGATGCTGCCCGACCTGCTGAGTTCCTCCAGCATTTTGTGTGTGTTGATCAGCAGTGCACTGTCACACAGAGAAACCCGACAATGCTGTTCTGGGAGCCCCACAATCACAGATTACGTTGTTTATGGGACTTTGTAAAACACCATCAGGGTGACGCACAAAGCTGTTTAAATACCATTAAAAATGCAGTAGCGTCTAGATCCTCATTTGTAGTGCACTCTGGGATTGGGCCTGGGATAAGTTAAGGGAGGGGTCTGGGTGAGGTTTGTTTGGAGGCTTATCTATCCTTCAACCAATAATAGGAATAAATAGATTACCTGGCTATTTCCTCTGTGCTGATGATGGAATCTTGCTGTGCACAGTTGTTGGTAATTTCAAGAAAGGCACATAGAATTTCCTGACATCAAGAAAGGCAAGTTGTGTTCCTTCAGCTTACCCCTTCATTGCCCTGTCCCAGTGGATCCACAGCTGTGTCAACCAGACAAAGATCCACAAAGAGCTTGAGAGCTGCAGAAAGTCAGTACTTAGCATGGCAACACTGCGGTGGTGTCCTTGTTGGGAGCAGGAGGTGGGAACTCGCATGACGTCTGGGTACCATTGTTTGTGGTGGGCAAACGGACATTCTGTCTGAAGATCTGCATCAGGGGAATTCAGTAGCACATGAGGCCCAAGGTGTTGTGTGCTAATGAACAGGCCTTGTATCCAGACCTTGATGTGGGAATCTCATGGGGTGAAAAGGCCTGGGGAGAAGGGAAGGATAGGTTGTTGGAGGGGTTCTTGGTGGTGCAGGTTGGTAAGAGTTGCTGTGTCCACCTGACTCTGACCCCCTCCCACCTCAGACATATAACTCGTTACATGTGACAATAATAAGCCAATTTACCAAATGAGATGGCCTTGAAACAGTTGCCATATTTTGCCTCTTGTTGCAATGCAACAGTAATCCTAATGTGCTGCTGATATTCCTCAGTCTTCTGGAGAGTTTTTAAAGGTGTTACATTGATGTATATTCTTATTCTGTAACCTTGCTGTCTCATGAAGGAATGATCTTTGCAGGAGTGGGAGGAGGAGAAGGAGGGGAAGTCAGCAGCCTAATCTGTACCTACATTTAACACCCTGTGCTGTTACTAGTGATTTACCACAACACCCACTGTAGGGCAATCTGCCTGTTTGTACTGAGTGCCACTATTGACCTGCAGAAAAGAT
Source organism: Pristis pectinata (assembly GCF_009764475.1). Lineage (NCBI taxonomy): Eukaryota > Metazoa > Chordata > Chondrichthyes > Rhinopristiformes > Pristidae > Pristis > Pristis pectinata. The sequence goes on along the minus strand of NC_067429.1, from coordinate 28,407,563 downwards.
GGGCTTTGCAGGGAAAGAAACTGGTGATTGTGACAAAATGGAAACTCTTGCCATGGCAGTTTTATGGTTTTGAAGACAACAGACACCCAGATTGCACATGGACAACACATTAACCCTGACAAAGAAGAAATACATTGCAGCTGGCATCCTTAATTAATGATCCAGAAACTAACGAATGTGATTAAGGATGCTTGTGTTAAATATTTGATTGAGATATACACCGATATAAAATGTTCTCTGACCATGGCACCTCACTGCATATGAACACCAAGGCTGTTGAATCATTTTTGACTGGTTGGTGTTTCGATGGCAGGAGTGAAGGTAGGGATACAGGTGTTCCAACCAGGAGCCATTTGATTTCACAGGTCAGGACTCTGGTGTGGCCAAACTGGGACGGTAATTGACTCAAAGTAAAGTGTGCAGGAAGCTGACGGTAGATTCCCTCGGGTATGGAAGGTAGACAAGTAAACCACTCCCACATGTGCAGGAGGTGGAATTAAAAATTCACATTCCAGTGTGAATTTTATACTGCATTCTGGGCTTTATTTTTATATATTCCATATTTGAAATGGGGAAAGCTGCTCCCAAGCTGGGCGTTGAAGAGGTTCCTATAAGTCAAGGACAATCTCATTTTGTAGTGTGCAGTGCAAACCAATATATTTGTTCTGATAAACTGCTCACGTGTAAAGAAACAATTTGACTTTTGGTTACCCTTTTTGTGCGATACAAATTTTTGTCTGATCGTGTTTCTATGATTACAAAGATCCAGTCCCAGTTCTGTGTGGAATGACTGTAGGGCAGTGTATCTAACCATGACAAAGACAATACGCATTGCAGCTGACATCCTCAATTAATGATCCAGAAACAAATTAATGTGATTAAGCACGCCTTTGTTAAATATTTGATTGAGTCTTACACCAATAAAAATGTTCTGTGACCATGGCATCTCACTGCACATGAACACCAGGGCCGTTGAATCATTGATGACTGGTAGGTATTTTGATGGCAGGAGTAGGAATCTGTAGATATCTGTTGACGGGAAGCAGCAGGGAATGGGATTTCAGTGGATGATAGTGGAGCCCACAGGATCCATTGTCTACCCTGCCTCAGTTCCCTCACTGAGAGTGGTCCCACTGCTCTGACGCTGCTGCAGTGTCAACTGGTCACTGAGGCTTGTTTACCCTGGAGCAAAAGACGCTGGGGGGATGACATGATAGAAGTATATATGATTACGAGAGGCATAGATAGGGCAGGTAGTCAGAGTTTTTCCCCCGTGATAGGGGTATCAGAAACAAGAGGGCACAGGCTTGGGAGGAAGGAGTTTTAAAGGGGATCAGAGAGGTAAGTTTTGTTTTACACAGAAGGGTTGATATCAAGTGCTTCCAGAGGAGGAGTTGGAACCAGATACCATCAGTGCATTTATGAGGCATTTAGACAGACACGTAACACATAACTAGGCAAGACACGAGGATGGGTAATTGGTATTAGTGTAGATAGGCAAAAAGGTCAGCATGGACGTAGAGGGCTGAACAGCCCGTTTCTGTGCTGTACAACTCCGTGAGTAATGACTGAAGTGTTCCTGCTGTCCAAGGTGAGAGGGCCTGGTCATCAGGAACCAGGGCATGGCGAAGCGGGAGCTCCTGGTCTCACTCAGCAGCTCGAAGCATCATTGTCAGCAACCAGAGAAAAGAAAGTTTTACTCCAGAAACCAGCCTGGTGCTCCTGGAAAGTATTAGAACATAAGAAATAGGAGCAGGAGGAGGCCATCTGGCCCAGTGAGCCTGCTCCGCCATTCAATAAGATCATGGCTGATCTGGCCGTGGACTCAGATGCACCTACCTGCCTTTTCCCCCATAACCCTTAATTCCCCTGCAATGCAAAAATCTATCTAACTGTGTCTTAAATATATTTAATGAGGTAGCCTCTACTGCTTCCCTGGGCAGAGAATTCCACAGATTCACTACTCTCTGGGAAAAGCAATTTCTCCTCATCTCCGTCCTAAATCTATTCCCTGAATCTTGAGGCTATGTCCCCTAGTTCTAGACTCGTCCCCTAGTTCTAGACTCATCCACCAGTGGAAACAACCTTCTTGCCTCTGTCTTTTCTATCCCTTTCATAATTTTACATGTTTCTATAAGATCCCCTCCAATTCTTTTGAATTCCAGGGAGTATAGTCTCAGGCAACTCAATCTTTCCTCATAGTCTAACCCCCTCATCTCCAGAATCAACCTGGTGAACCTCCTCTTCACCTCCTCCAAAGCCAGTATGTCGTTCCTCAAGTAAGGAGACCAGAACCGCATGCAGTACTCCAGGTGCGGCCTCACCAGTACCCTGTGCAGTTGCAGCATAACCTCCCTGCTCTTAAATTCAATCCCTCTCGCAATGAAGGCCAACTTTCCATTTGCCTTCTTGATAACCTGTTGCACCTGCAAACCAACCTTTTGTGATTCATGCACAACAGCATGCTGCAATCTTTCACCATTTAAATAATAATCTGATCTTCTATTTTTCCTTCCAAAGTGGATGACCTCACACTCACGGTAGTGTAGCGGTTAGCGCAACGCTATTACAGCGCCAGCGATCGGGGTTCGATTCCCGTCCCTGTCTGTAAGGAGTTTGTGCGTTCTCCTGTGTCTGCGTGGGTTTCCTCCGGGTGCTCCGGTTTCCTCCCACATACTAAAGACGTACGGGTAGGTTAATTTGGGTTTAAAATGGGCGTTGCGGACTCGTTGGGCTGGAAGGGCCTGTTACTACGCTGTAAATAAAATATAAAAAAAACATTGTACTCGATCTGCCAGACCCTTGCCCACTCACTTAACCCATCTATCTCTCTCCGCAGACTCTCCGCATCCTCTGCACAATTTGCTTTTCCACTCAATTTAGTGTCATCAGCAAACTTAGACACGCTGCACCCGGCCCCCTCTTCCAAATCATTGATGTATATTGTGAACAGCTGTGGGCCCAGCACTGACCCCTGCGGCACTTTGCTCACCACTGATTGCCATCCAGAGAAACACCCATCGATCCCAACTCTCTGCCTAACCAATCCCCTATCTATGCTAATACATTACCTCCAACTCCATGCATCCTTATCTTATGGATAAGTCCTCTATGCAGCATCTTATCGAATGCCTTCTGGAAATCCAACATCCACTTGTTCCCCTCTATCCACTGCACTCACTATATCCTCAAAGAACTCCACTAAGTCTGTCAAACAGGACCTGCCCTTCCTGAATCCATGAAGCATCTGCCTGATGGAACCATTTCTATCCAGATGTCTCACTATTTCTTCCTTAATGAGAGCTTCAAGCATTTTCCCAACTACAGATCTTAAGCTAACTGGCCTATAGTTACCTGCCTTTTGCCTACATCCTCTTTTAAACTGTGGCGTGACATTCGCTGTCTTCCAATCTGCCGGGACCTGCCCAGAGTCCCAAGAATTTTGGTAAATTATCACAAGCGTCTCTACTATAACTTCCGCCATTTCTTTCTGTTCGCTGGGATGCATCCCATCAGGACCAGGGGACTTGTCCACCTTTAGGTCCACGAGTTTGCTCATCACTACCTCTTTAGTGATAGCGATTGTATCGAGGTCCTCACCTCCCATCACATCCATAACATCTCTATCTGGCATGTTAGACATGTCTTCCACTGTGAAGACCAAGACAAAATAGTTGTTCAAGGCCTCAGCCATTTCCACATTACCTGATATTAATTCCCCCGTCTCATCTTCCAAGGGACTTAAGTTCGCTTTAGCCACTCTTTTCCGCTTTATATAATAGTAGAAACTATCTGTTCTTATATTTTGTGATAGTTTACATTCATAATCTATCTTCCCTTTCCTTATTGCTTGCTTAGTGGTTCTTTGTTGCTTTTTAAAGTTTTCCCAATCTCCCAGTTTCCCACCATTCTTGCCTCTGCCTCAGGCCCAGGGCTGATTGACTTCTGGCATTCTGGTGCCAGTAAATGGGCAGCACAGTGGCGCGGCCAGCAGAGCCCCACAGCACCAGAGACCTGGGTTCAATCTTGAACTTGGTTCCTGTCTGTGTGGAGTTTATACGTTCACCCTGTGACCGTGTGGGTTTTCCCTGGGTGTTCCGGTTTCCTCTCACATCCCAAAGGCATACAAGGTTGGTAGGTTAATTGGTCATTGTACATTGTCCCTATTGTGGAAGTAAGTGTTAGAATGGTGGGGGTGGGGAGCTGATGAGAATGTGGGGAGATTAAAAATATGTGATTAGTGTAGGATTAGCGTAAATGGGGTGGGGGTTTCTATGACTCTGTGACTCTAAACCTTAAAACATGCAGTGCCAGGAAAAGGCCCAGACTTAAACTTGGTGGTCATGCCAGTGTTATCATCTAGCAAATGAAGTCGTGGTTTGAGAATTCCACTGCAAAGTGTTTTATCACTCATGCCGTGAGTGCTGCTGGGAACATGTTATACCAGGAGTACCTTATACCACTCACACAGAGCGCTACAGGGACTGCGTAATGGGACTCACACTGAGTGGTCTACAAGGAATGTGTTATACCAGAAGTGTGTTATACCCACTCACACTGAGAGACTGCTTCAGGTGGGGATGTATAATAGCACTCAGACTGTTGGTGCCACAGGGCTTGTGTTATACCACCCACACTGAGACAGCTCTAGGGACTGTGTTAGGCCAAGACTGTTGGACCTACAGGATCTCCATTACACCATTCTATGAATTAAAGGCACCAAGTTATCGCATTGATTCTGTGAATTATAGTTTGTTGCAAGAGTGGAAGGTGAAAGGGAGACAAAATATACAGCGCTAACAAGAAGGTGAAGATGTAGGGATATGAGAGAAGATTTGGAGTTAAATGGGAAATGAATAAGTCAGAATGCAATCAAAAAGTGATTGAATTTTCTCAAATTAGATTCTGGGAAGAACTATAAAAAATCTGGGGTTAGTGCGAAATTTCTGAAGATTAGAGACAGGTATAATAACGTATTATGCAGTACAGTGTTTGATGTTTTCACTAATTGTCTTTTACCCTCTCATTTGTGTCGTTTAAGAGATGAGGTATTGACTGTTCTTATTTGAAGTGTCACTTTCCTTTGCACCCAAGCTGGTCGTTCCAGATAATGCCTGGCTGAGAATTGAAGATAGAGAAAATAAAACAAATTTACTTGCAGACTGTTTTATACACAACTTTAAAAACTTTACATTACTGAAAAGAACTCCAAAGTACACTGGATTTCATGCAAATGTCTGCAATGTTTTACACATTTACAGTAAATGCACTGCCGAGGAAATACACAAACACAAGCAAACAGGAACAGTAGTGGGCCACCCAGCTCCTCAAACCTGCCCCACCACTCAATGTGATTGTGGTTGATTTGTCCCTGGCCTCAACTCCTCTTCTGTGCCAGTTCCCCATTGCCCCGAATTCTCTGATCTTTCAGAACAATTATCTACCTCCACTTCAAATACCTCCTATATTCTAGCCTCCATAACTCTCTGGGGTTGGGAATTCCAGAGACTCTCCACCCTCTGTGAAAAGAAATTCCTACACCTCTCAGTTTTCAATGATCATCCCCCTAATCGTGTCACTTATTCAAGACCCTCCCATCAGTGGAATCATCTCAACATCCACTTTGTCATATCCCCCTAGTATCTTATCTATTTCAACAAGATCATCATTCTTCTGAGCTCCAAAGAATACAGATCCAACTTTTTTCCCAGGGTTGGGGAATCTTTTTCCCAGGTTTGGGGAGTCAAGAACTAGAGACCATAGGTTTAAGGAGAGAGGGGAGAGATTTAATTGGAACCTAAGGGTCAACTTTTTCACCCAGAGGGTGGTCAGTATATGGAATGAGCTGCCAGAGAAAGTGGTTGAGAACAATATTTAAAAGGCACGTGTACAGGAACATGGATAGGAAAGGTTTAGAGGGAAATGGGCCAACTGGGATTAACTTAGATGGGCATTTTGGTCTGCATGGACTGGTTGGGCCGAAGGGCCTGTTTCCATGCTGCATTACTCTATAACTTCTTTAGCCTCTCTTGATTGGACAACCTCTCATCTCAGGAATTAGCCTAGCGAACCCCTTCTGAACCGCCTCCAGTGCTAGTATATCATTTCTACAGTAAGGGAACCAAACACTGTGCGCAGTACTCCAGGTGTGGCCTCACCTGGACCCTGTACAATGCAACAATACTTCCCTCTTTCTAAACTCCAATTCCCCTGCAATAAAGCCAATATGTAATTTGCCTTCCTAACTACTTACTGCACCTGCTTGCTAACTCTGTGTAATTCAAACATAAGAACGCCTCTATCCTTTTACACTTTACTCATCTGCAATCTATCTCCATTTAGATAAAAACCTGCTTTTTGATATTTCTTACAAAGTGCATGCCCTCACTCACATATTCCCACAGTAAACTACAGTTGCCATGTTTTTGCCCACTTAGTCTAATAGATCCAGTTGCAGAATCCAAATTCCTCATCACAACCTGTCCACCCACCTATTTTAGTGTCATCGGCAAACTTGGATACCTCACGCACTGCTCCCTCCTCCAGGCCACTAATATAAATAGTAAATAGTTGAGGGCCAAGAACTGATCCGTGGGGCACACCTCTAGTTACATCCATCCAGCCTGAGAAATATTTATTCTGACGGTCTGTCTTCAATATGATAACTAGTCTTCAATCCATGCTAACAGACTTTCCTCAGTGCTGTGAGGTCTTGTGTTGTGTAACAGCCTTGAACAGGCATTACAGTCAAACAGAGCAAGTGTGTTGTTTCGTAGAATCATAGAGTAATACAGCATGGAAACAGGCCCTTCAGTCCAACTCGTCCATGCCAACCATGGTGCCCACCAAGCTAGTCCCATTTGCCTGCGTTCGGCCCACATCCCCCTAAAACTCTCCTATTCATGTTCTTATCCAAATGTCTTTTAAATGTTGTTATTGTACCTGCCTTAACCACTGCCTTCTCAGCCTTTTCTCCTAGGATAACTCCTTCATCCTAACAATCAACTTGGTGAAGCTGTTGTGTATTTAAGTAAGGAGACCAACACTGTGTGCAAAACTCCAGCTGTAGCAGCTCCATGCTCTGGAATGATGTGTGTCCCACCCATTTGGAAGAGGGATTAATGTTCTTCAGATCTGGTTTTTCCATTGTGGACTTTTGTCCTGTTGGCTTGAACTTAATTTGTGAGAAGTCCCAGAATTGGAAGGTGAGTGTTCTTTGAGTGAAAGGACCACATTTATGTTGTGCATTCCATGGTCTCTGAATATCCGAAAGTGCTTTATAGCTGAGTGGTACAGTGGCATAGCTGGTAGGGCTGTGTCTCAGCTCCAGTGACCTGGGTTCAATCCTGACCTCTGGTCTGTGTGGAGTTTTGTACGTTCTTTCTGTGACCATGTGGGTTTCCCACAGGTGCTCTGGATTGCTCTCACGTCCCAAAGACGTGTGAGTTGGGAGGTTAATTGGCTGCTGTAACTTGTCCTGAGTGTGCATGTGAGTGGTAAAATCTGGGATAGTTGATGGGAACGTAGGGAGAATAAAATGGGAATAGTGTGGGGTTAGTGGAGATGGTTGGTGCGGATTTGGTGGGCTGAAGGGCCTGTTTCTATGCTGTATGGCTCAATAAATGCTTTCTCAGTGAGGTCACTGTGGTGATGTCATAACAACACCAGCTTCCACCCGTTAACAATGTGACAATGACCCAATAACCCATCACTTCACCGATGTGTTGGCTGGACCAACTGGGGATACAGGTGCTCCTCTTGAAAATCATATCATGGCAGCTTTTATTCATGCCTCAAGTGTTTTTCTTTAATGTTTCATCTGAATGGTTGAACCTCCCACAGTGCAACACACTCAGTACTGCACTAAGTGTCAGCTGAGAGTTTTAAACCCAGACAACTCTCTAGACAATAATTTTGAACCCACAGCACGTTATAGTTTATTTCTAACAGTGCATCGTTAAACCATACATGTTTCTACTGGCTTCCCATAGCGAGATGCTGCTTACCCTGTGCCTTGCTGAGTCATTGTTGCCTAGATGAGTCCGAAGTGTTTCACCTCAGTCTGGTATCACCCTCCCCCCACCCCCCCCCCTCCCCCCCCCCAACCCTCCAACCCCTTTGCCATACCATTCACTATGATTATATAATAGTCACCTATCATAATTGTACAGAGCACGCTTTTAAACAGGAGACCAGGGATTTGCTCTAAGGCAGCAGAATACTGATTGGAACTGTGCTCTGGATGATTGTCAGAGTAACCGTGAGGAAGAGCTGAGACCTTTTACCTGACCCACCTCATGCCTTTGGGACTGTAGTGTGCTGCCGCTACAGCAAGAACAGTGAGTGATAGGATCCACAGCAGTGTAATCTCTCCTTCTGACAACAGCAAGAATGCAGAGGAATGGCTCCAGGTGAACTCTAAATGCTCCCAGAGGTCTTCACTCAACACAGTGATGCCTCCAGCAGACGTCTCTGGCTCTTAGTTGTATAGGACAAGCACATTCATCAAACTGAGAAGTTCTCTAAATTTAGGTCCTATAGAATAGCTGCTCTGAAGCTATTAGAAAATATATTCTGTGCTTTTTTAAACCCAGTTTTTTCAGTCCTAGTTTCAACTACTTGTTACAAGCTGGGGAAATGGGTAAATAGGCTGCATTGTTGCATTCGCAGTAGAACAAGGCCCAGTTACAACACTTGAAAGTTCTCCAAAACTATCCCCATGAAGAAACCCCGATAACACTTGTTTATGTTCTGCTCCTGTAGCTTTTGAGGTGGAACAGTGGCGCAATTAGTTGAACTGCTGGCCTCACAGCTCCAGTGACCCGAGTTCAACCCTAACCTTTGGTGCTGACCGTATGGAGTTTGCACCTTCTCTCTGTGATTGCGTGGGTTTCCTCCGGTTGCTCTGATCTCCTTCCATATCCCAAAGAGGAAAGTATATCCTCTTTGGGATTATAGGTTAATAGGTTTGTAGGTTAATTGACCACTGTAAATTGCTCCTAGAATGTAGGTGAGAGGTAGAATCTGAAGGTGGTTGATAGGAATGTGGGAAGAATAAAATTAGTGTGGGATTAGTGTAAATCAGTGTTTGATGGTCAATACAGTCTTGGTTGGTCTGAGGACCTGTTTTTATGCTCTATGACTCTACGGCAATGAAAACGTCAAACTCTAAGATCCAAACTCAAAATAATTCAACATTGGCAAACCTGCCTCTTCCTGTACTTGTGGCCCTTTGAAAAGTAGGGTCAGTTGACACCACAATGAGGCAGAACCCAGAGAACGAAGGACCAAAGCTGGATGATGATCACTCAGCGAGACACGGGGTAAGTCGTGCCTAGACATGGGAGATTGGTCGGAAGGCAATAGGACATTTCGTGATGCTTAATTGTGTGTTAGGGCAGTGCCATGGCACAGAAGGTCTCAGTGATCTGGGTTCCATTCTGACCTCTGGTGTTGCCCATGCGGATTTTGCATGCTTTGGGTGCACTGGGTTCCTCCCACTGGTTGCTGGTTGTTAGGTTAATTGGTTATTATCCGTAGCGTAGATAGGTAGTAGGATATTAATGGGCATATGAGAGTGTTAATGAATGAGAAACTTTAAAACAAATTGTGCAGTCGTACTGGACGGGGGGGGGCGGGTTGGGGTGTCATTAAAAGGTATAAGATCTTAGCATGGTCGCCTAATCAATTCCACCGGACGCATCATGGTTTGGTATGGCAATTGCTCTGCCTGTGACCGCAAGAAACTGCAGAGAGTTGTGGACACAGCCCAGCACATCACGGACACCAGCTTCCCTTCCATGGACTCTGTCTACACTTCTCGCTGTCCAGGGTGGGTGGGGTTTTTGATTATGTTGCCTGCTGTAAAGCAGCCCACATAATCAAAGATCCTACCCACCCTGGACATTCTCTCCTCTCCCCCCCCCCCCCCCCCCCCCAATCGGGCAGAAGATACAAAAGCCTGAAAGCACGTACCACCAGGCTCAAGAACAGTGTCTTTCTCACCGTTATAAGACTATTGAACGGACTTCTTGTAAGGTAAGATGGACTCTTGACCTCACAATCTACCTCAGCATGGCCTTGCACCTTATTGTCTGCCTGCACTGCACTTTCTCTGCAGCTGTAACACTTTATTCTGCATTCTGTTATTGCTTTTCCCTTGTACTACCTCAATGTATTGATGTGATGAAACGATCTGTATGGATGGCATGCAAAACTAGTTTTTTTTACTGTACCTTAGTACATGTGATAATAATAAACCAATTTTCTACTTTACCAATTTAAATGTCAGGAAAGAAGAAAGGCTGGTGGACAAGTCTTGAGGGAAGTGCATTAACATCGATTAAAGACTGGTTATCACCTGGAAGACAGGACTTAAGAAGAATGAGGTGTGCATGAGGGATCCTGAGGGGGCAAGACAGGGTAGATGTCGAGATGTTACCACTAATGGGAGAGCCTTGAACAAGGAGGCATCATTATAAGCTAAGGGGGTGGCCATTTAAAACTGAGCTGTATAGAAATTTCTTCTCGCTGATAGTGGGGAATTTTATATCATGGAAGAGATGAAGTGAGGTCATTGGAGATAGTTAAAGAAAACGTAGACAAGTTTTTGAAGATAAGATATCTTTATTAGTCACATGTATATTGAAACACACAGTGAAATACATCTTTTTTATAGAGTGTTCTGGGGGCAGCCCGCAAGTGTCACCACACTTCTGGCGCCAACATAGAAAGACCCGGGAATTCAAGGCAATGGGGAACTGGCAAAGAAGAAGAATTGAGGGCCCAACGCACATCAGCTAGGAGCATGTTGAAGGGCAGGGAGGGCTTGAGGAGCAGAATGTCCCACTCCTGTTCCAATTTCTTATGTTCTCATGTGCATTTCTAAAGCCCATTACACAACCTCATCAGCTTTCAAAGTGCTTCGCAGTCAATGAAATATTTCTGGTATCGTCACTGTTGTAACACCTGGCGAATGCTTATAAGGTCAATGTAACTGTGGGTGTCTGTGTAAGGTGAAACGGAGAAAGTCTGTGTGACCAGCTCAGTTACACAGTGAGATTGAGAAAGCTTTGCTTCGGAAATTGAAGAGGCCGAGAGGGTTTGGGCAATCAAGAGGCAGAGAAGGCCTATGTGACTGATCTGATTTCCATCCCTGCCACGGACAAAGAACAGCTTCATTCAGAAACAAATCAATGACGAGGTAGTCTGGGGCTGGTAAAAATCCCACAGGAAAAGGGTGAGGCAGAGGCAGCCAAAGGTTACTGCTGACTCTGAGCCTTTAAAATATGCAGGAAGGAGCAGAACTCACTCCATTGAAGTTAATATTACAAAAAAAACACCTTAAAATATCACGGCTTAGACCCTTGACATGCTATAAATATTCTGGGATAATTAGAAATGAAAAGTTAACACTTCATTGATGATGGATGTGTGTTTTGTTGTAGGTGTTTGAAAAGGAAAAGGCATCAGGATTTCTTCGTCTTTCTCCAAAATGATTTAATTCTGGTGAAGAACCAGAAACAAGATAAGAAAAGAGATAAGATATCTCTATGATTCACATGTACATCGGAACACACAGTGAAATGCATCTTTTGTGTAGAGTGTTCTGGGGGCAGCCCGCAATTGTCGCCACGCTTCTGGCGCCAACATAGTGCGCCCACAACTTCCTAACCCGTACGCCTTTTTGGAATGTGGGAGGAAACCAGACCACCCGGAGGAAACCCATGCACACACGGGGAGAATGTACAAACTCCCTACAGACAGTGCCCGGAATTGAACCCGGGTCGCTGGCGCTGTAATAGTATTACGCTAACCGCTACAATACCATATCCCAGGGAGCAGGTGAAGCTGAAGAGGATCGTTTACAGTGAATATATGCCAAAAAGGCTACATGAAATGGAGAATAGCAGAACCACCCCCACCCCCCTTTATTCCTGAAGAGACATTAAAGAGATGGTTGAATTGAAGTAAGGACACTGATTACAAAATGATTTGCCATATGCAATTTTCCCCATGTGAACATACACAGTGAACAGACAAACATATGAGTTAGGAGCAGAAAGCCACTGAGCACCTCAATCCTGCTGCACCATTCAATAAGATCATGGTTGACATAGTTGTAACCTCAATTCCACATTCCCTGGGTAAACTTTCAACTCCTTGAGTGTCAAGAATCTATCTCTCTCTGCCTTAAAAATATACGAGACTCTGCTTCCAATGTCCTTTGAAGAAGAGAATTCCATAAACTCACAACCCCTGAGGGAAATATCTGTGCCTCATCTCTATCTTTATTGGGTGACAACTTATTTTTAAACAGCCTCCTGGTTGTAGATTCTACCACAAGAAGAAACATCCTCTCCACATCCACCCTGTCAATACTTCTCAGGATCTTTTATGTTCCAAACAAGTCCCCTCTCACTCTTCTGAACTCCAGTGGACACAAGCCTAGTCTGTCCAACCTTTCCTCATAAGGTGATACACCCATTTCAAGTATTAGACCAATAAACCTTCTCTGAATTGCTTCCAACACATTTACATTCTTCCTTACAGAAGGAGACCAATACTGTACACAGTACTCCAGGTGTATAATACCCTATATAACTGGAGCATAAACTCTCTGCTTTTGTATTCAATTTTCCTTGCAATAAGCAACAACATTCTGTTGACTTTCCTAATTACTTGCCATAACAGAATACTAGTTTATTGTAAATCATGGATGAGAACACTTAGATCTCACTGCATTTCAGTGCTCTGCAATCTCTTTCTTATTTAGGTAATCTGCTTTTTTTTATTCTTTCTGCCAAAATGAACAATCTCACATTTTGGCCCATTATACACCATTTGCCAATTCTTCGTCCCTTCACTTATCCTATCCATATACATTTGTAACCTCCTGATATCCTCTACACAACTACTTCCCCATCTATTTTTGTGGGCAAATGGGATTAATTTAGATGGGCATCTTGGTCTGCATGGACTGGTTGGGCCGAAGGGCCTGTTTCCATGCTGCATTACTCTATAACTTCTTTAGCCTCTCTTGATTGGACAATCCTCTCATCTCAGGAATTAGCCCAGCGAATCCCTTCTGAACCGCCTCCAGTGCTAGTATATTATTTCTATAGTAAGGGGACCAAACACTGTGCGCAGTACTCCAGGTGTGGCCTCACCTGGACCTTGTACAATGCAACAATACTTCCCTCTTTCTAAACTCCAATTCCCCTGCAATAAAGCCAATATGTAATTTGCCTTCCTAACTACTTACTGCACCTGCTTGCTAACTCTGTGTAATTCAAACATAAGAACGCCTATATCCCTTTACACTTTACTCATCTGCAATCTATCTCCATTTAGATAAAAACCTGCTTTTTGATATTTCTTACAAAGTGCATGCTCTCACTCACATATTCCCACAGTAAACTACATTTGTCATATTTTCGCCCACTGAGTCTAATAGATCCAGTTGCAGAATCCAAATTCTTCATCACAACCTGTCCACCCACCTACTTTTGTGTCATTGGCAAACCTGGATACCTCACGCACTGCTCCCTCCTCCAGGCCATTAATATAAATAAAACATAGAACATTACATCACAGTACAGGCCCTTCGGCCCACAATGTTGTGCCGACATTTTATCCTGCTGTAAGATCTATTTAACCCTTCCCTTCCACACAGCCCACCCATTTCTCTACCATTCATGTGTCTATCTAAGAGTCTCTTAAATGTCCCTAATGTATCTGCCCCCACAACCTCTGCCAGCAGTGCGTTCCACGCACCCACCGCTCTCTGTGTAAAAAACTTACCCCTGACGTCCCCCTTATATCTTCTTCCAATCACCTTAAAAGTCCCCTCGTGTTAGCCATTGTCACATTGGGAAAGAGTCTCTGACTGTCCACTCGATCTATGCCTCTTAATCATATGGTACACCTCTATCAAGTCACCTCGCTTCCTCCTCCTCTCCAAAGAGAAAAGACTTAGCTCACTCAACCTATCCTCATAAGACATGCTCTCCAATCCAGGCAACGTCCTGGTAAATCTCCTCTGCACCCTCTCTAAAGCTTCCGCACCCTTCCTATAATGAGGCGACCAGACTGAACACACTATCCCAAGTGTTGTCTAACCAGAGTTCTACAGAGCTGCAACATTACCTTGCGGCTCTTGAACTCAATATCCTGACTAATGAAGCCCAACACACCATATGCCTTCTTAACAACCCTATCGACCTGCGCGGCAACCTTGAGGGATCTATGGATGTGGGCCCCAAGATCCCTCTGTTCCTCCACACCACTAAAACTCCTGCCATTAACCTTGTATTTTGCCTTCAAATTCAATCTCCAGAAGTGTATCACTTCACACCTTTCCAGGCTGAACTCCATCTGCCACTTCTCAGCCCAGGGCTACATTCTATCAACATCCTGTTGTAATCCATTGCAACCTTCTACACTATCCACAACACCACCAATCTTTGTATTATCAGCAAACTTATTAACCCACCCTTCCACATCCTCATCCGTCATTTATAAAAATCACAAAGAGCAGGGGTCCCAGAACCGATCCGTGCAGAACACCACTGGTCACCAACCTCTAGGCAGAATACGCTCCATCTACCGCCACCCTCTGTCTTCTATGAGCGAGCCAATTTGAATCCACACAGCCAAGTTTTCCTGGATCTCATACCTCCTGATTCCTTAAATGAGCCTTCCATGAGGAACCTCATCAAATGCCTTACTAAAATCCATGTACACCACATCCACTGCTCTACCTTCATCAATGTGCTTTGTCACATCCGCAAAGAATTCAATCATCTCGTGAGGTATGATCTGCCCCTCAAAGCCATGCTGACTCTCCCTAATCAGTCTACACATCTCCAAATGCCCATAAGTCCTGTCTCTAAGAATCTTCTCCAGTAATTTGTCCACCACTGAAGTAAGGCTCACTGGTCTGTAATTCCCAGGGTTATCCCTACTCCCTTTCTTAAACAAAGGAACATTTGCCACCCTCCAGTCATCTGGCACTACTCCTGTGGCCAGTGAGGATGCTAAGATCATCGCCAAAGGCACAGCAATCTCTTCCCTTGCTTCCCGTAATACCCTTGGATATATTCCATCTGGCCCCAGTGACTTATCTATCCTAATGTTTTTCAAAAGTTGCAGCACGTCCTCTTTCCTCACGTCGACATGCCCTAGCGTATCAGCCTGTCATACGCCATCCTCACAAATGTCAATGTCTCTCTCTGGTGAATACTGAAACAAAGTAGTCATTAAGGACCTCCCCTACCTCTTCCAATTCCAGGCACGTTTCCTCTTTTATCCCTAATCAGCCCTACCCTCATTCTAGTCATCCTCCTATTTTTCACATACGTGCGTAACGCCTTGGGATTTCCTTGATCCTACTCGCCAAGGCCTTCTCATGCACCCTTCTAGCTCTCCTAAGTCCATTCTTAAGCTCCCTCCTGGCTACCTGGTAACTCTCCAAAGCCCTGTCTGATCCATGCTTTCTAAACCTCAGGTAGGCTTCTTTCTTCCTCTTGACAAGATATTCTACATCTCTTGTCAACCACGGTTCCTTCACTGTACCATCCCTACCCTGCCTCAATGGGACAAACCTATCCAGAACCCCATGCAAGTACTCCCTGAACAACCTCCACATTTCCACCGTGCATTTCCCCAAGAACATTTGTTCCCAATTGACGCTCCCAAGTTCCAGCCTAATAGCATCATAATTCCTCTGCCCCCAGTTAAATACTTTCCCATATCGTCTGCTCCTATCCCTCTCCAAGGTGATGGTAAAGGTCAAGGAGTTATGGTCACTATTTCCAAAATGCTCTCTCACCGAGAGATATGAAACCTGACCAGGCTCATTGCCTAGTACCAGATCCAGAATGGCCTCTCCTCTAGTTGGCCTATCCACACACTGTGTCAGGAATCCTTCCTGGACACACCTGATAAACTCTGCCCCATCTATCCCCTTTACACTAAGGACCTGCCAATCAATATTTGGGAAGTTGAAATCACCCATGACAACAACCCTGTTATTTTTCCACCTCTCCAAAATCTGCCTCCTGATCTGCTCCTCAGTGTCTCTGCTGCTATTGGGGTGTCTGTAGAATACTCCCAATAGAGTGATCACTCCCTTCCCGTTTCTGACTTCTGCCCACACTGACTCAGTGGACGATCCCGCCAGGACATCCTCCCTTCCTACAGCTGTGATACTGTCCCTGATCAGCAAAGCCACTCCCCCACCTCCGTCCCTGTCCCTTTTGAAACATCTAAACCCCGGAATATCCAGCAGCCATTCCTGCCCTTGCGACAGCCAAGTCTCTGTAATGGCCACCATGTCATAGTTCCATGTACTTTCCCACACTCTAACCCACGCTGTAAGTTCATCCCCCTTGTTCCTGATACTTCTCACATTAAAGAAGACACATTTCAGCCCATCCAACTGACTGCAATTTTGCCCTTTCAACTGCCTATCCTTCCTCAGTCTTTCTACACTCTGCATCTACTTGTACACTAAATGAACCAACTTCTGACCTATCACTCTGGTTCCCATTTCCCTGCCAAACTAGTTTAAACCCTCCCCAACAGTTCAAGCAAACCTGCCTGCAAGAATATTGGTCCCCCTCCAGTTCAGGTGTAACCTGTCCCTTTTCTACAGGTTGTACCTTCCCTGGAAGAGATCCCAATGATCAACAAACCTGAAACCCTGCCCCCTACGCCAATTCCTTAGCCACACATTCATCTGGCAAATCATCCTATTCTTACCCTCACTGGCGTGTGGCACAGGCAGCAACCCAGAGATTACTACCCTTGAGGTCCTGCTTTTCAGCTTCCTACCTAGCTCCCTATATTCCCTCTTCAGGACCTCATCTCTTTTCCTACCTATGTCATTGGTACAAATATATACCACAACCTCTGGCTGTTCACCCTCCACCTTCAGACTGCTGTGGTCCCTGACCCTGGCATCCAGGATACCATCCATCCGGGAGTCTCTTTCACGTCCACAGAATCTCCGTCTGTCCCCCTTACGAGAGAGAGGGAGAGGGAGAGGGAGAGAGAGAGAGGGAGAAAGAGAGAGAGGGAGAGGGAGAGGGAGAGGGAGAGAGAACAAAAAAGAGGGGCCAACGTTTGGGTCTATAGCGCAAATTTGGATAAAAGCTGGTGATCCAGAGTGATAATGAGATTTTTATTGTTAGGAAAGTGAACATGGTGAACAGTAGAATTACAGATTCAGGGAAGTGTGCATTGAAATTGCTTGCTAGCATGAAGCTCGCAGAGTAAGCCATATACATGGTAATAATAAATACAACGATGAATTCCAAAGGACAGAGTGGTGCAAAGATTGTAGTGCAATCTAAAGTAGTTCAAAAAGTAATGCTGAAGTGACAATAATGGAATAACTGGGAGAGGTCGAATTTAAGAGTCAATTCCACCCCATTTATACTGTTCACAGTGCGCCATTCGATAGAACCTGCATTCCGAACCATTCCCACACTTTTGGTGTTAATCCTCATTCAAAATGTCCCTTTGCCTTTAAATTTAAATTTTCTTTTTAACTTTTATTTACAGCGTGGTAACAGGCCCTTCCGGCCCAACGAGTCCGCGCCGCCCATTTTAAACGCAAATTAACCTACCCGTAAGTCTTTGCAATGTGGGAGGAAACCGGAGCACCCGGAGGAAACCCACGCAGACATGGGAGAACGTACAAACTCCTTACAGACAGCGACGGGAATGGAACCCCGATCGCTGGAGCTGTAATAGCGTCGCGCTAACCACTACGCTGCCGTGCTGCCCATTGTACCTTGCTAGTATTGTTGTTCAAATGCAGCACAGAGAGCATGGTTAGCAAAATATAAAATGGGATCTGAGTGGGTGTGAGAAGGAGGATTTGTATGAACTATCTGTTTCCTGTCCCACCTGGAGTTGCAAATACATTCTGTGGGGTCACATTGTTAGGCTTACAGCAGTTTCCAATTCTAGGAATTTTAACAGTGGAAAGATAATGAAACAAAGTACAATGGATAAAAGAGATGGAAGTACAGTCATCCATCTGTGATCTACACTAATCCTATTTACCTGCACTTGGTCCGTAGCCCTCTATACTGGAGAAGCTAAATGTAGATTTGAAGATTGCTTTGTGGAGAACCTGTGTTCATTCTGCAGGGATGACTTAGAGTTCCCTGTTGCCTGCAAATTTTAATTCTCCATCACACTCCCACTCTGACCTGTCTGTTATAATGGGAATCAACACAAGCTTAAGGACCAGGCACATTGCAGCCTTCTGGACTCAATAGCATGTTCCACAAACTTCAGGTAACTTGCTAACTCTCCCTGTATCAGAAATGGCCATTTCTACTGTATGTCATCCATCTACGATATTGATTCAGGTTTTCTCTCTCTGTTAGCACAACCTGACCTGTTGGGATGTCCTGTATTTTGCAACCTCAGTCTAAGTATTGATCACAACTCTGTGACGTTGGTTGGAAAGTATATGGGTGCATGAGCAAAGTGTAAAGTCAGGCTTCAACGCTAATTATACGGACTGACCATGTAGATCCACGAGTGACCACATGGATTCGGCACAGGAAGGTACATGTTTCCCACAGGATTGCGAGCTGTTTCCAGTGGCTTACGAAAGAGGAAAACAGTGGGCTGAAGTTCTGGGTGATTAAAGACTAGGTCAGAACGAAAGCCATTGCATAGAAAGTGATCAGTGTGTAGAAATATTAGCCAAACCTCCAATGAGACCAAATCCACATCAACTCTGTTAATAGGGAAGCAGAGGAATATTAAAGGTGTGAGGAGTGAATGGAAGTTGGGTCTGAACTGTAGTTGGAACTGCTGATATAACCTTACCAGAGAAACAGGGTCTCTGGTAAAGTTATAGCCAGGATGCAACAGTGAAGTGTGAATAGCTCCAAGGAATTTCCAGGTGAGTCACGGAGAAAAGTGCACTCGATGGCCCAGGTGGACTGGAACGTTCATCATTCAATGAGATGACACATGACGATAAAGCAGTGAAATGTTAAAAAGTATCAAAACTCAGAGAATGTATGATATAACTTTGTCGGTGTTGGCCGAGACTGTTAGAACTTGCAGCGAACAGATGGATTCCATTTGTGACAGACACCAATATCAAGGCTACAAATAAATCAAACAGGGAATTCAGGAGAAATGTCTTTACTCAAGGACTAGTGAGAAAGTGGAATCCGCCACTACTGGGGGGAGCTGAGGTGAGTAACATTAGGAAGGAGCTTTGATAAACGTGAGGGAGTGAGAGGCCGAGACGTCCGCCTTTGGGGTTGGGTAGAGACCGGGAGGAGGCTCATCAAAGCCATGATGAACTGGATGTTATGCCTCATATGCTGTAGATACTAATTCACCCATATGTAATGCCTCCTAAGAACTGAGGTCAAGCCAAAGGAACACTTGAGGGATATCAAAGGAGCTATAGATAATTATGTAATTACATACTTGAATTTTAAAAATCATTTGCAGTCTATGCAGCTACTGTAAAGGAAGAGATTAGAAGATGTGTACTCCAGAGTTAGAGAGCTGTCATTATTTTCTTTGGGCATTGTCAGAATCAGAATCAGCTTTATTATCACGAACATAAGTCTTCACTGTAGGTTACTGCACAGTGGGTTGGATTTAACTTGGCTAAGAAGGCATGGGTAAAGTCAGCAGTAAACAACCGCATTGAGTATTTAACAGGCCAAGCGGAGTCTTACATTTCTCATATTCTTGAGCAATAAATGGGTACTTGATGGTCAGCTTGGAGTGGGCCTGTCTGACTCAGTGACTCTATGACTATGTTTTTGTTCAGTCATTCATTTGGAGGGACATTTGCTACCTGTACTGGGTATTCCAGAGCAGGCAGTGTCAGTCATTCTGGTCATTGGCAGGTGTTTTGAGAGAGGACCTTCTGTGACTCTGGTTTAGGAGGCTCCTGATTCTAACACAACCCTGGACAGTCAGGTTGTGACACTGTCCTGGGTTTCAACCTTTTGAATGAAACTTCAGACTGAGGCCCTGTTCAAATTGTAGTGGGTATACAGGGCACCGTGGGTGTGCAGGGCACTGTGGTGTACAGGGCACTGTGGTGTACAGGTCACTGTGGGTGTGCAGGGCAATGTGTGTGTTTACAGGGCACTGTGGATGTACAGGGAACTGTTGTGTACAGGACACAGTGGTGTACAGGGCACTGTGGGTGTACAGGGCACTGTGGGTAAACAGAGCACTGTGGTGTTCTGGGCACTGTGGGTGTACAGGGCATTGTGGTGTACAGGGCACAGTGGTGTACAGGACACTGTGGGTGTACAGGGCCTGTGGTGTTCTGGGCACTGTGGGTGAACAGGGCATTGTGGTGAACAGGGCACAGTGGTGTACAGGGCACTGTGGGTGAACAGGGCACTGTGGTGTACAGGGCACTGTGGTGTACAGGGCACTGTTTCTGCGAAGGCAGAGGAGTAATCACTGGTGTCTTGGCAAATATTTATTCTTCAAACATTATTTTAGTAACCATCTGGTTCATATTATCTTGCTGCTTGCTCTATGTAAGTTGGCCTTCACTTCTCCACAATGCAATTTCAGTTCAAAAAGCACATATTATTTGCAGAGTGATTCTGGACACACAGAGAGATTTAATAGTGCTAGAAGTTTGAAAGTCTTTTTTAAAAACCTCTTTATAGGTTAAAAATATCTGAAAACAAAAAGCTAGTATTGGAAAGTTAGCAAAGAATCAGTGGAATTGTTATAAAAACCCGACTCATTCACAGGGACCTTCAGGGGAGGAAACATGCTGTTCTAACCTGGCCTATTTCTCTCCTGCCACCATAGCCAGGCATGCTTCAGTTGTAAATCTTGAAGTGTGGTCAGTAGATGTGAATGAAAATAGAAGAATCACTGCTCTGTGTATCCCTGTTTGGGGCTGCAGATGCTTTTGGTGACAAGAGGGACAATGGCACTGTGACCAAAGTATTTGAGGAGCGTTTCACAGTCAATGTGGCCAATGGCTCATCCTACCTAATTGTACCGGAGGTATTCCTCAATCAATGAATATTCTATGAATTTTCACTTTAACGCCACTGTTTCTTTTAGGGTTTATGTGCTTGATTTAGGAGTCTATTTTTCTCTTTAAAAAATAGCACGTCACTCTCTGTCCAAAGGGATATACTGTACAAAATACCCATTATGCAGTTTGCTCAACCTTGTTGATTTACAAAATTTTGTTTAATGGTGTGTTTTCCAGGAACCAGGAATTCCAGGAACCCTGTAGTGTCCACGATGACCCTGTGATCAATTATTCCTTCTCTTGGCCTTAGTGGGAATGAGGGTGCATCCAGGCACTTCCTGACTATTAACATCCCAATGTGACTGGATCTATTTTGGAATATCCAGAGTATTGCCTGTTATGGACTAGAAAATCAGGGATATTCAGGACAAGAAATATCTTGATATTCATTGCTGCACTGTGAGCTAGCCAGCTCTATGATGGATTTGTGTTGGTAAGTTGAATCTAAAGTTTCCACCAGTGTTAAAATCACCATATCTTTCATGTACGATGGTGATGTTTGTTTGTTCTTCCTGTTGAATTACCTATAAATGTGCTACATTGAACTTTGTTTGTTTCAACTGTTTTGCCTGGATCAGCAATGCCTGACGAAGTAAAGATCCCACAAAATACCGACAATCTCCATTGTAACAGTTTTCAAAATTGTGCACTTCATTAGCTATCAATGAGCTAGTTTGTAGATTCACTATATTATGTTTTGACACAAAATCAACTGGCAAGAAAGCATCTATATGTTTAAAACCCTAACTACAAGAACTGATGAATTCTGATCCATGGTACTATCCGCAAAGAGGCCCAGTTAATAATTTCTGCCAACGACTTTCTGTCGGGACTGAGGGCAGGTACAGTGGTGTAGCGGTTAGTGTGACACTATTACAGCGCCAGCAACCCAGGTTCAATTCCGGCCGCTGTCTGTAAGGAGTCTGTACGTTCTCCCCGTGTCTGTGTGGGTTTCCTCCGGGTGCTCCGGTTTCCACCCACACTCCAAAGACGTACGGGTTAGGAAGTTGTGGGCGTGCTATGTTGGCGGCGGAAGCGTGGCGACACTTGCGGGCTGCCCCCAGAACACTCTATGCAAAAGATGCATTTCATTGTGTTTCTATGTACATGTGACTAATAAAGATATCTTATCTATCTTTCTATCTATCTATCTATCTATCTATCTATCTATCTATCTATCTATCTATCTATCTATCTATCTATGTATGTATCTATCTATATGACTATGTATGTATGTATCTATGTATGTATGTATGTATCTATGTATGTATGTATGTATGTATGTATGTATCTATCTATCTATCTATCTATCTATCTATCTATCTATCTATCTATCTATCTATGTATCTATGTATCTATCTATGTATCTATGTATCTCTGTATCTATCTATGCATCTATCTATCTATCTATCTATCTATCTATCTATCTATCTATCTATCTATCTATCTATCATCTATCTATCTATCTATCTATCTATCTATCTATCTATCTATCTATCTATCTATCTATCTATCTATCTATCTCTGTATCTATCTATCTATCTATCTATCTATCTATCTATCTATCTATCTATCTATCTATCTATGTATGTATCTATCTATCTATCTATGTATCTATGTATGTATGTATGTATGTATGTATGTATGTATCTATCTATCTATCTATCTATCTATCTATGTATCTCTGTATCTATTTATGTATCTATCTATGTAGCTATCTATCTATCTATCTATGTATCTATCTATCTCTGTATCTCTGTATCTATCTATCTATCTATCTATCTATCTATCTATCTATCTATCTATCTATCTATCTATCTATCTATCTATCTATCTATCTATCTATCTTTTCATGCCTGAACTGGTTGGAATCTTGCTCTGCACACTCTGACCCATTCCGTAGATGATGGAAGAGAAGAGTGATGCCAAGCTGTTCCCATGGAAATGGGCAATGCCCCACAGATCTGATGGACCTCTGATGCTGGAAACCACTGCTGCCCATTCTCAGTGGCTGGACAGGCAGCTATTTTAAGGTTACCAACTCTGGTTGCTAGTACGCTGGAGATTCTATCTCCAGCTGACAGCTCGGTGAAGCAGCCACCTTCCCTCTGTCCAACTGATGCGTGAAAGTTACCAAAGAGATTGAAGAAAAAACTCAATCGTTTCCTCCTGACTTCTTCCAGTAGAGTTGGGGAGGTTAATCTTCAAATTATAGATACCCTTGAGGGGTCATTCAATGACCACCACTTGCTCCATGCAAATCTGACACCCCAACCTTCCAGAGCCTAGTTCACAACAAAATTATTCTGCAGAGTGCTCTCCCTGTTTCCTGTGCATGTAATTCTTCTATAAGTGCTAATTTCCACAGGTTGGGTGGGAGGTAGGAAGATGATTTCTCACATCATAGTGAAAGTCGTGTCTGCGGAAGCAGCAAGCTGAACCTTGGCCTGGAGACTCACCTCCATGTCTTCCTCACCGGTGATGGCAATCCCTGTGCAATGGCACCAGCTTGACCAATGCTCCAAGCTGCTAACCTGTTGCAAACTGTGCCAGACGACTGACTGTAAGTGCCTTAACAACTCAGCACGAGCTCCAGGCTTACAGAGGAACTCAATTTAACAGTCAGGATATTCTGATGAGGATGTGTGATTGCAGGAAGGAGACACCAACCAGCCACAATCCTTGTGAAACCCAATGTGAGGTCCCGAGTGGGAGTGAGTTACACCATCTACCCACTGTGTCCCTGAACATCGTTACCCAACAATAGAGTGGCACGGCTAATGGTTCAATCCTGACCTTCTGTGCTGTCGGTGTAGAGTGCGCACGTTCCCTCCCCAGGTGGATTTCCTCTGGGTGCTCCGGCCTCCTCCCACATCCCAAAGACATGCACATTGGTTGGCTAATTGGTCATAGTTAATTGTCCCAAGTGAGTTGTAGAATCTTGGACAGTTAATGGGAATGTGGGAGAATAAAGTAGGATAGATGGTGCTTGATGGTCGGCAAGGATCTGGTGGGCTGAAGGGCCTGTTTTTGTGCTGTGACTCTTGAAGCTTTGACCACAGCATCAAAAGCCTTGAGGGGGGCAGGGAAGGAAGCTCTCAATTCCCATTGGCCTCTGTGTGAAGGAGGGCTTCCTGACATCAACCAGTGACTCTGATATTCAGGATGTGCTCCCTTTTGAGCTTCTACCAACCTCCCCTAATCATCCAAAACACCTCAGATATTTCTTGTTCTATTCTACACGCAATGGAGTATGAGCCAGACACTGGAACATCATCTACATTTCACAAACTTTACCCCCATGTAATGAGTCTGCACTGTGCCCTCTGCAACCAATGTACGCTTGCTGAAAAGTAGTGCCCAGAAATGGAAGTATTACCTGGATGGGGTCTGACCAGAGCTTAATACAGCCACAGGATCCCCACAATCCCATCTCATGCCAGGCACCATGATTGCAATACAGTGTCTCCTCCTAGAAAATATGATATCAATTTGCAATGCATTTTGCTGTGGAGTATCCAACACTTAGTATCTAATAAAGAATAGCCTGATGTCGATTGGTGCTTCTTGGATTTGCAAAACTACATCTTAGGAAGAGTTGAGGAAACTGTGTCATCGGAGGAATCTGTGGAACTATATCGTAGGAAGAATTTAGGGAACTGTACTGGAGGAAGAGCCAGTGGATCTGTGACCTGGGAAGGGTTTGTGGAATTTCATCAGAGCAAGAGCCAGTTGAAGTTGCACAAAATGCTGGAGGAACTCAGCAGGTCAGGCAGCAACTGTGGAGGGAAACGACCCTTCGTTTCCCTCCATAGATGCTGCCCAACCCGCTGAGTTCCTCCAGCATTCCGTGTGCATTGCTCCAGACTTCCTGAATCTGTAGAACCCTTTGTGTCGCCAGTTGAAGTCAGATGATAGTTCCCATCACAGACAGTCTGTCTTCACCTGTAAAGTGGAGGGGCATGGTGGTCCAGCTGGTAGAGCTGCTGTCTCACAACTTAATCCAGGTTCAATCCTGACCTCGGGTGCTGTCTGTGTGGAGTTTGCACATTCTCCCTGTGACTGTGTGTCCTCCCAGATTCCTCCAGTTTCCTCCCATGTCCCAAAGACGTGTGGCATAAATTAAAACTGCTGGAGGAACTTGGTGGGTCAGGCAGTATCTGTGGAGGCAAAGGGATAGATAATGTTTCGGGTTGCGACCCAGGACAGTCAAAGACGAATGGGTTAGTAGGTTAATTGGCAACTGCAGATTGCCCCTGGTGCGTAGGTGAGTTGTAGAATCTGGGGGCATGGGGGAAGTTGTGGGAAGAACAAAATGTGATGAAAAACATGACGATGTTGGAGGAACTCAGCAGGCCAGGCAGCATCCGTGGAGAAAAGCAGGCGGTCAACGTTTTGGGTCAGGACCCTTCTTCAGGATTGAAGATAGGAAAAGGGGAAGCCCCAATATATAGGAGGGAAAAGCAGAGCAGTGATAGGTGGACAAAAGAGGGGAGGCGGGGTGGGCACAGGGTGGTGATAGGTAGATGCAGGTAAGAGATGGTGATAGGCAGGTGCGGGGGAGGAGGGGAGAGCAGATCCTCCGGGGGATGGGCCAAAGGTAAGGAGAGAAAAGAAAAGAAAGGTAGAAAAAAAGAGGCTTGAAAAAGGAAGAAGAGAAGAAGTGTGGTGGGGGGGGGGGTGTGGGGAAGGTGGGTGGGGATTACCTAAAGTGGAAGAATTCAATGTTCAATGTGATTAGTGTAGGATTCGTTTAAATGGATGCTTGATGGTCAGCACAGACCCAGTGGGCCGAAAGGCCTGTTCTGTGCTGTCTATGACCCTAATCTGTAGCTGGACTCATCTTATTGGGTAAGTCATCTTTCGAAAAACTGGAGAGACACATGAAGGTGCCACTGCCACATCCTCTGAACTTGAAGTTGCGTGCTTATTTTGATAAAGTGCTTGCCTCTCCCCAACTTACGCCCAGCACTCCTGAGATGGTTGCTACTATGCAGAAAACCTTGGAGCAGCTAAACAGGTGTCCACTTCCTGGAATGGACACTGTGCCACCTGGGAACTGAGGCAACAACAGTGTTGAGTTCAGGGTTCAGTGAGGAGGGAGGGCTGGCAGCCAAAGGGCCTGATCAGGGGCTAAACTGTGGTCGGGGCAGAGCATGGGGGTGGGCCTGGGGTCAGAGCTGAGGAATGGGGAGGCTGTCGGGATTGGCAGGGGGTTGTTGTTGGCTAGGGGGCACAGCTAGAGGTCAGGGAGACATGGTTAGGTGGGGGCAACCGGGGTTACAGACAGCAATCAGGGAATTGCTGGGATTGGAGGCTTGGAGATAGTGGACTCAAATCTTTGGAGACAGATGACCTTTTGGTTGTCTTGTCAAGAGAGGCTAAACAGTTTGGGTCTGTATTCCTTGGAGTTTAGAAGAATGTGGGGTAACATTCTGATATACAGGACCCTAAGGTGGCTTGAGAGGGGAGAGGTTGAGATGTTTCCACTCACGGAGGGTCACAAACAAGGGGACGTGGTTACAAAGTAAGAAGCTGTCATTTAAAACTGAAATATGTGGAAATTTCTTCTCTCAGAAGGTGGTGAATCTCTGGAATTCTCTGCCTCTGAGGGTGGGGGAGCCAGATCATTAGATACATTTAAGGTGGAGATGGGTAAATATTTGAAAGATCAAGGAATTGAGGGTTGTGGGGAGCTGGCGCAGATGAAGAGTTGAGTCCAGTGATGATCAGCCATGATCATATTGAATGGTGGGGCAGGCTTGAGGGGTCTGGTGGCCCATTCCGGCTCCTGTTTTCTTGTTTTCTTGTGTTCAGAGTGATCATGTAGGCTTTGCGTTGTGGGGGAGTCAGAAGGATTGGGGATTTGGGCGTTACATCAGTCCATTGTTGGGGGTGGGTGCTTGAAGGAGGAAAGGGACCCCCGACCACCTTCCCGCGATCCCTTGGCCGTGTTCCTTATCCAGACTCCAATCCTAATGGTGGCTGCTCCCAGGGCAAGTGGGTCAATCTCCCTCCACAAGGAGTGAATCAATTCATCCCACATACAACTGGTGAAGGAATGATGTCACGGGTTTGAGGGTGACCCACTCCAAGAAGTGCCTGGACAATGGGTTAAGACCCTGTTTCAGCCTGGGAAACATTCATTTTCAATTGCATAACGCTGAAGAAAGCTTCATGTGATGGAACATCCAGGAAAGTCTTTCCTCTGGATAAATTTCTTTCAGAAAATAACATTTTGTGACACAATGTTTGAGTAATCTTAGACACAACACGTGGTATGTGCAGTACAGGAGGAACAGGGGTCTTTGGGGCTACGACTCCCAAAGCTATCCATCACTTGGATTTCCATGCCTCGTGTCCAGCTCATTTGTGGATTAATTGACAGAGATTGATTGCAGTGACTAGTGAACTGCTCCACTATTGCTGCATCGGGTGCTTACCATGATGACAGAGGCTATTTGCCTTGATTTGTTTCGGACTTACTGTGTATTGATCATTTCTTGTCTTTGACACCAACTCATTTATCTTGAAGAACTGAGTATTTTCTTTAAAACTGATAACAGTTCTGTAAAACCAATAACATGCTGAAATTTCCAAGGAACAGAGTGCTTGATCTTGAGTAATAAGCTATGTTGTTAGTGGAGATGGGCTTGGACATTTACTTATCATTTACTCATTTGCTGGAACCATGTAGTGCTGTTGGTGCAGGAGTGTTACAGTTATAAAGTGATACATCACAGAAACAGGTGCTTCAAACCAACTGTCCATGTTGACCATCAAGTACCTATCTATATTCATCTTGTTTACCAGTACTTAGTCCCCAGTCTGCTATACTTGGCAGTTCAAGTGCTTGTTTAAATACGACTTAAATATTGAAAGAATACCTGTCTCCAACACCCACTCAGGCCGATTCCACCTGGGTAATAAAGTTCTTCCTCTTTTCCCCTTCCCCTAAACCTATGCCCTCTAGTTTTAGATGCCTCTGCTGTGGGGAATTTTCATGCTATTTACTCCTCCTCTGCCCCTGATAAATTAGTATACAAAATTGAGTAGTCAATAAAATAAAGCCACACACCGTCAGAAATATTTCAAAGCTGCAAACTCATTTCAATTAATCAGATGCTAGAGGGGGCAATCAGTGATTATATTGCACTTTTGAGACATTCCAAAACCAAAGGATAGATTAATGTGTGCATTAGCTGACAAGCAAATGCAAGTCAAGGCTCTTCTATAAACCAGACCTTGCATATGGAAAGGTCAATGGGATTGCCACTGCAATGGAAATAGCAGGTGAATAACGTGAGGGAGTTTCAGTTTAAAGTGCAGATGTAAGGGCATTGTCTAATGTTATGGGCAGTGATGGCACTGTTGACTGTGTCTTGCTGGTCATGTGAGGGGGGCCAGGGTGGTTTTGGCAGGAAGCCAGCAAGCCAAAGGTGGGGTAGGCTCTGGGTCACATGATTGTTCCACCATTGGAACCACTCAGTCTTTTCTTGTCCATTCAGAACAGTTCATGGCTACAAGTGCAGTAAAACAGGTCGTCTTGTACAAGTCTGCAAAAGCGCGGCTGAACATCGCAAGCATTGAGAGCCACAGTCTGCAGAAGATGCAGAACAAACTCAGAGAAGTGCCTTCAATACACTGAAGTATATGAAGACATGGAACAATGCACGCCGAATTGTATTTACACCAAAGATGGTGTCAGAGGAGGAATTTTCAGAGAATATAAAACTACCATTAAGATGAATAGCTGGCATAGAGAAATGATTGCTGATACTGGGGAAAATTGCTTAGTAATGGGTAAGACACTTACAAGTACAACTTCATTCAAGTCTCATTGACCAGCACATCCTCGGCAGAAATCCCAAGAACAAGCGATTCACCCAAAACCAGTCTGACAGATGGCTGGGAAGCATTGGAGAAAGACCCCAGTCTCAGAGGCAGCAGAATACACGTAGTCAAGTCGACTCAGATATGAACCAAAATGAATGTGAAGGCATGATTAAAAGAGGAAGAGAGTCAATGTAAAGATGTCAAATTTGGTACAGTGAGGTGAGTAGTGATCTTATCCAACAAACTGAACTGAGAATTTGGGATATGCTTTATTGGGGAAACCTGCATTGAATCTGTTGCGTTTGGAAAACAGCAGTAACAAGACATTCTGAAAGGGGACGGTGAACAGCCAAAGGTTATGGTACATGTAGGTACCAATGACATAGGTAGGAGAAGGGATGAGGTCCTGCAACTCGAGTTTATAGAGTTGGTGGCCCTTTACAGAGCAGGGCCTGAAAGGATGTAATCTCTGGATGGAATCCAGTGCCAAGAGCCAGTGATTACAGGAATAGAAGGATACGTCAGATGAATGTGCGGCTGAAGGGATGGTGCAGGGGGATGGGTTATAGATTCCCATTTCATTGAGAACATTTCTGGGGAAGATGGGACTTGTACAAGCGGGATGGGTTGTACCATAACCAGAGTGGGATTGACGTCCTTGCTGGGAGGTCTGCTAGTGCTGTTGGGGAAGGTTGAAATAGAGTTGGCAGGGGAAGGGCATAGTTATTCAGATGTAGAGGTACACTCACATGGAGGAGAAATAGTAAGTCTGGTAGGTAGAGAAAGTAAGTGAACATCAAGGGAATTCAAAGCTAAATTGCATCTGTCTTAACGAAAGGACTATAACTAATAAAGTAGATGAACTCAAAGCTTTAATTTACACAGGGCTCTCCGATATTGTTGCCATCACTGAGAACGGACAGGACTGGCAACTCAATATCCCAGGGTATAGAATTTTCAGGTGAGACTGGGGGTTGGGGGGGGGGTGTAAAAGAGGGGGAGGCACTGCACTGTTAGTCAAAGATTGCATCATTTCAGTATCGAGGGAGGATATTGTAGAAGGCTCCTCAAATGAGGCCATGCGGGTAGAGATGAGAAACAACAAGGGCGTCGTCACTTTGCAGGGGATGAATTACAGACCTCCCAATAGTCAATGGATGTGGGAGGCAAGATCAGTCTGTTTGTGGATGACCTGAAGATTGAGGGAGTTGTTGATGGAGTGGAACGTAGTCTTAGGCTGCAGAGAGATATCAATGTGTTGGTAAACTGGGCAGAAGAATGGCAGATGGAGTTTAACCCAGACAAATCTGAGATGATGCATTTTGGGAGCACTAATGAGGCCAGGGTATACACCATGAATGGTAGGGTCTTATGGTGCACTGAGGAACAGAGGGATCTTGGAGTATAAGTCCTTAGATCATTGAAGGGGGCAATGCAGGTAGATAACATGGTTAGGAAGATATATGGGATACTGGCCTTCATTGGTCAGGGCTTTGAATACAGAAGTAGGGAGTTTATGGTCTAACTTTATAAAACTTTAATCAGACCTCAGCTGGAGCACTGCATACAGTTCTGGTTACCACAGTATGGGAAGGGTGTGACAGGGCTGGAGAGGATGCAGAGGAGATTCACCAGGACATTGCCTGGGATAGAACAGTTCAACTATGGAGACTGGAAAGGCTGGGTCTGTTCTTCCTGGAGAGGAGGAGGTGAAAAATGACATGATTGAGGTATATAAAATTATGAGGTGTATAGCCAGAGTGGACTGCAGGAAACTTTTCCTCATATCAGAAGTAGATAAAACTAGAGGACACAGGTTTAGAGTAAGGATGAAAAGATTTAGAGGGAACACGAGGTGAATCTTTCTCACCCAGAGGGTGATGAGGGCCTGGAGTACACTGCCCAAGAGAGTGGTGGAAGCAGAGTCACTTGAATCACCTAGGCATAGAAGGCCGCGGGCCAGGTGCTGGGCGATGGGGTTAATACAGAAGGGAGCCCACTGGTTAGCATGGATGGGTTGGGCCAAATGGCCTGTTTCCATGTTGTTCAATTCTATGATTCTATGACAGGAGTGTGTGTGAGACAAGGTGCCCGGTTTTGGCCATATGGGAAATGGGGTCCACTGCAGAATTATAACTGTGTTCATGCAACAGGTCTTCAATAAGTTCACATTAACCAATACAGTTCAAATAACATGTCCTGCCCAGTACAGCGGCACGGGCCAGATGTTTTTCTTTTACCAGGTTAATGGTGGAGAGGTACCAGGAGGCTGATGTCTGGAATCAAAGCACTGAGTTGTGGCAGAAGACCAGGAAAACTGCCCTAACTTTTCCTTTGAAGGTTCACAGGAGAGGATTTTTTGGAGAGGTGTATTTTTTGGAGAGTTGTACTGGGTGCGGTGGGGGGGGGGGGTCAGAACAATATTTCTAGTCAACGGGCCAGGTGATTGGCTGGAGCCAGGGGTCAGTACTGGGGATGGGTATGCATTGGAACTGGGATCTTGTGGTCAGAATATAACCAGGAATGTGGGTGGGAGGGTGGGTGAGAAGTGAGGAAGGAGGCAGAGGGCAAAGATATGCCATTGTCTGTTTGAGTGGGTGTGTGTGCACTTGAGCCCAATGTATTAGCATTAATTCTTATCCTGCAGTGTCTGGTCTCCAGTCTCTTGGTCCCACAGACCATAGGATCAAGACCTTGCTTTGTCCAGCCCTTGTGATAGCTGGTGTGTAACAGCCTTCCTACATTAACAGAAGCCACATACATATGCAACTCCCACTCTATGAAGTTCAGGAACAGGAATGTCAACACCATCATGGACAAATCTGAGTGTTGCTGTGTTTTCATATCTGGGGACCTCAGATGGTTTGACATTGACATCACTGCCCTGAGTAAGACACCAAGGCAGGAGATGACCAGCTTAGAGAAGAAGGTGATGGGTACACCTACTGGTGGGATAAAATGGAAGATGAATGCCATATTCACAGTGAGAACTTCACCCTCAAGAATGAGCTAGTCTGGTGTCTCAGTAACTCGTCCCTACAGAGTCAGCAAATGACCCTCTGACTCAATCTAACATGGAAGTAACACACTGTGGTTATTGGTGCACATGTCCCAACTGTGGAAAAGCCAAGGAGGATTTCCTGAAAAAAAACACTGCCTCATATCCCAGAGGGAGACAAACTGATCCTCCTGGGAAATTTCAGTGCCAGATTGGGAAGGGACGTAACCCTCAACCAAAATGTGGTCAGTAAGGAAGGAGAAGGGAAGGCTAACTCCAGTGGGATCCTTCTCATAACTAACACACTGTTTCATCAGAGGGGCATTCTTATCCAAGCAGTGGCACCTATTAGACTATCGCATCATCTAAGTGAGGGACCACAGAGATGTCTACGCCAGGCACACCATGAAAGCTACTGATGATTGTTGGGTTGACTACTACCTAACCTGTTCCACTATCTCCATCACCATTACCCCAAAACATCAGCATTGACAGAAATATTGATGCAAGAAGATCAGTGTCAAAGCTCTCAGCTACTTCCACAAAGTAACTGGAAGGAATACTTCAAAGATCTCCTCAACTACCACTCTGTCCTTGACATGAGTGCCCTGGACTCCATCTTACACCTCCCTATCTGGGCCAGCCATGCTGGCACTCCTGACTGGTAAGAAGTCCTGCAGGTCAAATCCCAACTCAAAAGTATCAAGGCCTTGGGAGCAGATGGCACCCCTGTTGGAATCCCAGAATGTGGCAGTGAAGAGCTTCAGTCACAAATCCACAATATCATCCTCCACTTCTGGGAAGAGGAGGATACACCAGGAAATCTCAGACACTCTAATAGTGACCATCTTTAATAACGTAGACAAATCTAACTGTGGTAACTGCAGAGGGGTCTCCGTGCTGTTACCACAGGGAACATCATTACCAGGATCCTCTCCACCACCTCCTCCCAGGAGCTGCTGAGGTCTATGTTTATTGGGCTGCAGCTCATGTATATTACTTATTGCGTGTAACTGTTACTTTAATGTTGATGGGTCATTGTTACCTTAAGAAATCGTATGGTGTGGTTAAGTATTCCAGCGTTTTACGTACTGTCTTGTCATACATCATACAGCATGAAAGCCCTGCGCAAAACCAAGGAGGATTTCCTGAAAATGTACTGGTTCATATCCCGTGGGGAAACTAATCGTCCTGGGCAACTTCAATGCCAGAGTGGGAAGAGACACCCTTTGGTCCACTGCACCATGCCAATTACCAAGCAACCATCTGAACCAATCCCATTTTCCCTTTTGCATTCCTATGAAGTTTATGCCATCCACCCACCCCCAGTGATTCTCCTTCTATCCACGAGGAGTAATTCACATTGGCCAATTATGTCATCTTAATTGAGAATCAGCTGCCGTCATGAACAGAGGTGTTTCACTTCATACTCCAGGTCGAAGTGAGTTATGCCGTACTATGCAACACAGCAAAGCAGGAACTCATAAGGCTACAAACCCTTCTGCAACATCTTTAGTAATACTTATTAGGTGCACACCTAAATTCTCAAATTATCCCAGGGGAATATCACAGTAATATCTTAGTACATCATGAAAAAAGTGAACATGTTATAATTAATCTTCAGTTTGTGTCACTCCCCCACCCTAACACTATGCAAAGATCTCACAATTTGTAAGGGACGTAGCCAATCTAAAGCAGTGCCCCAATCTCGCTCAGGACTCTGGGGCAATTTATTTGCAGTCACACAGATTTGGTTGCCATGGTAACTGGTGAATTTCAATGTTCAAAAAGTGCCAGATTGTCTTCTGTAACTTTCACTCATATA
This sequence comes from Pristis pectinata, assembly GCF_009764475.1. Taxonomy (NCBI): domain Eukaryota; kingdom Metazoa; phylum Chordata; class Chondrichthyes; order Rhinopristiformes; family Pristidae; genus Pristis; species Pristis pectinata. The sequence continues at coordinate 28,373,831 of NC_067429.1, read as the reverse complement.
TTACTGCTAAGAACAAGAATAAATTTGAATATTGAGTATTTTGGACGAGATTTTGCTGCATAGGGAATATTTTAATGTGGGTCTTTCTGGCCAACAGCAGCTTCTGTAAATAAAGTAAAAAGTTTCTTTTAATTTGTTTTCTTTCAATGTGTTAGTGTTTCCTGTTTATTGAACCACAGGTACTGCTAAAATTTGTTGATATTTTAAGTTATTGAGTCATATTGCATGGAGACAGGCCCTTCACCGAGTCCTCACTGACCATCAACCACTTATTTACACTAATCCTACATTAATTCCTTTTTTAAATCAAAGTTACAGAGTTGAACAGCCCAGAAACAAGCTCTTTGGTGCATCAGGTCCATGTTAGTGTCGATGGTCCTACACTAATCCCATTTCCCAGCATTAGGCCCATATGTCTTCCTTATTTAAGAGCCTGTCTAAATGTCTCTTAAACATAGTAATTGTACCTGACTCCACCACTGCAGTGCGTTCCAGATATCAATCACCCTCTGTAAAAAAAACTTTCCCTTCATATCCCCTTTAAACTCCTATCTCCCACCTTAAACCTATGGCCCTTTGTTTATGATATGCCTACTACGAGAAAAAGACCATGACCATCTACCAATCTGTAGCTCTCATCTTTATCAAGTCACCCCTCTCCACATTCTCATCAACTGCCCCCAGATTCTACCACTCACCTACATACTAGAGGCAATTTACAGTGACCAATTGACCTAGCAGCTCATCAGTGAGGGGTTGGGAGTGGGACACTGGGAGGAGTGGTGAATTGGGAGGGGGAGTGAATCGGTTGTATGTCAAGGGGGGCAGGTGTGAGGAGGGTGAGTGATGAGTTGGGGCAGTAGCGAGGGGGACAAGTGGAGTATTGGGGTGTGGTTGAGTGGAGGGCAAGTAATGAATCGGAGGCAGTCATGAGGGAGTGATGAAGTGGGGCAGTGGAAGGTTGGGGCAGCGATGAGGTGGGATAGGCAAATAATATTGTGGGGTAGTATTGAAGGAACAATATTGAGGGGGCAGAATGTGAGTCAGAGGACAGTAGTGGGGTGAATGGTGTATCATAGAGACAGAGTCATAGAGATACAGAGTATGGAGACCAGCCCTTGACTGACTGAGCCTGTGCTGACAATGAAGCTCCCATTTTTACACTAATCCTACCCTAAACCATTTTATTCTTCCCACATTGCCATCAACTCCCCCTCGACTCTATCACTCACTGGGGGCAACGTACAGCGGCCAACTCACCTCGCAATCCGCAAGTCTTTGACATATGGGAGGAAACCAGAGCACACGGAGGAAATCCAGGCAGTTACAGGGAGAAAGTGGAAACTCCACACGGATAGCACCAGAGGTCAGGATTGAACTGGGGTTGTGAGGCAGGGGTTCCACCTGCAGTGCCACCATGACCTGGATCGCTGGAGTTCGTGAGGCCATAGTTCTGCTAGCCCTGCCAACGTGGCGCTACAGTTTAGCGGGTTTTTCTTTTTCTGTCTTCCACTTTTTTCCTCTGGTTGACTTAATCCAAACCTTTTCCCCCTTCCTCTGTCTGATTTGACATTGACTCATCTTCTGTCTCAATTCTTGCTTCTGTTTGTTGGTTAGGGAGACACATATAAGATATAGGAGCTGAATTAGGCCATTCGGCCCATCAAGCCTCCTCTGTCTTTCAATCATGGCTGTTTTTCTTTCTTTTCTCAACCCCATTTTCCCATCTTCTCTCTTTTACCTTTAACCCCCTTACCAATCAAGAACCTATCAATCTCTGCCTTAAATACACCCAACGATGTAGCCTCCACAGCAGTCTGTGGCAACGAATTCCACAGATTCACCACCCTCTGGCTGAAGGAATTCCTTCTCATCTCAATTTTAAAGGGACGTCCCCTTATTCTGAGGCTGTGCCCTCTGGTCCTTGACTCTCCTACTGATGGAAGCATCCTCTCCACATCCACTCTATCCAGCCCTTTCAGTATTCTGTAGGTTTCAATAAGATTCTCCCTCATCCTTCTGAACTCCATGGAGTATCTGCGCAGAGTCGTCAAATGCTTCTCATATGTTAATCCTTTCATTCCTGGGATCATTCTCGTGAACCTCGTCTGGACCATCTCTAGGACCAGCACATCTTTCCTTAGATACAGGGCCCAAAATTGTTCACAATATTTCAAATGCATTCTGACAAATACCTTATAAGGCCTCAGCAGTACATCCTTGCTTTTGTATTCTAGTCTTCTCAAAATGAGTGCTAACATTGCATTTGCCTTGCTTACTACAGACTCAACCTGCAAGTTAACCTTCAGAGAATCCTGAGCTAGGACTCCCAAGTCCCTTTGCATCTCCAATTTCTGAATTCTCTCCCTGTTTAGAAAATAGTCTGCACCTTTATTCTTCCTACCAAAATGCATAGCCCCACACTTCCCCACTCTGTATTCCATCTGCCACTTCTTTGCCCATTCTCCCAACCTGTCCAAGTCCTTCTGCAGACTCCCAGCAACTGCAATACTACCTGTCCCTCTATCTGCACACTTGACCATGATGCCATCAGTTCCGTCATCCAGATCATGGCGCAAGCTCCACACAGACGGCACCGGAGGTCAGGATCGAACCTGGGTCACTGGAGCTGTGAGGCAGCAGCTGTCCCTGGAGCACCACTAGGATATGGATCTTGCCCCACTTTTTACTGTTCAGATAAAGATATAGAACTGATGTTCCTGCCAGTACTGCACCAAATGATACCATTCCTTCAAAGGGAGTTGAATATTGGAGATCTGATATTTTTCGGATTGATAGTCTGAATGTTCCAATGTTGTGTTGACAGAATTAAAATATTCAGTGGTTTGTAACAATAAAGCTGTGATAACAATATTAAAAACCCATGCACTGATTCAGCACCAAAATAAAATCAAAACTAAAGAGACTGACTTTACAGGAGGTCAGGATTGAACCTGGGTCACTGGAGCGGTGAGACAGCAGCTCTACCGGACCTACCACTGTGGCGCTATAGTTTAGCAATTTTTACCTATTTTTTCCCTTCCACCTTTTTCCTCTTTTTCACTTAATCCAGTCCTTTTTTCCCTTTCTCTATCTGATTTGATCTTCTTTCTCAGTTCATTGGTTAGGAAGGCACACTTTTGGTCCAATTGCTCACCAGGTTCCTAGGTGTCTTGTTATTCATACTGTGTTGCGATCACTTCCCGAAATGTAGTTAAGAGAACATTTCTTAAGCTCAAAGATGCAAGAAAATATCTAAAAGAGCAAGTAACAAGGTCTTCCATCCCATGGCCCAATGATTTTAAGCAAGACTTATGCTTGGATTATTTCTTTCATTGCAAGTATTTCATCTGTAGCAGATCAGAGATTCCCATGACAAATGCAAAGCTTTCTTTAAAATTATTCTTCATATGTTCTTTGATGCAGAATGTTGGTTTAGTGTATGTTATTTGTTTCTCACACTGTTCAGGCCAACAATTTCTCCTTAAACAATACTATTGCTTTTTCCCACTTAAATATCACTGTCATATCACTTACATAGCAAAAGTCACTGCATACCCCAAGCAAGTTCATAGTGAACATAAAGAGAAATAGAAACACATAACCTCTCCTGCACATAAAACATCGGAGCCAGAGTGGCTATTTAAAAATAACCACAACAGCATCAAAAATAGAAAATGCTGGAAGCACTCAGTAAGTTCCGGCAGCGTCTGTGGAGAGAGAAACAGGATTAATATTTCAGGTGGGAACTTACAAAGGGTCTTTGACCTGAAATATTAACTCTGCTTCTCTTTCCACAGAAGCTTCCTGAGCTGCTGAGTGTTTCCATTTTCTGATGTTGCTTCTGATTTCCAGCATCTGGAATTCTGTTGATTCTCATTTAAAAACAACCTTTGAGTGCATACTTACTCTGCTTCTGATTTCTGTATGTCATTTCGAGAACCTGTTGAAGTGGTTGTGCCCACGGAGAATGTGCGAGATCTGAAATAGAAATTGCTGCTTGCAAGCTACTCATGAGAAAAAATAGTGTAAAAAAAACATTTTTTAAAGTTCTTACAGATTTCAATAAGAACTTAACATGATTCCCCAAAGGGCTTACTGCAATTATTTCTCTTTAATTCTTTCCATCCATAATCCTTACACTAATCTTTTTAGTTCTTCAACTGGAATGTCATTATGTGCAAATGGCTTGTGGGTAATTTGGAACTTTTTCATGTCACTAATCAGATTGTCGAATGTATCACCAAATCAAGTATCACCCTGTTCCTGTGCTGTACTGTTCTATGTTCTATGCTCAAGCACTGAAGGAGGTGATTTGGCCCATTATGCTGTGTCAGCTCCATGAAAGAGCTGTCAGATTAGGCCCACAGCTCCAGTTCAGCTGGTTGCTTTCCTTTTGAAGTCCACGAAAGTTGCAACTGAATCTGCTTCCAACACACCTTCAGGCAAATCATAACAAGCTGCTGAATGAAATCATTTCTCCTCACATCACTGAAGGCTCCGTTGTTGAATATTTTTCAGAGCAGAGATCAATAGATTTGTAGAAATTAAGGGAGTCAAGGGATATGGGTGCAGTGGAGGAATGCGGAGCTGATATCAAAGATCAGCCATCACCTTATTGAACGGTGGAGCAGACACAAATGAGCAAATGGCCTACTCCTGTTTCTATTCCGATATTCATATGCCCCCTCTGATTCTGCTCTCCTTTACCTACAATCTGTGACCATTCGCTACCAACCCACCCACCAACATCCTCCTTTATGAAAACCCAGTATAATTTTGACTCCCTCTTGGCTTTCTCTTCTCCATGGAGGACTTGAGAAGTTTCTTTAATCTCTCTACATATGTTAAGTGTCAGAGTTCCAAGTACTGGCCCTCGATTTGGCTCCATTGATGGTGCCTTGTTGTACAGCACATGGATTCCATGCTCGACTAATTGCATAACAACACACACCTGAGCCCCATCAGGGACCTAGCATAAGTACCCGGGTTTCTCTAGCACTAGTTGCCAGAATATTGGTCAATCTTTTGGGTATACTTTGTCTCTTGGCTGCTTAGAGTTGTCAGCTCTAGAGCAGTCCTGGTTTCACTGTTCCTCTGAGGATATCCAGTTTTTGTGTTGGGACCCCCACCTCAGATCCCCGAGGCAAGAGTCCTTCCACTTGCTGACTGTGTTTCCTTCTGAGGCAGCATCCTGATTCCAGTCTTGTACCAGTGTGCTGCATTTGGGTTCTCTGAGCTTTGCTCTTTGCTCAACTTTGTGACATTAAGTCCATGACCCTCACTAACATTCTAATAAATTTCCTCTAAGGCCTTTTAGAAGGCTGGAAATAGAGTGGCCACAAGATTTGATGCTCTGACAGTGGTTGCACCATCGGGGCCACACTCTGTACTTTGCCTGATTCTGTGAGACTTGCAGAAGGAGTGAGAGAAATGGCCTTAGACCTGGCAGTGTGTCAGATCCTGTCACTTCCAAGCTGTCTGAAGTCAAAGTTCATGAGCTGAATAATGTCAGTGTAATTTTGCCCACACAGGTACTAGCAACCATTGTGTTCTGAACCATGGGTGGAATGAGGCACACTATTGTGCTGTACGGAAGAGTATGTTCTGCTGTGGACTGTGATGGTGACATATGAAGGTTCTGTGTTATATTTTGTAAACTTTATGAATATAATCTTGGAAAAAAGAGATAAGATATCTTTATTAGTCACGTACATCGAAACACACAGTGAAATGCACCTTTTGAGTAGAGTGTTCTGGGGGGCAGCCCGCAAGTGCCGCCACGCTTCCAGCACCAACATAGCACGCCCACCACTTCCTAACCCGTACGTCTTTGGAATGTGGGAGGAAACCCACCAAGACACGGGGAGAACGTACAAACTCCTTACAGACAGCGGCTGGAATTGAACCCAGGTCGCTGGCGCTGCAAAGCGTTACGCTAACTGCTACACTACTGTGCCACAGGCAATGAAATCATTGAGATGCTTCCAATCCAGTCTACCAAGGGAAGGGGGACTCCTACCTCTGCAATGTATCCAGCGTGCTTGTTAATGTTGCCCCTAAAATTCTTATCACTTAATGACCCTGTGATGAGGTGTAAACATATTGAGTCAGATTGTTGCTGGTGATTGCATGTCTATTATGACGTGCTCACAGATGGGATGGCTGTCGATAGATGAACGTACTGATTATCAATCAGCCTCGCTCTCTGTGAACACAGGCGATGAATGGTCCCGTATGGAATGCAGCGTATGGCCAGGTCAACCCATAGCTCCCTCTGGTGCTTTCATTCTTTTATCCTTGAAGAACTGAAAAGGATGGGGAGGGTAACAGTCATAGATCCATTCAAAATTATTTTTGTTTATTCATTTTTGAGGTTTTGCTTGTCATTAATGCCCAGTATTTATTGCCCTTTCCCCATTACCCTTGACTGAATCGATTGTTGGGTCATGTCAGAGTCAATCTTATTAATGTGTCTGGATTCAGAATTAGATAAGGGTGACAGATTCCCTCCCCTGAAGAACAGAAGTGAACCAGATGGATGTTTATATAAAAAAAAATCTGGTGGTTTTGCCTTCATTACTAATGATTAGCTTGTTAGAAAAAAAAGTACCAATTTATTAACTCAGGTTTCCAAATTGTTAGCCTAGATCCCTGAATTACTAAACTAGTAGTTTAATTGCTTTGCAACCACTGTATCCCAAATATATCCCAGCTTTGGGACAGAGTAAAAGATCAAAGGAAAAATATACTCCATAGAACCATACAGCACAAAACAGGCCCTTCGGCCCACCGTGTCGTGCCATCCATCAGACCACCCTCACACTACCTAACCCCTTCCTCCCGCATATCCCTCTATCTCACGTTCCTCCATATGCCTATCCAACAAGCTCTTGAACCTGTTCAATGTATCTGCCTCCACCACCACACCAGGCAGCGCATTCCATGCACCAACCACTCTTTGGGTGAAAAACCTCCCTCTGACATCTCCCCTGAACCTCCCACCCATAACCTTAAAGCCATGACCTCTCGTCTTGAGCATTGGTGCCCTGGGAAGGAGGCGCTGACTGTCTACTCTATCTATTCCTCTCAACATTTTATATACCTCTATCATGTCTCCTCTCATCCTCCTCCTTTCCAGTGAATAAAGCCCTAGCACCTTAAGCCTCTCCTCATATTCAATACTCTCCAATCCAGGCAGCATCCTGGTAAATCTCCTCTGCACCCTCTCCAATGTCTCCACATCCTTCCTATAATGAGGTGACCAGAACTGAACACAGTACTCTAAATGTGGCCTAACTAGAGTTTTGTAAAGCTGCAACATAACCTCGCGGCTCTTAAACTCAATCCCGCGACTTATGAAAGCCAACATCCCATTGGCCTTCTTAACTGCTCTTTCCACCTGTGAGGCAACTTTCAACGAACTGTGAATATGAACCCCCAGATCCCTCTGTTCCTCCACACTGCCAAGTACCTTGCCGTTTACCCTGTACTCTGCCCTGGAGTTTGTCCTTCCAAAGTGTACCACCTCACACTTCTCCGGATTGAACTCCATCTGCCACTTGTCAGCCCAGCTCTGCATCCTATCAATATCCCTCTGTAAGCTCCGACAGCCCTCCACACTATCCACAACACCGCCTATCTTAGTGTCATCCGCAAACTTACTAACCCAGCCCTCCACCCCCTCATCTAAGTCATCTATAAATATCACAAAAAGTAGAGGTCCCAGAACCGATCCCTGAGGGACACCACTAGTCACTGCCTTCCAATCCGAGGGCACTCCCTCCACCACAACCCTCTGCTTTCTACATGCAAGCCAATTCCTAATCCACACAGCCAAGCTTCCTTGGATCCCTCGGCCTCTGACCTTCTGAAGAAGCCTACCATGAGGAACCTTATCAAACGCCTTACTAAAATCCATGTAAACCACATCCACCACACTACCCTCATCAATCTTCCTGGTCACCTCCTCAAAGAACTCTATCAGGCTTGTGAGGCAAGAAGTTGAGAAATGTAGATGCCCCGAGCAGTATCCACTAATATTCATTTTCATGGTGAACTTCCTGAATTCCCCAGGCAACAAAGCATCCACTGGGCACCCGTCTGGTTACTGAGTAACTAGAACTGGTCCTCTTGGTATTGGTTCATTATTTGTCACTTGTACCAAGGTACAGTGAAAAACATGTCTTGCATACTGATCATACAGATCAATTCATTACACAGTTCAGATACCTTGAGTTAGTACAAAGTGCATTGAGGTAGCACAGGTAAAAACAATAACAGTACAAAGTAAAGTGTCACAGCTACAGAGAAAGTGCAGTGCAATAAGTACAAGGTCACAACAAGGTAGATGGTGAGGTCAGAGTCCATCTCATTGTATAAGGGAACTGTTCAATAGTCTTATCACAGTGTGATAGAAGCTGTCCTTAAGTCTGGTGGTACGTGCTCTCAAGCTCCTGTATCTTCAGCCTGATGGGACAAGAGAGAATGACCTCGGTGGGTGGGGTCTTTGATTATGCTGGCTGCTCTGCCAAGGCAGCGAGAGGTAAAGACAGAGTCCAAGGAGGGGAGGCTGGTTTACATGACGCGCTGGGCTGTGTCCACAACTCTCTGCGGTTTCTTGCGGTCCTGGGCAGAGCAGTTGCTGTACCAAGCCATGATGCATCCAGACAGGACGCTCTCTATGGGTTAAACTTTCTGAGTTCCCTGGACGAGTAGCTGACACCAGGTGCTGGCTTCATGCGTGCAAAGGGCGTATGCTCAGTCGAGTTCATCTGCAACCCCAGTCTGGCTGCCAGACCAGCATTAGTATATTTCAACCATGTGAGACTTGAGAGGTGGTACCTCAACTATGTATCAGTGATACCGAGCTTTCGTCTCCGTTCCCATTCCTCTCAAGATTCCCCTCATGAGGTTCTTCAATTGTGTATCACCAGGGTACTTGACTGTGGACCTCTCAACTTGTTCTCATTTGACTGGCACAGTTGGGCTCCTTCTAGCAGTGAAGATTGGAGCATGGTTGGTAGTTGGGTCCTTTTCCCTTTCTCCTCCTTGGTTTAATGTCACACGTGTCACAATGACAGGAATCAGTGAACTCAGCACAGACCCAGTGTTTGAAAACTGATGACTTACTCCTTTGTATGATCTAGTTCCACCACGCTTAATACCTTCAACATCTGAGTCCCCAGTACCCACTTTGAAAGGGAAAATGTATTGGAGAAAGCTGCAAGTGATATAAGATAAGATATATTTATTAGTCACAGGTACATGGAAACACAGAGTGGGAGGAAACTGGAGCACCCGGAGGAAACCATGCAGACATGGGGAGAACATACAAGCTCCTTACAGACAGTGGCTGGAATTGAACCCGGGTTGCTGGCACTGTAATAGCGTTACACTAACCGCTACACTACTGTGGTTAGGCCTAAAGTGTCAGCTCGGAGGTCGTACTCTTGCCTCTCAGTTAAGAGAGTGTGGGTTTAAGTCCACTACAGAGTGCACAATCCAGGCTGACACAACTCTCCATGTCTCTGCTACTGTCTGTCTACAGACTTTATGGAATGGAAAAACTTGTTGCTTGCTCTTTTAGATATTTTCTTGCATCTTTGAGCTTAAGGAATTTTCCCTTAACTATGTTTCGGGAAGTGATCACAACACAGTATGAATAACAAGACACCTAGGAGCCTGGTGAGCAATTGGATCAAAAGTGTACCTTCCTAACCAATGTCCCTGGAGGGTATTGCTATGTAAAGAAATGTATTTGACCATTGCATCCAACAATACTGAGTAAGAGTCAGGGGCGGAATGTCTGCATTAAAAAGGCACCACTGCTCCTGAGTGGCTGCCGTTAAAAGATCCCATTGTATCGCTTCAAAGAGCAGGGCAGTTCCCCTGATGTTCTAAAATGGATTATCCAGCCTTTATTAAGTTGCTGTGTGTGGGAGCTTCCCATGTGTAAATTAGCCGCAGTGTTTCCACTTAACAATAGTGACTCCACTTTATTGGCTGCAGGGTGTTTTGCAACATCTGGAGGTTGTGAAGGGTCCTGTATACTTTTGCTTCATTACAGGCTCTGTTCAGTACAGCCCTCTCCTCCAATCTACCCGGGGCCCCTCCTGGAGTGAATTATCTCAGCATCCACAGATCACTGGCAGCTCTTTTTGTTCCATTGGGTTTGAAGATATAAACTTCATGCTGGTGCTGGCTTTCCCTGTTCCAAGTGACTTGCTGCTGTCCTGGAAGAGGCTGCAGGGGCGGAGTCTGCAGCGCAAACTCATTCTCACTCTGACTGGGACAACATTTACATAGCACCTTTGTAAAATGTCTTAAGGTGCATTGTAGAATTTTGACACTAGGTTACAAAACAGAGACAGGTGAACAAAAGTTTGGTCAAAGACAAATAAGTTTCAAGGAAAGAAGATAAGGTGGAGTTAACTCCAGAGCTAGTGATCAAGGCAGCTGAAGGCATGTTCTGATGCTGACGGAATGATATAAAGGCAAGATTTTTTTAAGATATCTTTATTGGTCACATGTACATCGAAACACACAGTGAAATGCATCTTTTGCGTAGGGTGTTCTGGGGGCAGCCCGCAAGTGTCGCCACACTTCCGGCGCCAACATAGCATGCCCACAACTTCCTAACCCGTACGTCTTTGGAATGTGGAAGGAAACCAGAGTACCCGGAGAAAACCCATGCAGACACGGGGAGAACGTACAAACTCCTTACAGACAGTGGCCGGAATTGAAGCTGGGTCGCTGGCACTGTAATAGCGTTACGCTAACTGCTACACTACCGTGAACCTCTCCCTCTTTGGCTCAGTGTAATCTTTTTGTCTTATTGCACTCCTGTGATTTGCAACTCCAAAATGCGTTAAATGAGATGCAACTTCTTGATTATCAGCTGGACAATGAAGACATTGGAGCGGAGAGTGGTGGGTGCCTGGAAAGCGTTGCCAGGGGTGCTGGTGGAAGCAGATAAGATAGAAGCATTTAAGAGGCTGATAGTCACATGAACAGGCAGGGAATGGAGGGATATGGATCACATGCAGACAGAAGGGAGTAGTTTAATTTGGCATCATGTTCGGCACAGACATCGTGGGCCAAAGGTATCGATCCTTGCCTTTCCTTCCTTAACTGTTTTTGCTTTTCCCTTTGTACCACCTCGATGTACTTGTCTTTGGAATGATCTATCTGGATGGCACACAAAACACAGCCCAGCGGATCACGGAAACCAGCCTCCCCTCAGTGGACTCTGTCTGTACCTCTCGCTGCCTTGGTGAAGCAGCCAGCATAATCAAAGACCCCACCAGCCCGGGACATTCTCTCTTCTCTCCTCTCCCATCAGGCAGAAGGTACAGGAGCCTGAGTGCACATACCACCAGGATCAAGGACAGTTTCTGTCCCACGGTGATAAGACTATTGAATGGTTCCCTTACACAATGAGATGGACTCTTGACCTCACAATCTACCTTGTTTGACCTTGCGCCTTATTGTCTACCTGCACTGCACTTCCCTATAGCTGTGACACTTTACTCTGTACTGTTATTGTTTTTACCCTGTACTACCTCCATGCACTCTGTACTAACTCAATGTAACTGCACTGTGTAATGAATTGACCTGTACAATCGGTATGCAAGACAAGTTTTTCACTGTACCTTGGTACAAGTGACAATAATAAAGCAATACCAATACCAAATACAACGTTTTTCATTGTATCTCAGTACTTGAGACAATAGTAAACCAATTACCAACCCAAGAAACCAAGGCCAATCGCCTCCTCCCTCTCCCACCACGACTCTGCCTGCAACTTCACTTGGGTCATTTGTTTATTCTGAGACCCCTGGGTGCAGGTAAATGAGCTTGCGACTTGTTAAGTCATTAAGCGAGCTTCAAATGACTGCTCATTGCTTCAAATTGCTTTGAAATGACAACAATGACACTCTGGAAAATGCTGAATAATGATTGTGACACTTGTGAAGCAAAATTACAGAACACAACTGACAGCAAATGCGTAGGAAGATAATTTGTTACAGTGAGCCAAACATTGCTTATCGTGTATGACCCATTCTGTAGTCAGAACTGAAATCTGAGGGAGCCACTGAGAGCTCACACTTCTGACATATATTGAAGAACATGTTGGTGCATTCAGATGTTTTATTCAGCGTAATGAAGGAAACAAGCTCACAACCTCTGAAAAATTCATGTGATCTGCAGCAAATGGATTTGCTGTACACTGTACTGTGTTTTGTGCATGGCACTGGCTGATACCACCTCTCCACAGGCTCTTGTGTGGGCAGTGGTTACTGCAGACTGATGTGACATTAATGTCATCCTTATAGTTTTATATCGTTACAGCGCCAGCGACCCGGGTTCAATTCCAGCCATTCCTGTAAGGAGTTTGTACGTTCTCCCCATGTCTGCGTGGGTTTCCTCCGGGTGCTCCGGTTTCCTCCCACTTTCCAAAGATGTACGGGTTAGGAAGTTGTGGGTATGCTATGTTGGCGCCGGAAGCGTGGCGACACTTGCGGGCTGCCCCCAGAACACTCTACGCAAAAGATGCATTTCACTGTGTGTTTCGATGTACATGTGACTAATAAAGATATTTTATCTTATCATGAGCCTGATCATGTTGAATGAGATCAGTAAACAGGAGCCAGGTATGGTCAAAGATGCCTCTACTAAAACCTCGCAGGTCAGTGAAGGAGCGAAAGATTCTTAGCCTGAGATCCTCAGTCTAAACTTTGACTTGGTCCTTCAGTGTAACCAGGTATCTGATAGTCCCTTTCATTTCCTCCTACCTATAGACATCACTGGAAATGAAAGATAAGGAGGTTGCAAAAACGGTTAAATCTCCCCTGTTTCAACACCAACCTTAAGACCAAGACCCACTCCAGTGAGTGGATCCTTGGACTTGACGTGTGGGCCATCGCTGAGAACACAGAACATAGAACATAGAACGCTACAGCACAGTACAGGCCCTTTGGCCCACAATGTTGTGCCGACATTTTATCCTGCTCTATCTGACCCTTCCCTCCCACATAGCCCTCCATTTTTCTTTCATTCATGTGTCTATCTAAGAGTCTCTTAAATGTCCCTAATGTATCTGCCCCCACAACCTCTGCAGGCAGTGCGTTCCACGCACCCACCACTCTCTGTGTAAAAAAACTTACCCCTGACATCCCCCTTATACCTTCCTCCAATCTCCTTAAAATTATGTCCCCTCGTGTTAGCCATTGTCGCCCTGGGGAAAAGTCTCTGACTGTCCACTCGATCTATGCTTCTTATCATCTTGTACACCTCTATCAAGTCACCTCTCATCCTCCTCCTCTCTCAACCCTAGCTCACTCAACCTATCCTCATAAAACATGCTCTCCAATTCAGGCAGCATTCTGGTAAATCTCCCCTGCACCCTCTCTAAAGCTTCCACATCCTTTCTGTAATGAGGCGACCAGAACTATACACAAGAATGGACGGGGCCATTTTTTGATCTCACCCATGTAGGAGGAGCCCATCATCTGTTTCTGGTGATTCCAGAGACTGCGTCTCTATTTCATTCACCTGAAAATCCATTCTTCACGGTCTTGATTTTATTTTGGTTCTGAATCAGTGCATGGATTTTCAGTCCCGACGCAGGGTCTCGACCTGAAATGTCAACAGTTCCTCTCCCCTCATAGATGCTGCTCGACCTACTGAGCTCCTAAGCAGTTTGTTTTTCGCATGGATTTTTAATACTGTTATCACAGCTTTATTCTACTACCACAGGGTATTTTAATTCTGTCAACACATTGCAACATTCAGACTACCAAGCTGAAAAATAGCAGATCTCCAATTATCAACTCCCTTTGAAGGAATGGTATCATTTGCTGCAGTAACGGCAGGAACATCAGTTCTACATCTTCAGCCGAACAATATAAAATGGGGCAAGATCCATATCTTGGTTAATGGTCGTAGTGACAATGCAGGTAGATCACTGCAGTGCAGTGATCCAGGTTCGATCCTGACCTCCGGTGCTGTCTGTGTGGAGCTTGCATGTTCTCCCTGTGGCTGCGTGGGTTTCCTTCGTGTGCTCTGGTTTCCTCCCAAATCCCAAACATTTGTGGATTCATAGATTAATTAGCTACTGGAAATTACCGCTGGTGTGGGTTAGATGACTGGAGAATCAAGGGGCAGTTATGGGCATTTGAGGGAGAACAGCTTCTATTCTGCAGTCGTCAGACTCTGAATGGACCTCTCATATGCTAAAGATAAACTCTTGATCTCCCGGCCTACCTTGTGGACCTTCTCATTATTTGTTTACTTCGCTGCACTTTCTCTGTAGCTGCAACACTATTACGCATTCTGTTTTTGTTTTACTACCTCGATGTACTTATGTATGGCATGTTCTGTCTGGATGGCACGCAATCAAAAACTTTTCATGTGGCAATGATAAACCAATACGAATACCAAATAATTGCGAGAATGGGACCCATGGGATCACTCTGAGAGCCAGCATGAACTAGATGGACTAAATGGCCTCCTATGTTGTAAAGAAGAAATCTCCATCTGTAATGCGTTGCTTCTTCATACAAGATTAGAGGGCATGTACTATCAGGAGAGGCTGGACAAACTTGGGCTCTTTTCTCTGGTGCGGCGGAGGCTGAGGGGTGATCCGTTGGAAGTGTATAAAGTTATGAGGGGCATAGATAGGGTGGACAAGCAATATCTTTTTCCCATTACTGAGCGATCCAATGCCAGAGGGCATGCATTTAAGGTGAGAGGGGGTAGGTTCAGAACAGACGTCAGGGGTATGTTTTTCACTCAGAGAGTGGTGGATGCCTGGAATGCGTTGCCTGATAGGGTGGTGGAGGCAAATTCATTTGGGGCTTTTAAGAGGGGCTTGGATGAGCACATGAATGAGAGGAAAATGGAGGGATGTGGGCATTCTGTGGGTAGGAGGGATTAGGTCTGTTGGCACAACATTGTGGGCCGAAGGGCCTGTCCTGTGCTGTACTGTTGTAAGTCCTATGTTCTGCCTCTTGAACTAGCTAAGCATCTATTTAATTGGTAGTCATCTATTGCTAAATTACACTTTTTTTAATTCAAGGGATGTGGGTGTTGCTGGCAAGTCCAGCATCTATCACCCATTCCACATGTCCTTGAGTACATGGCAGTGAGCCACCTTCTTAAACTGCGGCAGTCCATCCGAAGGACTGGAAGGGGGCTGCGGGACTTTGTCTCAGGGGCCTCGGGTCCTACGGCAGGCCAATGGGACAGCCAGGTACCTGAGCTCAGTGCCAGCGTCTTGTTTGCCTAGTGTCACGGTTCCCATTTCCTGCGAGCAGGAAGCGAGGCACAGATGGTGATTAACATTTACAGTCTCACTGGGCTCCATGCCAGGATGATGTGCACGCCAGCCATCGGTTCAATAACTGGGCATTCATGGTCCATAATAGGACTGGTCAGAGACGAATGTTAATGGATTTAAGGTTTTCTTTCTTCCTGCAAATGAAGGTCTGATGTTCTATTGCTGACTCCTGACTGATAGATACTCAGCCCAATTTGGCTGATATTCTGATAATGAATGGCATAAACAAACAAAACAAATTGTGTTAGTAAGGAGACTGGAGATCAGCAGCCGAGAACACTGTAGCTGATCAAGAATAGCTGCAATATCTCTTGGCGAATTTAAAAGGGAATTGAAGTGCTCACACAGAATTCGAGTTTAGCTGCAAATCCGAGAGACCGATGGGCTCAGCTTCCTTGGAAGCCCAAATCATTTTATCCTCCTTCCCTCCTCCACCACCTCTGATGCGTAGGAGATGGTTTGGGGCAAGAGGTGAGTGGGGTATTAGGGTATCCTAATTGAGCAACCTGTTCCCTTTTTAGAGACTCAAGAGACGACAGATGTGTAGGCTTTGGTCACCTCTGCCTCTCACCTCACGACCTCTGTTGCTCCTTCCCTCCCCCACCTGGCTCCATCTACCAATCAACCCCTCCTCACCTGGATCCACCTATTACTGTCAGCTCTACCTCACCCCTCCCCCTCACCTTTTTACACAGGCTCTCTCCACTCTGCTCTTACAGTCAGGATGCAGGGTCTCAGCCGGAAACATCGACCGTCCATTTCCCTCCACGGATGCTGCCTGACCCACTGAGTTCCTCCAGAAGCTCGTTTTTTGTTCCCATTTTAGGACAGCTAGTCATGTGCGAGGGGATCAGAATCAAGTTTGTTATCACTGACATATAATGTGAAATTTGTTGTTTTGCTGGCAGCAGTACAGTGCAAGACATAAAAATCGATAAATTAGAAAAATAAATAGTGCAAAATAAGGAATAATGAGGTAGTGTTCATGGGTTCATGGATCGTTCAGAGATCTGAAGGAGCTCATCCTGAATCGTTGAGTTTGGGTCTTCGGGCTCCTGTACCTCCTCGCTGATGGTAGTAACGAGAAGAGGGCATGTCCCGGATGGTGAGGGTCCTTAGTGATGGATGCTGCCTTCTTGAGGCACAACCTTTTGCAGAAGTCATCGATGGTGGGGAGGGTTGTGCCCATGATGGAGCTGGCTGAGTCTACAACCCTCTGCAGCCTCTTGCAGTCCTGTGCATTGGAGCCTCCGTACCAGGCTGTGGTGTAACCAGTCTGAATGCTCTTCACTGTACATCTATAGAGATTTGTAAGAGTCTACAGTGACGGACCAAATCTCCTCAAACTCCTAACGAAGTAGAGCAGCTGGCGTGCCTTCTTCATGACTGCATCAATGTGTTGGGCCCAGGATAGATCCTCTGAGACGTTACTGCCCAGGAACTTGAAGCTACTCACCCTTTCCACTGCTGACCCGTCAATGAGGACTGGTGAGTGTTCTCCCGACTTCCCCTTCCTGAAGCCCACAATCAGTTTGATGGGTGTTTGTTCTGATGGTCTGTGATTGGAGTGGTGTTGACTTGGGTTGGCAGGTCATGGGTTGGGTGTCAAGTGAGGCTTGTGAGCTTGAGTGGGGGTTGGATAATTCTAAGAACCTCCTTCAAGGGGATGTTCCAGATTCAGTCTTCCAGGCCTTTCTGGGGCCTCCTCAGGTCAAAGCGAAGCAAGCTCACAGGTGCTGTGAAGGCAAGTTTCTGTACGTGCCCCGTAGATGCATAGGCCATGCACGAATGCCCCGTAGACAGTGTGAGCCAAACACAAATGCCCTGGGGACAGTACAGACCATGTATGAGTGTCCTGTAGATACTAGAGGCCATTCACAATTATCTGATGAACAGTGTAAGCCACGTGTGAATTCCCCAGAGACTACACAGGCCTGACTGAGTGTCCCATAGGCATCACAGTCCTGTCTAGTGTCCCATGGACATCACAGGCCTGTCTGAGTGTCCCATAGACATTGCAGGCCTGTCTGAGTGTCCCATAGACATCACAGCCCAGTCTGAATGTGCCATTAAATTCACAGGCCTGTCTGAGTGTCCCATAGACATCGCAGGCCTGTCTGAGTGTCCCATAGACATCGCAGGCCTGTCTGAGTGTCCCATTAAATTCACAGGCCTGTCTGAGTGTCCCATAGACATTGCAGGCCTGTCTGAGTGTCCCATAGACATTGCAGACCTGTCTGAGTGTCCCACAGACATCGCAGGCCTGTCTGAGTGTCCCATTAAATTCACAGGCCTGTCTGAGTGTCCCATAGACATTGCAGGCCGGACTGAGTGTCCCATAGACATTACAGGCCTGTCTGAGAGTCCCACAGACATTGCAGGCCTATCTAAGTGTCCCATAGACATCACAGGCCTGTCTGAGTGTCCCATAGACATCACAGGCTGTATGTGAGTGTTCCTAGACTTCACAAAACAAACTGAGTTTGTGAGAAGACTGAAGATTGTCAGCAAAGAAAACTGTAGCTGATCAAAAATAGCTGGAATATCTTTATGCACATTTAAAGGGGAACTTAAGAATTCACACAGAATACGCGCTTGGCAGTAAATGACAGCTACTGGCGGCCTATACTTCCTTGGAACCCCAAACCGTTTTACTTCATTCCCTTCTCCACCAGCTCTGATGTGTATAGTCTCTGATGCGTATGGACGGTTTGAGGTTAAGAGGTGAGTGGAGTGTTGTAGTATCAAAATTGAGCAACCTGTTCCCACTTTAGCACTGGTGTCATGTGCAAGAGGTTGGGTGCACAGTTGTCCTGTGGACAGACTCCCCGTGGACAGCACATGCCAATCAAGACCAGATTAACATTGAAGAAGTGGTGGCCATTGGAGAAAAACAAGTTGTTGGATGCCACTGCATTGTCCAGGGAAGCTCCCTGTGCCTCGTGGAACTTGAATGAAGTCCTCAAATATCGAACATGTACAATTTTTCATTGAAATTGTGTGTACAAAACATGGTGCTGCACAATGCAGAAGTTAGGCCATTAATTCCTCCATCTAGGTCACATCCTGGTAAATTGAGGGCATTCTTCAGTAAGGGAGTGAGTATAGAGATTTTCCAATCTAGGTGGATAATTCCTGATTCAGGACACTGACCATTTCCTCACCTACTTTCACACTCTGGGTGGAGACTCTACACTGGAGAAACCAAACGCAGATCGGGTGATTGCTTTGTCGAGCAGCTGGATTCTGTCTTCAATAGAGATCCTGAACTCCCCTTCACCTGCCCTTTCTCAGTCCCACGCCCATACTGACCTCTGTGTCTGTGGCCTCCAGCACTGTTACAGCGAGGCCCAATGCAAACTGGAGGAAGACCACCTCAACTTCCCTCCAGGCATGTGACAAACTTTAGGACTAAATGTTCAATTTTCCTACTTCAGGTAACTCACTCCTTCCTTCTGGCTGTATGAGGGAGGAGCGGCCATTTCTGCTGGCCATTCTTTCTTCCCTGTTTTATTTTATATAATCAGACTATGCAGCATTACACAGACTACACAATGTTACGCAGACTACACAGCATTACGCAGACTGTACAGCATTACACAGACTGTACAGCATTACACAGACCACACAATGTTACACAGACTATACAGCATTACGCAGACTATGCAGCATTACACAGACTATACAGTATTACGCAGACTATACAATGTTACACAGACTATACAGCATTACACAGCCTGTACAGCATTACACAGACTACACAATGTTACACAGACTATACAACATTACACATACTATATCGCATTACACAGACTTTACATCATTACACAAACTATACAGCATTACACAGACAGTACAGGATTACACAGATTATACAGCATTACACAGACTTTACATCATTACACAGACTATGCAATGTTACTCAGACTATACAGCATTGCACAGACTGTACGATGTTACTCAGACTATACAGCATTATGCAGACTATACAGCATTACATAGACTGTGCAGCATTACACAGACAATACAATGTTACACAGACTATACAGAATTACATTGACTAAACAGCATTATGCAGACTATACAGCATTACGCAGACTAATGCTGGATTCTGGAGCAAAAACAAGCTGCTGGAGGAATCGGCAGGTCAAACAGCGTCTGTGGAGGCAAAGGGATGGTCGACATTTGGAGTTGAGATCCTGCATTGATTGGGGTGGGTGGGCTGTGTTGAGACACAGGCTGGTGGGTATCCCTGCAAACAGGGAAGGAAAAAAAGTTGATTGTGAAGTTGGATCAGATTAGAAGCAGACTGATTATCACTGACTTGGGTGACGTGAAATTTGTTGTTTTGTGGCAGCAGTACAGCGGTAAATAACAAAAATAAATAAATAGTGTAAAATAAAATGAATAACAAGGTAATGTTCATGGGTTCATGGACCGTTCAGAAATCTGATGGCAGAGGGGAAGAAACTGTTCCTGAATCACTGAGTGTGGGCCTTCAGGCTCCTGTACCTCCTCCCCGATGGTCATATCGAGAAGAGGGCATGTCCCGGATGGTGAGGGTCCTTAGTGATGGATGCCGCCTTCTTGAGGCACCGCCTCTTGAAGATGTCCTCGATGGTGAGGAGGGTTGTGCCTGTGATGGAGCTGGCTGAGTCTACAACCCTCTGCAGCCTCTTGCGATCCTGTGCATTGGAGCCTCCACACCAGGCGGTGATGCAACCAGTCAGAATGCTCTCCACCGGATAGCTATAGAAATTTGCAAGATTCCAGAAGTCCACCATTCCCTGATATTCAAAGACAATATCACCTATGTCTCTCTTTAACTTGTCACTACCTTCTATTGATAAATTTATTTGTGAAAAGCTTTAGTGTCATCCTTGTTATTCCTGACATTTTTCCTCAGTCCACTTTGGAGCTGCCACTCGTTATATTCATAGTCAATGTGATTCTTACCGTTTATTGCCATTGTGTAAGCACTCTTTCAATCTGATGCTTACTTCCCTTGTTGACCACGCTTGTTCAGTTTCAGAAGTAAGGCCCAGAAATTCTATTGCAGAGTGTGACGTTTTTGAGTGCTGTACCATGAATGCTATAAGGTGGGTGCAGGCCTTCGATCTCTGTGAGGTGGGTGCCCATGGAGGTTGCCCATACAAGGTGACATCAAACAATGTCCAACGTGCACCTTCATCTCACTTTCGAAGGACTGTACTCTGCAGGCGAGGCGCACAGTTGGGGACGGATCCCATGCACTGCAGCGGATGGGAACTAAAGGTCTAAGACCTCCTTTGGCGTAATTTCAAGGGAGCAGGTCTTCCCGGGTCATTGGTGGTAATTCCAAGGTGTCCATCGTTTTCCAGGTAGGTTGTTCTTTTTCTTCATTAGTGATTGCACCCGACACCTCTCACAACCTTCACCACTGATATCCCTTGATCCTCTCACACTGTCCCGATCATCTCTCTGACCAACTGCCTTGATAATCTCCTCACGGCCGACTGCCCCGGATCTATTTCCTCCATAACTCTCCATCCCCGTCCACTAGCTTCCAATCCCAAAGCCCCCTACTCCGTGGTCTTCACCACTTGCAGAAGAGGTTGCAGAAGGAAAGCTTGCGCGCAATTTGCTTGTGAAAGGCCAATCCCGCCATTCATAACATACACATTGGCACATCTCCACCTGGGCACCTCACACCGAGCCATCACAAGGCCCCATACTGCACTGCTTTAGGACACTTTTTCAGTTATGTGACAGTTTCTGGGCTGCAGAATTCTTGTCCTTTATGGTTATGTACAGGTCTTACATCATACCACTTTTTTTCTTTGAACGCTTCATTTACAGTTATACTGTTTGACACTTTAATGTAACCATAAATCCTCCCATAGTTCCTGCGCCTAAATTTAATTTGTGACTCACGCTTCTCTCAAAACTAAGCTTGGATTCTATCATTCTCTGTTCACAGTTATCTAGGTGTTCCTAACCCTGCGACTGCTGACAAAGTCAGACTTATTCTCATTGCAGGATGGCCTGTTCTTTTGTTGGTTCAAAAACAAATTGATAATGAAACACGTCGAAAAGTATGGAAGCTCTAGCCTCTCTGTTTCCCTGCTCAGTGTGAAACCAAAATTATTTAACCACACCATGTTTGGAATAAATTTCTCTGATCTCTTGTCTTTATTTATTCCATGACTCTTCAAAAACTGGGACAGTTCAAACACTGACATTAAGGAGGAAGAGATTGAAATATGTGATAAAAATAAGGATCTTTGAAACTGGGTAGATAGCTCAGACTGGATAATTTGCATTCCAGACTCTTGGAAGAAGTAAGGTTGGGAAATTAGAGGCTCTGACCATATATTGCAGCCCCCTTTTTGCTACAGGCATGGTGCCAGAGGACTGGAAGACAAGTTATGTGATACTACTGTTTAAAAAGATTTTGTACATCAGCCATCCCCAATTAGTGTCAACTAAAACATCTGCGGATATGCTCTAAACAAATTCTCTGTATTCTTAATCTTGTTTCAATACATGGATGACAAAGTATCTAACCAATGTAAAACTAAATGAAAAAGCATAAGATGATGCTGAAAGTTGCACTGATCTTAATGACTGGGATGGATCTTTGAGACAAATCCCTGTAACTGGGACAGATCCTTTGGATAGATCCCTGTAACTGGGATGGATCCCTCAGACAGATCCCTGTAACTGGGAAAGATCCTTTAGACAGATCCCTGTAACTGGGACAGATCCCTCAGACAGATCCCTGTAACTGGGAAAGATCCTTTGGACAGATCCCTGTAACTGGGAAAGATCCTTTAGACAGATCCCTGTAACTGGGACAGATCCTTTGGACAGATTCCTGGAACTGGGACAGATCCTTTGGACAGTTCCCTGTAACTGGGACGGATCCTTTGGACAGATCCCTGTAACTGGGACAGAACCTTGTGATAGATCCTTGTAACTGGGACAGATCTCCATGACTGCGACATATATCTAGGACAGATCCCTGTAACTCTATGGGTTTCCCCCGGATGCTCCAGTTTCCTGCCATTTCCCAAACACACGCTGGCTGATAGGATACTTGTCTACCCCTCTTGTAGGTGGAAAGGTAGTAGGAAAATCAAAGGGTCATGCAAGAGAGAATAGGTTACAGAGAAATAATGGGGTGAAATGAGACTGGTGGGATTGCTCTGACAGCCAGCATAGACTCAATGGGCCAAATGGCCTCTTTCTATGTCAGAAGGACGTAAGAAAATATATGAGATATAATGAACAACAATGCAGATGGAAACAGTTTCTGGAAAGGAATAGAACCATGGGATCTACAAAGGATATTAAAGCCAACACACTATGTTTTTACAATGATGTTAGGAAAAAGCGCGAACACTGAGCAATCACCAACAGCAGTGAAAATGAAATAAAGCCGAAGACTGGCAGACAAGCTGAATAATTACTTCACGTCAGGATTTCCAGTTGAGGAGGTGGGTGGAACTCTGAGCATTCCAGTGAAACTATTTCAACAGGTCAACAAGATTATTGAATCAAAATAAGACTAATGCAAAATATTAATTAAGTAGAGAATAATGGCAGTGAAGCATAACAGCTCCCCTGGACCTGAGCTTTCCAATGCAAAGAGTTAAGAACATCACAGACTGCCAGCTGTAACTTTTCAAAACTCTCTTCATTTGGGAACTGAGCTTTATGTTGGAAAGTTGTGCATGTTATTACACTGTTTAATGTGAAAATCATAAACCAGTTAGTCTAACATCTGTTCATAGAGTGAAGTGCTTCAGCTAATCAGAGAGGGCCAGTGTGGGTTTATAAAGTGTTGATGGCATCCAATGAATCTATTACCTTTTTGAAGAGTTGACTAAAATTGTGGGCAGTGAATATTTGATGGGTGTTTATATGGCATTGAAGGCAAGTTACCTCCCTGATTAAAAAAGCTGGTTGAACAGCAATAGGCAGAGATTCATATTCTCAGAATGTGACTGATGATGTCCCCCAAGGATTTGTTAAGGAGTCAAGAATTCACCATTGTCCAGAGAATTTGAATCAGAATCGGTTTTATTATCACTGACTTCAGTGAAGTATGTAAATTTCACATGATGTACTTGTTCCCATTTCCTATTGAACTTGAGCCAAGTGGGAAACTGGACTCCTCATCTTCAACTTCAATCCTCCCTAACCCAATAGGACTTCCCCGTTGTCATTTGCACGTCATTAATGTACATGTACTGCTTATTCCTTTCCAAAGTCCTTCCCAGTTTGAATCAAGAGATTATGACCCCACGAGCTTTGTTTTTCACTCACAGTAAAACAAGGGTTGGAGCATGCAGTAAGTTAGGAATCAGACTGGAATTAAAGGGTGCCCATTGGAATATCACTTTTATAAGCAGTATCTCCATCCATTGTCATTTTTATTTGTTGATATTTTCATCACAGTTAGCGCTGACCCAGAATGCAGCATTTCAGCTCTCCGAACCTCTCTGCAAGTTGCTGCAAAGATCCACGTGGCCACGAGTGACAGAAAGGGGTCTTTGCCCCATCATGGCAAGGTTCAGTAAACGGCAGTAGTCCATAAACATGCAGATTACCTTCTACCACTTCCAGGTGGGAGAGGACCACAATGTGAACTTTTAAAGCAAGGATGGCCTTATCTGGGAATAATCCAAAATGCATTTAATGTGCAATAATGCAAAACACATTTAATTTCCAATAATGCAAAACACATTTAATGTCCAAACTAAAGACCAAGTCCAATTTCCAGCCATATAATAATGAATGGTTTAGATGATGATATGGGGGAGAAGCATGCTCCGCAAAGGCCTTTTCCATGGGAAGGCCATCCAGTGGTCACCATGCCTTGAGGCTGGAACTAAACATTAGTCTGACGTGCACCTATGAACAGATGCCATTCAGTGTTTACCCAGTTAGCTGTTAGCTACCCACAGAGCTCAGCCAGGAAGACAGTTAGTTTGATTGAACTTCTCCAAGAACTATCAACACACTAGGAGTAGGTTCACCACAAAGACCTCATTCTCAGCATATTCTGGGATGGAGAAATAAATGGAAATGAATGGTTGAAGTATCATGACGCTGTAGCCAAACAACACCTCTGTAATACAAAACGCCTCATTGTCCGAGAGCTCTTGTGCTGGGTCATAGTCATCAACAAGGATATAAATGAGCTACTGAGAGCTTGGACAGTGTTTGAGCTGAGAACTGCCAAGATCACACTGACCTACACAACAACAGTGTTTTCTGGTTCACTCAGCTGGGTGCTGATTCTCGGCAGATAAGTGGAACAAAATATTTTGCAGAAAGGTTAAAAAAGATTACCCTCGTACTCCATTTTGAAATGTGGCAACAAAGACGTTAATCTTTCCCTGCAAACATCAACGTTGTTTTTGCTGTAAAAAGCAAGAAATATAGAATGTCTCCCAAGAGTCATGGTAACTCAAAAATTTAAATAATAAATATCCATCCGGTTTGCCTTCTACTGTTCTGGTAGTCACATGGTAGAAAATAATGGAATTGTTATCTAATCATAGTAATCAATCTTTATTGATTAGTCTAGAGCAGGCTACATGAGGCAAAGTATCATTGTTCATGGCTTTGCTTTCAGTTCTCCACGTTTTTCTGTTTTCCCTCTCCAGTTAATTATATTTTTGATTTTTTCTATCCTCTTTTACTTTTAAAATAAAACTGCAAAACAAACTCTTGGGGAAGTTAGTATGTTACCCATTATGGCACTAAAACACATGATCAGAACATTACAGGCCAAACCCATGGGATATTTTTTATTTATTGGAAACAAGGTCAACATTTACTGCCCTTTCCTGGTCGTTGGTAAGTAGCCTTCCTGACCTGCTGCAGTCCCTGAGGTGAAGAGACTTGTAGTGTCGTTAGGCAGGGGAATCAGGATTTTCTCACAGAAGTTATAAAGGAATGATAACCCATAACTAAGTTAAGATTATATGTTATGTAGTAGGAATCCAGCAGGTCTTGGCAAATCCTGGAAGTGTGTAAGCAAAGAGATCTCAGAGTATAAAACTAGAGGGCATAGGTTTAAGGTGAGTGGGGAAAGATTTAAAGGAGATCTGAGGGGCAAGTTTTTCACACAGAGTGCAGTAGGTATATGGAACGAGCTGCCAGAGGAGGTGGTAGAGGTGAATACAATTACGACATTTAAAAGACATCAGAAGTCTGAAGAAATTTGGTACATCACCAAGGACTCTTATAAATTTCTACAGATGTACAGTGGAGAGCATTCTGACTGGTTGCATCACTCCTGATACAGAAGGTCCAATGCATAGAATCGCAAGAGGCTGTAGAGGGTTGTGAACTCAGCCAGCTCCATCACTGGCACAACCCTCCTCACCATCGAGGACATCTTCAAGAGGTGGCGCCTCAAGAGGGCAGCATCCATCACTAAGGACCCACACTATCCTGGACATGCCCTCTTCTCGATATGACCATCGGGGAGGAGGTACAGAAGCCTGAAGACCCACACTCAATGATTCAGGAACAGCTTCTTCCCCTTTGCCATCAGATTTCTGAACGGTCCATGAACCCATGAACATTACCTTGTTATCCCTTTTATTTTGCACTATTTATTTATTTTTGTAATTTATAGGTTTTCATGTCTTGCATTGTATTGTTGCCACAAAACAACAAATTTCATGCCATATGTTAGTGATAATAAGTCTAATTCTGATTCTGATTCTGGATAGGTACATGAATAGGAAAGGTTTACAGGGATAGGGGCCAAATGCAGGAAAATGGGACTTGCTCAGGTAGGCAATTTGGTCAGATTGGATGAGTTGGGCTGAAGGGCCTGTTTCTGTGCTGTATTACTCTATGACTCCATGACTTTATAGAGTTGTGGGGAGGCTGCAGAGATTAAGAGAGTTAAAGTCATAGAGGTGGTTGTAAAGAAAGATTAGAAGTTTAAAACTAAGGTGATGCCAAACTGGAAGCTGAGGGAAGTCAGCAAGCACTTGGCACTTGGAGTGAGTTAGGATATGGACAGCAGAGGCTTGGACAAGATCAGGTTTATGGAGGGTGTGTGGCAGACAGGAGAGTGTTGGAATGGAGGATCCAGGATGTAATTGGGAGAAGGATGAAAGTTACAGGAAGCATCTGGAAGTGGAGGTTACAGTAGGTAGACAATGGTTTAGAAATGGCAATGTTCTCATTGAGTCACAGTGTCATACAGTGCAGAAACACCCACTCATCCTAATCCTATACTAATCTGATTTCATTCCCACAATCTCATCATTTGTTCCCAGATTCTACCTTTCACCTACACACTCGGGGCAATTTATAGTGGCTCAGCAACCTAACAATGCACGTCTTGGGGATGTGGGAGAAGACCAGAGCACCCAGAGGAAGCACACATGGCCACAGGGAGAACAGGCAAACTCCACATGGAGAGCACGGGAGATCAGGATTGAACCCATGTCACTGGAGCTGTGAGGTAGCAGTTCTACCAGCTTGCTCCCTGTAGTATCTGTACAAAAACATACTCCAAAGTAGATAGAAAGCAATATGGAAAGAAATAAGTAAAACCAATGGGAAATTGCATCTCTGCGTTCAAGATTAAACCGTGCTGGAAGATGAGATTCAACTACATCTTGTCATAAGGAGTTTATCATTTTTTCCTTTAGATCCAGAGGCACAGAGGCAGCATCTGAACACATGATATTAACAAACACTTCCCCAGACATTTCATGAAATGATAAAGGAAAAATATTTCCTTTTTGAAAGAAATCCCCCAGCAAATGCAATCTTCTGAACTCATTAAAGAAATGCATAAAAGGAGTGTGATGTTAATTAGAAAGTTGCTTAAGGGATGGTGTGCACTTGTTTCCTATGAGACTGAAGAACAAAAGCTGCTCATGAAAGATACATCCGTTCTCTGCAGCATCGATTATGTAAGCCAAGCGCTCTGCTCTGTTGGAATGAGTGAGACCTAGTAAGGTCAATTTGTTATGGTTGTCAGCTGTTGTTGAGACTCTCCAACAATTTTCTCTTTGCACTTGTATTGTGAACTTTGTGTTCAAGATAAAGGATGTTGGAGCTGGAGAATGGAAATCTTCTCTTTAAGACACCCATTGCTATACTTGAGGTCAGGCAGAGTGTGGAGCAGGCTGAACAGCAGTCTGAATTTATATTGGATTGTTAATAAAGAAAAAGTTCACAAGGTTCTTCACAGGAGCATAATCAGCTGAAATAGAATTATATCAAGTGAAGCATATGAACATCAAAACAAAAGACATAGTAGCTGGTTTGTTCCCTGGAGCATGCTTTACCATTCAATAAAATTTGGTTGATCTTCTATCTGACCTTCCACTATCTGCAACGTGTCCATATTATTTCTCTCCTTCAACATCTAAAAATCTATTCACAACTGAGAGTTAACAGGTCTTTATGCCAGAGTGTTCGAAAGACTCAGAGCAAGTTGAGCTAAGGAATTTGCTGTCACCTCAGGTCTAAATGGCCGACTCCTTATTCTGAGACTGATGACCCTGGCTCTAATCTTCTGCTTGAGGGAAACACTTCGAAGTACCTACCTTGTTCAAATGCTTACTGATGCTGTCGGCTTCATTGAGGTAACCCATTATTCCTACAAAACTCTGGGACACACAAGTCTGGTCCACTGAATATTTCTACATGGAATTATGCCATGAATCCCAAGACCTAGTAAATCGTTACTGCACTATTCTTTCATGGGCAAGGAGACCAGATTTTGCACAGAGTACTCCAAGCACTGCCTCGTTAAAACCCTTTATAGCTGCAGTAAGATTTCTTCACTCCACTACTTTTGTAGAAAAAAACTAACACATCAATTACTTCCTTAATTTCTTGTTGGAATTGAATGTAAGATAATTTCCTACCTAGTTGTGCATCAATGGCAAAAGTGCATCTACACATTCTTGTTTTTTTTTACCTAAGTCATACGTTATTTGCAAATAGCTGAGACCTGAACATTGATTATTGTAAGACCCCATAGTTACAACCAACAAAACTGAAAATGATCCATATGTTTGTACACTACTTTCTTTAATCCATATGAATATATCACCCCAGCAATGTGAATTCTTATTTTATGCAAGAAACTCCTGTGTGGCCTCTTATTGAATGCTACTTAGAAAACCAAGTAGACTACTAGCTTCCATGTATTTATCCTGCTAGTTACAGCCTCAAAACAAAGCTAACAGATTTTTAAAGCATGATTTGCCTTCAATCTTCTTCTTAGGCTGTTCCTTATGACTTGCTTCCACTTCGGTTTTGTGGGTTCTGAGGTTGCTGATGAGGCCGGTGTAGAAACTGTAGACTCTTCTTCCACAGACGGGGCAGGTGGTGGATGACAGGACAGGGTGGTGGGTCTTTTCCTGAGGTGGTGTATTCCTTTCACTGTTTATGGAGGGCACCTACTTACTGAGATTAATCCCATCGCAAATGCTCTTTTTCTATTTGAGTGGTCAAGGGACAGAGGTTTCCAGGGGTCGATGGGGATATTGCACTTCTGCAAGGAAGCTTTGAGTATTGAAGCTTTGAGCAAGGAAGCCTTGAATATCTTCCTCTGTCTGCCTGGTAATCTCTTCTCAATATTGATGTTGATTGGACAAAGATATGTGATTTTCCAAGTGCCATGTTAAGAGGCCACTGATAATGGATTCTAATATTTTCTGGCTGCTGATGTCAGTTTGACTGGCCTACAGGTCACTCTTTTCTCTCTCCTACTTTTCCTATTTAGCAGCATTATTGCTGCCTCCGACCTGTGTGGATTATTCTAAGGACTCGGGATTGCAGTCGCAAGATATCAATGCTGATTTGTCGCCATCACCTCTTCACCTCTGTTTCTTTTAATTTGCTCGTTCTCACCCCTGTTCCCACCATAATCGGAATGCTTTTTGTCTTCTAGCATGATGCAAGGTATTCAGTACTTGCCAATTCTTTATTTCCCGCTACAATTTCTCCCCTGCCTGTAAGCAGCCACATCAATTTCTCCACTCCTCCATTTTAAACACCCACAGACGCTTTTACAACCTGTTTCCATAACTCTTTCTAGTTTAATGCCATATTTAATTTCCTTTCTCTCATCCCTCAATAACTTCTAAAATCCACTTTACCTCAGGCTCACTGATCTTTTTAGCTCCATTCTAAACCTGCTTTAATGTATCACTTCTAAGTTACAATTGGACCATTCTTCCCAGGGAATATGTATGTGTTGTGAATTATTCTTTTACATTCTTGTCATCACTGAACTACCTCCAAATCTTTTGATCTAGTTTCTTTAGCTACCTTTGTTACCTTGCCCCTCATTACACATCGTTTGTTTTGTTCAATTGTAAGATTTTTGTTACTAATAACTCAATTACTGCAACTTCAGCATAAGATTCTACCATATTTGGATCACACTTTCCTCGAAGCTCACTTACTATAAGATTATTAATTAGCCCTCTCATTACAGAGGATAAACTAATATCCTAATCCTAGGTTGATTCTTAAATTAAATAAGTTAAAATACTATTTTGAATGCATTTTATCAACTTGTGCTTCAGTATTATTACTGCAAAATTTGTTTAACTGTTTCATACAAGGATTAAAATCTCTACGATTATTGCATTAACCTTAATAAATGCATTTATTTCCTGATGTATTCATTTCCTGATATATATGCTGTCTGACTGAACAAGGAGACACATAAATCGATTCCGCTAATCTTCCCCTTCTTCACCCAAATTGATCTGACATTTTGATTTTCCAAGCAAAGATCCAAGGAGGTATCTGGTGGAGCACCTAACTCTGAGGTAAGTTTCAATCAATGTTGTGCAGGACAGGGATCTGGAGAGATGGAAAGGTGTAGAAAGGAGATACAAGACTTCGGGTGGAAAACATAGCACTGACATTGGGGTGAAGGAAATTGGTATCCAGAAGCCAGAATTTTTGGAGATTTGCAGATCGGAGGTTAAGGGAAAGGAAGTTGTTAGCCCTTACAAAAATTTGAACATAAGGATTAGAATTTTAAAATGTAGGTGTTAGAGGTCCACAACCCAATCCCACATTAATGAGTGTCACCCTGATGTGACAGGAAGCTCAGTTTAATATCAGGTGAGAAGCATAGGTTTTGATCAGAGTGGTTTGCTTTTAGTGATATTAGTGGGAAAGCGGCTGATTAGTGGGATATTAGTGGCTTTGCGCTGAGGCTTGGAGCAGGTTAGAAATGTGTCCATGATTGCATTGCGGATCACACTCCATTCCCAAAGCTTCAAAGGCACTCATTATCTTCAAATGTACTGAATTCCCCAAATCAGAGTACAATGAGCTTTTAGCGCGACTGGCAGTGAGCCAATTTCTACCTCAGTGGCTTTGGTTTCTTTGGTGGGAATTGTGACTCAGCCCGCGTTGCTGGACGTGCAGTTTAATATCACCAAAGGCAGTGGAGGGATTGAGAGTGATTAGATGGAGCTGGGTAGGTGGCATTGGTATGCGTGCACGCTTTTCTGCAGAGGAGAAAATATTTGAAGATTTGAATGAAGTGTCAATGAGGGACGAAAAGGAGCCATGGGAGGGGATGGGAAAGGATGTGGGAGATGTGGGGCAGTACCTAAGACAAGGGAACCATTAAATTCTCACCTGACATGGGACGAGAAAGGGAAGCTAAGTAGAGAGAAGGCGAATGGTAATAGGGTGAAAAGAGGAGGTGAAACGAATGGAGAGGAGATGAATGAAGAGCTTGTCTATTATTGTTCAGAAGATGCCTTCTCAGGCAGCAGGGTCGTTACACTAACACGGATGTTGCCAAGTCTCCAGGGTTGGTCCCAGAGATCTCATTATCCATTTCCCAAGCAGGCTACATGGCGAAGTTACCTATTTGTTGCCAATTAGTGTCATGTTATACTTTATACCCATCTGAGAATTAACAAGTTAGTAAGCAAAGGTACTGGCTTATAGAAGGTCAACTGCTGCTGTTATATTATGTGTCAGACGCAAATTGAATTTTAAATCATGCTTTATATACCCTACTTTTTAGGCAATTAATTGGACATCTTATGTGCTGCATTGAAGTGAGTCATCCTTGCTAAAATATAATGGTTTGTGTTAATCATTGCTCTTCAGATTTGCTGTCCATCACATTAATGTTTCTACTGGGGTTTAAAAGATGCTATGCAACATTATTTAATTTATTTTTAATTAATGCAACTTAATAGTGTTATCACAGTAAAAGTGAATTATTCAAAAGGTTCAAAACATTACTAAAGTGAGGAAGGATGAGATTCGAACCAGTGTAATAGTGGGAGGCCAATATCAAAACAAGTGTCATGGTACAAGAAAAAGCCATCCTGTCATAATTACTCAAGATAAGTTATATTGGTCACAAAGTACAGACCCAGAATTTACTAGATTTTACTGGGTGGACTCAGAGTGTGACCCATCAGTAATACTTTTCCATCAAGTATAAGCCAGTACTTCTCATTGAACATAGAACATTACAGCACAGTACAGGCCCTCTGGCCCATGATGTTGTGCCGACATTTTATCCTGCTCTAAGATCTATTTAACCCTTCCCTCCCACATAGCCCTCCATTTTTCTATCATTCATGTGGCTATCTAAGAGTTTCTTAAATGTCCCTCTTGTATCTGCCTCCACCACCTCTACCGGCAGTGCGTTCCACGCGCCCACCACTCTCTGTGTAAAAAAACGTACCTCTGATATCCCCGATACCTTCCTCCAATCACCTTAAAATTATGCCCCCTCGTGTTAGCCATTTTAACCCTAGGAAAATGTCTCTGACTGTCCACTCGATCTATGCCTCCTATCATCTTGTACACCTCTATCAAGTCACCTCTCATCCTCCTCCTCTCCAAAGAGAAAAGCCCTAGCTCACTCAACCTATCCTCATGAGACATGCTCTCCAGTCCAGGCAGCATCCTGGTAAATCTCCTCTGCACCCTCCCTAAAGCTTCCACATCCTTTCCATAATGAGGTGACCAGAACTGAACACAATACTCCAAGTGTGGTCTGACCAGAGTTCTATAGAGCTGCAACATTACCTCGCAGCTCTTGAAGTCAATACCCCGACTCATGAAGGCCAACACACCATACGCCTTCTTAACAACCCTACCAACCTGCCCGGCAACCTCGAAGAATCTATGGACGTGGGCCCCAAGATCCCTCTGTTCCTCCACACTGCTAAGAGTCCTGCCATTAACCTTGTATTCTGCCTTCAAATTCGATCTTCCAAAGTGTATCACTTCACACGTTTCTGGGTTGAACTCCATCTGCCATTTCACAGCCCAGCTCTGCATCCTTTGTCATCCCTGTAAGCTCAGATCAAAGGTCATTGATCTGACACATTAACTCTGTTTCTCTTTCCACAGATGCTGCCTGACCAGCTGAGTCTTTCATGCATGTTCTATTTTTGTTTTCAATTTCCAGCTTCTGCAATCCTTTATTTTTCGATGCTCTGGAAAGTGCTGGAGGTGTAGGCTGCTAATGGTAGGGTGAGCACAGCTGGAACTTTGCTGTATTAAAATCCAGAAGGATTTAAGGTTTGAGAAGTAAAGAGAGGAATGGCAGAGAAGGACAAAAGGTGACTTCGGGGCTAACTTATGAAATATGGAGCAGAAAGAGGGAAATGCAGCTTGGATTAAGAGTTACATTAATGTAATTAATTAAGATTAAAAAACAAAAACTGAAATATAAGCAACAAAAATGAAACTTAACATTTTAAATTAAAAATATTCAAAATTCCAATGACAATTTACTCTATGTAACATTAAAATCAATAATTTAAATTCTTTCCTTTCTGAGACAGAGAGTTTGCAGGAACATTGACCATGTTAAAGATATTATTCAGTAAAGTACTAGGTCTAACTTTCTACAGTGCCTTTAATGGATAAATAATGCACAAATGCATTCATTTCATGGAAGCGATCAAGAGGTGAAGCCAGACTGTTTCTTTGCCAAGACCAATAGCTGCAGGGCACAGATCATTCAGCAAGTAGTGGCAACTGGCAAGTTACAATTTATTTCTCTCTTTCTTGACACATTTTTTGGATCATCTGAACATTTATAATGATGTATGCCCTTAAATTTTTGGCAGTAATATCTGGGCTGTGGACTACCCAATCCCGTACATGTACAAAGAGGGTGCCCTAGTAATAGTAATAATTATTATAGTAATTTTATGTCTTTATGTCTTTGCACTGCACTTCTGCCTCAAAACAATAAATTTCACGACAGTGATAATAAACCTGATTCTGATTCTGATTCTGTTTCTAAGGAGAATGGACCCTGCGGTGTCTGAAGGATCTATGAGAAGCTTGGAGAGATGCAGCAAAATTCTGTTTACTGGCAGAGGGACTGGAGGACTAACTGCATTATTTATCCCTGCGACTCAGACCGAAAACCAAATGTTGCTGCACTAACACAAATGTTGCCAAATCTCTAGAGTTGCCTTAGGGATCCCAGAAACTAAATCTGCAAGGCACTGGTGCAAGCACCAAGGGTGACAAATGAGAGAGTCATTAACAATTGTGGGATTATTTCCATTTTTATTCAGCATTCTTATTTATTAATTATGGACATGGATGCAAACGTACAAATTAGGAGCCGAAGTAGGCCATGTGACCTCTCGAGCCTGCTCCACCATTCAATGGATCCATAGCTGATCCGATTGGAACCTCAACTTCACGTTCTTGTTTGCCCGCAGTAACCATTCACTCTCTTGCTTCTCAAGAATCTACCTACCTCTACTTGAAAGATAGTGAAAGATTCAGCTTCCACTGGCCTTTAAGAAAGAAAGTTCGAGAGACCCATGACCTTCTGAGAGAAAAAATTCATCTCATCAAATGAGTAAACCTTTATTTTTAACCAGTGACTTCTAGTTCCAGATTCTCCCACAAGAGAAAACTTCCTCTCCGCATCAATCCTGCTAAAACCCCTCATGATCTTATGTGTTTCCCTCTCAAGTTCCTTCTCACTCTTCTACAGTCCAGCAAGTACAAGCCTAGCCTGTACAAATTTTCCTCATAAGTCAATCCTCCCATTCCAGGTATCACTCTAGGAAACCTTCCCTGAACTACTTCCACTGCATTTATGTCCTTCCTTAAATAAGGAAGCCAATACCGTAGGCAGTACTCCAGATATGATCTCACAAACCCCCTATATAAATGAAGCAAAACCTCCCTACTTTTGTATTCATTTCCCCCAGCAATAAACAAATAACATTCTACTGGCTATCCTAGTCACTTGCTTTACTTGCATCCCTTCCTTTCGTGAATCACACACCATAACACATAGAAAACTGCATCTGAGCTCTATAATCTCTTACCATTTGGATGATATGATTCTTTTTTCATATTTCCTGTCAGAAAAGACAAAATAAGATTTTCCCACATTATATTCCATTTGCCAATATTTTCCCAATCAACCTATCTTTGTAGTCTCCTTATGTCCTTGGGCTAGAACTGGGCTCATCGTCTCAAAAATCAGAGCTTTCCCTAGAAGGTGCCAATTCTTCAGAATTTACTGCTCTTGAGGTTTGTTGAGGCTCAGTTACTGAGTACATTCAACATCATGCCACTGGAAATATTGCCCTGAATGGTGGTTTAAGTTTGAGCTAAAATGATGTGGTCGAGAAATTAGGAATCTAGCTGACTGTCTGGATTAACAGTCTGTCTCTTCAGCCAATAGGAATTAAGAACTGGGATTTTTGCTTATTCATCCGCAGGATGCGGACATTGACCATTACAGTTTAAGAGTAGAAGCAGAAGTAGGCCAATCAACCTTTCTTACATGCTCTGTCATTCAATAGATCACGGCTGACTTTTATGTCAGCATCCTTTTAATACACTACATCCATATACCTTGATTCCCTTAATATCTAGAGATTTAAAAATGCTTATCAATCTCTATTTTGAATATCCTCAGAGACTGGGCACCCACAGACCTCTGGTATAGTGAATTCTGAAGATTTTCCACTTTGTAGGTGAAGAAGAAATTCTTATCTCAGTCGTGAATGGCTGGCCCCTTATTTTGAGGTTGTGACTCACAAGATCACAAGATGAGGGAGCAGAAGTAGGCCATTCAGCCCATCGAGTCTGCTCCATGAGCTAAACTAAAACTATTCCTATCTAGCCCCAATTTCTGGCCTTATCCCCATATCCCATGATACCTTGACTAATTAGATACCTATCAATCTCCTCCTTAAAAGCCCCCAATGATCGGGCCTCCACTGCTGTACGTGGCAAAGAATTCCATAATTTCACTACCCTCTGGCCAAGGAAATTTCTCCTCATCTCTGTTTTAAACTGGTACCCTCTAGGTCTAAGATTGTGCCCTCTAGTCCTGGACTCACCCACCA
Organism: Pristis pectinata; assembly: GCF_009764475.1. Taxonomy (NCBI): domain Eukaryota; kingdom Metazoa; phylum Chordata; class Chondrichthyes; order Rhinopristiformes; family Pristidae; genus Pristis; species Pristis pectinata. The sequence goes on along the minus strand of NC_067429.1, from coordinate 28,338,110 downwards.
AGGGAAACAGCTTAACCACATCTACTCTGTCCAGTCCTTTCAACATTCTAAATGTTTCTATGAGGTCCCCTCTCGGTCTTCTGTACTCCAGTGAGTACAGTCCAAGAGCTGACAAATGCTCATCATAAGTAAGCCCTTTCATTCCAGGAATCATCCTCGTAAATCTTTTCTGAACCCTCTCCAACATCAGTACATCCTCCCTAAGGTAAGGGGCCCTAAACTGCACACAGTATTCCAAATGAGACCTCACCAGTGCCCCGTAGAGCCTCATCAACACTTCCTTACTTTTATACATTATACTTCTTGAAATGAATGCCAACATAGCATTTGCTTTCTTTACCACTGACCCAACTTGGTGGTTAACCTTTAGGGTATCCTGCTCAAGTACCCACAAGTCCCTTTGTACTTCTGTACTTTGAATTTTCTCCCCATCTAGATAATAATCTGCCCATTTATTTCTGTTTCCAAAGTGTACAACCGCACATTTCTCAACATTGAATCTCACCTGCCATTTCTTTGCCCATTCTCTTAAACTATCTGAGTCTCTCTGCAACCTTCCTGCTTCTTCAATATTCCCTACTCCTCCACCTATCTCGGTGTCATCTGCAAACTTAGCCACAAAGCCATTTACTCCATCATCCAAATCATTAATGTTCAAAGTAAAAAGAAGCGGCCCCAACACCGACCCCTGCGGAACACCACTGGTAACCAGCAGCCAACCAGGACAGGATCCCATTATTCCCATCCTTTGCTTTCTGCCTACCAGCCAATGCTCCACCCATTCTCATATCCTACCTGTAATTCCACGAGCTCTCATCTTATTAATCAGTCTCTTGTGCGGCACCTTGTCGAAGGCCTTTTGAAAGTCTAAATACACAACACGACTCCTTGCTCTAGACATCCCAGCCAGAGGAAACATCACCCCTGCATCCCTGTCAAGCCCCTTAAATATTTTGAAAATCAGTAAAACACAAATACCAGTTTACAATAAAAATAGGAAATGCTGAAAACACTCAGCAGGTCAGGCAGCATCTGTGGAGAGAGAAACAATTAACATTTCAAGTCAGAAGTTGGGAATGTTGGTCATACAACAAGCTCACCTTCCCATGAATTAATTTGGTGGACCTTTGTTGCACTCTCATGACTATACTTGTCCTTGACTAGAGAGATCAGTCCTGTAAACAAAATTCCAGGTGTGGCTTCATTGCAGTTGAAGCAAGGCTCTCTACTCCTGTCCTGAAATCCTCTTGCAATAAAGGCCAACATACTGTTAGCTGAACCGACAGATTAACTTCCAGTGATTAATGTACAAGGTCACCCAGGTCTCTCCAAACACCAACAGATTGTTGGTGTTTCTGTGGTGTTAGGAAAGAAAAAGGGACACAATAACATTGCAGAAACTATGGTACTGTATATCCGAGATATCCAAGTCAGTGGGAACGAAGGAGAAAACTCCACTGGCTGGGGCGATTCTATACACAAAGAAAAATGATGGTGGTTGTTGTAAGTAAAAATTCTCCAGCCCAGGACATCAGGATTTCCACTAGGCCCAACCACCTTTACTGGCTTCATCAATGACCTTCCTTCCATCATAAAGTTAGTAGTGGGAATGTTTGCTGATGTTGGTACAATGTTCAATTCCTTTCACAACTCAATAGGAAGTAAAGCAGTTCACGCCTATGTGCAGATGAATGAGACAACATTCAAGCATGCCCTGAGGGATCTCTGCAGTAATATTCTAGGGCTGGGATGATTGACCTCCAACAGCCATTTTCCTTTATGTGAGGTTGGACACCAACCATTGGAGCATTTTCCTCCTTGGTAGTAAACTCCATCAAGACGTAAGACATAACTCTCACCTCACATCTGGAGCACAGCCATTTGATTCATGTTTGGATTAAGCCTTTCTGAAGCAGTATGGTTCTTGTGTAACCTAAATTGAACATGAAGGAGCAGGTTACTGGTGACTAAGTGCTTTGGTGACTGAAGTAGGTGACACAGTGGCAGAGCTTATAGAGCTGCTGCTTCACAGCACCTGTGACCCAGGTTCGATCCTCACCTCAGGTGCTGTCTGTGTGGAATGTGTATGTTCTCCCTGTTACTGCGTGGGTTTCCTCCAGGTGATCTGATTTTCCTCTCACATCCCAAAGACATGTGGGTTGGTAGGTTAATGGGCCACACTATGTTGCACTTAGTGTGTAGGTGAGTGGTGGAGTCTGCAAAAGTTGATGGGAATGTGGGGAGAATAAAAAGTGAGGTCAATGTAGTTGGTTGCTGGTTAGTGTTGGCACAGTAGGCCAAAGGGCCTGTTTCTGTGGTATTTCTCTCTGTCAATCTCTCTCTCTTTGCTATTACAGCACCAGTGACCCGGTTTCAATTCCTGCCACTGTCTGTGAGGAGTTTGTATGTCCTTCCCGTGTCTGCGTGGGTTTCCTCCGGGTGCTCCGGTTTCCTCCCACATTCCAAAGACGTACGGGTTAGGAAGTTGTGGGCATGCTATGTTGGCGCCGGAAGCGTGGTGACACTTGCGGGCTGCCCCCAGCACACTCTATGCAAAAAAAAATGCATTTTACTGTGTGTTTCGATGTACATGTGACTAATAAAGATCTTATCTTATCTTTCTTTCTCTAGGTGCCTCTTGGTCGCACTGTTGGTGACAGCTTCTGATGACTGAGGGTGGACGAACTGAGTGGTAATTGGTTAGATTGGATTTGTCTTATTTTTGATGACCAGGATATGCCTGGGCAATTTTGTCGGGTAGATGCCAGTGTTGTAAATATGCCGGAAGAGCTTGGGTAGAGTAACAGCTAGTTCTGGAGCACAGGTTGTCAGTGTTACAGATGGGGTATTGTCTGGTCCAAAAGCCTTTGCTGTACCCGGTGCTTTCAACCGTTGATTGATATCATGTGAACTGCAGTGAATTGTCAGAAGACTGGCTGGTGGTCTGATGGTGGAGGTTGAAGGAAGAAGCCAAAGTGTATCATCTATTTGGCACTTCTAGCTGATCATCATAGGTTCATGGATAGCAAAGGTTTAGAGAGATTGGACCAAATGTGGGCAAGTGAGACTAGCTTACATGGGCATCTTGGTTGGCATGGCGAAGTTGGGCCAAGGGGCCTGTTTCCGTGCTGTATATGACTCTAAGGTGGTGAATGCTTCCTGCTTTGTCTTTACCACTCACATGCTGGACCCCACCATCACTGAGGATGGGGATGTTTGAGGAGCTGCCTCCTTCTGTAACCTGTTTAATAATCCACCACCATTCAGAACGACATGTGGCAGGACTGCAGAAGGTTGACCTCATCTGTTGATTGCGATATTGCTTGGTTCCATGTATCAAATGTTCTCTGTGCTGTTTAGAACTTCCCTGCCCAATAATGGAGCTGAAGTTCCAATTGCTGCAGCAACAAGTCTCTGGATGAGTGGAGGGTATTCCATCACATTCCTGAATTCAACCTCGGACACGGTGAAGAGACATCAAGAACTCAGAAAGTGAGTCATTCTTCTCTGAGCAACAAACAATCTGCTGGAAGAACTCAGCGGGTCAAGCAACATCTGTGGGGGGAAAGGAATTGTCAATGTTTTGGGTCGAAACCCTGGATCAGGACTGGACCACCAGAAAAATGGATCTCTCTGTTGACACTCTCAGGTTACACCGCTAGCCTGCCAACAGTGTCGTTGAGGGTCAAGGGGAGTTGACTAAGTTCTTTCCTGTTGTATTTAAGCAGGATCTTCAAAGAAGTTAACGTATGAAAAACTGTGAAACTAGAGTCTAAAAAAGCCCACCAGTCATCTTTGATAAAGAACACTTTGAATATGTTACGCAGAGTAAGTATGCAAAGTAAGTTGTAACATGAATGATAGAAAAATAGGGGGCAATGTGGGAAGGAAGGGTTAGATAGATCTTAGAGCAGGATAAAATGTTGGCACAACATTGTGGGCCGAAGGGCCTGTACTGTGCTGTGGTGTTCTACGTTCTATGTTCTATGATGATAAGAGGCATAGGTCGAGTGGACAGTCAGAGACTTTTTCCCAGGGTGACAATGGCTAACACGAGGGGACATAATTTTAAGGTGATTGGAGGAGGGTATAAGGGGGATGTCAGGGGCAAGTTTTTTACACAGAGAGTGGTGGGTGCGTGGAACGCACTGCTGGCAGAGCTTGTGGGCCAGATACATTAGGGACATTTAAGAGACTCTAAGACACATGAATGATAGAAAAATAGGGGGCTATGTGGGAGGGAAGGGTTAGATAGATTTTAGAGCAGGATAAAATGTTGGTACAACATTGTGGGCCAAAGGGCCTGTACTGAGCTGTAGTGGTCTATGTTCTATATTATGTTCTATATAAGAAATCTACCTCTGTAGGAGTCCTTGTTATGAAAATCAGACACATCATGTGCTCTGGAGGTTGTGTGTTCACTTTTCTGTAAGCAAACTTGTCTTTAATCCCATGTGTAGTGTGTCAAGCAAAGAGGAAGCCAGTGTTAGTACATCAGAAACTAGAATGTACAGGGAATGATCAGCAACATGGAGGTGGATCGATTGCTCTCTGAGTCAAACGCTGGGAATTGACAACTCATCCCGATGTGTCGCACACGATTAAAACATGCCCCGGCCATGTATTCAAGTGCAGTCGGAGTGGATTAAAAATGTGATCCAGTGGAACAGCATCAGGTCATTCGAGCCTGTTCTGCCATTGATCATGGCTGATCTGTGTGTTAATTTGATTTCCCCACAGCGGTTCAATAACTGGCATTATCTGTCCCTGATATAAATCAATCAATGATAACACTGAAACTGCTGATTCATCCTGAGCCTCTGGAGCTCTCTGGAGGTGTGTTCCTGATTTCCCTGCCTTCTGTCTGAGCAAATACTTCCTGACATCACCGCACAACTTTACATCTAGTGACTCTGTCGGTCTCGATTTCCCCATCAGAGAAATGGATTCTTTTTCTCTGCTGAGACTATCAAATTCTTTAATCATCTTGAACAATCCAATTAGATCACCAATTAATCTTCTGTGTTGAAGCCTAATCTGTCATCATTTTACTCTGCTCTCCCCAATATCACTCTCTGGTGAATCTTCATGGCACTGCCTCCAAGCCCAACACTTGTAGAGCCTGTGGAAGCCACATCAGATAAAGCTATTAAGGAAGAAGTAGGATGAGTGAGTGGTGTTGATGACTGTGATAGGGTGGGCATGTATCGGTGGGAGGCTGGGCTAAGAGAAGCAGGTACAATGAATACGGTTTGAGAGCAGGGTGCATTGAGGATTACTTCTAACTATTGGGTGAGGAGGTGTCCTGAGCAAGTGATGGTGTAGCGGTCAAAAGAGCTGTCTGCTCGACCTTGTTGGTTGCTACTCCTCAAGGCATTTTTGGACACAACAGAAATGAAGGGATATGAACCTGGGCAAGGTGCAAGACCAGCCATAAGACAACTGAATAACAGAGCAGGCTGGAAGGGCTGAATGGCCTCATCCTGCTTCGATTTCTTATGGCTGTATGTTTCCTAGAACTTCTTCCTTGTGCATTCACTCTTCTGTGCCCTTTCTCCCCATTCAGTCCCTCCCCCCCACCTCCACTCTCATTATCTCACTACCTCTCCTATTTCCACCCCTTCTCTTGTCCCCGGCCTCCCTCTCATTCTCAAATGGAAGCAGAAAACACTGGCAATACTCATCAGGTCAGGCTGCATCCATGGGAAGAGAAGCAGAGCTAATGTTTCAGGTCGAAGACCCTTCATCCAGAAGATTACGCTACATGCGATCCATGGAGACTTGATTCAAAACTGGCCACGGAAGGTAGAAGGTAGTGGTGGAGACTTTTGACTTTGATTTTGAGGGGTGTTATCCTGACAGGAGATCTGTGACCAGTGGTGTTCTGCAGGGATCAATGCTGCAACCTCGGTTGCTTGTGATGTATATAAATGATTTGGGCAAAGTATAGGTGGTCAGCATAGTAAGTCTGCAGACAACACAAAAGTTGGTGGAGTTGTGGATAGCAAGGAAGGTTGTCAAAGGATTCAGCAGAATGTAGACCCGTTGGAATATGGGCAGAGAAATGGCAGATGCAGTTTAACCCATAGAAGTGTGAGGTGTCGCACTTGGGGAGGTTAAATGTAAAAGAAAAATATACAGTAAATGACAGGACCCCTAGGAGCACTGAGCTTAATCAAAGACCCCACCCACCTGGGTCATTCTCTCTTCTCTACTCTTCCATCAGGTAGAAGATACAGGAGCCTGAGGGTACGTACCACCAGACTTCAGGACAGCTTCTATCTCACTGTGATAAGACTGTTGAACAGTTCCTTTATACGATAAGATGGACTCTGATCTCACGATCTACCTTGTGACCTTGCACCTCATTGTCTACCTGCACTGCACTTTCTCTGTAGCTGTGACACTTTACTCTGTACTGTTATTGGTTTTACCTGTACTACATCAATGCACTCTGTACTACCTCAATGTATCTGCACTGTGTAATGAATTGACCTGTATGATCGGTATGCAAGACAAGTTTTTCACTGTACCTCGGTACAAGTGACAATAATAAACCAATACCAATACTGAGGTACAGAGGGTAATGGGGTACAAGTTCATAGCCCCCTGAAAGTAGCAACACAACTTAGATGGGATGGTAAAGAAGGCATAATGCATGCTTGTCTTCATCAGGGAGGGTGTTGAGTATAACAGTCAGGAAGTCATGTTGCAGTTGTATAAAACTTTGGTTAGGCCACATTTAGAGTTTTGCATGCATTTCTGGTCGCTGCATTATAGGAAGGACATGGAAGCTTTGGAGAGGTGGCAGAAGAGGTTCACCAGGATGTTGCCTGGATTATACAGTATTCACTTTAAGGAGAGGTTGGACAGACTTGGATTGTTTTCTCTGGAACGTCAGTGGCTGAGGGGTGACCTGACAGAAGTATATAAAATTATGAGGGGCATGGATAGAGTAGGTAGTCAGTGTCTTTCCCAGGGTGGGAAATGGCAAACACAAGAGGGCATAGGTTTAACGTGAGAGGGAAATATGTTTAAGGGAGATTTACAGGGCAAATATTTTTACAAAGAGAGTGGTAGGTGCCTGGAACACACTAGATTAAGTGGTGGAAGCAGATACAACAGCAATGTTTAACGGACACATGAACAGGCAGGGAATGGAGGGCTATGGACCACATGCAGGCAGACGCGAAGTTTAAATTAGCATCATGGTCGGCACAGACAAGGTGGGCTGAAGGGCCTGTTCCTGTGCTGTACTGATCTGTATTCTATGTTCCTTCTCCTTTCCCCAGCCCCTCCCCTGCCCTTATCCCCATTCCATCCAGGTTCCCGTCTCTGTCCCTTTGCGTGTCTCTTGTTCCTCCCCCCATCCTATCTCCTGTCTCCCTCTCTCACCCCTTTCAGTAATTACCCCAGCTTCGACTGTTCCTCTTTGCTTTGATTTCAGTTTCAGTACCTGCTGATGGATTTTAAGATCTTAATGAATGTACTTTATCCCTGACAGTCTCTGGCATTCTTTGGACCTTCCATTGATTTTCTTTAAAATCCTTATAAATGGATGGAACTTCCTGTCCTTAATGGTTCTCTGCTCAAACCCTTCAGTAACTGACCTTTTCGATCTCCCCATTACTTTCCCTATCTGGTAAGGCCTGGCTCCAGTTGATGGGTTTGCAGAGACATTAAAAAGACTTTCCTTTAAAACTAATGAAAAACAAAATCTCTTTTGAGAATGCAACATCTTATGAAAGATCCCAAAAGGAACATGGTTCACTTCAAGCAATAAATTCAATATTTTCATCTTGATGGTGTGTTGTGGCTGACTGGTGAAGTGGCTTGATTGTACCTGGGGGAAACAACTAAAGCAACTTAGAAATTGTGAGCATATGTGCCAGGGCTGTACTAATAAATCACTGCAGCAAGAGGATTGCATTGGGGAAAGTCCAGGGGTCTTAAGTGAGTTGGCACTCACGTAGCAGTTGGCTGTGAATAGGATAGTATAGCACTCTCATGTCATTGATTGTAACTAGTATTAACTAAGTAATATTTCTCAAATAATGAAAGTAAACAAAGTGGAAATGCACTCACTTACTGTTATTCTGTTATAAGAAATAGCAAAGTGAGTAAATCTACTTTATACATCAGCAAAAAAACAAACTGCTGGAGGAACTCAGCCGGTCAGGCAGCGTCTGTGGAGAGAAATGGACAGTTGACGTTTCAGGTTGAGATCCTTCTTCTGGACTGAAAGAGTAGAGGGGAGATGGCCGGTATAAAGAGGTGAGGGGGAGGGGTGAGGCAAGAGCTGGCAGGCGATAGGTGGATCCAGGTGAGGAGGGGGCGATTGGCAGATGGAGGAGGGGGGAGTGGAGGTAGCGACAGAGGCTGGGAGGTGACAGGTGGAGGCGACAAAGGGCGGTAGATGATGGAATCTGATAGGAGAGGAAGGCGGAGCACGCAACCAAATGAGGGAGGTGGGAAGATTGGGAGAGGGGACCCAGTGGGAGGGGTGTGCGGGTGACGGACAGATGGAGTAGGTAGAGAAGGGGAGAAGCCGGTTGATGGTGGGGGATCCTGGAAAGAAGGGTGGGCATAGGAGGACCCCGACTGGTCAGAAGGAGGGTGAAAGTGACAGAGGGGAACAGGTTACTTGAAACTGGAGACTTCAATGTTCACGCGGTTGGACTGTAGACTACCCAGGCAGAACATGGGATGCTACTCCCCTAGTCTGCACTTGGTCTCACCCTGGCAATGGAGGAGGTTGAGGACAGACAGGGCGGTGAAGGAATGGGGAGGGGAAGTGAAATGGCTGGCAACTGGGAGCTCCAGATGGCCACGGCGGACAGAGCACAGGCGCTGGCCAGAACGGTCACCTAGTCTGCGCTTGGTTTCACCGACGTAAAGGAGGCCGCGTCGAGGGCACTGAATGCAGTAGACGAGGTTGGAGGAGTGAACGTCTGCCTCGCTGTTTAGGTCCCTGGATGGAGGTGAGGGAGGAGGTGTAGGGACAGGTGTTACACCTCCTATGGTTGCAGGGGAATGTGCCTGGGGGGGGGGAGGAGGGGGGAGGGTTGAGTGGGCTAGGGGGTCACAGAGAGAGTGATCTCTGTGGAAAGCGGTGGGAAAGGGAAGATGTGGTGGGATCCCGTTGTAGCTGGTGGAAATTTTGAAGAACCAAGTGCTGGATGTGGAGTCCAGTGGGGCGATAGGTGAGGACCAGGGGAACTCTATCCCCGTTCTGTCCAGTGGGGGGAGGCAGGGTGAGAGCTGAGGTGCAGGAAATGGAGGAGATGCAGGTGGCGGCTCCATCAGCCACAGTGTTGGGGGAGGAGCCCTGTTTCCTGAGAAAGGAGGACAACTCGGAGTCGAAGGCCTCATCTCGAGAACAGACACAGTGGAGATGGAGAAACTGAGGGAAAGGAATGGTGTCCTTACAGGAGACAGGGTGGGAGGAGGTGTCGAGGTAGCTGTGGGAGCCAGTGGGTTTGCTGCAGGTGTCAGTGCATATTTTGTCTCCTGAGATGAAGACAGAGAGATCAAGAAAGGGGAGAGAGGTGTCAGAATGGTCCAGTGGTATTTAAGGGCAGGGTGGAAATCAGTAGCGAACTTGATGAAGTTGACGAGCTCTGCGTAGGTGCAGGAGGCAGCAGCAGTGCAGGAGGCAGAAGCAATGCAGTCGTCGATGTAGCAGAGAAAGAGTTGAGGAGTTCCCAAGAGTTACCCTGACAATAGCAACAACAACCAACAACTGACCTTAAAAAAGTTGGTGATCCCTTTAAATAGTATTGGTGGGTTTCTTCTTGCATACGTTGAGTAGAGTGTGATTTAGGGAATACATTGGAAACACAACAGACTGGAAGACAGAGCAACAATCTGCTGGAGGAACTCAGCAGGTCGAGCAGCATTTGTGGGAGGAAAGGAATTGTTGATGTTTTCAGTCAAGACCCTGCATCAGGACTGAGAGTGGAGGGGGAAGGTAGCCCATATAGAGAGGAGAGGGGGAGGGGTGAGGCAGGGTCCAGTCATTTCTGCTTTCAACCACCAACGCCGCCTCCTTCCAAACAGAACAGAGATAGAGTTACCCGTATCCTTGTTTTCACCCCACCGGCCTACGCATCCAGCACATTGTCTTCGCCGTTTCCCCCAGCTACAACGTGATCCCACCACCAGCCATCTGTTGTTCCCCCCACCCCTTTCTGCCTTCCACAGGGACCACTCTCTCCACGACTCCCTGGGCTGCTCATTCCTCCCCACCCACCCCTCACTGCCTCCTGGAAATTCCCCCTGCAAGAGTGGGAGGTGCAACACTTGTTCCTACACGACCCGAGGAATTTCCACAGGAGACCGTAATCAAATAAAGATGTCATCAAATGAAATAATAGTTTCACTTAAAACCAATTCACGCTCCATTAAAAACTGTCTCCCAGTCAGCAGTCGGCAGTCAACCGGAATCAGTTTAAAAGTACCTTCCATAAGCCACAATGAAAGAGTTGGGGACCGATTTTATTGCAGTCTACACTGTGGGTATCGGCGGCTGCCCATAGATTGTACCACGGGTTGTAGGATCAGGGATATGGAGATCCTCAGAGGTTATGGGTGTGGGTGCAGGCACAACCGCAGGGATGGGAAGAAATTTAATTCACTGGATACTTCCCGTAACCTCGGAAACAGAACGTAGAGAGGGTAGGTTAAAACATCCGAGGGGAATAAGTGGGGTCAAGTTCTCAGCTCTGCCTGAGGCCTTCGATCACGTTGCTGTGGTGACTATTCCAGGAGTGCCCAATGTCGGGCTGTCCTTGAGCCTTGAGCCAATACACCGGAAAATGCTCCAAAGGAAATTATACAATCCCATGGGCAACCGGCACAGAAATCACATCACTTGACACAAGGATGACAAGGTCTAATTTGATCCAGGTTCCACTTGGGATCACGTTCTCTTCCAGAGATTTTCAAAGGCATCGCATGGATCAACCAAATTTCTGTCCCATAGTCTATTCTTTACCCAATGGAATGACAACTAAACAGCTTGTTTTCGCTGAAAACACTGAGGGACTCAGCAGGTCAGGCAGCATCTATGGAAGGAAATGGACAGACAACGTTCTGGGTTGAGACCCTTCATCTGGACTGTAGTCTCCTGTGTCTCCAGCTTTGTTTTCACTATTTGACAAACTTATAAACAGAAGTATTCAAAACATGAAATTTTTTTTAACCTTTGCCCTGGTTGATTAAAATGGTGTTCTGCAAATTAACCCTTTGTTGCTGGGAGAGTCTGAACCAGAAATGGAGAGTTGGCGACTCCAGGATGAATGAATTAATGGAAAATGAATGAAGCAAAGCCAGAATGAAGGACACCCAGTAAATCAAGGTCAAAGTCAAAATCAAAGTCGAGTTTAATACCATATGCACAAGTACATGTGTGCACAGGTGCAATGAAAAACTTACTTGCAGCAGCATCACAGGCACATAACATCAGATAAGCAGCGTTCACAAGAGCACACTCATAAAGTAAACATAAATTATACACAATTTTTACAAGAAAGAACACAATTAGAACAAAAAAACACTAAGTCCATTTTAGTGCAAAGTGATCAAAGTGGTCACAGTGTTGGAGTGATTAGGATTTTGCTGGTTGGTTCAAGAAATGAATGGTTGAAGGGAAGTAGCTTTTCCTGATCCTGGTGGTGTGGGACTTCAGGCTTCTGTACCTCCTGCCCGATGGTAGCTGCGAGATGATGGCACGGCCTGGATGGTGGGGATCTTTGATGATGGATGTTGCCTTCTTGAGGCAGCGTCTCCTGTAGATACTACCCATGGTGGGGAGGGATGTGCCCGTGATGTATTGAGCAGAGTCCATTGCTCTCTGCAGCTTCTTACATTCCTGTACATTCGGATTGTCACACCAGACCCTGATGCAACCAGTCAGGATACTTTCAACAGTATATCTGCAAAAGTTTCTTTGAGTGTTCGGTAACATTCTGAACCTCCTTAACATCCCAAGAAAGAAAAGACGCTGGCGCGCCTTCCTTGTGATTGTACCTATGTGCTGGGCCCAGGACAGGTCATCCGCTATGTTACCGCCCAGGAATTTAATGCTGCTGACTCTCTCTGCCGCCGATCCCCCACATGCTCACCTGTCTACATTGTAAGGGGACTTAAGGCTCTGTATTAAATGTTAATATCCAAAGAACACTCTCACTTAAGGAACAGAGGAGGAATAAACATCTTCATTTATTTATTTTTAAAGTAAAATTCTCATGAGACAAACAGCACCAATGGCCTGAAAGAATGCAGTAAATTGAAGCACTTTAGCCCTTGCTGAGTAGCAGCAGCTTTACTGAGTTGCTGTGGGTTGCACAGCTTGCTGTGGTGAATTAGTTATTCTGGCAATATTCTGTGAGCAATGCCTTGGGGAATCTGCTGGAACAAGGCGCAGAAGCGATTAAAATTTGCACAATCACGGCATTCTTGTGTGCTGGAGGCATTTGACAGATGGAAGTATGATTACATATCATTCACAATAAACTTCCAGTTGGTGTAGGCTGGTGGACGGTTTGACTGTCAGGCCTTACAGCAGTGCTGGACAGCAAGTTGTAACTCCTTTCATTCTCTTAGCTCTTGGTAATGATAAGATCATATGGAGGAATAAGGATCGAGAGGGGTCGTCACTCTTTATTCACTGTGCAACTAGGTCATAGCTGGTTGTACCTGATCTCCATTTACACAACTGCAGTCCAAAACAATGTGCCGAATGGTCTTAGACACGGCCGGCTTCCCGGACTCGTCCTACTCACCTTGCCCACACTTACGTTTCCAGGATATGGAAGGTGCGATGAATTGATTCAAGGTCCCAGTGACGTCAGAGAACTGCTCGGGCCTGACTTAGTGCATGAATTGCCTGGACACAGTTGGTTAATGAATTGCCCAGGGCTGAGTTGATTAATGAATTGGGAGTTGGCTCCAAGTGGCAAGTAAGCCTTGGGCAGTGTATCCTGAGGCCCCAGCCTGACACCCTTTGACAGAGTTGGCTGGGTTTCAAATAATTATAAAGATAAAAGTTATTAATAAATTAATAAATTATAGTGAACTTACAGGTCATCAGCAAAGTGTTGGAAATTATGGAAACCCTACTTATACACTCATGACTGTGTGGCCAGATTCTGCTCTAACTCATTTACAAGTTTGCAGATGACACTACTGTTGTGGGCTAAATTGCAAATAACGATGAGTCGGAGTACAGGAAGGAGACAGAGAGCTTAGTGGCATGGTGTTATAATAACAACCTTTCCCTCAATGTCAGCAAAACAAAAGAGCTGGTCATTGACTTCAGGAAGGGGGGTGCTACACATGCTCCTATTTACATCAATGGTGCTGAGGTCAAGAGGGTTGAGAGCTTCAAGTTCCTGGGAGTGAACATCACCAATAGCCTGTTCTGGTCCAACCTAGAAGCCACGGCCAAGAAAGCTCACCAGCACCTCTGCTTCCTCAGGAGGCTAAAGAAATTTGGCATGTCCCCTTTGACCTTCACCAATTTTTATAGATGCACCATAGAAAGCTGGCTTGGTTTGACAACTGTTCTGCTCGAGACTGCAAGAAACTGTAGAGAGCTGTGGACACAGTTCAGCACATCACGGAAACCAGCCTCCCCTCCGTGGACTCTGTCTACACTTCTCGCTTCCGCAGTAAAGTAGCCAACATAGTCAAAGACCCCAGTTACCCTGGACATTCTCTCTTCTACCCCATCCCATCAGGCAGAAGATACAGAAGTCTGAAAGCACGTACCACCAGGCTCAAGGACCGCTTCTATCCCGCTGTGAAAAGGCTATTGAATGGTCCCCTAGTATGATAATATGGATTCTCAACCTCACAATCTACCTCGTTATGATCTTGCATCCTATTGTCTACCTGCAGTGCACTTTCTCTGTAACTGTAGCACTATATTCTGCATTCTGTCATTGCTTTACCTTGTGCTACCTCAATGTACCAATGTGATGAAGTGATCTGTATGGATGGCATGCAAGACAAAGATTTTCACTGTACCTCGGTACGCGTGACAATAATAAACCAGTTTACCAATTTACCAAGCTGTGCCATAAAGTAGCACAAACTCACCAATAACCAGGCCTTTTCACCAACAATCATGCAGGTTGCAGCAGATACGTACAATGTATCTGGGGTACAGGTGAGGTCCCACACGTGGTCAGTCTGGGGTACAGGTGAGGTCCCACACGTGACCAGTCTGGGTACAGGTGAGGTCCCACACTTGGCCAGTCTGGGGTACAGGTGAGGTCCCCTCCCCCCCCATACACTCTCTGATTACCTGTTCCTGAGATTACAGGAAAAATACAATGAATTAAATTTCTACTGAATTGGGTGGTATTTTGTTGGATAATTAGTCACTGATCACACAATATTCTGGCAGCCTTTTTGTGGATGGCATGATAGCACAGCCAGTAGAGCCGCTGCCTCACAGCTTCACTGACACAGGTTCAATCTTGACCTCGGGCACTTTCTGTGTGGTGTTTGCACGTTCTCCCTGTGACCATGTGGGTTTCCCCCATGTGCTCCCGATTCCTCCCACATTCGAAGATTGTAGGTTGGTAGGTTAATTGGCCGCTGTAAAGTACCCCTGGTATTTAGGTGTGTGGTGTAATCCTGTGATATTGATGGGAAAGTGGGGAGAATAAAAAATGAGATGAATGTAGTTGGTTAGTGTGGAATAAAAGGGGATTAGTGTGAGGTTAGCGTAGATGTGTGCTTGATGGTCAACGTGGTCTCAATGGGCTGAAGGACCTGCTTCCGTCCTGTTTGATTCTGCGACTCGATCACGATGTGAGTGATATAAACACTGTGCCTCTTCACCACTGTCATGCCTCTTGCTCCAGATGCACGGTAGTGTAGTGGTTAGTGTAACGCTTTACAGCGCCAGCGACCTGGGTTCAATTCCGGCCACTGTCTGTAAGGAATTTGTACCTTCTCCCTGTGTTTGCGTGGGTTTCCTCCGGGTGCTCCGGTTTCCACCCACATTCCAAAGACGTACGGGTTAGGAAGTTATGGGCATGCTATGTTGGCACCGGAACCGTGGCAACTCTTACGGGCTGCTCCCAGAACACAGTACGCAAAAGATGCATTTCACTGTGTGTTTCGATGTACATGTGACTAATAAAGATATCTTATACCTTATACCTTATAAGGCATGGCTTGGTTAGCTCACCGGAGATGTGGGCCCTGCTCTATAGTGTAAAGGCTGGCATGCCCACGCCATTAGGTCACAGGGAGAGAGGCAAACATTGGGCTGCCACTTAAAATGTAATTCTTTAGAAGAGGTCGAACAGCCACTCTGGACAGTGACAGTGAATAGCTCATCTGCTCCCAGTCATTAGGCTGCAGCTGATGGATAACAAGCCCCTGTTGTGTCAGGGAAATAGGGCTGATTGTGAGTCAGTGGGTGAGCTGTAGTGTGAAGTGATGTTCATTCACCTGACAAATACCGTGCTTAAATCAGAGCAAATTTTATCACTTTATTCATGCAGTGGCAACTGAAATGAGTATAAATATTCAACACATTGATCACAGTCCTCAATCACTGGAGATTGTCAGGAACCCAACGTCACTGATTGATGCCACCCAGCTCACTGTGAGTTGAGAGTAGATGGAAGGAAGAGATCATGAAACGGGAATCTGCACTGACAACCTTTCACCAGACACCATATTAATACTCGGCACCTATTTAATTCATATATTTCTATAAGACATGGCTTAGCTGCCAATACACAACCTAGGCTGCAACACCTAGTTACACTACTGAGAAAATCCTGCACCCAGGAGGTGCTGTCTTTCTCTCAAGATCTTTACCTGGAAATTAGATTGTGCAGCATTATGGTTTAAGGTTATTAAAATTAAAATTTGAATGAAAATCAGGAACTTAATGCACATTTGACAGTTCCTCTGTGAAGCTTCTGCATAAAACATGCAGAGTCCTCCTATACAGACATGCAGTGTTCAGTCACACAATGGCAACACTCATCCAGATGTGCACCATTTTCATTCCTACTGGAGTAGCCCACGTTTCTGCATTACGTTCCTGTGTAGAGACTCTCACTGTCCTTATGAGGTCGTGTTCTGTGTAACTCGGAGGGACCACCTTGAGTAACGCCCAGCACAGGGCTGGAAACTTGAGGAGTTCTATGCAATGTCTTGCTTTGCCCATCACATGGCACTCTCTCCCCCATGGTATAGACACCCTCTCATTACCCTAAACATCCCTTCCAATCCATTACACACCCTCTCAGCCCCAACCTCCCATCCCTGGCTGCAGTTTCTTTAGCGCTCTCACCAATAGTGACCATTCAACCCTTCTCCACAACGCAAACAAATTCTTGGTTGTTCTGGTTTCCTCAGTGTGTTGGCAGGGTAATGGACTGTTGTAAGTTGCCCCTGGTGTGTGGGTGAGTGATAATATCTTGGGGGTAGTTGATGGAAAGTAGAGAGGATGGGTTACATGGAAAATTACTGGGGGCATGGGATTGCTTTGGTGAGCTGCCAAAGACACGATGGGTAAAAGATAATATTTATAAGGTTATTTAATAGTCACATGTACATCGAAACACACAGTGAAATACATCTTTTTGCGTTACTGAGAATGTGCTGGGCAGCAGCCCGCAAGTGTCGCCATTCTTCCTGCGCCAACATAGCACGCCCACAGCTCCTAACCTGTACGTCTTTGGAATGTGGGAGGAAACCAGAGCACCCGGAGGAAACCCGTTGCAGACACGGGGAGAACGTACAAACTCTTTACAGACAGCAGCGGGAATTGAACCCAGGTTGCTGGTGCTGTAATAGCGTTACGCTAACTGCTACACTACCGTGCCACCCAAATGGCCTTCTTCTATGCAACGAGAAATATGGAAGTATGGATTCTCCGTGTGAGCTGGACATTTGCTGCAACACAGCAATGCAATTAATATTGGGGTTACATGGCATTGCAGGCTGTCCAGGGAGAACCATCCCAAGCCCAAACCAACAAAAGGAAGTCCCTAGAGTACCAGGGACAGTGGAGGAGGGAGAGTACCCTGCCTTACTGTGCCCACTCTCACTCAGCACCAGTGAGGGCATCATCATGGTTTTCATCCGGATTCCAGCATCTGCAGTCCTTTGTTTCTCCAGCAAATGGAAGGTCAGTGGGGCGCAAAGTTCGAATATCCCCACCAAAGTGTCCTGGTATCAGTCAGGGGAGCTATGGAGGGTGAGCGCAAGGGTAGACAAGGATGCAGTGGTTGGATGGGTGAGCCATTGAAGGAGGTGGGTGCAGTGGGGAAGCTTTGGGTGAGATTTACAAACAACCACCCTCAGTGATACATTTTGAGCTTACATCTGCTCATACTTTGCATAATCATCCCCCCCATTCCTCTCTGATCCACCAGCCCCAGCCTTTTGCCCAGCACACATTCTCTGCAATGGAGGGTGATCGTAGGTGGATTGTGCTACCAGGTCCTATTGAATCAGGGGCCATGTCCTGGGCTGGAGAGCCCTGGGGCCTTGCTACATTTGTTTTCAAAAATAAACTTCATTCATAATAAAAATATATACAAAAGAAGAAACCGTGCAAAACTTTTACATTGATGGTCAATACATTCAGTCCTCTTAACTTATGTTTTTAAAACCATAGCACCATTTTCACTCATATGGCCCCCTGGGGTCATGCACCCTTTTATTATTTGAGGGGCTTCCCCACCTGACTTTCCCACAGAGCCTTAGCATTGGCTGCACCGAGCTTCAGTGCGTCCCTCAGCATGTACTCCTGCAGCTTGGAATGTGCTAGTCGGCAGCATTCCCTGAAGGACATCTCACAGTGCTGGGAGACCAACAAGTTTTGGGCAGACCAAAGGGTGTCTTTCACAGAGTCAATAACCTTCCAGCAGCCCCTGATGTCTGCCTCGGTGTGTGTCCCTGGGAACAGCCCGTAGATCAGAGAGTCTCCTGTTATGCAGTTGCTGGGGATGAACTGTGAACAGGACCCCCGCATCCTTCTCCACACTCTCTTAACAAATCCACAGTCTGCAAAGAGGTGGGTGGCCGTCTCTTCCCCACCGCAGCCGTCCTGAGGGCAATGTGCATTGGGGATGATATGTCATCTGTACAGGAAGGATCTGACTGCGAGGGCCCCACATTTGTATGGGAGCCCGGCTCACACCTCGAAGAACCACCCACTCCCTGCTCTCAGTGGACATCAAGGTGAGGGATGTTAATGCAAGCAAAGTGATTTTGACTGCCCAGCATCAATGGCATGGCAGTGGGGTCAGATATTTTTGAAAAAGGCAAAGATATCTCTACACCATCCTAATTCTCGAAGAATGTGCAGCAGGAAGACATGGTCCATTTCCAGCTCCCACCTTCCTGGCTGAAAGCTGGTGTTGAGGCTGGAATACCAAGTCATGATCTTGTGCAGATCCTGAGTGCAGTCCTACTTTCAGTACCAGGATCTGCACTGGGTTCTGGACTCACCAAAGACTTCCAGGTACTTTTCTTTAAAATAGAGAATTCAAGTTTGAAATTGGTAGGTTTTGGCTGAGATAGGTATCGAGAATAAAGGTCAAGGTCGGGTTCATTGAGCTGAGATAAAGAGCAGGCATCAGTCGGTTGAAGAGTAAAGGTACTGAATAATTTCAAATTTTCTCTTGTTCTGTTTCTTTTATGGCTTTGATGGAGATAACAGAGGAGATCTTATCTTAGGTGGGAATGGTAAATGGTGTAGAAAATATAAACCTGGAAAAATATTTCAAATTTAATCATGACAAGCAGGTGAGGAGATTGGTCCAAACCAGCAGAAGGAAAACCTGAAAAAAAACGGCCCCACATCACAATACTCAGTGGTGTTTCAAAGCACATTGATGTAAGGTTTGACCTGATGCTGCGAAGATTCACTTCGCACAAGGTTTGATCGAAGTGTGGAATAGATTTCTGGGCAGGGCAGTAGCAGCAAGTCTTGGAGTTACTTGTGAAGAACTGGATACTGATGGATGTTTGGATTAAGATGAATTTCTTCATCCATTTTCTGATGCTGTGACTGTTACTCTGGGGCACTTTGTTGTTTCTCTACATGCACAGAATCCCTCATTTCTTTTCCTGTGTAGAATAAATTGACAAGTAATTTCGACTGAGAGGCAGATGCCAGAGGCCTATTGCTAGTTCCTTTGATTGTAGATCAGCACTATAAAGATATTGTTGTTTGATGCTATAGAACTGGAACACTTATGATAGCATTGATCACTGATAGTTACATCAATTATGCTTTTATCTGGACATGCTTGTATCTTTCCAAAATAATTCTGTGGATATCCTTTGTGTTTATGTACATTATGTTATTATTATTATTGATTTAGTGGCTTTATTCTTCCATTGGGAGGTTTACAGGTAGCTCCTGTGTACTGGCCCAGTTTAATTAAGGCAACACAGTGATGTAGCAGGTGGTGCTGCTGTCTCATAGTTCCAGCAACCTGGGTTTGATCCTCATCTGGGTTCCTTCCTTTGTGGATTTCATTCACTGATGCGGAATTGGATTGGATATTCTGAATTTCGTCCACAAATGTCCTGCACTCATACATCTGCTGCTGTGATCCCTCTTGAATGCCTAATGCAACAATCCCACTGGACGAGAAGGCAGCAACATAATCCATCCGTTTCTCAAGGCCCTCTGACTTTCTCCCTGTGTCTTCATGGGTTTCCTCCAGTTCCCCTGTTTCATGTTGGTTTACAGCTTACATGGTGATTGTAAGTTACCCTCAGTGTAGGCAGGTAACAGGAGAATTAGGAGGAGTTGAGGGACATGTGAAAGAGGATAAATTTCAGTGAAATAAATGGAATTGGTCTGTGAACCGACATAGATGTGAGGGGCTAAGGTTGTAAGAGAATGTGTGAATGTGACTAACCAGAGATTAAATAGCTGAGGCGCTTCAATATATTTTGAGTATAAACTAGGTTCCTCTGTTTCTCTGACATAACTGACACCTCATCCTTTACTTGAACATCCATGCCCTTCCTCACATTGTGACCGCAGTCCCTGCTATAACCAGGGCGCAGTGCGTTAGCCTGCCGGACTTCTTCAGCAATATCACCGCTTTGGGCAGCAGGTGCGTGGGAATGCCAGCAGTTCTGAGCTCCCCTCCAAGTCACACACCTTCCCCATTTGACCGCTCATCACCATCATATCCAAATACCGGAGTTCCCTTCCTAACAGCGATTTGGAATTAGAATTGGAATTGGAATTGGTTCATTACTGTCACATGTACCGAGATACAGTGGAAAACTTAGTTTTGCAAGTCATCCATACAGATCATTTCAAAACATAAGTACCTTGAGGTAGTACAATGGAGAAGCAATAACAGAATGCAGAACATAGTGTTACAGAGAAAGTACAGTGTACATAGACAATAAGATGCAAGGCCATGACGAGGTAGATTGTGAGGATAAGAGTTCATCTTTAATGTATCAGAGGTCCATTCAAGTGTCTTATAACAGTGAGATAGAAGCTGTCCTTGAGCCTGGTGGTGTGTGTTTTCAAGCTTTTGTATCTTCTGCCCAATAGAAGGGGGAAGAAAAGAGAATATCCGGGGTGAGAGGGGTCTTTGATTATGCTCTACACTTCAGCGAGAAGTGTAGACTTAAGTGCAGACAATTTAGGAATAACATTACACCGTGGACTGCAGAAGTCACCACCATCTCAGAGCAGCTGGGTGGGTAAGAAATTACAGCTTTGCCAGCCACGTTCCATGTGGCAAGGATGAGTGACTGACCCCATCCACAATGAGGTGGAGAATTCAGTGCAGAACGGTGGCAGGAGAGGGGCTGGCTCCCATTCAGCTGCAGCGTGTTCCACTAAATAACATTACAATCTTTGGAATTTGAGGTGTAATTATAGTCATAGAGCCCTAGAGTCACACAACACAGAAACAGGCCCTTCGGCCCACTGAATCCATACCAACCATCAACCAGCCATTCACACTAATCCTACATTAACCTCCTTGCGCTGTGTCCCAGCTGAATCCCTTCCCCTCTCCCCCACCTGGCTCCAGCTGCCCATCATCTCCCTCCTCACCTGGTTCCACCTATCGTCAACCAGCTCCTGCCTCACCTCCTCCTCTCACCTCTTTCAACGCCAACTGTCTGTTTCCCTCCACGGATGCTGCCTGACCCATTGAGTTCCTCCAGCTCCTTTGTGTGTTGCTCCAGATTTCCAGCATCTGCAGTCTCTTGCGTCTCCATTTCGCTTTATGTCATTGTGGATATTATATAACAATATAAAACCCCTCTTTCCCTTTGAATAATCGTGCATTAGAATCAGAGGCTATTTATTACAGCTGAGAGAGCCTGATATAGCCTTGGGCATGACAAAGATATTGGAGTAACATTTACAACTACTAATGCTGGGTTGATTGGCTGAGAAATCCTTGTTCCCATCTGCTTTTGGTTGCAGCTAAGTAATGTAACAAACACTTGGACTCTTCGGTGAAATCTTAACAGGTATCCATTATTCATGTTCTTGGAGAACTGCAGCAGACCCGAAATCACCTGACGATGAAATAGTGCAAACTCATATTGATTGTGCATGTTGCAATTTGAAAGCAGACTGAAGACAGCGGAGATTTTCTCTCACCTTCATCACTGAAGGAATACAGATGTGAGATTGCAGAGGGATCATGAGCCTAATCAATCAATTAATATTTCATAGTTTATAAAATGGAGGAATAAATGCCTACAGAAATGGAGGTCAGAATCAATAACTGAATATGTTGGAAATCACTAAGACATTCTATTTCAACCACTGTAACATCTCTTAACACGGCTTTGGCAGTTTATAGAGCCGTTGATGGAGATTGGCCCTTTGGCCCACTGACTCTGCACTGACCCGCAAGCATTCATTTCTGCTGATCCCATTTTATTCTCCCCACATTCCCCTCAAGACGTCCCAGATTCCACTACTCACCTACGTGCTAGAGGCAATTTACATGAGCCCAATGGGCTTTGAGAACATATTGATATAAATGTAATAATTAAACAACCTTCCTGGTAATTGGACAAGTAAATTCAAAGATAATTTGGTGAATCTCTCATTGGTCTAAAAAACAACCCTGCAGGGGAAAAGTACTCGAATAGTATCCCAGAGAGAGAGGGTAATGTAGTAACATCCAAAGCTGCAGTGGTATCCAAGTTAATAATGTATCCAGGACAGTGATGGTATTCAAAACTGGAGTATTATCCAGGACTGGAGTATGGATGGGTGTCACTGCAATTAATCAGCAGGTCACTAGATGTAGAAGGACCATTTGCTAGAGGCAAGCTAATCTCTGGCTCTGGGCTTACAGTGCAGAGTGGACCAGACAAATGAGAAAGGGCAAACTGATCACACATTGCACTTGCTTGTAAGTAATGATCTGTCTGTGACTGAGCAAGCCTGGAATACCACTCTATCTGTTGAAACTAAGTAATAGTTTCATCCTAAACCTCTGCTCCAAATTGTTCCAATAATGGGTCAGGACTCAACACTGTAGCAGAATCCTAGAACATGCTTACAGGCCCTGTTAGTCCATCATGGTCCAGAGGGAGGATTTATTCATTTGGGCCTTTCACTGGGAGTACCCTGTTTGTGTCATGGTTCCGAGTGCTGGCCCTTAATTCGGCCCCATTGATGGTGCCTCGTTGTGTAGCACATGGTTTCCATGCACTACTAATTGCATAACAACACGCACCTGAGCCCCATCAGGAGACTAGCATAAGACCTCTGGTTTCACTAGCACTAGTTGCCAGAGTATTGGTCAACTTTTGGGTATACTTTGTCTCTTGGCTGCTTAGAACTGGCAACTCTAGTGCCGTCCTGGTTTCACTGTTCCTCTTAGGATATTCAGTTTTTGTGTTGGGATCCCACCTCAGAGCCCTGAGGCAAGATTCCTTCTGATTGCTGCCTGTGTTTGGTTCTGAGGAAACATCCTGACTCTGGTCTCATACCAGTGCACTGCATTTGGGTTCTCTGTGACCTTGCTGTTCACTTGACATTGTGACAGAATACTCTGGCCACCATGAACCCAGTGGACATCAATCCCCTGTATGAAGCCCTCATCAGCCAAGACTCGCTTCTGGGCTGGCATGACCAGCAGCTCCAGGAGGTTATGGCAGACTGCTGTACCCTAGCAGTGACTGTTGGGCAGGTCAGTGAACAGATCAGCTGAGTCTCTACTCTTCTTACCTCCTCCACTCTGAGAACTGTCTGACCAGCCCAGACAACCTGTAGGAGCATCACCCTATGGTTTGATGACCTGATCACCCAAAGAACCGCACGTACCTGACCCAGAATCCTACACTGGGGATCTGGGAAAATGCCAGTCCTTCCTACTACTATGCTCATTAGTACTTGAGCAGTGGCCCTCCACCTACACCACTGAGAGATCCAAGATCTCATTTATCGTGGGGTTGTTGTGAGGAAGTGTGATGGAATGGGCCACTGCCATCTGGGACAATCAGCCAGAGACCTGCTCCTCATTTCATACCTTCATCGCAGAAATGAGAAAGGTCTTTGACCATCTCATCAGGGGTAAGGAGGCAGCCAAACGACTACTCACCCTCTGTCAGGGCTCCTGCAGTGTCGCAGAATACTCTGCGGTGTTCTGAACCTTAGCGGCTGACTTGGGGTGGAATGAGGAGGCTCTCCAGGGGGTTTTTCGGCAAGACCTCTGCAACAGGATAAAGGACGAGTTGGTGGTACGAGATAATACAACCAGCCTGGATGCCTTGATCTCCCTAGCTACCAGACTGGACAACCGACTCTGGGAATGGCAGAGAGAGAGGACGGTTTGTCCAACACCTCCATTCACCCCATGGGTCATCTTCCCAGCCTCTCCTGACCTGAGCATCTCTGCTCCTAGAGGCGCTCCCGACCCAGCCGATTGCACGACCGTGGGGAGCAACCAATGCAACTGGGACGGAACCGCCTTTCCCCCTCCAAAAGACGTCAGAGGTTAAGAGCTGGGAGTTGACTCTATTGTGGCCAGCCTGGCCATTTTCTTGCCACTTGTGCCCTTTGGCCAAGAGGAGAGGGCTCACCAGTAGAGAGGGGGTCCTGGTGAGCCAGGCAACTTTCCCTATGGTCTCCCAGAACCAGATGCTGATCCCAGCCACCATAAGACACCTCCAACGATCCCTGTCCCTTTCTGCTTTGGCGGACTCTGGCGCCGAGAGAAATCTGTTGGATGAAGACGTAGCCTCCCGGGCCGGGATTCCTCTGGAGCCACTGAGTACCCCTCTAGAAGTTTGGGTGCTAGATGGCAGACTGTTGAGCCGCATCACGCACCGTACACCTCCGCTGTCATTGCTGATCTCTGGAAACCATCAGGAACAGGTCCAATTTCACCTGATAAACTCCCTGCAGATGCTGATGGTTCTTGGGTACCCCTGGTTGAGCCGCCACAATCCTCGCCTCGATTGGGCCACAGGCAGGATAGTCAGTTGGAGTCTGTTCTGCCACTCCAGTTGGTCCTTTCTCTGGTACAGGCTACAGCTAGTTCGTCTGCCGCTGAAACCCCAGACTCGTCCAGGGTCCCAGCGGAGTATCATGACCTGGGGCACGTATTTAGCAGACAAAGGGCTCTTTCCCTGCCCCCACACTGGCCATACGCTTGCGCAGTTGACATTCTCCCCAGAGCTCTGCTACCTACCAGTCGGCTATATAACTTGCCCTGACCAGAGAGGGAAGTAATGGAGGAGTATATCAATGAATCTCTCTCGATAGGCATTATTCGTCCCTCATCCTCCCCAGTAGGCGCAGGGTCCTTCTTTGTGGGGAGGAAGGACGGCTCACTGCGTCCATGTATTGACTACAGGGGCCTAAATAACATAACTGTCAAAAACAAGTACCCACTGCCGCTCATTGATTCCACTTTTGAACTACTTCACGGGGCCACCATATTCTCTAAACTTGATCTACGAATTGCTTACCACCTGGTCAGGATAAGGGAGGGAGACGAGCGGGAAAACAGCATTTAATACCCCTCGCAGCCACTTCGAAAACCTAGTAATGCCATTCGGCCTCACCGATGCTCCTGCCGGTTTTCAGGCTCTGATCAATGATGTCCTATGAGACTTGATAAATCGCTTTGTGTTTGTCTATCTGGATGACATCCTGATCTTCTCTAGCAGTCTCCAGGAACACAGCCAGCGTGTCCGTTAGGTCCTCCAGAGGCTTTGGGAAAACAAGCTCTCCGTCAAGGCTGAGAAATGTTAATTCCATGTCCCCTCTGTCAGCTTCTTAGGATACATCATTGAGAGCAGCAGAGTAAAGGCAGATCCCAAGAAGATCCTGGCGGTGGCGGAGTGGCCTCGACCCACGCCACGCAAGCAACTCCAACGGTTTCTGGGGTTTGCGAATTTCTATCGCCGTTTCATTAGGGATTATAGTCGGGTGGTGGCACCCCTTACTCAACTCACTTCACCTACGACTCCTTTTCTGTGGAACCCTGAAGCTGACTCAGAGTTCTCAGATCTGAAGAAACGCTTCACATCCTCCAACCATCCTGGTTGGATCCTCCCACATCCAACCAGACCCCTGTAGCCAATTCGTTGTGGAGGTTGACACCTCTGACTCCGGGGTGAGAGCGGTCCTCTCACAACGCTCGGGTTTGGATCAGACTGCACCCCTGTGCTTTTTTTCTCGCTGGTTGAGCCCCACCAAACGTAATTACAACGTGGGAAATCGGGAGTGACTGGCAGTCAAGCTCGTGTTAGATTAGTGAAGGCACTGGCTAGAGGGAGTGGAACATCCGTTTATTGTTTGGACAGACCACAGGAACTTGGAATATATACGAACCGCTTAAACCCCTGAATTCCCCTCAAACCCGGTGGGCATTATTCTTTGGCAGGTTCCGGTTTACGTTAACATATCATCCTGGGTCCAAGAACAGGAAGACCGATGCTCTTTCCTGGCAATACACTACCCAGGAGGACCATCCTTCCCCGGTCTTGTGTGGTGGCGGCCCTCACCTGGGAGATCGAGGCCGTAGTGAAGGATGCCCAACAGACCCAACCTGACCCAGGTAACAGACCACCCAACTGCCTTTTTGTACCAGAGTCCGTGAGGTCTCAGGTTCTGCAGTGGGGACATTCTTCTCATTTTGCCTGCCATCTGGGGATTGATAGGACACTTTTCCTCCTGAAGAGACACTTCTGGTGGCCCTCCATGGATGCTGATACTTGTTCCTTTGTTTCTGCCTGTACTGTCTGCACCCGTGGAAAAGCCTACCACCCACCACCTGCTGGACTGCTTCATCCCTTACCTGTACCTAGCCGTCCGTGGTCCCATATCGCCCTGGATTTTGTCACGGGACTTCCCCCTTCTGATGTGAACACTGCTGTCCTCATCATAGTGGACTGCTTTTCCAAGCAGTGCATTTTGTGACCCTTCCCAAACTCCCTACAGCTCAGGAGACGGCCAACCTGGTCGTCCAACACGTCTTCCACCTCCATGGAATCCCTGCAGACATTGTCTCCGACTGGGGTATGCAGTTTGTCTCTGCAGTATGGAGGTCTTTTTGTCAGGCCCTCGAACGTCCAGAAGCCTATCATCTGGGTTCCATCCACAGACAAATGGCCAGATGGAATAGGCAAATCAAGATTTGGAAACGGCACTACTCTGCGTAAGTGAATGACCCATTGACATGGAGCACCCAGCTTGTTTGGGTTGAGTACGTCCACAACCCTCTGGTCTGCATCGCCACTAGAAGATCCCCCTTCAAATGCTCACTCAGTCACCAACCTCCTCTGTTCTCTATCCATGAAGGGGATATCACCGTGCCCTCAGTTCAGGACCATCTCCGCTGTTGCTGCGAGGTCTGGGAGTACACAGGCTGCCCTGCTCCGTACTGCCGACTGCAACCGGAGATTCGCTGATCGTCAGCGGGTTCCCGCACCAGTGTACCAGCCTGGGCAGAAGATTTGGCTCTCAGCTAAGGACATCCCTCTCAAGGATGAGCCCAAGAAACTAGCTTCTTGCTTCTTGGGACCTTTTGAAATTGAGCAGATCGTCAATCCCACAACGGTCCGGCTCAAATTGCCTACGACTCAGGATACATCCCACTTTCCATGTGTCTCGGGTGAAGCCAGTGGCTAGCGTCCATTGTGCCCTCCAGCCAACCCCCACTGCACCCTACCCCCCCACCCCCCCGGATTGTTGACAACCACCCAGAGTACACCGTCTGGCATTTACTGGATGTACGCTGCTGGGGTAGGGGCCTACAGTACTTGGTCGATAGGGAGGGATACAGTCCAGAGGAACATTTCTGGGTTCCTCACTCCTTCATTTTGGACCCTTCCCTCATTCAGGAATTCCATCAGAACCATCCAGATAAGCCCAGTGGGTCGCCTGGAGGCTCCCATCGAGGGGGGGGGGGGGGATACTGTCATGCCTCTGATTGCTGGCCTTCGATTCGGCTCCATTGGTCACAGGACAAAGGAGCAGAAGTAGGCCATTTGGCCCATTGAGTCTGCTCCAAAGAAAGGGGAGAAAAAGAAATGAGGAATCGGGGTGAGGGTGGTGCCTTGTTGTGTAGCACATGGATCCCATGCACTACTAATCGCATAACCACACACCTGAGCCCCATCAGGAGACGAGCATAAGACCCCCTGGTTTCCACTAGCACTAGTTGCCAGAGTATTCGTCAACCTTTGGGTATACTTTGTCTCCTGGCTGCTGAGAGCTGTCAACTCTAGAGCAGTCCCAGTTTCACCGTTCCTCTTAGGATATCCAGTTTTCGTGTTGGGACCCCACCTCAGAGCCCCGAGGCAAGATTCCTTCCGATTGCCGCCTGTGTTTGGTTCTGAGGAAGCATCCCAACCCCAGTCTCGTACCAGCGCACCACATTTGGGTTCTCTGCGAGCTCGCTCTTTGCTTGACAGGTTGGGGTGGTGCCATTAAGTATCTAAGTGGAACCCTTGGGATGCATGTCTACTTTATATGATGACATGGGATTAGGGGTGTCCTGGGACTTCATGAGAAGTAAGGTTAATTGTAGATTCAAAAAATGGCTGTGGGAAGAGTGAGATGTATTAGTAGTTTGAAAGCAGGGGCATTATGTAAGTTATCAGGTTGTGAAGGGTAGGATTTGTGATGGGTGAATTGATTATCTGAACAATATAGGGAAGTGAAGCAACAGAGTGGGAGCCCTTCCCACTTATGACAAGACTGTGGGAAAGTGGAGATCAGAGGGAGAGTGACCTTATGAAGCACCGAGAGAAACTGCATTGCTCCTTCAAAGAGGCAAAGAAAGGTCTGGAGACAGCAGTGGCATCCTTAATGGGGCTTGGCACATTGAGACCTTTCACCTATTTGACAGGTCAGTAGTGAAGTAGTCAGACCCAGGGGCATAGCCTGAGGTGTTAAATGGCATATCATAAAATGTAGTGTAAAGTGTATTTCTACCCATGGTACAAGGTAAGATATACCAGACGGCACCCGGGCGGAATGTTGTAACTGGAAATTATGGTTGCTTCACCTTAATTGAACAAAGGGATTCTTTAGACATGAAGAGTCTGTAAGTATGAGATAATCATGCAGGGAAGGTGATGTCAGAAGTGACTGATCATGTGTTCTTTCATCTTGGTTTGGTTGAGAGGTAATAGCTGAATGTCTGGTCTTTGGTGGGGATGCTTTACCTTAACTCTAAACATGTATAAAATGCCATGCTCTGTACAACTGGGGAGAGTGTGTGCCCTACACAGGTGAGGTTAATGGGCCTTTCTCTCCATCCTTAAAGTGAAGGACAGATCAATGCCTTGGTGTTTGTCCTGAGAATAGAGTGTGTGCATCCCAGGCTATGTCCCTATATTTGCCTTGTTCTAGGGGAATGGACATTGATCATTGGCTGCTGAGTAGGAATATTGCCATCAGTAGCCACAGCTGCTGATTTTATAGAGAATATCTGCTCCTGCCTACCATATTCACTGTCTTGGTCTACACTGTATGCCAGAGTATCAGTACATATTTGCTTTAATGCTTAAGGGCCAAGACACTTGTTTACCCAAAGGATTTCACAAGTGCCCTTAATCGTTCATCAGACAAAGGCAAAATGGTGGAGCTTTTTGTCCAGCCAGATCAATTGATCCAGAGTGTAGATGATTAATTATTGATCATTCAGAGCAAAGAGGAACCTGAAGGATTGTTCAAGGAATTATTGGATTTGTTGCAGAAATCACTTAAAAATTAATGCCAAGAATGCTCAGTAAAGCTAAAAACTGCAGATGTCAGAAATCCAAAATAAAAACCAAAATCTTCAGCAGGTCAGGCAACATCCATGGAGAGAGGACCAGAGACAGTTCATTATGGTCGATGAACTGTATTATTGATAGGTCACCAATCTAAAACATTAACTTGGTTTCTCCCACCAGGGAAACCGGTGTAGCAAACAGCGCCCATAGTGAGAGCTATTAATCCATGCAAGAGTAATCATGGAGTGTGTGGCCACTCACAGTGCATCCTGGTGTGGAAGGAAATGCATAAAACTGCAGATGATGAAAATCTGAAACAAAAGCAGCAAATGTTGGAAACACTCAACAAGTCAGGCAGCATCAGTGAAGAGGAAACAGAGTTAATATTTCAGGGTGAGGACTCTCTTTATTTGGGAAGTAAACCAGACCAAACAAATATATTTTTGGTATAAATGTTAACAGTTCGCAACTAATGGTTTGTCAGTGCCTCTGGTTAAGGATTCTGAAATCAAGACTGCAAGGAAAGTTTACATTTGATGTACACGTGGTGCCCAAGGCTAAGGAATCTTTCATGTTGAACAAGTCTGGGAGAGATCAAAATCGAGTTTATTGCCACATGTACAGGGGTTCTATGAAAAACTTACTTGCAGTGACATAACAGGCACATTGCATCAGAAACAACATTCACAAGGAAAACATAAATTAAACATTAATTATACAAGAAAGAACACAATTAGAACATTGTAGTGCAAAGTGGTCAAAGCGGTCATAATGTTGCTATACTGAGTTAGTGATTAGGGTTGTGCCAGTTGGTTTGAGAACTGAATGAAGGAAAGTAACTGTTCTGGAACGTGGTTGTGTGGGACTTCAGGCTTTTGTACCTCCTGCGAGAAGATGGCATGCGAGAAGATGGCATACAAGAAGATATAGAGATTGTGGATATACTGGTTGTCACCTTACACAATTCCATAGATCCTAGAATCTCAGATTAGAGGGTAGTGAATATCATCCCACTATTTAAGAAATTGGGGGGAGGGGAGAGAGGATAGAGAGAACTACAGACCTGTTAGCCCAACCTCAGCAGCTGGAATCTATTATTGAGGAAGAGGTAAAGGACACTTGGAGAGTAATCATAGGACTAGGCAGCATTGTCCTGAAGGTATGAAAAGGAAACCATCTTCAACAAAACTGTTAGTTTTTTTTTTGAAGTTGGGACTAGCAGAATAGATGATAGTGGAACGAGTTGAGAGGTGTATTTGGATTTGGAGAAGGCTTTTGAGGTGTGTCACAAGAGATTATTAGAGTGCACAGTACTGGGTGTGATCTGCTGGCATAGACTGACGTTAAATTAATGAAGATTAGGGAAACTTTGGGTTGAGAGGCTGTGACAAGGAATATCCTGCGGGTATTGTGCTGTTCATTATCTATATCAATGATCTGAATGAGGGGATCAAGTGTAATTAATCCAAGTTTGCTAACTGGATGGTAGTCTCGGCTGTGAGAAGGAAGAGCAGATGCATTAAGGGGATATAGACAGGCTAAGTGAATGGACTGCATCTGCCCATCATCTCTCACCTCCCAGTCCCTGCCTCACCCCTCCTCACTTCTATTTATTGGCTATCTTCACTCTGCACTCTCAGTCCTGATGCAGTGTCTTGATCCAAACCATCAACTATTCCTTTCCCTCCACAGATGTCACTTGATCCGTTGAGTTCCTGCAGCATTTTGCTTATTGCTTCAGATTCCAGCATCTGCAGTCTCTTGTGTCTCCAATCAAATCTTACACTGGGATATGCTTTATCAGATAATCCCTGCAATATTAAATCTTTTTGTTCTGGCCCTACCCAGTAGGTGCAAGGAAAGGCCAAGAGATAATACAATTGCATATTTAAACAGATAGTCCAGCGCTGCAGATGGTGCAGAGAATATTCACCAGGATGTTGCCTGGGATGGACTATTTTAGTTATGAGTAGAGCCTGGAAAGGCTGGGTCTGTTTTCCCTGGAATGGATGCCGTTAAGAGGGGACATGATTGAGGTACATAAAATTCTGAGGGGTGCAGCTTAGGGTAGACTGCAGGAAACTTTTCCCCTCAAGGGGGAATAAAACTAGAAAACATATTTAGTGTAAGGGGTAAGAGATTTAGAGGGGATCTGAGGGTGACCTTTTTCACCCAGGGAGTGGTGAGTGCCTGGAATACACTGCCTGAGAGTGGTGGAAACAGAGTCACTGACAGAATCTAAGACTTGTTTGGATGAGAGCATGAGTTGTCTGGGGATAGAAGGCTATGGGCCAAGTGCTGGGCAATGGGACTAATACATACCACTGGACTCATAGGTATGTAGGAAATTAAAGAAATATACCAGCCACCTCACTGGTAGGACTTAATAGCCCGCAGCTTGTCTTTCAGTGTATTGTTCTTGGTGGAGTGAAATCAGGGTAATCAGTTAAAGCAAGTACTATGATACATTCTCAATAATACAAGTTACAAATAATAAAGGCTAATTTGTCTTCTAAACTTGTGCTTTAATCATACTGGCAATCAGCAGTGTGGGCTGCACGTCATTATCCACATGATTCCCATGCAAAATACAACCACATTCCTTGAACAATCTAGCTTTATATCCCTTAAGCTGCCACTGTTTCCTCATCCGGTTACGTGTCTGTAAATAGCAAAGCATTGCATTTTCTTTCAGTAGGTCTATGAATGATTGTGGGCTTCCATTCCCAGGCATCCTATCCATCACACAATGTTGTTCACAGCTGTGGAGCTGTCAACTATCCCATTGATCTTGGAGCCTGAGGTATCAGATCTCATGCTCTTGCATCGTGTAGATATCTGTGCAAAGTTGCTCTGGACTTTGCTCAGATGAGAACCTCTAAAGTCAACCAGCTACGTCTCATCTGTACAGATAGGAAACAGCAACTCACAATGCTCATTCTTTAAAAAAGACTTAAGAAGCTTGAAATTAGAAACAAAAACTGAAAATGTTGCAAATATTTGTGACTGTGGAGAGAGGAACAGAGTTGATGTTTCAGGTCAATGAAATGTTGACTCTTTTTCTCTCTTCAGTCACGCTGAATGTTTATTTTAAAATTCAGTTCACTTCATATTGCATTCTCCACCTTACAGCCCAGCATCACAGTGGTTTTAGAGTTCCAGGCTACTAGTTAATGAAGTGCTGCAGTATGAGTAGTCTTATTTTGGGACTTCGAGTCCAAACAATCTTCTATGAAAGCACAATATGTTCTTTGCTGCCGACCTGGCTGCAGCTTGGATGGTTGTTGGGAAAAACATGACTGCTCCAACACTGAGGTTGTGACCACTCTGGCGACCAAGCCCAACAGGAGTAAGAAGAGAGGTTTGATTAATGTTATAGTGACAGGGATAATTACAGGCACTCTGCTTATAAATAGGTTTCACTTAGTAACATTAGATTCAGAATTAAATTTCTGCTGAGCAATAGATTAAGAATGCTTTAACAAGGGCAAGTGATTCAAGTCGGAAGTACGCATATGATGAATTAATGATGAAAATGCATCTAAAGGATTTAACTTCTCCAATCACTAAATTAGCAAAGGAGGGAGATGAATCGATAAAGAAGGTAAAATGCATCTACAGAAGCTTCACAGAATGATTTTTGTGTTATGTACAGTAACGGATTAGTAGCACAGGTGAGAAAGAATCTACATAAAAATATAGATGGAAATACAGACTGGCTTAAAAATAATTGTGCTAACAGGCTACAAGATTTATCCCCAAATTAGCACTTGCAATTTGAGGAGATTTATAAAACTGCAGTGTACAGTGTACCTGTGATGATTCA
Organism: Pristis pectinata; assembly: GCF_009764475.1. Taxonomy (NCBI): domain Eukaryota; kingdom Metazoa; phylum Chordata; class Chondrichthyes; order Rhinopristiformes; family Pristidae; genus Pristis; species Pristis pectinata. The sequence goes on along the minus strand of NC_067429.1, from coordinate 28,305,049 downwards.
CCCAATAACACCAACGATACCACATTGGGACTGAACTATAGTTCCCTATTGTAAGGCCAGATCACCCATACTATCCTTTGTTTAGGATCAAAATAATCATTGCTGTGCTCAATAACACTAGCAACGGAGTAACTCTTCCAGTAGTGGATACCCAGAGATCTAGTAGGGTGACAACCAGTCTAAGAAAATGTAATCTGTCCCTGTCTGTTACAAGGGTCATTGTGGCTTGTGGCATTGGGGATTGCAGATGGAGAGGGTACATAAATGGCATTTTGTGTTCATGTAGTGCAAGTAATGAAAGGGTTAAATCTCACTGAGGAAAGTAAATGTCACTGATGATATTAGATAGGAGGTATCAGAAGAAAATACTGTTAAGTTTAGATTTAATATTAATTTAAACCAAAGCACAATTGACTTGAATTATTAGTAAGAACATTGATATAATTCAGCAAAATCACTGGGAACTAAGAACAGGATGATCGTGGTAAAGATATTGGTCACACTGCCATGTGCCATGGTGCAGGTAATTCAGGGAGAGGGGACTGATGTTATGATGCATTGTCAGGTGCAAGTTGTGTCTCAGATCCTTGTGGATACACAGCTGCTGATAACTGCACTTTTATTGTGCTCAACCTGCCAAATGCAGAAGAGGAAAGCTAAGACATAGCAAAAAAAGTAACGCAGGAGATTTTCATCTCGGGTAGGGAAAGAAAGTTGATTAAAAAGTGATATGGTCTCTGAAGAATTGGTTTCCTTTTCACTTGACAGAGGATTCCTGTAACAAAACCAGTAGCAAGAAATGGATTAAGCCTTTTTTGACAAATTGCTGTGTTTAGAAACTATAGCTGTGACACCATTTGGTGTTTAATTAGTCATGTGTCTGAGATTAACACATAAAGACTGCCAACCCTGTTTTCAATAAATTGGCCAATCATAGGGAAGTTGGTCAAGTTTTCCATCCTGGAATACTTTATGAAGCCAGTGAGATAGTTTCTGAAATAAACCTTCCCCGATAAGAACAAATTTTGGCCTTGGTGGTTTGGTGAATTGTTGGATTGTTTTTATTGATACCCTTGAAGTTTAGACTAAGAAAAGAGCTGGTCGACATTGCAAATGGACAAACAATAAGCCTGACTGAGGCCCAAGGTGTGACTAGTGATGCTGATTACAATTACATGCATCAGAATATTTGTATGTAGGTAATACATTTTTGAGAATAGTTTGGAACAACCACTTTCTGTCCGTGAAATTGTAATGGGCCAGTTTTAGAGTCTGCGGTAGCAGCTTGCAAGAGAGCTGCGGATGGGGGTGACCTCTTGAATGTATTAAAGCCTAGCTTACACAACTGCTCTCCAGGGTAAGTAGAGCTTAACACGATGATGCTGGACGAACTCAAAATTCCTCCAGCATCATCGTGTTTTTCATCTAGATTCCAGCATCTGTAGTCCTTTGTTTCTCTTTTAAGTAGATTATATGTAGAGCCAAATATTATAACCTTTATTATTTATAGTTTTTATCATTCAGACTGAAACATATCACTTGACTTAATGCAGTTATTGTGTAGGTTTTACTGGACTCTGCCATGAGGTCAGGACTCTGATAGACTGAGGTAGGGTCTGTGAGGCTCTGCCTACAAAGGGCAATGTGTACAGCTACCCATCAATGTAGCAAGTTGTGAAACATGCCAGCTTTAGTGGGGTAGGACTGACCTGGACAACTCAAGCTGGATATCCAGCATTTACACTTCAAAGCTGACACATTTTTGGAAAGGTAGTGACGTGCAAGGGAATTCTATTTGGAGACAGTTTCTATCGCATGACAAGGTACAATGCACACACTGGTATGCAAAGCTGATGTATTACAAGCCCAGTCTTGTATGCTTGAAAGATTCACGTTGAGGAGGAACTGGACAGGCTAAAAGAAAATGGTGTCCTTGTGAAAACTGACCATGTAAGTAGTAGTTATGCCAAGGCAGACAATACAGTGTGGTTGTATGGAGACCACAAAGTCACCCTAAGTTAAACAGGTGACGATGAGTGACGTCACCACCCACTTTGTAAGACTTGAATGTGAAGTTAGGAAAATCAAAGGCATTCATAAAATTGGAACTTTCCCATGCCTAATCGACTGCCAGTGAAGATAGTGCAGCACTTGAAATCAGCATGAAACAGGGGTTCTACTGACGTACAACTTCACCTATTGGAGTCAAGTTTTTGCATAAGGATTTCCAGGCCACTGTGGATCCTGTAACCAAGGTGAACTGAATGTTGATTGACAAAAACAGAAGAAGAAATCCTTTTGATTTTGGAGTAAGTTTTCAGGGGATTATATAAGTACAATATGAAGTTGAATCAAAACCAATGCATGTTTTGCAGAGAAATAGTGAGCCTTGGGTTGAAGGTTGGTGCTGTTAGCCTCAACCAGCGAAGGAAAGGGTTGATCGCAAACGGATGAAAGCCTGCCAATATCGAAAGCTTAGGTTGCTTCCAGGGAGGGTGCAGTATTATGTAAAATGTGTCAAGCTGTGGTGCAGGTGCAGTATTCATCACGTAAGAGAAACCCAGTGTTTTCACCATGCACTCTCAGAAGGAGTGAGCACAATCACATACAAATTGAGGATCAAGTACTTGAAGTTATGTTTGGAATCAAGAAATCCCACTCGAGTGGCTGGTCATAAGCCACTATTGGCAATATTCAGTTACAAGTCCAACTATAGCGACATAAAAGATGCAGAGATGAACAGTCCTTCTATCACCCTGCAACTGACCAATCAATGGCAGGAGTTCTAGGCTGGACGCTATTGCGATGCTCAGACGTGGCTGAGACATGAGACCTCTGGTAATGGGGGAATCTATAAACAGACATTGAAATTTACACCAAACCCTGTCTGGAGATTAGGAAGACTCTGGACTCTAGACTAAATTTATACTTGCTGTGTACACTTGTGCCATTTGCTGTTTTGTATAGCAGGAGCTGTTCTGATAGACTGTGGTCATCAACTGCACCTTGAACCAATCACTGCTTGTAACTATCAATAACTTCAATAGAAGTAGTCTGAAGGCTGTTTCTCGTTTATGTCAATAGTTCCTAAGTTAACAATGTAACCCTGACCGGTTCTCTCTGCTTCTTTAACAAATACAACAGGTGAAATCTTGCTGGGTTGGTCCCCCTGAACTGTGGTAATTCAATCCCCACCATAATATACATGATGATATGTTACCGTATTTCACTACTTTTAAAAAGTGGGAGGAGAGTATGACATTTCTTTAGGCACTGAACATACTATTTTCTCTGTATCTATGTGTATGTTTACTTTGTGATGCTATTAGCCAGCAGAGTTATATACCTGCTTCTCAAACAATGTAACAGCTTCATAGATATTCAGTTTACACCAAGGCCTGAGAGACATGATGTAATTATTGCATCCAAATGAGACGACAGGGATTCAGACCCTATTGGACTCCACAAGGTGAATGATTATGAAGCAGGGAACAGACTACTTCTATTGAATTTAATGATAGTTGCCAGCAGTGATTAGCTCAAAGTACAGTTGTATAACTTAGCTATTCCATTGTTACCTCTCTGGGCGTCTCCGACCATGCTGTCTTGGGACTGAGATTTTTCACTTCTAGCAGCCAGGATCACTGTATTTTTTTTCAACCAGTTATCTTTCCTTCATCTTTCACCAGGCAGGAGGTTAATAGTTGAACACAAAACTTGTGCCATGTATCCTGAGGCTTGTTCTTTAAAAAATTATCCAATCTTGCAGTGAAATGTAGTACCAAGCAGTAGGTAGGAGTGAATCTAGTGATATTCCCCATGGAATCAATGTGAAGCATGTACGAGGAACTGAAAACCATAAATCTTTCAGGTTTATGTAAAATTAAACCATCTGGTGAAGAGAAGTAACTTAATACTTGCTGAGTGAGTCTGTGGATTGTAACCTTTATCTTTGCATATATCAGCAACTGCCTGCCAACGTTTCTTTACGTAGAATGAATTCAGAGTTATTAAGGCAGGCCATTATCTTACACTGATCAGCTAAGGAAGCCACATGTTAGTCATAGAGTTATGCAGCACAGAACCAGGACCTTCAGCCCAACTCGTCTATGCTGACCAAGGTGCCTACCTGAGTTAGTCCCATTTGCTTGTGTTTGGCCCAAATCCCTCTAAATGTTTCCTATCCCTGTGCCTGTCGAAATGTCTTTTAACTGTTGCAATTGCACCGGCCTCTACCATTTTCTTTGGCAGCTCGTTCCATTTCCCCACCATTCTCTGTGAGAAAACGAGCCCCTCAAATCCCCTTTAAATCTGTCTCCTCTCACTGTAAATCTATGCCTTATAGTTCTCGGCATCCCTACCCTGGGAAAAAAGGCCACTCACCATATCCCTCATGACTTTATAAACCTCTGTAAGGTCACCTCTCAGTCTCCTTTGCTCCAAGGAAAAAGGTTCCAGCCTATCCAGTCTCTCGTGAAAACTCAAGTCCTCCAGTCCTAGCAACGTCCTTGTGAATCTTTTCTGTACCCTCTCGAGCTTAATCACGTCCTTCCTATAGCATGGCAACCAGAACTGCACACAATACTCCAAACGCAGTCTCACCAACATCTTGCATAGCTGCAACTACAACTCGCCAACTCTTGTACTCAATGAAGACAAGCATGCTAAATGCCTTCTTCGCTGCTTGTACCCCGAGGTCTCTCTGTTCTACCACACTCCCCAGGACCCTGCCATTCACTGTGTATGCCCTGTTTAACTTCTCAAAATGCATCACTTCGCACTTGTCTGAGTTAAACTCCACCTGCCATTCCGTCGCTCACGTTCCCAATTAATCTAGATCCTGTTGTAACTTTAGACAACCTTCTTCACTGTCCACTATCCCACGAATTCTGCTGCCATCTGCAAACTTACTAATCATGCCACATACATTCTCATCCAAGTCGTTACTATACAGTATATGACAACAATAGGGGACTCAGCACTGAACCTTGTGGCACACCACTGGTTGCAGGTATTGGTATTGGTGTTGGTTTATTATTGTCACTTGTACCGAGGTACAGTGAAAAACTTGTCTTGCATACTGTTCATACAGATCAATTCATTAAAAACAATAACAGAATACAGAGTAAAGTGTCACAGCTACAGGGAAGTGCATTGCAGGTAGACAATAAGGTGCAAGGTCAAACAAGGTAGACTGTGAGGTCAAGAGTCCATCTCATCGTATAAGGGAACTGTTCAATAGTCTTATCACTGTGGGATAGAAGCTGTCCTTGAGCCTGGTGGTATGTGCCCTCAGGCTCCTGCATCTTCTGCCTGATGGGAGAGGGGAGAAGAGAGAATGACCCGGGTGGGTGGGTGTCTTTGATTATGCTGGCTGCTTCATCAAGGCAGCAAGAGATATAGACAGAGTCCATGGAGGGGAGGCTGGTTTCTGTGATGCGCTGGGCTGTGTCTGCAACTCTCTGTAGTTTCTTGCAGTCCTGGGCAGAGCAGCTGCCATACCAAGCCGTGATGCATCCAGATAGGATGCTTTCTCAGGCCTCCAATCTGAAGAACAACCATCCACAACCACCCTCTTACTCCTACCGTCAAGCCGATTTGTTATCCTATTGGCTAGCTCACCCTGGATCCCATGTGATCTGACCTTCTTGACCAGCCGACCATGATAAGAACCTTGCTAAGGTCCATACAGACAAAATCTATCACCCTGCCCTCATCAAGGTTCTTGTTCATCTCTTCAACAAACTGAATCAAATCCATGAGACATGATTTCCCACACACAAAGTCATGCTAACTATCTCTAATCAGTTCATTCCTTTCCAAATGCAGATCGATCCTGTCTCTCAGAATCCTGTCCAGTAACTTTCGCACCACTGATGTAAAGCTCACCAGTCTGTAGGTCCCTGGCTTGTCCTTGCAGCCCTTCTTAAATAAAGGTGCAACATTAGCCTTGGTGATTTGGACTCAGAACTGGCTTGCCCATAGAAGACAGGGGGTAGTGGTGGAAGGGTGTTATTCTGGCTGGAGGTCCGTGACCAGTGGTGTTCTGCAGGGGTCAGTGCTGTGGCCTCTATTGTTTGTGATATATATAAGTGAGTTGGATGTAAATGTAGATGGGTGGGTTAGTAAGGTTGCAGACAACACAAAGGTTGGTGGAGCTGTGGGCAGTGAAGAAGGATACAGCAGAATATAGATCAGTTATAGATATGAACAAAGAAATAGTAGATGGAGTTTAATCCAGACAAGTGTGAGGTGTTGCATTTTGAGAGGTCAAATGTAAGAGGAAAGTATACAGTTAATGCCAGGGCAGTAAACAGCATTGATGTACAGAGGGATCTTGGGGTCCAAGTCCACAGCTCCCTGAAAGTGGCCATGCAAGAGGATAGGGTTGTAAAGAAGGCATATAGCATGCTTGTTTTCATTGGTCGGGGCATTGACTATAAGAGTCAAGAAGTCATGTAGCAGCTATATAAAACTGTGGTTAGAGAAACAAAGGACTGGAATCTAAATTAAATAAACAACAAGATATTGAAGGAACTCAGCAAGCCAGGCAGCATCTGTGGAGAAAAGCAGGCGGTCAATGTGTCAGGTCAGGACCCTTCTTCAGGACTGAAGATAGGAAAAGGCAAGCCCAATATAGAGGGGGGAGAAACAGACCTGCATCTACCTATCACCACCTTGTGCCCACCCCACCTCCTCTCTTTTGTCCACCTACCACTGCTCTGTTTTCCCCCTATATATTGGTCTTCCCCTTTTCTTATCTTTAGTCCTGAAGAAGGGTCCTGACCTGAAACGTTGACCGCCTGCTTTTCTCCACAGATGCTGCCTGGCCTGCTGAGTTCCTCCAGCACCGTTGTGTTTTTAAAACTGTGGTTAGGCTGCATTTGGAGTATTGTGTGCAGTTCTGATTGCCCCATTACGGGAACGATACAGAGGCTTTGAAGAGGGAGCAGGAGAGGTTTACCAGGATGCTGCCTGGATTAGAGAGTATGAGCTATGAGGAGAAGTTGGACAATCTTGGGTTGTTTTCTCTGGAGCACTGGAGGCTGAGAAGAGACCTGATAGAGGTTTATAAAATCATGAGAGGCATAGATGGGGTACACAGGCAGAATCTTATTCCCAGGGTAGAAATGTCAAATACTGGAGAACATGCATTTAAGGTGAGAGGGGGCAAGTTTAAAGGAGATGTGAGGCAAGTTTTTTTACACAGAGAATGGTAGATTCCTGGAACGGCCTGACAGGGGTAATGGTGGAAGCGGGTATGATAGTGATGTTTAAGAGACAATAAGATAGGCACATGAATATTCAGAGATTGGGGGGATATGGATCATGCACAGGCAGAAGAGATTGAGTTTAGTTTGACATTGTGTTAGGCACAGACATGGTGGGCTGAAGGGCCTGTTCCTGTGCTGTACTGTTCTACGTTCTATGAGCAGCACAGTTGCACAGCTTGTGGAGAAACTGTCTCACAACACGGGAGTCCCCGGTGCTGCCTGTGTGGAGTTTCCACTTTCCTGTTTCTGTTTCTGATTCTGATTCTTCCTGAGACTACGTGGGGTTGCTCCAGGTGCAAAACAAATTGATGAGGACAATGCAGTTAATGTAGTCTACATGGACTTCAGTAAACCCTTTGACAAGCTCCCACAACAGAAGTCTAGTCCAGAAGTTTAGAGCCCATGGGTTCCCAGGCTAGTTGGCAAATTAGATCCAAAATTGGCTTAGTGATAGGAGGCAGAGGGTGATGGTGAAGGGTTGATCTTGTGATCAGAAGACGGTAAGCAGTAGTGTACCAGATGGATTGGTGCTGAGACTTTTCATGTTTGTTATATATACAGTATTTACAATTTGGATGTGATTGTAGGAGATGTGAGAAGTAAGTTTGCAGATCACATCAAAATTGGGGGTGTTGTTTCAAATGAGGATTGTGTTAGGCTATAGGAAGATATTGAAAAGTTGGTAAAATGGGCAAAACAATGGCAGACAAGTACAATGGGATATACTTTGGGAGGGTTAGTAAGGCTGAGACATACACAATAAATGTTGGGTCCTGAAGATGGGAGCATAGGGAGATAAGGAGGTGAAGAAGGTGTACTGAATGCTAGCCTTCATAAACCAGGTCATAGTGTATAAGAGGAGAGGGGGGCTGTTGGTTCAACTTTATGAAACATTGGTTAGGCCACAGCTGGAGTACTGTGTTCAGTTGGTGTGACTGCAATATAGGATGTAGGTGATTACACTGGAGACAGTGCAGAGGAGGTTCAGAGACTCAGCAGGATATTACCTGGGATGGAGCGTTTCAGTTATGAGGAGAGAGTGGAGAGGCTGAGTTTGTTTTCCTTGGAGCAGAGGAGGCTGAGGGAGACATGATTATGCGGAGCAGAGATAGAATAACAGTAGAAAACTTTTGCCCATTGCAGAGGTGTCTACATTAGAAGACATAGGTTTAGGGTAAGGGGCAAGAGGTTTAGAGAGGATCTGAGGAAGAATTCTTTAACCCAGAGTGTAGTTGGAGTCTGGAACACACTTTCTGATTAGGTGGTGGAGGCAGGTATCTCATAACATTTAAGAAGTATCTAGACGAGCACCTGGATAGCCAGTGCTTAGAAGCTGCAGAGCAAGTGTTGGTAAATGGGATTAGTGGAGATGGGTACTTGATGGTCAGTATGAACATGGTGGGCCAAAGGGCCTGTTTCTTTGCTGTACAACTATGATTCATGGGATGGCATGAATGAGATGATGTGATTTCACTTATTAAAGTGAATCACCATGCCAACACATGCTGGCACACTGCATTAGACTTGAAAGTTAATTGGCCTATTATTGTCAAGCAACAGTCAGACAACTGTTGGAATTCTTTAATATGAATGTAACTGGAGAATCAGTGATTGCTGAGCTGTACTTCTGTTTCAACCTCTGAGCAGATAGCAATGGCTCATCTGTCTTTTCGACTCAGTAAACAAGATATTAGAGAGCAACTAACCAGAGACAGTTGTAATGAGCGGTTGAGAGTGTTAATACTGAGGACTGTAACAAAGTAGAAGCCGAATAACTTTAAGAATTATCATGGAAATGGTGAATGAATAACAGTGTAGATAAGTATAAAATAGTGCATCATGGTGGGAGGAGCGAAAGGTCAATGTCTGTCTGGACAATAAGATTCAAAATAGATGGAGGAGGAAAGGATTCAGGGAGATCAGATTCACAGATCACCCAATGTAACAGCTTCACAAGGGAACAACAGTGCAAAACAAAAGCAGTGAATTTCATTTCCAAGGACCGGACTGAAAAGCAGAGGAGCTCTGGCTGAACTTGTACAGACTCTTGGTCGGGCCATGTTCTAAGCTGCGTGCGGGTTCTGGGTGACGCACGGCTGTGGAGAATGCAGAGGCAATGCAGAAGTTGCACAGCATCTTGCAGCAACGTTGCCTGACAGAAAGATTACACCTTTCAAGAAAGCCCAACAGGGCCGGGATCCTTTCCTCTGGAAAAGAGGAGAAAGGTGAATGATTATGTATCTTAGATTGATATATGTTTGCTGGCCAAACGTGTTGAGATGTGGAGCTGAAGTCGGTAAATGCAACAAGCTCAAAGAGCTAAATGAGTTTCTGTTCCTATCATTTAGGAGGTCTCTCTTAAAATTATTCATAGAGCAGACACAGAGAAACTGGCCTAGAAATTCTGTTACATAATGCAACGCTCTTGTACTTGGATGTGATCGAACTTAAACATTCCAATCATGTTGTATTTTGGTACCACATACCTACAATCTCAGTCTTGTCCCCCTGTGAACAAGAAACACATATCCTGGAGGCTGCGGGGCACTGATAGTGCTGCCAAACGTGTACAACTTTTGTTCTTTAATTTTACATTGTTCATAATTACCCCTGATTTCCAGCCCACCATTGCTTACAGGCCTTCCCCTTTCACCCAAGGTGCTCTTGGATAGTCTCCCTGACAACCCACGGCTCCCATCTCCTCTCTCAGATATTCCCCCATCCCTTGATCATCACCACCACATACACGTAGTCTGCTCTTTAACTCGCTTCCTCTGAGATGACAATGGTAGGAGATTTCAGGGGAACGGTGTCAGTGTATATCTGAGTGTGTAACATCTCTTCTACTACATACATCTCCTTGGGGTTGGTGCTGTAGAATAGTGGATCCTGGGCACCTTGCACCAAAATGGCACGGGACCTCCACACAGCGCTGTTCTAACACGTGTTTTATGTACACCTGGGTTTGATCCTGAACCCGGGTGATGTCTGTGTGGGGTTTGCATGTTCTCCCTGTGACCACCAGGATTCCTCCTGGGTGCCCCAGTTTCCTCCCGCATCCCACAGACATGTAAGTTGTTAGGTTAATTATCCACTGCAATTTTTCCCTGGTGTGTAGAAATTGGGGTGACGTGGGGGTGGGGGATGAGAATGTAGGGAGAATTCAATGGGTTAGTGTAGGATGAGTGTAAAAATGGGTGCTTGATGTTTGGTGCAGTCTCAGTGGGATGAAGGACCTACTTCTTGTCTCTCTATGACTTCGTGACTTTGAGAAAGCTTGAATTCTCCAGTGCTGATGGGCAGCATTCACACTTCTGTGCTTCTGAGAAACTAATGGACACCTTTGAAGAATGTTTCGGTCCTTTACTCACAATGTGATTCAAGTGTTGCATTTTAGAAAGTCAAATCAAGGTTGGACTTTCACAGTGAATGGCAAGGCCTTAGGAAATATTATAGAACAGAGGGACCTTGGAGTTCAAGTACATGGTTCCCTGAAAGTGGAGTCACAGGAAGGCAGGGTGGTGAAGAAGGCTTTTGGCAGGCTGACCTTCATAAGTCAGGACATTGAGTATAAAAGTTGCAAGGTGTGGTTACACACCCATTATGGTGCAGTTGTACAGGACGCTGGTGAGGCCGCACTTGGAGTGTTGCATTCAGTTTTATTCACCATGCTATAGGAAAGATATTATTAAACTGGAAAGAGTGCAGAAAAGATTTACAAGGAATTTGACAGGACTTGAGGGACTGGGTTATAGGGAAAGGTTGGACAGGCCAGGACTTTATTCCTTGGAGTGTAGGAGACTGAGGTGTATCAAATCATGAGGGGCATAGATAGGCTGAATGCATAGTCTTTTTCCAAGGGTAGGGGAATCAAGAACTAGAGGGCATAGATTTAAGGTGAAAGGGGAAAGATTTAATAGGAACTTGAGGGGCAACTTTTTTTACACAAAGGGTGTTGGGTATGTGGAATGACCTGCCAGAGGAAGTGGTTGAGGAAGGTACATTGACAACATTTAAAAGACAGGTACATGGATAGGAAAGGTTTAGAAGGTTATGGGCCAAACACTGGCAAATGGGACTAGCTTAGATAAGGCATCCTGGTCAGCATGGACCAGTTGGGCCAAAGGGCCTGTTTCTGTGCTGTATGACTCTATGACACCAATATTTGGACATGCTTTACATCTTTTAAATATTTGCATGCATTGATTGGCCATTATGTTTACTGACCTCATTAGAACATGATGATAAAAGAAAGCTTGGATTGTCCTCTGGTCTAGTGAAGGAGATCGTATCTTGGAAACCACACCTATTAGGAGGGCAGATTTGGAATGAAAGTATCAGCGATAATTTCATAGAGAAGTTCCCAGGTAAAGTAAAAGCTATCATAGAGCTCATTTGAAGTTTCCAAAGGTTTTTGACAATTTTCAGCTCACAGACTTCTAATTAACTAAAAACCATGGGGATCCAAGATGGATCATGTGACTCACAAATGTTAAAAATAAGTAAATGAGAAGAATGCCATCAAACTGAGGAAACTCAGCCGAGATCCAGTCATTAGTATTTAGTCTTATGCTCTATCTAAACTGCACAACTGACCTGAGTATTGAAATCAAAAGTACATTTGTCTACTGCTCAGGGGGTTAAAACTGTGGAGAAGCAGGCACACAAGTTACAGAGAAGTAGAGTTGCAGTGAATTACAGAAAATTTAAACACATTGTGCTATAAAAACAGAAAATGCTGCGAATACTCCGTAGGTGAGTTGGCATTGCAGAAAGAGTGAACATTTCAGGTTTGAGATCCTTTGTCAGGACCTGGGAAAGAGAGAAAAACATTGCTTTTAAATTGTAGTGAGGGTGGGGGAGGGATGGATGGGATAAAGGGAATGTCTCTGATAGGGTGAGGCCAAGGTTCCTGTGGGGATAACACTGGTAAATTAAATTGGTAAGTTGGTTTATTATTATCACATGTACCAAGTTAACTTAGTTAACTAGTTAACAAGTTAACTAGTACCAATTAGTTTTGCATGTCATCCATGCAGATCATTTCATCACATTGAGGTAGTACAAAGGAAAACAAATCACAGAATGCAGAAGAAAGTGTCACAGCTACAGAGAAAGTGCAGTGCAGGCAGACAATAAGGTGCAAGGCCATCACGAGGTACATTGTGAGGTCAAGAGTCCATCTTATCGCACAAGAGGTCCGTTCAATAGTCTTATAGCAGCAGGATGAGCTATAGGTGAAGTCATCTGGTTGATGGGTTAACAAAGGCAGTTAGCGAGAGAACCTGAACAAAGAGATATAAAAGATGCAAAAGTCAGAGCTGTAGAAAATGCCCAGCAGGTTGGTGTGCAAGTGGAGAGAGGAAAACTAAGTCATTACAGACGGATGACCAACAGCAGAACTGGCCAGTTCTGATACAGACTGAGAAAGCAAGTGACCTGAAGTTGCAGAATTCAATATTCAGTAGGTTGCAACGTGCCTAGGAGGAAGATGAGGTGCTGTTCCACAGGCTTACATTGAGCTTCCTTGTAACAGTGCAGGAGACCACCGAGATAGGTCAGAGTGGGAGTGGGATGGAGAGTTAAAGTGACAGGTAACAGGAAACTCAGAGTCACTCTTGTACAGTTGTCCACCAAAGAAATATCACCCGATCTACATCCGGTTTAGATTAGAAACGTTGCAAGTGAATAAAATTTCTAGGCCAGCTTCTCCATTGCAAGTGAATCACTGCTTCACTTGGGCTGTTTGGGTCACTGGATGGTGGGAAGGGAAGAGGTAGAAGAAGAAGTGTTGCATTTCCTGCTGCTACGGGGGATTAACACTGTCAGGAGGGGAGTGGGTGGTGAAGACAGATGAGTTGTGAAGGAACTTATCCTTGAAAATGCTGGAAGGGTTAGGCTTGGGGGAGGAAGAGATGGGTTTGGTGGTGGGCAGTTCTGCTATAGGACATCCATATGTAATATTGCCTTGGTTTTCCTCTCTCCACTAGCATGGCCTAACCTGCCGGGTAATTTCTACAGCTCTGCATTTCACAGCTTTTGTGTTTCTTTGTTTGTATTCTCTCTCTCCCCACCTCTCTCTTCTCTCTAACTTCCATCATTTCACAACTCTTATGTTTCTTTGTTCACGCTCACTCTCCCTAACTGCTCTCACTATCCAATAGACATATTGACTTTATATTCAGCTGATCCCCACAGCAACACTGGTCTCACCCTACCAGAGATATTCCCCTGGTCATATCCATCCCTCCCCCACGCTTTTTGCAACTTCATTCCAACTTGTTTTTCCCTCTTTTCCAGTTCTGATGAAGGTTGTTTGATGTGCAACATTAATTTTAAATTTAAATCAAATTTAAATTTTATTTACAGCGTGGTAACATGCCCTTCCGGCCCAACGAGTCGGCGCCGCCCATTTTAAACCCAAATTAACCTACCCGTATGTCTTTGCAATGTAGGAGGAAACCAGAGCACCTGGAGGAAACCCACGCAGACACGGGAGAACGTACAAACTCCTTACAGACAGCGACGGGAATCGAACGCCGATCGCTGGCGCTGTAATAGCGTCACGCTAACCGCCACGCTACTGTGCCACCTCTGATTCTCTTTCTGCAGATGCTGTCTGACCTGCTGAGTGTTTCTAGCATTTTCTGTTTTATATTAGATTTATACCATATTTTGATTTTCAAACACATAATGCTATTAGGCGATGAAGTGTCAAATTAATTTTAACTGTGACGGATATAATGTATGGAAATGATGGTCAATAACAAGCGGTGGAAGCAAGCATGGAGAGGACAGGAAATTAGCACAGGGGAAATGAGGCGTGGCAGTTTCAAAGCTCACTTAAAATAAAATCCACATAAAAAGCTGAAACATTTTGGATTCTGTGAATCTAAAACAGGAAGAGAAAATGCTGGAGAGACTCAGCAGGCTTGGGAGCAGCCATGAGAGAGAAAAACAGATAGGTTTTGAGAGAGACGTTTTCACCTTAGCCATCTGCAAAGCTGCAAATGTCTGGATAATATATTTGGTTTGGATTGGTTCTCTGTGATGCATTATTCCTCTCCGCCACTTCCGTCCCTCCTGCCTCCCCTTCCTCCCCAACACACTCAGGCTCTCACAACCATACCCATTCACACCACACACACGCTCTTAAATATTGAAACATTTCCTTCCGTTCCTTTCTTTAGATTTGAAGGTTTTTATTTCTGTAAGTGTTCCCTGAAATCCCTGTTCGTTCCTGGCTACTTGCTACCTCCCACACTCTCCGGGAACATCCATTCACTACCTGGTATGAGGAGTGAACGTGTTTGATCATGTTGTATCCTAATGGTTTGGAAACAATTATCTTTTCACCTCACCTCTGAAGATCAAGTCACCCTGAATGACCAGTTCACCTCTCCTGTGGAAGTCTGGCTCCTGAACAGGTTCAACATCACGTTGTCTCTTTCTTCCTGTTCTGGTCACTCACTTCAGGCACAGGTTCATCTCATCTTGTCTGGAAGCCTCGTCAACCTCTCCATCAATGGTTGATTACTTGGAATATGTATTTGTCATGTTGATTGGTCCAGGCTTCAGCATCTCTTGTGTCCTCAAGATTGACTCGGCTAAGCATGCCAGTTACACGTGTGTCTTTGCCTGGACAGTATGTTGCATGCCTGCGTCCTCACAAGCATTCCCTGCAACCACTTTGATCTTCTATGTAATGGCTCCACAGCAATGATCTGTGGTGGCTTGCGATCATTAGTTTAATGTCGAAACTTCTCCAGTCCAAAGATAAGTGTGAGTTGCTCCTCAATTTGTATCACATCTCTGTCATTGTTAGAGCACTACTGTAGGCTGTTGGCTGACCTGCTTGTAAGATCATTGTTCTGAGACCTTTTTATGAGGTGTTTTCCTGTGGTGTCAAAGTATTGCAACGTTGGCTCCATTGTAACCGTCTCTATCATCTGATGGCCTGCTCATGAATGCCCACCCATCACCATTCCAGTCCTCCTTGGTAAGCTGCAGAAGTGGCTTATGCTCAGATGGGACGGGACCTTGCTCAGATGGCTGATGAACCTCAGGCAGACTTCCTTCATTTTAAACTTCAGTACTTGCTGTTCACATTCAACTTTTTTTTCTCTGCATCTGCATCTCAGTTTGCAACCATGGCCTAACTCTGTGTTTTCCACTACTCTTCATTCTCCTTACATGCCATCTGCCATGGTCTTTACCCCATTGAGCACATACGTACAGCAAGAGCAGTATCTAACCTCTGGTATAATGTTGATTCCAAGTGACTATCTTCTCCTTCAGTATCTACTGAATGGTGGAAAAAACAGGTTAAACACAAGATCTCCTCATACGGCTGAAATTTTTTGACCTACTCACGTCTGGCAAAACTTCTATTTTTTTCGTGGGCTAGTAGCTCCTCTTCAGAACGCTATTATTATCTCTTGGGTCCAGGGAAATTCTCAGCTTGACACTTTGTAAGTGGTAACTTAAACGAATGGTGTTCAAAGTCTCCTTGGAGAAATGAAATATCCCTATTGACCCATGGTACTTGCGAAAAAAAAAGCAGGAGGGCATTGTTTTAAGGTGAGAGGTAGGAGATTTAAAAGGGGATCTGAGGGAGTTAGTTTTTTACACAGGGAGTGGTTGATATCTGGAATGTGCTGCCAGATACAATTACTAAGTTTATGAGGCATTTAGACAAACATTTAAATAGGTAAGGCATAGAAAGATACAGTCTTAATGTGGGTAAATGGGATTAGAGTAGATGGGCAAAATTCTCAGCATGTGTGTGATGGGTTGAAGGACCTGTTTCTGTGTTGTATGACTCTATGATTCTATAACTTCGGGGAATCTCTGTCCCATGACCACTCAAAATGGAGAAGGAGAATTTGGCATGGTATTGAGAACCTTGTGGCCACCCATCAGAAGCAGATGGACAACTTGTGTAAGCTGCAGAGGGAGTGCACCACCTCACAAACTACAACCTGTTCACCCCATCAGCCACCTCCAACGCTATCTGTGGAAGAGTCTGCAGTTCCTGCATTGGCCTCATTCACCACACTAAGCCTGAAAAACTGGTGGAAGGAAGTCATTCTTGATCCCGAGCGACTGCCAAGCAAGAAGAAGAAAGAAAAACAGTAAAAGGTTTTAGACATATAAGCTTATTTTAAAGTTCTCCTGATGTGTTTTAGAGTGTTAATATTGTTTCTGTAATGGAATAGTGTTGTAACAATTGTTAACATTAAGACAGAAGTTGTAAAACAAATACAACACATATTGATTCTGTACTAAAATGGCTCAAGGTTGAGAAGAAAACCATGACGGACAGATAAATCAACAATAATGCTAACTGCACAGAAGCAGAGTTATGTTTAAGACACATAGAATGTGAAAGGCAGGGCACTTGTGGTACAATGTTGGGTGCAGGCTGAGAGAGCCAGGGACTGAACAAGTACATTAGGTCAACCAGGAGCATACTAACGCAATATGGGACTTGAACCAAATACACAGATAGAGAGAGGTGGTGCAGAAACACCCCAGTAAGATTCATTAAGAGGGGAAATATAAAATTGTTTTCAAGTAGGTGTTCCTTAAGATTAGGTGTCTGTTGTGGACTGCCCTGGGCCATGTTGTTGGTCATAATACACTGTGGACTTATCTCCTACAAAATACTACCAGTCCGTGGATGTTTGCTACTAGTCAAATTCAGAAACCCCAGAAAGGGAAAGCACTTAACCTCCTGGAAGGTCCCTGCTCCCTGAGATCCATGGTATCCATAAAGAAGTCAGCAGTATGCATTAAGCGTGGTAAGACCAGACATATTGCTGAGATTGTAGGACAAACAGATTTTATTCTTTGAGTTCTGTCATGCTGGGGGAAAGTTTCCTGCTATCTTCTCATAATCTAGCATTCCTTTCCAGGTCCTCCCTCACCCTTCTCTACTCCACGGAAAACAAACTCAGCTACCCTGTCTCTCCTCATAACTGAATTGCTCCATTCCAGGCAACATGAGGGTGAACCTCTTCTGCACCTTCTCCAGTGCAATCACATCCTTGCTATGGTGTGGCAATCAGAAAAGCACACAGTATTCCAGCTGTGGTCGAACCAATGTTTTATAAAGCTACACAATAACATCTTTGCTGTTATATTCTGTGCCCTGCCTAATGAAGGCGAACATCCTGTACACCTTCTTCACCACCTTACCTCCAGTACTGCCGCCTTCAGTGATCCTTGGACTCGTACACCAGAGTCTGTCTGTTCCTCAATATCCCCTAAGGTCCTGCGAGCCACTGTGTATATCTCAACCTCTCACTTTTCAGGATAAATTCCACAAACCATTGTTCTGCCCATTTTACCAACTCATTAACCGTCTTCGTGTTTTGCAGTCATTTGCAAGTATTTTGAAAGTGACAGATTAACTCATTTGGTTCTTAAGCAGAGTCAGAATGAATTTTCATCATCCCTTCAGTATTAATCACTAAACCTGGACCTCTGTACCTCCCTCTGCAACTGGATCCTTGACGTCCTCATTCATGTGGTCCATATCCCTGCATCCCCTGCGTGTTCATGTGCCCATCTAAAGGCCTTTTAACTGCCTCTGTTGCGTCTGCTTCCACCATTACCCCTAGTAGCACGTTCCAGGCACCCACTACTTTCTGTGTAAAATCCTACTCCACACATCTCCTTGAAGTGGTTAGCATAACACTATTACAGCGCCAGAGAGCCGGGTTCAATTCCGGCCACTGTCTGTAAGGAGTTTGTACGTTCTCTCCGTGTCTGCGTGGGTTTCCTCTGGGTGCTCCGGTTTCCTTCCACATTCCAAAGACGTACGGGTTAGGAAGCTGTGGGCATGCTACGTTGGCGCCGGAAGCGTGGCGACACTTGCGGGCTGCCCCCAGGACACTCTACGCAAAAGATGTATTTCACTGTGTGTTTCGATGTACATGTGACTAATAAAGATATCTTATCTTATAAACTGTTCCCCTCTCACTTTAAAGCTCTGCCCTCTCGTATCTGACATTTAAGTTTGTGTTTTTGTTTACAAACATTTTAAGGGAGCTGAATTTGATAACCTGGCCACTGTTCGAGACGTGGAAAGCTGAGCCTAGGACCATTTGAATATTAGCCGGAAACTGAAGGTTGGTTTGTACTGAATGATGTATGTGGCATGAAACCAGAATGGGTCCACATATGTGATTGCTTGTGAGAAAGACAATATATCATGGTGAATTTTCACCGAAGAATAGGTCTCAGACATGCACAATTACTTGACAACAGCATATCCTGAAATAGCTGATGTGCCTCAGGGGAGTGATAACTGTTTAAACCATCAAGGCACTGACACAAACCCCAGAGATAAACTGACTTTGAAACAATTAAGTTCATCAGAAATTTTGTTTTTAAGACAGATCAAAGTTGACAGCAAAAAGGGATAGTGAGTTTGGACAGTTGAAGAGAAAGGGAAGGTAATATTTTGCAATACCTATCAATGGAGTGGGAATATTTAGAAATGAGCTTGCCATAACCTTGTACATCTGCTGTGGCCAGAAAGTCACTGTGATTTTCTTTGTCTGCACATGATATGATTAAAAACACTAAGGAAGTGAGCTTGTGATCCAGAAATGGCTAAACCCTTACTGGACAAACAATAAACATTTGTAAGGTCTCTTTAATTATTATGACAATGCAGAACTATGCAATAATTTGGAATTTGGTTGGGGTCTGTTCAGTCAAGCACGAATACCATAATGTAGAGAGCTAGAAGTTGCTGGGACTAATACTAGACATTTCTGGTTCAGATGTAGGAGAGTTGAAAAAATGGTGAGACATAAAGGGAAACTTGGAACTTTCTCTCCAAATTGGAATAAACTCACTTTTATTGGATATAACCCAGCCCACTGAGGCTGCTGATTTACTTAGCAAGATCATAATTAAATATGATTACAACACATAATGCCTGTGAAAAGAATAAACATGTCCTGTGGACGTGTACAGGAATATAGTTTGAGGGGTTGGCGTAAAAATGCCTCATTCTCAAAGCAGGGATTGGTAATGGGTAGTAAAATGAACAGTAAAATATTTCAGAGATATAAACGTATTTTATAGTGTCCCTGATGTGTTTTAGAGCATTAATATTATTACTGTAGTGCAACACTTTTGTAAAGATTGAAGATAAGGATTGCAAAGAAGATATTAACTGTATTAAAATGGTGCAAGATTGAGGAGGAAAGCATGAATCAAAATAATGCCAACTTCAAGGAAAGAAAATGACATTTAAAATATGCAGTGTTCAAGTCAGGGCATTAATTCAGACTGAGACTGTGATATAATATTGGAAGCAAACAGGGAGCCTGAGACAGAACAAGTACATTAAATCTACAGGAGTGTGCTAATTCAGTTTGGTAGCTGAAGCAAGAAAAGAACATTGATTAACAAATGGAGGGAACAAAAGAAGGATTTGAAATATCCATCGGGCCATGTCACTGAAGAAGGCAAACATTATGACATAATTCTAGACAATTAGTTTAGTGACATCAGTCAAGGAATTGCCCTGTCCTTGAAGATCAAAGTCAAGTTTATTGTCACATGCACAAGTACATATATGCACAGGTACAATAAAAAATGGACTTACTGTATACTAGCATCACATAGCATCATATAATGAATGATAGAAAACACATGAATGATAGAAAAATAGGGGGCTATGTGGGAGGGAAGGGTTAAATAGATACTAGAACAGGATATAATGTCAGCACAACATTGTGGGCCTTAGGGCCTGTAATGTGCTGTTGTGTTTTATGTTCTATGTTCTATATAAGCAACATTCACAAGAAAAATATAAATTAAACATGTTAAACACAATTTTTACAAGAAACAACACAATTAGAACACGCTA
Organism: Pristis pectinata; assembly: GCF_009764475.1. NCBI lineage: Eukaryota > Metazoa > Chordata > Chondrichthyes > Rhinopristiformes > Pristidae > Pristis > Pristis pectinata. The sequence goes on along the minus strand of NC_067429.1, from coordinate 28,284,883 downwards.
AAAAAGAGTGTACAAGGGTGGTAAGGAGAGGCTCAGTCTGCAGAGGAAGAGATAGGATGCCAATATGTGAAACATAAAATATATTCTGGAAAGGACATGAGGCAAGATAGTTGAAAAACCTGGAACTTAGAATGTAAGTCCAAAATATGGGTTAGAGGGTTTTGTAATGGCACTTACTCAGAGGATGAGGCTCTAAGATTTTGAGGGACAGACAATGACAATTGCCTCTGTTAAGTATTGCTTCTTTGTACTGGATAAGATAAGATACCGTTATTAGTCACATGTACATTGAAACACACAGTGAAATGGATCTTTTGCGTAGAGTGTTCTGGGGGCAGCCCGCAAGTGTCGCTATTCTTCCGGCGCCAACATAGCACGCCCACAGTTCCCTAACCCGTACGTCTTTGGAATGTGGGAGGAAACCGGAGCACCCGGAGGAAACCCACGCAGACACGGGAAGGACATACAAACTCCTTACAGACAGAGGCCAGAATTGAACCCAGGTCTCTGGTGCCGTAAAGCATTACGCTAACCACTACCATCTTAATTGATCAGTTGTGCTTTCAACTACAATGTCTGTAAGTAGAGTGGTTTATTGTAGTCAGGAACACATCTCTTGAGTTAGGTTAAATTAAATATGAATTGGCAAATCAGCTTGATTTCTCAATGTGCATCAAACTGGTTATTACCTCTGAGGTTACCATCCTGGTATTAGTCTATCTGTCCAACTTGTCCAAGATTCTCTTTGAAATCCATTGGAACATGCCACGGTGGGTGTAATTGCCAGCTGTCTCCTCTCACCAGGGTTAGATGGCATTTGCCTTCCAGTTTTCTTCTCCCGTGAAAGACATCTGCTTACTCATCTGTGAGTTGTGTGACTAAAGTGATTATTAAATTGAATCTGTCTTCATGATCCTGCAGTGGCATATCTTTACCAGTCTCCACTTCTGCACTGCACTGTGTCCCAGTACAGGTGTGGCATGTTTCAGATCTCTTACAATGAAATTCACATCATATCTCTCCTGATTCTTTGGGTTCAGCACCTTCAGAGTTCGTCTCTCGGTGAAGTCTGGCACATCAAGAGCACATTGGTTTCAACTGCATCTTGAAACTGATGGCTTGCTTTGGGAGGACATTACATTTTGCTTCCAAGTTGAAATGTCACATCTTGATGTAGACACACTTATTGGGTATTCCTTCCATAGAACTGACTTTGTATGGTACCAGGTACATTGTGTGCAACCCTGAACCTAATCCTGTCTCTGTCACTGCACAGCTCATTTCATCCACTTGATGGACTTCTGGTGTCGTCTTACCATACATTGTTTGTAGAAATTATTTTCCAATCCATTTGACTCACACTCTTTTTCTATATGTGGGGTATTTCTTTCTCAGCCACTTGTGTTGCTTGCCACAATACCTGTAACATCGAAGGAACCTTGGCTGTATGTTCACTATTTTGCCTTTTGTCTCATGGTTCACCCCTCTTGCTGCCCATCCAACATTCCTAGCCCTGCTTTGGATAGCTCTTCAGATTTGCACATCCATACGCAGTTTTCTATTGTTACCTCTCTATTACATAGTGACAACTTCCTCAGGATCCATTCCTGGATTCCACAAATAATCTGATCTCTTAGGAGCTAGTCCTTAATTTTTATATTTAATGGTTAAGGAGATATCAAAGGATTCTCCCTCCTTCTGGTTGCATGTAAAGAATCAGTAATGATCCAGGGCTGGGTTTCTTCTAATGCGTCTAATCCATTCTCTGGCATGTCCTTGAGGGTTTTATGGGATGGTACATAGCCCTTGTGGCCAATGAGATATACCACCACTTTAACTTTTGCCTGCTATGGTTTGTCAGCATTAGCTCACTCAATATACAGAGGAGACCCTACCTTCCACTCTCTCATTCTGTAGGTATGTTCCTTGCTTGGAGTCCAGCAGGTCGGGCAGCTTTATTTTCTCCATCCTGTATTCCCTGAGATGAATCACAGAGCTTGCTGCCTCTCTGCTAATACCCAAGTGTTAGCTATTGGACATTCAGTATTCAGACTTGAACATGGTTTCTAAGTTTTATAATTCCATCATTCAGCACTTCTGACACACTCTCTCAGTATTTCTCAGCTTCACCCTCTCAGAAACTGGAGATATTTGACTATTTAAGGTATCAATAAATATACTTTATTAACAAGAGAGCTTACATTACCAGCTGGCATACGTACCCGGCTTAGTTCCAAACAGACCGCCTCTGGAACTTTCTGAGTGTAGCAACACCAGAGAGAAGTTAGGCACACAATACCATCCTTACAGTGCCAACAGCATTAAAGAAATAATTATTATCCATTGACTGATATTACATTTGACTTGTATGTTTCACCCTGAGTACCCTAGCATAAGTCATTAAAGTATATTAGGAAAAGCGATGGACCTATTACCATCATCTGGGAAACCCCGCTGTACACTGTTCACTCCAAAATCGGCCATTCACCACCATCCCCTGTCTCCTGTCATGTGACTCATTTCTCCCTCTTCTACTCCTTAACTCCAGTTTTGAAGACAATTACATGGCACTTTATCAAACACCTTCGGAAAGGTTATATTCAGCACATTTGTTTCTTTATCAGCCTTCCCTGTTTCCTCACCAAAATGAGCAATCATTAGTTAAACACAATGTGTGCTTAACAAATCCAAGCTGGTTTTCCCCAGTCAAACTACACTTGTCCAAGTGACTGCAATGATCTGTCTCCAAGCATTGTTCCTAAAGTTTCCCCGCACTGTAGTTAAACTGGCATATAACTGCTAGGTTTATTCATACACAAAGTGTGCAAATTTGTAGATCTCCAGTCCTCATGCACCACCCTGAAATCTACACATGTTCAGGACGTTATAGTCAGCACCTCCACAATATTCAGCTTTGCTTCCCTTAATAACCAAGGATGTTTCCCACCTGAAGCTAAATCAAAGCCAAAGTCAAGTTTATTGTCATGTGCACAGGTGCAATGAGAAACTTACTTGCAGCAGCATCACAGGCACATAGCATCAGATAAGATAAGATAAGATATTTATTAGTCACATGCACATTGAAACACACAGTAAAACACGTTTTTTTTGCATCACCGAGAATGTGCTGCGGGCAGCCCGCAAGTGTAGCCACGCTTCCAGTGTCAACACAGCATGCCCACAGCTCCTAACCCATACGTCTTTGGAATGTGGGAGGAACTCGGAGCACCCAGAGGAAACCCACGCAGACACGGGGAGAACGTACAAACTCCTTACAGACAGCGGCCGGAATTGAATCCAGGTCGCTGGCGCTGTAACAGCGTTATGCTAACCGCTACACTACCGTGCCTGCCCTAAAAGCATCATTTGCAAGAAAAACATAAATTGTACACAATTTTTGCAAGAAAGAACACAATTGGAACAAAAAAAGCAAAGTTCATTCTTGTGCAGTGATCAAAGTGGTCATGGTGCTGCCATACTGAGGTAGTGATTAGGGTTGTGCAGGTTAGTTCATGAACCAAATGGTTGAAGGGAAGTAACTGTTCTTGAACCTGGTGGTGTGTTAACTTATCCACTTTAACATGGTTTATTGTTGTCTCATAAGTTTACAACTTGATTCCATTGTCTGTGACACTGCTCACTTTGGATTTGGAAAAGGTTTCTTGTTTATTTGGAGAACTAATACAAAATTTCTAGAACCTCCAGATCAATTTTTAGCCCATGCTATATTTCATCTACCCCTTCCCTTGTACAGACTCTGAACAGCATCTTCTTCCTTGGTAAAATAAAAACTGATATAAACTTCTTTCTTCAGTGTAGATCAATGGCAGAAAGAATCAAAGGGGAGTTGATCTGGAGAAGTGTCGGGAGGTCAAGTGTAAGAGGAAAGTATATAGTAAGTGGAAAGACCCTTAGGAGCATTAATGTACGGAGGCATTTTGGGGGTGCAAGTCCATAGCTCTCTGAAAGTAGCAACACAAGTAGATAGGGAGGTAAAGAAGGCGTACAGCATGCTTGCCTTCATTGGTTGGGATGTTGAGTACAATAGTCATGTTGCAGTTGTATAAAACTTTGGTTAGGCCACATCTGGAGTTTATTATGAGTAGTTCTGGTCAGTGCATTACAGGAAGGATATGGAGACTTTGGAGAGGGTGCAGAAGAGGTTCACCAGGAAGTTGCCTGGATTATAGAGCATTAACTACACTGAGAGGTTGGACAAACTCAGATTGTTTTCTCTGGAGTGTCGGAGGCAAAGGGACCACCTGATAGAAGACGTGGATAGGGTAGATGGTCAGAGTCCATTCCCCAAGGTGGGAATGTCAAATACTAGCAGGCATGAGTTAAAGGTGAGGGGGGAAGGTTTAACGGAGATTTACAAGGAAGGTTTTTTTACACAGAGAGTGGTGGGTGCCTGGAACGGGCTGCCGGAGAGGTGATGGAAGCAGATACAATGGCAATGTTTAAGAGTCATTTAGACAGGTACATGAATAGGCAGGGAATGGAGGGCTATAGACCACACATGGGTGGATGGGATTAGTTTAGTTTGGCATTATGGTTGGCACAGATATGATGGGCTGGTGACCCATTCCTGTGCTCTGTTGTTAGAGGTTCTATGTTGGGCATGTGTGGGAGAGAGAGAAGTTGCTGGGGTACAGGGAAATAAGGAGAAGGGGACTGAAACTTCTGGGGTAGATTCCCTGGAAGGTGTTGTTATAAGTAAGTATGTAAAACAAAAACCAAGTGCATCCTACCAATGGGGCCCAAATGAATGATATAATGAAACTGATGTTGTGGAAGTCCTTGTGCTTGCTTTGTGGTAAATCTGGAGAAATCACAGGATAGAAGGGCTGTTCATGAAAATTCAAAAATTCTGCAGATGCTGAAAATCTGAAATAGTAACAGAAAATGCTGGAAGCATTTAACAGGTTGGAAAGCATCCATGGAAAGAGAAACAGTTACCATTTCAGAGATTCTTGTTCAGAAGAGTCCTGGAGCTGAAATGGTATTGGTATTGGTTTATTATTGTCACTTGTACCGAGGTACAGTGAAAAACTTGTCTTGCATACCGATCGTACAGGTCAATTCATTACACAGTGCAGTTACATTGGTTACATTGGGTTAGTACAGAGTTATGTTAGTACATTGGGTTAGCACAAATGTTAACTGTTTCTCTTTCATTGTCAATGGAACTGCCTGTGTCCTCACTGTGGGTACTGTTGGACATTCTGGGGAGTTATATGTCAGAGATCTTGGGAAAGTAAGGGTCAGTCAAACCCTTCTGTTGCTTAAAATTTCAAACTTTCCAATTAAAAACACATGGTTTTGAAGAGATATGTAGCTTCCTTTCTGCTTTTAGTAGCTGAAAAAAGCCTATGAAACAAAATAATGGCATCTACTATAGGAAGTCAAATATAATTAAGTTACGATAATAAACACAGTAAAAGAATCCATTAGCTGCATCTCAGAAAGATAACAGTTGATGAAGTACATTCTTCAAAGCGTTTGGGAACCCCTGTTTGAAAGAAATAGCTTTGCAGTAAATAAATATACAAAGATAGATCATCTTCAAAGGTTTGAGAGATAGATGAATCACACAGCCTCATATGCGATACGAATCTTCGACAGCTGTAAAATATGATGTCCAACAGGAAGGTGATTTTCACCAAGTTTTGGGAAAGATAAACACACTGGAATTTGCTCTCTGTGACTAGTTGAGTGAATCACTCAAGCTGGATGGCCATAAAGTCAGTTTTGATTAGAGGTCGTTGACCTGAAGCATTGACTCCGTCTTTCTCTCTACAGACCTGCTGAATGTTTCTAAGCATTTTCTGTTTTTGCTTCAGATCTCCAGCGTCTGAAGGTTTGTGATTTTTCAATAAAGTCTGTTCTGAATTAAATTAAGCATTAAATTAAAACATTAAGCATCACTACTTTCTCAAAGCATGTTGTGAGTTGTAAAAGGGTGTTAAATTCTAATATGTACTGGTGTACAGTGGCAGAATTTTATCATCGAATCAAATGTTTCCTCCATTTCCTTTCTCTGTACTTAAGACATGAAACAAATTGGGCTATGGGTGTGTGCATGCCGAATGTTGACTCATAATTGGGTAGTTAAGGTCTTGTACAGGGAATGAAGGAACAATACACACAAAATGCTGGAGGAACTCAGCGGGTCAGGCAGCATCTATGGAGGGAAATAAACAGTTGATGTTTTATTTTATTTTATTCTGACTTCTACTCTCTCTCTTTCCAGTCATGATGAAGGGTCTCGGCCCAAAACGTTGACTGTTCATTTCCCTCCATAGATGCTGCCTGACCTGCTGAATTCCTCCACCATTTTGTGTGTGTTGCTCCAGATTTCCAGCATCTGCAGAATCTCTTGTGTCTCAGTGAAGGAACAATGTTGACATGGAACTAATGTTCTGACTGATTGAACTGATGCCTGTAAACCTTGAGGATTTTTTGGCCTTTTTTTGGCCCATTTATCTTAAGGATTATGGAACAGATAAACAAGTGGAATTTGGACTATTTATTGATGCAGAAGTTGAACTTCAATGTGGGTTAATTAAATCCAACAGCCTGCCTTTGTGCATTAACTCCTCCATGGCCTATATTTTGGAATGTTGATCAAAACAAACCAATCAAAGAAGGCCGAGATGGCTTGAGCCTGCAGCATTGTAAAACAAACCCCAAAATTCATAATTAGGCTCGTGTGTTGTTAAACTGATTTGGGATTTCTGAAATATTGTTTTGTGTTTCATTTACAATCAGAGAAAGGTTCACGTTTGTCAGTAGAGATAACATACACATTTACTATGACCATTTGTTTCCATAACTATTTAAAATTTAACTTTAAATCATAATTGTTAAATTGTCTTCATCCATTTTTTTATCTGGGATATTGTTAACTTTGTGGTATTGTGTTTAATGTAAGAGTTATGAACAACTAGTCAACAATTGGGCAAGTGAGGATGATTATTAGAGCAACTGGGTAGAAATGCTTGCATGCCAGAAGATGCTAAAATGCAGGACAAAATCCACACCAGTAACCTCTGGGGTCATGGCTGTTCAATTTTCCTACACACCTGATGTACTTAGTCTTCTGGGCAGTTTACATAAAGTGCTTGCAAATTCACATAAGAAGACCTAACTTTAAAGCACACTCTCCCACATCAGCAGTTTTACTTTCATTTTAAATATTTTATTACAAGAAATAGATCTGGGCCTTTTAATGCTTAAAAGCCGATACCAATGTGATCAGGTTTCTACATCACAACTCTACTTTCTTCACTCTGTTCAATATCTCTTTCATTTACTTAGATGATTATAACCCTTCATGCTGGAAGTCTCAGTCACTGACAGTCCAACAACTATGTTTGTAATTGTGAATGCCTCAAAACACCTTGTATTCCAATGAGACTGTCTTTTAGCTGCATGGCTTATAGTTCAATCCCCACTTATCACCTTCCAGCAGCTGTCTCCACCTTCACCCTCCCCGTGCCCCCCCCCCAACTTGGCTCCCGCTACTTTTATTTATCCTTGTCTGCCTCCACCTATCTCTTTCTCCCAACTCCACCTCTCTCACCTGGCTCCATCTGCCTGCCATCCTTTCACCCCTTCTCAGTCCACCTATCACCTCTGGCCCCTTTCTTACTCCCCCCTTCCTCTCCTCTTCACACTGCCGATCATCCCCCTCCACTCTCAGTCCTGATGCAGGATCTCAGCCTGAAAAATTGACAATTCCTTTCCTCCCGCAGATGCTGCCCGAACCACTGAGTTCCTCCAGCAGGTTGCTTTTTGCTGCAGGTTCCAACATCTGCAGTGACTTGTGACTCTCGTTGCTGCATTATTTCATTTTCCCCAGTGTACCATCCAAGTATATACACTGGTGAAAGTGAAATAATGCTGGGATCTGCTGATTAGAATCATAAGAGTTTGAGAAATTATTATTGAGATTTTTCTCTGTTTCCCTTTCCCTAGATATTGCCAGAGTTACTGAGCACTTCCAGCACAGAGGAAGTCTGGCATGTGCAACAATGTCGAACTGCAAACCTTGGTCACTTTGAAATCACCTGTACAAAATTCCCTTGCACACCTGAGATCTGTGGATTCACATGGTAGCAGGTCTTAACAAGGTATTGTGTTATTTAAGGGACATGAAGCTCAATTGGTCCTTGGATAGAAGTCTGAGCTGTCAATCTCTGATCAAGATAGCCTTGCTTTAAGTCTGGAGATGAGGGCACATACCACCAGGCTTAAGGACAGCTTCTATCCCACTGTGATGAGACTATTGAACGGTTCCCTTATACGATGAGATGGACTCTTGACTCTCACGATTTACTTGTTATGACCTTGCATCTTATTGTCTACCTGCACTGCACTCCCTCTGTAGCTGTGACACTTGTTATTGTTTTTATACCTGTACTACCTCAATGCACTCTGTACTAAGTCATGTAACCGCACTGTGTAATGAATTGACCTGTACGATCGGTATGCAAGGCAAGGTTTTTCACTGTACCTCGGTACAAGTGACAATAATAAACCAATACCAATACCAATTTTTGATGTTTGTTCACAGTCTCAACCTGACCAATCTTCTGTTAATTCCAAACGCAAACTGGAGGAACAGCACCTCATTTTCCACCTTGGAACCTTGCAGCCTAACGGCATGAACATTGAATTCTCCCACTTTAAGTAATCCCCGCCCCCCCTTCCCCACATCCCGCCACCCACCCACCCACCCACCCACGCTTCTTCTTTTCTTCCCTTTCCTAGCCTATCTCTATTTTTTCTACCCCATTTTTTTCTCTCCTTACCTTTGACCCATTCCCGGTGGATCTTCTCTCCCCTCCTCCCCCGCACCTGCCTATCACTGTCTCTCACCTGCATCTCCCTATCAGCCACCCTGTGTCCACCCCGCCTCCCCTCTTCTGTCCACCCTATCACTGCTCTGCTTTTCCCTCCTATATATTGGGCTTTCCCTTTTCCTATCTTCAGTCCTGGAGAAGGGTCCTGACCCGAAACGTTGACCGCCTGCTTTTCTCCACAGATGCTGCCTGGCCTGCTGAGTTCCTCCAGCATCATCGTGTCTTTCATATAGATTCCAGCTTCTGCAGTCCTTTGTTTCTCTAGTATTACTGGACCAGACTACAGTACTGGATGTCACTATACTACTGCACTTTGCTATGGCACTGGACATTGCTACAATACTGTCTCTCTCTGAGATACTGTTTATACCTTTGTTATCCTGAAGTTCCTATGGGCACTTTTTGGACACATCAATCTATCTTTCTATTTCTATGACCTATTAAAGAGGAGGCCGGTTAGCAGAATGGGATTATCCTTCTTGGTCATATTAACTTCATTGACAAGCCCATTGTTACCTGAGAGACAAGTAAACGGTTTGATGCTGTTCAATGCTTTGTCTAATGAAAGCTATGTTGATGGGGCTGGTAGTTCTAAACTTATTTACATTCAATTATTTGATAAATGGGTAACCGTTCAACTAAAGATCCTTGTATTGGGATATTCAAGGAGCCAGTTTCCTGAGCGGGAACACACCTGCTCCTTTTCTTGTTTGGTGGAGATCTCACCAATATCTTAGCCGCAGGACTCCACCTGCTCTAAAATCCATTCTCAGAGAAACTACATCTGATCGATATCTTTTGGCAAAAAAGCTGCCAGTGCTGGGAAAATTGAAATAAAAAACAGAAATCTCTAGAAATACTCAGTGGAATATAATATTTTTATTAGACCTACCTAATAAATGATCATCAACCTGAAAGATTAACTCCATTTCTCACACCACACCTTCCTGGCCTGCTGAGTATTTCCTGCATTTTCCAGATTTATTTTTGATTTCTTTTATCTTGGTGAGGGCAGATTTTCATGTTAAAAATATAATCTCAGAAATATCTACCCAAAAGCAATGTCACGCTAATGAGGTAAAAGCAAAAAGATCTTCAAAGTTTACATGAGACACTATTTCAAAAGTCACATTGTCTTTGAAATGCAAATACTGTTTCAGTTACAGCTACAGTTTAACACACAATCCCAACTGTGGAACCAGTTCCTCAGTGTTCCATTTTAGTTGATCTGTCCTGTAATTAAACTTCCATTTAGCCACCAAACAAATGTATACCTAGGCAAACATCAAGTGCTGCAGGAAGATTGTCAACTTGGTGAAAGATGTACTCTGATCTGTTCGAAGCTTGTTGGCACACAAACACTTGAAGGGTGTATTGTTTAAAGAGGCCACATGAGTGTCATTGATGCTTTGTATACAGAATGTTTCAACCTGATAACACTCCTAATGTACAGACCTGATAACACAATGAACGCATAGACTGGACAACAGTATGAATGTAAAGAAAGTCATGCAGTGTTTTTTATTTTTGTATATGTGTTTTATGAATAAGGTTTATTTTTGAAATGAAAAATCAACATTAAATTGAAACTCCTTTTATTTTTCCCCTTCTATTTTCTCCTTCTCAATGGTGCAATTTCAGAAAACGGAGACATGAGAGACTGCAGATGCTGTAATCTGGAACAGAAAGCAAACTGCTGGAGGGAATCAGCGGGTCAGGCAGCATCTATGGAAGGAAATGGTTCAGATGGAGGGTCTCAGCCTGAAACGTCGACTGTCCGTTTCGCTCCACAGATGCTGCCTGACCCACTGAGCTCCTCCAGCAGTTTATTTATTGTTCCAATTTCAGAAATGGTCAGTTTCTTTGAGGTGTATCACTGCATTGATAATTTCAGGTGCCATCTCACTCCTCTGAGTTATATTAACCCTTTCTCATGTTGTTCTGCAGTCAGTGTGTCAAGTCTGAGATCTGTTCTTCAGGTGTAAATTCACCATACATTACAAAATGCTAGTAATCTCATATATAACCAGTTGTATTTGCATGCTAAACCAGTACCAGGCCATAGGTATTACACACATACCACGTTTTCATTTCCGGATAGTCTTGCCAAAAGATAACAGGGAGTTTGGAGACTTTGGAAATTTTGTCTTATCTCATCTCCTTGGCCTGAAGTGTCAAGAGTGAACGGTTATCAAATGGAGTTCTCATAAAATACAAATGCGAGCAGAAGTTGTCAACACTAATTGTTAATTACCACCCACACACTTGCCAGCCTGCCTGAGAACAATCCTGCGCCCCATTTTGTAGTATGATTTTTCCAGCTTTTATTTAAGTACACATGAATACATGTGTTTTGGAGCAGGGGTAGATCACTCGGCCTCTCAAACCTGCCCCACCATTCAATATGACCTTGGCTGATCTGCCCCAGATGATCTGCCCTCATCTCCCCTTCTGTGCCAGTTCCCTGATTTATCTGCCTCCTCATTAAAGAACTCCAGTGATCCAGCTTCCACAACCCTCCAAGGAAGAGAATTCCAAACACCCTCAAACACACTGTGGGTAGTTGATTTTTCTCAGGAGCCGTACTTTCCAATATAGTACTTTAACATACGACCATAAGATACAGTGGCAGAATTAGGCCATTTGGCCTATAGAATTTGCTCTGCCATTCAATCATGGCTGACTTTTTTTTCAACCCCTTTCTCCCGCCTACTCCCCATAAATCTTAACTCCCCCCTTACCAATTAAGAACCTACCAATTTCTGCCTTAAATACACCCAGGACCTACACAGCCCTCTGTGGCAACGAATTCCACAGATTCACCACCCTCTGGCTGAAGAAATTCCTCCTCATCTCAGTTTTAAAGGGACATCCCTTTATTCTGAGGCTATGCCCTCTGGTCCTCGACTCTCCTACTGATGGAAACATCCTCTCCACATCCACTCTATTGAGGCCTTTCAAGTCCATGTTGTCTTTGACCTTCTACCTCAGCTCCGTTTTCCTGCACTATCCCTCGTAAACCTTCATTTCCATAAATCTATCAATCTCCACATTCCACATTCCTCTGAGACAGGAACTTCCAAACCTTCACTACCATCTGAATGGAGGAAGTTCTCCTCATCTTAGTCTTGGTCTGACACTGTGAGTCCAGGTTCCAGATGCTCAGCCAGGGAAAACGTTCTCCCGGCATCCACCCTATTGAGCTCTGTAAGAACTTTTGCATTCAATAAGTTCATAGGTTGGGCGAGCTAGGGCTTTTCTCTTTGGAGAGAAGGAGGATGAGAGGTGACTTGATCGAGGTGTACAAGATGATAAGAGGCATAGATCGTGTGGACAGTCAGAGACTTTTTCCCAGGGCGGAAATGGCTAAGACGAGGGGACATCATTTTAAGGTGATTGGAGGAAGGTATAAGGGGGATGTTAGAGGTAAGTTTTTTACACAGAGAGTGGTGGGTGCGTGAAATGCACTGCCGGCCGAGGTTGTGGGGGCAGATACATTAGGGACATTTAAGAGACTCTTAGATAGACACACGAATGATAAAAAAAATGGAGGGCTCTGTGGGAGAGGAGGGCTAGACAGATCTTCTACCCCACAGTGATAAGACTATTGAACTGTTCCCTTATACGATGAGATGGACTCTGACCTCACGATCTACCTTGTCGTGACCTTGCACCTTATTGCACTGCACTTTCTCTGTAGCTGTGACTTTACTCTGTACTGTTATTGTTTTCACCTGTACTACCTCAATGCACTCTGTACTAACTCAACGTAACTGCACTGTGTAATGAATTGACCCGTACGATCGGTATGCAAGACAAGTTTTTCACTGTACCTCGGTGCAAGTGACAATAATCAACCAATACCAATACCAATCTTAGAGCAGGATAAAATGTTAGCACAACATTGTGGGCTGACGGGCCTGTACTGTGCTGTAATGTTCTATGTTCTATGTTTTATGAAATTGATGTTGATGCCATCAGGTCGGAGACTACATTCATTCCCTACGTCCTTCCCTGTATTTCATGGTCTACTGTCCTCTCCTACTGGATTCCTCCTCCTTCAGTCCTTTGCCTCCTCCACCTGTCATCTCCCAGCTTCTCACATCCAGACAGAATGACTCTCACTGCACTTCAATCCTTAGCACCAACAACAATCAGCAGATACCACATAATAATCCTTCACATCCTCCTCTATAGGACCACCTGAAATGATCGCAACACATCAATGAATGAATCCCTGATCCATTCACTGAAGTTGCTTGGCAGAACAGTTTCCTGTGGTGTGCGACTCACCCTGATGTATCATGTGAGGACATGAAATCTCCTTCTACATGAGTGCCACCTGAATGCTCCAAGTGAGCATTCCCACAGCTGGAGTCACCTCCTGCCAACTCTTCCAGGGTCGTGCTGGTGGATTTCCTGGGACACTCCTTCCTGGGATTAATGTCACTAAATCCAAGGGGTCACTCCCTTCCCCATGCAACCTTTGTATTGCTGGTGTCTGGTTGCTATGGAGAGTGTGACTTTAAGAGATGACACCGTCCTCTGGCAAATGGTAGCAGCTGCATTCAGCAGAGCCTGATGCAGTTGGGATCCCTCTTAAATGCTGGACTGGTGTCAGACCGTCCTAGTGCTGCCCCTGGTGTATTTTTGACCAAGTTTGTGATGTTTTGTGGAGTATCTAATTGGGTGAGATGGGCAGTAACCAAAAGAGGGTAAAACCCAATTCCTAAGTAAAAATGCAAACAGTGTGTCACTCACCACCACAGGAAGTAAATAACTTTGGTTTTCAAGAGGAAGTTGGGCAGAAATTGAAGTGAGAAAGGATTCTAGTGAAATACAGGGCAGCTCGGGTATAAAATTAAAAACTGGTGGGTTACTGCCCATCCAAACCTGACCTGGGCCAAGTAGTTGGTGCTGTTGGTTCCCAACCTGAACCAGACAAATGAAATCAGGTCCCATCAGGCTTGGGTCAGATGGCCAGGCTGTAGATGGAAGGGTTGTTGGTCCAATTTGTCAGCTTAGGCCGTTCAACCCGTTGAGTCCATGCCAGCTCTCGGTGCAATCCCATTCCCCACTATTTCCCTATGAGCATTCTCACACATGCTTATTAACAATCCAACTATCACCCACCTGTACATGGGGCAGTTAAGTGTCATACAGTCATTGAGCTGTGCAGCATAGAAACAGGCCCTTCGACCCATCGTGTCTATGCCGGCCATCATGTCGATTAATACTAATCCCACCTTCCTGCATTAATTCTGTATCCCTCTATGCCCTGCTCACACACACAAAATGCTGGAGGAACTCAGCAGGTCAGGCAGCGTCTATGGAGGGAAATAAACAGTCGACGTTTCGGGTCGAGACCCTTCATCAGGACTGGAAAGGAAGAGGCCAGAAGGCAGAATAAGAAGGTACGGGGAGGGGGAGGAGCACACGCAGGCAGGTGATAGGTGAGTGAGAGGAGGAAGGTAGGTGGGTGGGGGAGGGGGGTGCAAGGGAGTGATGTGAGAAGCTGGGATGTGATTGGTGGAAGAGGCAAAGGGCTGAAGAAGATGGAATCCAGTGGGAGAGGACAGTAGACCGTGGAATACAGGGAAGGAGGTGGGGAATAGGGGGGTGAGGGCAGGGAGAGGGGAAAGAGGAGGGGGCCACAGGAATGAGGAAAAAGAGGGAAATCAAAGGGGGAAAAAGGGGAAAACAGAGGGGAGGAGTTACCAGAAGTTCGAGAAATCGATGTTGTTGCCGTCAGGTTGGAGACTACGTTCACTCCCTACGTCCTTGCCTTTATTTCATGGTCTACTGTCCTCTCCTACCGGATTCCTCCTCCTCCAGCCCTTCGCCTCTTCCACCCATCATCTCTCAGCTTCTCACATCATTCCCTTTCACCCCCCCCTCCCCCACCCTCCTACCTTCCCCCTCTCACCTGGACTCACCTATCACCTGTCACCTTGTGCTCCTCCCCCTCCCCCCACCTTCTTATTCTGGCTTCTGCCCTCTCCCTTTCCAGTCCTGACGAAGGTTCTCGACCCGAAACGTCGACTGTTCGTTTCCCTCCATAGATGCTGCCTGACCCGCTGAGTTCCTCCAACACTTTTTGTGTGTTGCTCCAGATTTCAGCATCTGCAGAATCTCTTGTGTCTTAACTGTTGTTACTGTTTCTGCATCCATCGCCTCCTCTGGCAGCTCTTTCAAGGTAACCTTGTGTGAAAAATGTACCCCTCAGATCTCCTTGAAACCTCCTCCCTCTCACCGTAAACCTATGCCCTCTAGTTTAGACATCCCTACCATGGGAAACAGACTCTGGTTATCTATCCTATCTATGCCTCTCATAATTTTATGTACCTCTATCATGTCACGTCTCAGCCTCCTTTGCACCAGGACGACAGACCCAGCCTGTCCGATCTCTCCTCACAACTCAAGCCCTCCAATTCAGGTCACACGCTTGCTAATCTCTTCTGCACCCTTTCTTGCTTGGTTACATCTTGACTATAGTGTTGTGACCAGAACTGGACACAGTACTCCAGCTGCGGTCTAACCAACTGGAGCATGACATCTCAGCTCTTGTGCTCAGTGCCTTGGTCAATGAAGGCAAGCAAGTCATACGCCTTCCTCACCATCCTGTCTACCTGCGTTGTCACTTTCAGAGAAGTATGCACTTTTACCCCAAGGTATCTCCGTTCTACATTACTCCCCAGGGCCCTGCCATTCACTGTGTATGTCCTACCCTGGTTTAACTTCTCAAAAGACATCACTTTGCACTTGTCTGAATTAAATTCCATCTGCTATTTCCTTGCCCACTTTCCCAGTTGACCTATATCCTGTTGTAACTTAGACAATTGTCTTCACTATCCGCTATTCATTTCAAGTTCTCTTTTCAGATCTACTCATTACCCTTACTATAATCGTTCTACACTTTGAAATTTAAACTCTAAGTCACTAACTATTACTAATAATGTTCTTTTAAATCTTCTTACAGGGCTGGCGATCTTCTGTCACACTTTACTCTGTTCTGTTATTGTTTTTACCTGTACTACTTCAATGCACTCTGTACTATCCCAACGTAACTGCACTGTGTAATGAATTGACCTGTACGATCGGTATGCAAGACAAGTTTTTCACTGTACCTCGGTACAAGTGACAATAATAAACTAATACCAATACCAATACCAATTTTGATGTCATCTGCAAACTTATTAATCATGCCACTTAAATTCTCTTCCAAATCACTATAAAACACAGTACAACAAACACAGAGGACCCAGCACTAATTCCTGCAGCACACCACTGGTCAACGACCTCCAATTCTCTAGCTCACCCTGGATCCCATGTGTTCCAGCCTTCCAGACCAGCCTACCATGTGGGACCTTGTCTGTGTAGACAACGTCTACTGCCCTGCCCTTGTCAATCCTCTTGGTCACTCCTTCAGAAAGCTCAATCAAGTTTGTGAGACATGATTTCGCACACACAAAGCCATGCTGACTATCCCTAAACCTTCCAAGTGCAAAAAAAATCCTGTCTCTCAGCATCCCCTCCAATAACTTTCCCACTACCGATGTGAGGCTCGCAGGCCTGTAGTTCTCTGGCTTGTCCCTGCAGCCCTTCTTATATAAAGGCACAACCTTAGCTATTCTCCAGTCTTCTGGTACCTCACCCATGGCTAGGTAGGGGAGATAATCACTGTCTGTTTCCCAGGGCAGGGGTGTCTAAAAGTAGAGGGCATCGTTTTAAGGGGACAGGGGAAAGTTTTAAGGGGATCTGAGGGGCAAGAGGAGAGGGGGAGGGGTGAGCCAAGTGCTGGCAGATGATTGGTGGACTGAAGAAGGGTGTAGGATGATGGGCAGGAAGAGCCAGGTTGGGGGAGGGAGGGGTTTCTTCTGCCCATCATCCATCACCCCTCCTCCATCCACCTGTCACCGACCAGCCCATATTTCACCCCTGCCCCTCTCCCTCCCTGTAATCCTTGCCCTCACCTCTTACCCTAGCTCCTTCCTCTGATCCTTCTCCCACCCAACACTATCCCTCCCAACCCCACCTCTCATTAACCCTATCGCCTCCTGACCTACCCTCTGACCCTACCCACTCCTGCTCCTACCCCTACCCTCTGACCCTACACCTACCCTCTGACCCTTCTGCCACCCTCTGCCCCCTGACTCTTGACCCAACCCTTCTGCCTCCCAACCCCATTCCATGTTGACCCTTCTCTATTGTCTCTGACCCCAACCCCATTCCTTTGACCCCACACCCAACCCCACCTCTGCCTCTAACCTTCCACCCTTTGACCCTTCCCCTACTCTGATCCCACCCACCCCTCTGACCCTTCCTCCCAATCCTACCTCCCTGCCTCTGAGCCTCCCTTGATCTTCATCAGCTGACCCTAATCCCTGGCTCTGACCCAACCCCTGTCTCTGTCCTGAACCCTTGTCCATGACCTTATTTCCTGCTTGTGACCCTACCCCGAATCTATCTACTCCCCCTAATTACAACGTAATTACAAAACCACCCAATTACAAAAGCCTGAAAACATGTACCACTAGGCTCAAGGACAGCTTCTATCCCACTGTTATAAGACTATTGAATGGTTTCCTAGTACGATAAGATGGACTCTCGACCTCACAATCTACCTCGTTATGACCTTGCACCTTATTGTCTGCCTGCACTGCACTTTCTCTGTAGCTGTTACACTTTGTTCTGCATTCTGTATTGTTTTACTTTGTACCACCTCAATGCACTGTGTAATGAATTGACCTGTACGATCGGTATGCAAGACACGTTTTTTCACTGTACCTACGGGTACATGTGACAATAATAAACTAATTCCAATTCCAATTCTACCTGCCTTTGATCCCAACTCACATTTCCAATCACATCCACTGCTGACGCCTCGGCTCTTGGCTTCCTATTGGATGGCAACCGTGTCCAATATGGGGTGGTCTACAGGCCGCTCTGTTCACGTAGAGCACTCCTGCTGGTACTCCAGTGGATATAGCAATCCCTCCTAACTTTCTCACCTTTACTATCCGCTGTCCCTCTGTGCTTTTACTGCAGCTGAGACCAGGATCAGGAGGCACTGTATTTTGGTGGAGCCCGGGAGAGCCATTAGCATCGTGTAGAGACTATTTTGCAGTTTTGGCTGGGCACCAGACTGCACGGGCTGTGACAAGTGATGCTGCCTCTAATTGCTGTTACGTCAAACTACTGACAGCAGCTACAGGAAAAACACACAGATGCTGTCAATCGACACAAGACTGTGCCCTGAATCAGCGTCATATGGCCATTGAAAAGATGGAGAGAAATGGATCACATTCTCACTGCCCTCCCTGTGGGCTCTGGTTTGAAGGGATTCAGGCCTGGTCAGTATTGAGGTGGGACACCGAGGCAGTCAGGCTAGCTGCTGGGAGCATAGGTGATCCAAACAGCAGCCTGAATTCATGTCTTAACAAGAATCACATAGACTAAGGAAAGGAGAAAGCTGGGGTGATCGGTTATCATTGACTCACATGCTCCTTTGTATGGGGTGGAGAAGCAGGGCAGGGTAGTGGGGTGTTAGCAGTGTTGTTTCCCTCACCATTGTCAGGGTGGTCACTTCTGGCGAAAACAAAAGCTTTTTTCCTGTCTTCAATTACTTGCAGGCAAATGGGGTTAGTGTAGATGGGAGCAAAACGCCAGCATGGATGTGGTGGGCCAAAGGGCCTGTTTCTGTGCTGTACAACTCTGTAACTCTACTCTCATGACATCTATCAACTCTATCTTCTATTTATAGCACCAGCTCTATCAGCTGATTACTAATGGGCAACAGTCCTACAGAACATCTTCTCCATTCCAATGTACCCACATGAGGTCTGGGAGATGCAGGGGAAAGCATTTGAATGGGTCTTTTGAATGAGTCTCAAAGAGCACTGACTGCTGTAGGTACTTAGGTAAAGCTGCCAGTCTGAAACCTATTTCAGGACACTAGTTTCTTCCATGAGTTTGCATGCTCTCTCTGTGACCCTGTGGGTTTCCCTTGGGTGTTCTGGTTTCATCCCACATCCCAAAATATGTGGGTTGGTAGATTAATTGGCCACTGTAGATTGCCCCTAGTGTGTAGGTGGATGGTAGAACAGGGGAAAGTTGATTGGATTGTGAGAAGAATAAAAAATGGGATTAATGTAGGGTTGGTGTAAAAGGGTGGGAGGTGGTTGGTGCGGATTTGGTGAGCCAGGTGCTGTCACTCTCTCTGACTCTTTCTATGACTTTAGACTATGATAGAAAAATAGGGGGCTATGTGTGGGGGGGGGGGAAGGGTTGGGTAAATCTTAGAGCAGGATAAAATGTCGGCACAACATTGTGGGCCGAAGGGCCTGTACTGTGCTGTAGTGTTTGATGTTCTATATATCCGATTCTCCTGACTCAGATGTTGAGACTATTAGACACAAAGGGCTAAATATTGCATCCTATACAGCAACTCTGCAGTATACATTCTGTGTAAAATTGAGTAATCCCTGCACACGTTGCAAACTTCTGGAAAATCAATCACATGATGCAAATATCTGACTTACTTGCACATGGAGGCTGCTGGCTGTGTTTGAGCGATGTCAGTCAGCAGTCAGTGCATGACTGAAGTCATTCTTGCCATCTCCATAGAACCACAGAACAATACAGGCCCTTCGGCCCACCATGTTGTGCCGCCCTTCAAACCACACCTAGGACTATCTAACTCCTTCCTCCCACATATCCCTCTTATCTTAAATTCCTCCATATGCTTACCTAACAATCTCTTGAACTTGTCCAATGTGTCAGCCTCCACCACCACCCCAGGTAGTGCATTCCATGCACCAACCACTCTCTGGGTGAAAAACCTCCCTCTGACATCTCCCTTGAACTTCCCCCCCCATTACCTTAAAGCCTTGTCCTCTTGTTTTGAGCATTGGTGCCCTGGGAAAGAGGCGCTGTCTCCCTCCATGTCTCCATGTGTGCACCTCGAATGCATGTGCAGGCTTTAAAAGCCCGAAGATATCCAAGCCACAGCCAGGGAGTTCAACACCATTAACAGGTTTCTTCTTTTATTCCTGGGGACCTGGGCAGCCCTTCCATCTCCATCACCAGCCTGGGTACTCACCTCCAACATACATTGTCCTTTCAACCATCTGACTCTTCACCCTTGCTGTTTGAAGAACCATCACAGTTCAGGCAATGGTTTCCAACCATGACAGAGGTTGTGGAGGCAAAGACATGTTTTGTACTCATCTCTGTGCCTAACCTGAGGTTATTGCCCACAAGGCCTGGGATTACCACTTCTGATATACATGATTCTTAGGGATTAGTAGTGAGTATTAAACATCGAGTTCACCTCCCCTGCTCAATAGATGATGCATCAATAGTGTTGACCAATCATGCCAATCAGAATCAGGTTTATTATCACTGACTTATATGACATGAAATTTGTTGTTTTGCAACAGCAGTACAATACAAAGACATAAGATTACTATAAATTACAAAAATAAATAAATAATGCGAAAAAATGGAGTAATGAGGTAGTGTTCATAGGTTCATGGACGATTCACAAAGTGGATTGCTCCACACACACAAAGTGCATCTGAGGCTGTGACGGTGAACCTTCTGGAACTTTATTCCCATTGATATTAACCTGCCAGTTATATGCCCATTCTCAATAGTCATTTGATTTTTTTTCTGTCTTTGGTTGCAATCTTTCTCGCTATTAAATACATTGTGCTTCCAGTTCCCAAGTTCAAATCATTTATGAGCACCAATCTCTATGGAAAACATTGTTTCAGGTTTGTTCCCGAATCCTTTGGTTATGAGTCTACTTTGCATTATATTATCAATGAGTTTTAGAAGGTTACACAGGTACTATTCTCATACTCCCACACTTTCTGCTTACACTGACACTGTTCTTCTAACTTCGATGTATTTACATTTAATATCTGCCCTTTTAAATGCTTCTGAGACTTGGATTACGCAGAGCAGGTATCTCAAGGCACTGGAAAAATACCTCCAACTGATTTCATGAAACACATGAATAAATCTAACATATTACATCCACTCCTCTTTGAATTGTCTTCAAATCCCTGACACAGCAGCAGGACTCACATCCCGGGCTTCCAATAAAAAACTATTAAGGCTGAATTTTCAATAGAATGCCCTGAGTGGTAAACTCATAGTGTCACGGCAAATCTTAAGATATGAAGGAGGACATTCAGCTTATGCTGTCGATGTTAGCTGAAGAAGTGCTACCCAATCCCTCTGTCCACATTAAGTCCTATGTGTCACCTTCACCGCCCGGCAGGAAAGGGGGCGGTGTACGTGCACCTGTCTACATCAATGGTGCTGAGGTCGAGAGGGTTGAGGGCTTCAAGTTCCTAGGAGTGAACATCACCAATAGCCTGTCCTGATCCAATCACGTAGATGCCACGACCAAGAAAGCTCACCAGCGCCTCTACTTCCTCAGGAGGCTAAAGAAATTTGGCATGTCCCCTTTGACATTCACCAATTTTTATCGATGCACCATAGAAAGCATCCTATCTGGATGCATCACGGCTTGGTACGGCAACTGCTCTGCCCAGGTCCGCAAGAAACTGCAGAGAGCTGTGGACACAGCCCAGTGCATCACGGACACCAGCCTCCCTTCCATGGACTCGGTCTTTACCTCTCACTGCCTTGGTGAAGCAGTCAGCATAA